>NC_140302.1:7927135-8615555 GCF_964211825.1 Aythya ferina | reverse complement strand
CTATGAGTCTATTCCCAGAAGTAATGGCTTAAAAATAAAACTGGGCTGAAATGTGTCTGATTGGAGCTTCTCTGAGATAGATATAAGAAGATAAGCGTATACCTGTATGTAAAGAAGAATTTATTGATCTTTTCTCATTGATTTGTGCTTTATAGGAGATGCTTCTGCTTTATTTTAATGATAGCTAAAAGACTTTAAGTAAATAATTCTGTGAGTATTTCTAGCTTTTGGACAGTAGCTCAGAACAAAATATATGCATGGACTTCAACATCTTATGACTACATGACCTGAGCTCTTGGTCACTTAGATATACAGTAACTGCAGTCATAAAATGATTTGTTTCAAATTCAGTGCCTTGTACAGTTAATCTTGTTTGCTTAATGCAAACCCTGAAATATAGCTGAACATAGTATTTCTAAGCCGCATGTGGCAGCAAAGTCCCTGTTGCTGCATTGTGTCTGCAAAAGCAGTGGTTAGGAGGGAGCGACAATGAACAACGTGTGAGCTGAAGGCTGAACAGGTTAGCTACCTATGGAAACACATGGAGGCAAACTTTAAGTGTACAATGTGCAGACAGCAAGTGATTTAAGTGTTTTGCAGACTGTTAAGTGACTACGGAACAAGAAAGCAATGTATGTTTTTATGAAGCATAAAAGAAATAGCCTTTTCTGGCTGTTTGTTTTTCTTTTCTCACCAGCACAATAGGAATTATATTCATCAAAAGCACTCACTTAATTTGAATTAGGAATGCTTGTTTCAAAAATAAGCTCAAAACCAACATTCCCATTTTATAACCTGTTATGCTCAAAGACAAGTTGGAAGCAGGCAAAAAAATAAGTTTGAAACAAACACTTGTTTTTAAATAGCTGAACTACTACTAGAATTTGTGACTGACCAGGTAAAAAGGTTCCTTGCTTCCATAAGATACAATTACCAAAACAAGCTTAATTTTTTGTTTTGAAGAAAATGCCATGCAATTCTTAACAAAACAAGGAGAGTTTCTTCAAGTTTGGGTTTTGAATGTTTGTTTTAAGTTTATCTGCAAAGAACCATTGGAAGAATTGAATAGTGATAATCAAAATTCTAGGGGCCTCAGTGTCCTTTCCCATACATGCATTTAAGCAATGTGATTCATGAAGTGGATTGTTTAAATTTGGGGAGAAGAAAAAACACAAAACAAACAAATTTCTTGTAATTCTTAATATTTTGTATGTTAGTGTTCCTTTGCATTTACAGAAACATCATCCCTTCACAGTATGGCATGGAATCGTAAACAGAATCTCAAGGTTGAGAGAGAATGGAAATTGTCTCCTGTGTGTATAAGTTGTGAATTTTGGCATTTCTTCATCTCTGTGTTGTTAGCACTTCATAGGTTGCTAGTGTTTCCTAAATAATTCCTAAAGGCATCACGTAATAGATGTCTTTAGATAAAAGTAAGTCTGTTTGTGTCATGCCTGTGCAACAGGACCTTGGCAGGAGGAGCACTTGTATACCTTTTTCCAGGAAAACCAATAAATGCTCTCTGATGCTGTCAGAATACTTCTAGGAAGGTATTCTACTCTTAATTTGTGTATTGCTTAAAAGCCTGTAAAGGGTCATAATTTTGGGAAGCAAAGGTGTGGTAGCTTTTTTTTTTTTTTTTTTTTTTTTTTTTTTAACTTCAACTCCTCAAGGTTTTTGCCCCTTCATTCTTCAGGAGTTTGTGTGTTTTTTCTAGCTCTCCTCTATGGTAGTAGTCACAATACTATACTTCCTGCTTCCCATATGCTGCAAGAAGTAGAAACAGAGTCAGATCTTTAGAATGGAAATAAAACACTTCAGCTCTTTTTCTTTAACTTTTAGGAGGCGATAAAATGACATAGTAATCCCATGGGGGAAAAAGTATGACGCTTCCTTGTGGACAGCTTCAGTTAAGGCTTGTAAGAGAAAACAGTTAACTTTCACATCTCCTACATGCTTAAAAATGCTATGGTAGCGTGGGGCTTTGGAAACAACCTAAGCAGGATTTTCAGATGACTTACTGGCGTGGATTTCATATTAATGCTATTTTTAAGTTTTTGGCTTTGGATTTTTTCTTAAGTTCTCATAAATCTGTTAGTGAAGCTGCTGCTGATACATATGTGTTTACAGGCAATGAGATACATAGATACCTGGCTTCTTTTAAATGAGTGTTTAGTCTTTGCTGTCATGTTTCCTTTTAGCTGTAGATATCATCTCCATGTGTTGTTGTTTGTGTTTTTTTTTTTTTTTCATCACCCTGTCTGTGGTTGCAGTTTTCTGTAAAGTCAAATATTAAAATACTAAGTATTATAATGGTTCATGGGCTTTAGATTTCAGTTTTCAGTAAGTACCTGCCTTTTCTTTCTTTTAAGTGGCACTTTCAAGGCAGCTAAGCAAGTCTGAGCAGAATTTTATGAGATCAGAACTTCTACTATTTTTGCCTTTGACTATAATTGCGAACTCTGACAATAGTCACCATCAATAGTTGAAAAACAGTTTTCCAAGGAAGGGCTTGTTGTGCTGGGGGAGGGGAGAGTTTGGCTTTTAAGTACAGCATTTGGTATTATGTACTAATGTCAAGGAATTCTTCATTCTGCTCCATCTGGTATTTTTTCATCCTCTGCTATGTTGTAGCTGATCTGTCAATAACTTTCAAGGATCTTTTTTTTGCTGTAATGCATTTTGAATACTGGTAATATGCAGCGGAGGCTTACTGTTAAGAAAGTAAAACAAAACAACAACAACAAGATAAAGAAAATGTGGGAAAATGGGTTTTTACATTGTATACCTGATTGTATGTCTAAAACTGTGTGCATGATATGCATGTTCTCATTTATGAAAGTTGGATAAATCATGGCATAGAGACCATTCGTAGTCATGTATGATTTGCTTAATTTATGTGTGCTTTCATAACACATGCATATTTGGTTGCACCCCTTCTCTCATATCAGACTTTCCAAAGGATTTAGACATGCAAACTGAAAGAATATGTGGTTTAAAAAAAAAAAAAAAAAAAAAGCAAGTAAATAGGCAAGACATCCAGAGCACGTGATACAGTTGAAGATATATGATGGAGCTAAATGGCTGTGGATGAGGCATAACAAATGTATGCTGCTTTAATTTTTTTTTATCCATTCCAGACTTTTTTCTGTTAGTGGTTTATATTTTAGGTATATCCAAATATCAGGCAAATTGTCTGAAGGAAAAACCCCGTTATTAATGGAAAAGTAGTCTAACAACAACTCTTGTACTGTGAATGTGATTTGTATGCCCATTCTGTTTCAGCTTTGAGGGAAACCTAACTTCTCTTTATTGGTATTTCAACCTGTACAAATGGAGGTTAACGCTTACCACACAGGTACTTACAGAGGGTAAGTTCAATTAGGACTAGATTTTGAGACAAGAAAGCCTATCTGGTGCTTTCTCTGCATTCTTGCTCTACAGACCAGCCAATTTCTAGATACATGGCAATGTAGCGTAACCTTTAGTAAAATTCACAAAATTTACTACATATATTTGAATTAATTTAAAGAAACACTTTCCCCTGTATAATGCTGTGGCCATTTATGTTTTCACAGTCTCTGAGGAGTTTTTGTAGAATCATAGAATCACAAAATGGAAGGGACCTTAAAGCTCCTCTGGTTCCAGCCCCCTGCCATTGGCAGGGACACCTCCCAGTACACTAGGTTGCAGGAAAAAACATCCAGCCTGGTCTTGAGCACTGCCAGGTATGGGGCATCCACAGCTTCTCTGGGCAGCCTGTGCCAGTACCTCACCACCCTCACAGTGAAAATTTCTTCTAATATTCAGTCTAAATCTACCCTGTTTTCAGCTGCTGTCAGGTCCCCCTGGAGCCTGTTCTTCTTGAGGCTGAACCCCCAGCTCCCTCAGCCTGTCTTAACAGGAGAGGTGCTTCAGTGCTCTGATGATCTTTGTTGCCCCCTCCCTCTGGACTCACTCTAATACATCCATGTCTTTCTTGTGCTGGGGCCCCAGAGCTGAACACAGGCTCCAGGTGGGGTCTGACGAGAGCAGAGCAGAGGGGGACAATCCCCTCCCTCACCCTGCTGCCCACCCTGCTGTTGGTGCAACCCAGGGTATGGTTGGCTTTCTGGGCTGCATGTGCATGTTGCTGGCTCTTGTTGAGCTTCTCATCCACCAATACCCCTAGATACTCCTCCTAGGTATTCCTCAGGGCTGCTCTCAATCTGTTTTCCACCTGAAGAAGGCCAGACCCAAGTTCAGGACCTTACGCTTGGCCTTGTTGAATCTCATGAGGTTTGCAAGAGCCTTCTCAAGCCTGCCTAGGTCCCTGTGAGGTACCTCTGGATGGCATCCCTTCCCTCCAGCATGTCAACTGCACCACACAGCTTGGTGCCACCCACAGACTTAATGAGGGTGCACTGAATCCTGCTGTTTGTATCACTGAAAAAGATGTTAAACGGAGTCGGTCCCAGTAGTGACCCCTGAGAAACATCACTATCTTTTTCAAGCATTTGAATAATATTCTGGCATCGTAGGCTTACTGACTTGCTTTCTCAATATGAATTTTTCCATCATTGCAGAACTGCAACATTTAGAAAGTGTTGCTTTTGTTTTGCACTTCCATTAAGGGCAACCTTAATAGGAGGCAGGATACAAAAGGATAGAACAATACCATGATGGCAACAAGTAGTCAGCCTTACATCTCTGCACATTATCTAGTATCTGTGAAGCAAGGAACATTGTTCACAGGAGAGATCATTGCATAACTCATAACTGGAAATAAAATAGAGGCATATTACACTAAGAAGAGTTGTCATTTTCTCTTTGGTATGTTTTAGATCACTAAAAAGTTGTGGTACAAGAGAAAAATGAGGTAGTTAATCTTTCTTCACCATGTTCTGTGTTAGTCTTCCTTTGTCACCAAAGCATGTATTTTAAAAGAAGATAAGGAAGGAAAAAGAAGAACATGGCTTCAGTAAAAGAAACTGTTAGCACTGTGTGTCAGAGACATGTTTTACAGAAATCTACTTATGTATAAACAACATGGTTTGGTGGTTTCATAGCTTCTCTGAACTGATACTGCAGGGTGTGTGATCAAGGGCTTTAACTGATAGGATAAATTGCAGCACTTTCTAACAGACTATAGACTACATTTGTTACTGAGTTATTTTTACTAGCAAAATGGATATATATATATTTTTTTGCCTCTTCATCTTCAGGTATGTACTATGAATGTCACTGAAGTATTAGGCATGAAAACATCAGATGTATACTGCAGGTACTGGTTGACACAACTTCACAACTGTTTCAAGTGAGAAAATGGGAAAGGAAACCAGATCCTGTCATTCTTGTTAATGTGAAGTGTCTCATGCACTCAGCCTGCCCAACAATAAGAGAAACTATTCCATTTTATGTCTTTTTCTCTGCTTTTAATAATCACGTGTGTGCAGGTTCTCACTCCTGTATTGGTGTCTACCCCCAACGCTTCCTTCAGCATACAGCAAAAGGAGAATGCTGATACTCTCTTTCATACAGTTTTATTTATAATGTGATTGTGGCACACATAGACAGGATTTACTTGTGCAGCACACTCCCTCTCGTTCACTCTGCAAGCAAGCAAAAACTTCTGATGTGTGTGTTCGTATTTTTATGGGGAAAAAAAAAACAAACAACGTGAAAGTAGGTGGCACTAGTTTATTAAATTGAGGATAAACGTTATTTCACTAAGGTAAATAAATTTATTTTTTGTATGGTAGAAAAAACATATACTTCTAGATGGAAAATATGTTCCTTTGCATGAGAGCAGGTAATTCCTGAGAGATCTCTGCATGTAGACTAATGGTGAATTTCCATCAGAAAATTCACTGATGTGGGAATATTTGAAGAATAAGAGAGTAACAGGAACTAGTCCAAACACAAATACTGAAGTGCCTGAATGAACAGGAAAATCTGTCCTTAAATGAACGTATTGCTTCTTTGTGTTTTCTACTACATGATGTTTAACTTAAAAATGCTGATAAACTGCAGCATCTTCGTCTGGTCACATCCAAGTGCTTAATATCTCTTGGTACTGTTAAAACAGATTTTTAAAAATAGATTATTTAAAAACTGTTTATGTTTCATTTTCAGCATTCTGTAGCAGATATGATATTAAAAGGGAACAACAGACAGCTACAAAAAAAAAGTTAGTACACTTTGTTTCTAGTTCCAGTTTTGACTTTGAAGTTCTCCCCTGTACTTGCTTCTCTTTTTTTTTTCTTAAACCTAGAGTTGCAATATGATTAGGCATGCATGCTCCTGCATGCATTTTCACTGAGCTCTGTTATTAGGGTTCTCCCTTTCAGTTGTGGCAATGTTATTGACTGTCAGCAGTCTGTGTGTTTTTGAGCACTTCACACAAATCTCTTTTATGAAAGAGGGAAGCAGAAGACAATGATCAGCTTTCACAAGTCCAAAGCATATTATCTCCCAAGGTGATGAGTAATAATAAATTATTTTTGTGGTGCATAATTCTCTATCTCATTGCTTTGAAATGCAGCTAACAACTCACTGGCAACTCATATTTGAAAGGATGCAGCCAGTTTTAGTAATAGGATACGAACCATGAAAACGGTGGTATAAGATAGATGTTGTAATATTCATGAAGCCATCATGTGCAAAAAAAACCCAACTAAATCTTTTGCAGTACAGCTGAAAATCTATATATTGCCTAGGATTAAAATCAAAATCGTCATACATTAGAAGAGTGTGTAATTATGATACTGTGAAAAAGGGTAGAAATGAAAAAAGAAAAAGGATGCTCTGAGTGCCGCCTTGCTTTTGCACAAAAGAACAATGGGATGGGGGACTTGACATCTGTTCCACTTAAAAGCTGCAGAGTCCAAACTTTGTTTTTAAAAAGCATAATGTTGACTGATGCTAGCAACTGGATGCCAGGGTCATGAAATTTGTGTGATGCTGTGATCAGTTAAATCCCTGTCCCTAACAATAACAGAGCTTGCAGAGAAATTGTGCCTTGAAATCAGGGGAGTGAGGGGGAGGAAGCCTGTAGTGTAATAAAACCTTATTTCAGTTTTACATTCAAATCATTTGAGTCAACCCATTCTCTGCATGAAGAACAGATTAAAAATTACTCACATGGAATTTATTAATGAGGTCTGGAAGGCCTTATGAGTTTCTTCTTGAAACTTTTGACACATCATGTTTTGTTACAATCACTACTTGCAGCCTTATAGTTTTATATTCTTAGCTGTAGGAAAACCTACTACCCTACTTGAGGGTGATGGTTTTCTTTTTTTTTTTTTTTTTTTTTTTCTCTCCCCATTAATGTTATTAGCTTGTTTTAGTAAGGATTTGTGCTGGGTCCTCTGTTACCTAGTTCTGTTATACTGACAGTATAAGCTGAATGAGTGTCTTTGAATCAAAAGGAGCAGGGTCTTTTGGACTGCAATAAAGTTGACATGTTTCTTCCTATGGGAAAATATTTTGAGCTTCTTATCTCTCTGTCACTTCTGCACACATCAAAGCATGTCTTTAATTGAAAAAAGACATTGCAGTTTTTGTGTAGGTTTAGCTGCAGTTTAGGTACATGTATTTGTTTTACTCAAAATTTTAAATCAGTCTGTCTTAATTGTGCAGCAAATGTTTGACATCAAGTTGGCAGGACACAACACAGGTTGAGTAACTGTGGATTTCTGATTTTAGGTAGTTATCTTGGGGAAAACTTTGTAAAATTAAAAAATAAAATAAAATAAGGAACTGCCCATACAAAAATAAGTCCCAACAGAAAGAAAAAGAGGAAATAAATTATGGAATCCGTGAACTCAGGAATAAAAGGAAGAGGTGACAAGTAGTCAGCAGAAGAAATTATGGGTCTTATTGATGGAAAATGCTGGGCATCTTAAAAAAGCAAACAATGAAAAAAAGCATTTTACCAGTTTATGCTGGATATTTGTGTGAGTATGCAATAACATATGCTTTCTCAGAAACATAATAAAGCAGGAGTAGGAGAATCCTGAAATAGTATATAGGAGGAAAAAAAACCACCTATTGTTAAAATAGTACTGTCACAAATTAATCATCACCAATGAAAGAGGATGTTGGATTCCATAGTTTGTTCATGTCATCCTGCACACTCAGTTGGGTTTGTTACAGGGAGAAAGAACACAAGCAAAATTAAAACTAAATCTGAATGTAGCTTACGTAACACCCTGTCTATGGAAGGCACAGCTGTATTTTAGTCAAACAATTTGAAAGACAAGGTAGTTGATGCCAATCTAGTAGAAGGATGTTAGCAAAGAGGAGGATGATAAATGTGTTAGTATTGCAGAAGAGAAAGATAATTACTATCAACCATCATCCCTTTTTTTTTCTAAACTGTTACTTATAATCAAGTTACAGTAAGAGCAATTGCTCTCAATTAGTACTTAGCTTGCCATTTATGGCTTCTATTTCAGACTTGAAAAAGACAGAGAAGGTTAGTGAGCCTGAAAGCATGTCTGTTTTTTTGTGCTGTATCTGCTGAACTAACAGAGGGTATGACTTCTCTCAACAGCATGTACCTCACTTATATCCATAAATGATCAAAGGCACAGTAACATAGTTATTTAAGATACCTTCATGTCTAAAAAAAATAGCACTTTTATTTCCTGGCACAGTTTTAAGTCTTTTCTAAAAAGACACTTCGGAGTAAATAAAAAGTTAATTTAGTAAACCTGACAAAATGGCATGAAAGGTGACACAGCTGTGAGCCAATTTTGAAAAAAAAAAAAAAAAAAAAAAGTCCCTTAAAAAGAAAACATAATAATTCTGAATATTTATCAGAAAGAACAAGTTCCTTCTGTCTCTCTCCATATGAAAATTTCTAATGTGTTAGATGCTGATGACTAGCTTTTTATTTTTACATCAGTAAGGGAAGATCTTCCTATCCACTTTGTAATCTCAGTCTCTGTCCACAATCCCTCCTAGATCTCCAGTGTAGCCTTGCCCCAGGGAAGACTGACTAAACCATCTGCAGCAAATGTCCATCTTCTTCTTGCCTTTATGGAGTGCTATGTTTGATTGAGTCTTCCTAAGCCCTTGAAGCTACCCTGAACACCTATCTAGGTGTCAGGCTGGCTTTCTTGGACACCTCTCCAGTCAGGGGTTGGGTCAAAAGTCAAACCACGTGAGATCAAGCCATCTGTGTGTCCTCCAGGATCAGTCTACCACGGGATGGTAGTTAAAGCACTCTCTTCTCACAGGTTATTTTGATGTTGTAAGTGCTGAACAACTCTGACTTTACATCTGCTAAATGCTTGAGGACTTCCACCTGCTCTTCTGTCTACTGCTGGCAATGTTAGAAACATTGCTCTGACTGAGCAGTGCTCTCCCAACTCTTGCCACCATGGTATGCCACTTGTTCCGCTCTTTGTCATTTCTGACACCATCATCTTGGAACGAAGAGATGAGCACATATGAATTCTGCTGTGCACACTGCGGGCTTTGGTTCAGCTTGCTGCCTAGCTGTGCCACAGAGGTGAGCAAGGTGACCAAGTCGTGTGCAACAAGGCATATTCCTGACGTTTTGGGTTGAATCTTGCTTGGTTCTCTGTGCTGTCAGCCCTGTTTTTGGAGAGGATGGTGGAGGAGATCTCTTCTTGACTGAAGTTGGGTCTTGCATCAGTAAAGGTGCTTGAGCCCTTCTATGCCCACCTTTTTACTTTTGAGACCGAAGCTTAAAGTACAGTTATTACTTCCACAGATACAGAGCTTAAATAAATTTTGCAATAGCCTGTACAACTGTTGAGTCTATTACAACATTCAATAAAATATTATTTAGAAAAGTTCGCATTCATTGCTGAATCCCTTTGAGATTCATCCTTCAGAAATGGAGTCTGGTCAACTTTGTGGCAAGTTAATCATTACTTACTTTTAGCAAAGCTCTTTGTGTCCTCTGGTAGCTTTTACATCATCACTAGAGAAGGACAAACAATTTCATTGCCAGAAAGCTGAATCCACTTTTGCTGCTTACAAGCTACAAGTTGCTCGGTGTCAAAATTCTAGTTTGTGTTTGTGGATCTGTGCTGGATGTTTTTCTCCTAAATGCTTGCTTGTATAAAAACAACTTATTTCCAGTTAGTAAGCAGTCCCCAGCACCAACACTTTTAACTTTCTTGTGGTCCTTTTGTCTCTGTGCTGGGAGCCCAGAAGAGATGTGCCTCACTTAACCAGTCATGCTTCTGATTTTAAATACCCTGCACGTTCCAGAAGTGGTGTTCTTTGTCTCAGTTCATGTTTGCCCTCCTAGTATATGGTTGGCAGAAGCTTGTGGGATTTTGTCAGAATTTTAAAAATACCTTGTTTGACCATGCTGGCACTTTCTACAGAGAAAACATTAGTTCTCCGAGTAGTTGTTTTTCCAACACGTATCTGGAGCTGAGAGCTTTTAGTCAAATAGGCCTGAGGTAAAATTCTACAAAACGTGAGGGACTGAGATTTTGCTGTTGCAGTACCTAGTGCTTAGTGAAAGTCCCATGCCAAGATATTGAAAGTAGCACTTATCTGTCCTCAACAGCAAACAAAATGGGGAGGTAGTACAGTAAAATAAATAAATAAATAAATAAATAAATGTAGTTCAGTCAAGATAGATTAATAGTGTCACACACAAGCCACAGTTCCTTGTTGGTTATATCAGTTCTTTGTATTTTTATATGATCAAAAATGTCTTTCCTTTTTTTTTTTTTTTTTTTTCCTGTTTGGGGAAATCAGAGTGAGTGTTCCTTTTATGTAGAAACAGTTGGTACCAAAATTGGCTTCATTTTGATATTCATAAATGTTCCTTTTGGGGTGGTGCAAGTAATGCGTTCTGTGGTTTGACTAGGTTTTAGTACTTTATGTAAAGTTTTTCAATGGTAGTATTTTACGCTGTAGAAAATAACAATCTGTAAGGAAATGTTAAATCAAATGTCTCCATTGTGGGTTGGAATGCCTGAAAAACTTTGCTGAATTTTGCGGTGACTGCAAAACAAGTACCTTTAGGAAATGATATTTTGTTCTTCTCTTATGATGTCTAATCCCTGTGTATAAAATGAAGTTGTGCTTACAGGTGTCTGCAGGATGAGTCCTGAATGGTTTACCAGCTATTTGTGCTTTACTAAGAACTGCATTTCTGAGAGAGGCAGTGCTCTTGAAGGTTGTCGTGCTTAACAGTTTTTACTGCTTTCATCTTTATGATTTTTATAGTTCGCCTGGGAAATGAACCGCACAGCCTCCAGACCAGTTCCCTAGACCCTCAGTTGCTGTTGTACAAGGAAGTTCTGTTTCCATCAACATGTGAAAGCAAGTCTAATCATCAGAAGATTCAGTGGTGGGTTTGTGCATGTACATTAGTGTTACCAGAACTTAGATACGGAAGATGCTGGTAGGTTGGTGAGCAGGACACTCTGATTGTGCTCTGTGTGTGTGTGAGTCATCTGTTTCATCAACTCTGCAGTAGCATGAAAAGGAATAGCTATGGTATCACAGTCTAGGAAAGTCAGATCTTTCTCATCTCCAAAAGTTTTATAATGTGATTACATTCTCATCTATCACCTTTTGCATTTAAATACATGGCAGGGTTTGGCAGGGGGAGAACCTCCAGTAAAAGTAAACCTGTACTAATCTAGCCTGATGATTTCAGTAGCCATTGTGGGAGAATTTTAATGATTAGAAAGAATGCTGTGTTGATGACAATGGCAGCCCCACTGAGAGTGCACCCCGTGCTTTAGCTGTCATTAAGCTGTCCATGCTGGCTGCTGTCTCTCTGCCAGATGCCGTGGTACATCATAGAACAACTCCAGGAAGGTGGGTTTGGTATGTTGTGCAAAGATACACTCGTGCTGCGTGTTTCAGCTCTCTGGGGTTGTTGCTTTGTTGGCAATTTGTCTTCTGCTGTGTCTAAATGGCAGAGAAATAAATCCTGCCCACATGTTAGAGTGAAGCATTGATTCTCCTGTGTGAAGCCAGACTTTGTTCTGCATCCCAGCCACTTGCCAGGCTTTCATTCCTCTGTGTAATCCCCAGTGCCATGTTTTGCTTCTGGGAGATGTCTGAAAGTCCTTTCACTATATGCTAGCTCTGCTTGAAGAGCTATAGGAAGTATGATAGGACAATTGGCACGAGTGTGGGAGAGAGTCAGAGAAATAAGCCTGGTGGGAATATGTGATGTGGAACATGGTACCATGAGCAATGTGGGGACATGGAGGTAGAACGAGGAGAACATGGGAGCAGACCACAAAGGGAGGCGCCAAAGGCTGGAGTGAGAGAGGTTAGAAGACCTTTGTGCCACTCAGACAGCAAGCAATATCTCAAGCTTCCCTGTATGATGTATCCCAAGTTGTGATCATGCTTTTGCGACACTGTTCATCCAGGCTGCTCTGTTCCTCTTAGGACAAATCTCCCTATTAAATTTATGGTAAGTGCTGACCTGCCCATGTGTTCTCACCTTGCAGGTTGAGAACAGGAGAACTACCTTCACTTGCGGGAGACAGTGTACAAAAGGATACCAGTCACAGAGACAGGAGAGGCTGCAAAAAAACACTGAAAGGGACAGCTTACAGTTGGTGATTGTAATTATTGTCAGAGTCAGAAGGACAATAGCAAAAGGTCTCTTAAACAGGAGTGCTGGGGATTTAACAATGTTAGAGAGAAAATTCAGCATCTTTAATGCAGAAGGCTCCACAACATAGATGCTTAAACTCTTTAAAAGCAGGCAACGCAGATTTTCATTAAGGAACCCACCGCTCCTTCACAACTGGCTGGGACAGAAAGGGACATCAGGTCCTTGCTGAAGGAATTAGTTTGGACTTGCGTTGACTTAAAAGGTGCATCTAGATATGGCCTCTGATGTCATAAACAATTCTGCAATTTCTTGAGATGTTTTCTAACAAAGTAGGAAGTAAACCAGTACTGCACAGATGTGGTAGGTGTGCTTTCATTACAAATAGTTATGTGCAATCTGACCTTCCTTAAGTTTCCAATGTTTTTAGGAATGCACAGTAATTAATTGTTCATTAACTGTTGAGATTTACACTGGATTTTACTTGAAAAACTCTCAATGCAGTTTATAACATTTATCTTCTCTTTACAAATTCCTGATGACTGTGATCCTTTTTGAGATGCATTTTCATTTCAGGGTGCCTAAAACACCCTCACGCAAAATGGAAAGAATTATCTGTAAATCAAAGGGCAAAACTTGCAAGTCGTAAGTTTTTCATGGGGCCAGTCTTTAAATTAAGGTTTTAATACTCTGGATACTGCAGAGAATATTTTACTAAACTCTTATATTGCAGTGGAAACCTTCTGCTGAATTCTCATCAGTATTTTCATATAAGAACCCTGGTAATTCAGACACCTCTAATTAGACATCGTATCTCTGGTTCTATTTTTGGGAGGCAGGTGGCTAGCTAACAATAAATGGGCATAATTATCATGCCAGCTCACTGTTGGCAATGATTTTGATGTCAGCAGTTTCATTTATTGAGGCTACAAATCATGAGTCATCGATTTTATTAGGATTACAAATCTTACGCAAGATTTGAAGATGTTCACTAGATGTTTGCTGGATGTTCCTCTACGTATTTTCAGAACGCTGAAGAGAGTGTTGCATATTCTTCATATGCACAAACATAAAGGGATTATGCATTCTGGAAACTAGAGCAAAAACAAGTTTGTGGGTAATTTTCTGGCATATTCTTGTTTTATAGATCATTCAAATGTACTTGTGTCTGGGCTGTAGTATGTAGGGATTTAATGTACAGCTCAGGTGGCCGGTATGACAGTTTGCATTTAGCACAGGAGTGGAGCAGTGCTCTAGAAGCTGTTACCTTTGAGCATGGGAGCAGACACCTCTGGTTTCTCTCGCCCTCTTCAGACATTTCTTGAGCCTTAGTAAGAACTGTGCACTTCAGCGATCTAGATGAAAAGGTACCTGCAGAGGTTTGCTGTTTAGACTGTTGGAAAGCACAATTTCGGAGCATTAGGAATGACCCCTGCAAAATGGAGTGTGCTGGCCATTTCAGAGAAAGCCTTTGTTTCACTTTTCAGTCTGCTTCCGTATGAAGTGATCTGATGCAGCTTAGCAGGCTCATTCTGTAAAAGGTTTCTTTGAAAGCACCTGAGCCCTGATGACTACTTGTGGAAAGACTTGGAGAAAGCCTGGTTGATTTCCACTAGCTTTAGGTGTGCTTTAGATTTGCACAGTTTTTAAGGGTGTATATATATAATGGGTGTGTGTTTTTATATATGTAGGCGTATATATACACATTGTTTGTATATGTGTCCATATATACAGAAATGCACATATATCTGTATATATGAAATTTGAAATTGTAAGACTCACTAGTTCACTGGAGAATTTCCCAAGGTTGGCTAAGTGTGCGTGTGATATTTGAAGATTGCCTGTTAACAGTCTTACAGTTTTGAACAGAAACATCTGGAATGCCAATAGTTCCTCATAGGAAGATTGTCCATGAAAAGTTCCTTACAAATCATGTTATTATAGCTTTCTTTCTCCTTTTCTGTTATCCAGTATATCTCATCTGTTTCAGTCTCTTCTCTGCACTGATTCCAAGGAGAACAGAAGTAAATTAAGCCCTTTTAGGTGGGATTCAAGGTTGCCAGTGGAACATATTTGCAGGATATAAGCCAGAAGATGAGAAGGAGAAGTTCAGGTTTGTGGCAACCAAATTAAAACAGGGCTCTGACTGCGCAGTAAACCAAAATCTCTTATGTAGAGATTTTTTGTTTTGTTTTGTTTTTGAATTGAATTTACATACTTTTTGTAATTAGTGGGGAATTGCAAGGGGAAATCTTGCATACTCTTTGATAAATTAGATTCTGCCAAGCCCAAAACATAGAACATGCTAAGTGATTTTAATCCTGTTTTAATGTGGGATCTAATCATGCTTTTTTTTTTGCAACAGGGGCTGTGAATGTCTTTAACTATCAAATACGATGAGCTGTTTGAGTTTTTCTGTTAAGCAGATCAGATGGGCACTAATTAGCTATTGCTTATCACTTGCAGACCATTTTAAATGAAGCACTCCCTTTAGGTCCACCCTTATGACCATGAGAAATACAAGTGACTCCAGCTGGGCTGCACAAGAACTGTGGGAGGGGCAAATCTGGCTCAGTGTTTTGAAGGTGAGGTCTACTTGTGACTTCAGTTTGTACTGGGGCTTTGTTTTAATTCTTTTAATTGAGTTGGTAAGACACAGCTGTTGGGTAAACCAGATGTGATCATAGCAAGTTTCAACTCAGGTAATTTTGAACAGACAATCTGAAATTTTGGAGTGAATCCCGTATGACTGGATAAACAATACAGTGATCAGATCACATCAGGATAAAGATTTCATTTTAGAATAAGCTAACCACTGCACGTAGATCAGCATCAGAGTTATTCATGTTGCCTTTAAACACGGGCCTGTTTAGGCAAGTAAAAAGAACTTTGAACGGCTTTGCTCTTCCCTCCATCATGTGTACACAGATCCATGTTAACTTGAAAATTGTCTGTGATGTGCGCAATCTTCCAGATGAAAAATTGCCAGATGGCGTGCTCAGTCTGATGATGCCAAAGCTGAGATGCAGCGATGTTATCTGTGAGTGTCGGCCTTAGTCTTAATTTTTGTTTGGCAATACTACTGTGGGTTGCATGCAGAGAGTTGCTTGGGGAAGCCTGCGGTGTTTCAGGTAGCCTGAATCACTTCCCCAGTTGTCAGGTTTTGTGCTTTTATAGTCTTGCTTGCAGTCAGGCTAAAACCTGTATCTTCAATTCATAAGAATTAAAAATAAAAGGAATGTCATAAATATTCATGTTTGAGTTACTGATTAATATGAATGCATGAAATATTTTCTCAAATGTAAGCCTAGTACAAGCTTTTATATATTTAAAAAAATTGGGGCTTGTTCTGACAGCCCTTAGCAGACCTTTCAGGCTGAAATGGCTGCTGGAGAGGACTGACTAAGACATCCCTGAGCAGCTGCCAGGACTGGCTGGTATTGGCAGAAACTTGCCAAAGTAAGTCAAGTAAGGGGCATGGTAGTGTTTCACAGCTGCTTCTGTGCTGCTACAAGGGGACTCACCAGCTGCAAGTCAAACAACCAGGCAGGTAGCAAAGGCACTTGTAGTTTCAGGTACAGAGTAGGGTAAGTGGGAACGGTTCATTGGAAATGAAAATTGCTGTAACTTCCACTAGTAAAATAAAGGATACCACACAGAGTATTAACAAGTTCTGCTGCTGCCACAGTGATTTTATGCAATTTAACAGCCATTTTGTTTTTCTTTGGGGAATTAATAGCTTCATTTTGGAGCTGGCAACACTATCAGTTTAAAATTTGTGATCTGTCTTTGTAGCCTTGTTCCTTACATATGCTTGGTTCAATTAGAAGCATGTTTCCCCTGTTCTGAAGCTGGTCCTGAGGATACAAGACCTCTGCCATCTCTGTAGAGAGATGTTCATTGGAGAAGATGGTGCTAGATACCTGCAAGTCCCAGAGCTGTGAGTGATGTGACAGTATGAAGATGTAATATGAAGATGTGCTCTGGTGGAAACCACCATTAATTACTACTTTGTCCTGTTTCCTTCTGTCATGGAGGCCCAGATGAAGTGATGCCCTTTGGTATTGCATTTTGATGGTCCTTTTCATTTGCAAATACAGGGGAAAGAGTTGTGTTAAGCCTACTCCCCCACTGAAAAATTCAGCCATCCATCTACAGAGAGGGCTTTAGTGGGTCAGCTTTTGATGGATGCACTAGAAACGCAGCTGTATAAGGGGAAATGAGGCCAACAGTAAGATTCTGTTGTGGAGGTTACTCTTACATATCCCAGAAATGTAAAGCCTGTGAGACAGAGAGCCAGAATGAGCTCTGACCCAGTGGCAGCTGAGTTTCCTCTGTGAAATTGTTCAGCGTTTTAGTATAGTTGGGCCCTTACCATGGAATCCCCCTCCAGGGCCTTTCTCAAATACTACAATCTGGCAGCAAAATTTCCTTTTCAAATCGGGAGCTGGGGACAGCAGGACCTACCCTGATCACAGGCCCAGCCATTTCAGAGATGCAGCTAACCACAGTTCTCTGTGGACTGACAACACTGCATGCTTTTCATGTTGATGTGCTCCCCACATGCACCACTGGAGGAAATGTGGTAGGGGTGATGCTGACATTTTTACTTCCTTTCCTTACTTAACAAACTGGATTTATTTTAAACAGGTTTGTAGGGTGGATAAACAGCTACATTTGCACTTCTCTGTTTTGAGGAGTTACTAATTTCTTCAAAACTGTGGAATTTCTAATTTAACATGAACAGAACTCGTGAGCCTTAAATCTGCTGCAGGAACTGTGTGAATTTGTGAAATGCATTGCGACTTAATCACAAAGCAGGCGGACTTCTTTTGTTTCTCTTATGCTAACTGAAGTGAGAGAAAATAATTATGTGTAATTTAAACTGCAGTAGATTAATTATTTTCATTTTCCTTTCTGCTACAGACAGATATGTGTTTTGGGCAGTGATTTGCATTTTTTTCTTTTTTTCAGTTTCTCCTAGTTATAGTAGAGGGAGTTTGTAGTTTATGGGAATCCCAGACTGAATGAACGAAGAGTGGGAATTGTCTGCTTACAGAGCTGCATGGGGTTTAAATCTGTCATGCAGAAAAAGACATGTGACATTGTAAACTTCTACTTTGTTTTTTATTCCCATCTGCTAAGCTACTACTCTAAATTTCAACAGTAATAAAGACATAATGTGGTTTTGGTTTGTTAAAAATGTATGTGACTTTTTGAACTTTTAAATAACATGCACACACGCTAGACAAGTCTTTGCTGCAATATCACACTGACCTCATTGAGCTATTTATTGTTTGTCTGGCTGTAAGTATGTGCTTTTTGTGTGTATAGTTTGTTCCTGTTAACTTTAAAGGAGCTCCCACCCATAAGCTCATAAAGTACAGAAATCAATGGATTAGAAGAATGACTGTCTGTCCAGAAAATTGCATGCTGCCTTCCAGAAAAACTTAAAGTAATTACACAAACAGCTCTCATGGAATGAAATTTGGCTGGTTCATATTTAATAAACAGAGGTCTGCTTATCATATAAAAAGTAGGAGACTGTTGATTTCACAGTAGTACGTTCATTTATATTCAGAATGTGAATTAAAAACTTTTTTACAGATAAGTTGCCCAAAATTTGGCATTAGTTTTTTTCATACAGTTTTTATCTAGACTTTGAAACATACTATTAAAATGTTCTTTACCATTTATTTTCTGAAGCCACACTGGAAAACAATGAGCAAATGTTCACTTTTTTTTGTGTCTGTCTTTATGAATTAAGTTGATCATTTCACAATTCCTGCAGTTTTCCAATGAGCTAACTTTTTACATTTACAAATACAGTACATTTGTTTGAATGACCCACAAATAGTCTTTCCTCCCTATTTCAACCCATCCAGCTTTAAAAATAAGTTTTATGTGCATTCATTTACCACATCCTGTACTGCATAACACTTCCAAGGATGGAACCAAGGAGAGTATGTAGTAGTCCAGTTCTGTGATTGAAAATTAGATTATAGATTGGAAAGCCCAGAGGGACCACTATGACCAGATAAAACAGTCTCCTGCAGGCCAGAAGACTGTTTTAATTGGGGTCAGTCAAGTAAAAAATACCCAGTCTTGGCATATACATCTTCAGTGTTGAATGCTTGAAACAATTCTTCGTATGTTAGTGGGGTTTGCTATGTTTTTTGACGTTAGGCTTTTGGGAAGAACAGGGGGTATTCCATTCCTTTCCCTTGAATGGTTTGTTTCTCTCTGTCGTGGTTCCGCTCGAGTGGGCTTCGCCACAGCCGCTCTCTCACTCCTCATCAAAAAGAAATGGGGAGAAAATACGATGAAAAGAGCTCAAAGGTTGAGATAAGGACAAGAAGATCATGCAGTAATTATTGTAACGGGCAAAACAGACTCTGCATAGGGAGATAGTAAGATTTATTGCTTATTACTAGCAAGCTAGAGAAGCGAGAAACAAAGGAAAGAAACCAAAAGCATCTTCCCCCCCATCCACCCTCTTCCACCTCCTCCCCTGGAGCGGCTCAGGGGAATGGGGGTTATGGTCAGTCTACAGCACTTCTTCTCTGCTGCTCCTTCTCGGTCACTCTTGTCCCCTATGCTGTGGGGTCCCTCCTACGGGATACAGTCCTTGATGAACTGATCCGGCGTGGGCTTCCCACAGGCAGCAGCTCTTCCAGAACTGCTCCAGATATGGGTCCGTACCACGGGGTCCATCCCTCAGGAGAAAACTGCTCCAACCTGGCTCCCCCACGGGCAGCATCTCCTGCTAGGTCGCCTGCTGCTGCGTGGTCTCCTCTCCATGGGCTACAGGTCCAGCCTGGAATCTGCCCTGGCAGGGGTCTTCCACAGGCGGCAGCCTCCGTCGGTGCAGGGCCACCTGCTCCACCGTGGCCTCCTCCACAGGCTGCAGCGTGGAACCCTGCTCCACCGTGGTACTCCATGGGCTGCAGGGGGACATCCTGCTTCACCATGGTCCTCACCACAGGCCGCAGGGGACTTCTGCTCCGGCTCCTGGAGCACCTCTCCCCCTCCTTCTTCACTGACCTTGGCGCGTGCAAGGCTGTTCCTCACTCCTCTCACTCTCCCAGCTGCTGTGTGGCACAGTATTTTTTTTCTCTGTCTTAAATATGCTCTCACAGAGGCGCAAAACAACATCGCTTATTGGCTCGGTTCTGGTCAGCAGTGGGGCCCTTACCAAACATGGGGCAGCTTCTAGATCCTTCTCACAGAAACCACCCCTATGGCCCTCTGCTACCAAAACCTTGCCACATAAACCCACTACACTCTTACTATTAGAAATCACAGAATCACAGAATTTTCTAGGTTGGAAGAGACCTCAAGGTCATCGAGTCCAACCTCCAACCTAACGCTAACAGCCCTCCACTAAACCATATCCCTAAGCTCTACATCTAAGCGTCTTTTGAAGACTTCCAGGGATGGTGACTCCACCACTTCCCTGGGCAGCCTGTTCCAATGCCTCACAACCCTTTCTGTAAAGAAGTTCTTCCTAACATCTAACCTAAAACTCCCCTGGCTCAACTTAAGCCCATTCCCCCTCGTCCTGTCACCAGGCACGTGGGAGAACAGGCCAACCCCCACCTCTCTACAGCCTCCTTTAAGGTATCTGTAAAGAGCAATAAGGTCACCCCTGAGCCTCCTCTTCTCCAGGCTGAACAAGCCCAGCTCCCTCAGCCGCTCCTCGTAGCACTTGTTCTCCAGGCCCCTCACCAGCTTCGTCGCCCTTCTCTGCACCCGCTCAAGCACCTCGATGTCCTTCTTGTAGCGAGGGGCCCAAAACTGAACACAGTACTCGAGGTGCGGCCTCACCAGAGCTGAGTACAGGGGGACGATCACCTCCCTAGCCCTGCTGGTCACGCTGTTCCTAATACAAGCCAGGATGCTGTTGGCCTTCTTGGCCACCTGAGCACACTGCTGGCTCATATTCAGCCGACTGTCCACCATCACTCCCAGGTCCTTCTCTGCCTGGCAGCTTTCCAACCATTCCTCTCCCAGCCTGTAGCTCTGCTTGGGGTTATTGCGCCCCAGGTGCAGGACCCGGCACTTGGCCTTGTTAAACTTCATGCAGTTGACCTCAGCCCATCGGTTCAGCCTATCCAGATCCTCCTGCAGAGCTTTCCTACCCTCAAGCAGATCGACACACGCACCTAACTTGGTGTCATCTGCGAACTTACTGAGGGTGCACTCGATGCCCTCGTCCAGATCATCGATGAAGATATTAAAGAGGACCGGCCCCAGCACCGAGCCCTGGGGGACGCCACTAGTGACTGGCCTCCAACTGGACTTGGCTCCATTCACCACGACTCTTTGGGCCCGGCTATCCAGCCAGTTTCTAACCCAACGAAGCGTGCGCCAGTCCAAGCCAAGAGCAGCCAGTTTCTTGAGGAGAATGCTGTGGGAGACGGTGTCAAAAGCCTTGCTGAAGTCAAGGTAGACCACATCCACAGCCTTTCCCTCATCCACCCAGCGCGTCACTCTGTCATAGAAGGAGATCAGGTTCGTCAGGCATGACCTGCCTTTCATAAAGCCATGCTGACTGGGCCTGATCGCCTGCTTCCCCTTCAAGTGCTGCATGATGACTCTCAGGAGGATCTGCTCCATGAGCTTTCCTGGCACTGAGGTCAAACTGACAGGCCTGTAGTTTCCTGGGTCTGCCCTCCGGCCCTTCTTGTAGATGGGCGTCACGTTTGCTAGCCGCCAGTCGATTGGGACCTCCCCCGATAGCCAGGACTGTTGATAAATGATGGACAGCGGCTTGGCCAGCTCCTCTGCCAGTTCCCTCAGTACCCTTGGGTGGATCCCATCTGGCCCCATCGACTTGTGTCAGGCCTTTAAATCAGTCTAGCCTTAGCTAGCCATTAGATCTCATTAGATTTGTATCTGCAAAAGCAGAAAGCTATCAAATGTTTGTTTCCCATAAATATGCAATCCCAGAGCAATTTGCATATTACTTGGCCTTCTATTTGTGAGCTTTTCATTAGAAGACATGTTTTCCAATCCTTTGTCTTCATATATTCCTGAACAGGGTTTGTTGCATGTGCTAACTCTGCATTTTTTTCACTGAATAAACGTGAATGTCAAGACACTTTATACCACTGGTTTTCTCATCACAAAATAACTGGTGTCCAGCGCTCTCTTTAAATGCTTTTGAAAAGACCAAATACAAAAGGAAGTTAGCAGTGGGGACATTTACTAATGCACAGATAACAATTGCAGGAACTGAGAGGAGAATATGCCTGGAAGAGAAACAAACAAAAACACAACAAAACCTTCAAAATAGTGTTCAGAGACCTTGTCTGTTCAGACAACATTCATCATCCTGCTTCTTTCCTCCTTAGAGCAGCTTTCTTGCACAGGTGACAGTGTTAGTTAAACCTGGAGGCAAAAGGCTCTTCTTTTCTGTCCTTCCCTACAGCTTTGCAGTGGCATTGAGGATGTGGCCAGAATCTCTGGCATGATGATGTAGTCATCTTCCCACAATTTCCCTAGGGAGAGACAAGTTCTTTTGCAATTAACATAATTGACTGGGAAAGAACCCTGTTTGCCTTGGGATAAGGAACTGTGGGATTAAGCCTAGACACATGGTGCGCATGCCGAAATGAAGGCTGGAGTAAGATGGGAGGCACTGGGTGCTGGGAACAGTCCTGCTTGGGAGAGGCAAACCAGAGTACTCGGCTTCTGGTACTGATTGGACTAAACGTGTTTTATACACAGTCTCTGAGTTCTTTGACAAGAGGATGTTAAGATTATTTTTTTATTTATCAGCCTCTGTAAAGGCTGTAATCACCTGAAGAGTAGGTGATTCTCTAATTCACATTGGGTAAAACTGGAGCTCTGAGCCATTGGCAGAATTTTCTGTGACTTCAATGAGGCCAGTGTTTCACCCTGTATTAAAATTTGATGAGACATAGGTATTGTTGACATGAGAGTATAATTCTTTGTGATTGCAGCAGATTTGAGCCAAAGCTGAATTAAATCTCAGACCTGAAAGTCTGGTTTAAAGGTCCTTTTTTATTTCACAGACAACAATGATTCCTTGGTTTGTTGTGGGAGACTTAAGCACATTCATGGTTTCAGACCACTGCTGGTGACATTAGCTACTGGTTAATCACTCTTATTCTGTTGAGCACTCCATGGACTGTGGTGTGGGATATAGAAGTGATCTCATTCAGGTGACTTTATTGACAATGCCATTTGAAACAGGATGGTGAAATAAAAGCACTTAATGCAGAGGTCAATGAGTACCTGATGTTTTCTGCAGAATCCATGTATTGTGTAAGCAGCTCCAGTGTTGTGGCGCCCACTTTAATTAAGGTTCTGACAGTATTTCCATAATAAACCGTATTTTAAAAGGGTTTATTACTCAACTGCAAAATTTACTGCAGGCTGAGACTTGGACTAGGAAAGCTTCAACCTTACAGTGTTTTCTTAATTTGAAAAGCTTTTTCTTTTGTAAGTATGGCTGCAGAGAAGTCCTTCTTCAATCATATAGGTATAAGCTTTTTTTTTTTTTTAAATAAAAATAAAACATTTCAGTCTAATAAACAATGCAGATTTAAGCAGCAAGCGTTGACTGTGTTGCTTAGGATATTTTTAACCATGATATATCCATTATGGTCATCATATAACTCAATGTCGTGTGAATACTGAAGTGTCTTTATTGTTTGTTTACATGTTATATGTAAGAAGATGTCTGTGCATTTGCACAGAAGATGTCTGTGCATTGCTTAATTTTAGGATTTTGCATGTGATGTAAAGGCACATTTTTTCCAAACTGAAGATAGCTGGGCTGGTTTTTAGGTAGATGGCGTGATTTCTTGTAGAACAGACTGAGCTGTAATTGATTTTCCCTTCAGTAACTGATCGTTCTGAGATTCTTTTAGGATAAGGAACTGTGCCGGTAGGTTTCCAGCAGGATGATCTGCCATGTAACAAGATTTTCACAGAATCACAGAATGTGATTTTCTTTGGGTTTTTATTCCTTCAGAAGATGTTTGCTACTTTGGGTTATCTATTTAAGTTGAAAAGCAATGCTGTTAACTTACTGTTAACGTGATAACATTTAGTTGCTTATTCTGGATTTTATTTAAACATAACACAAGTTGATCGAAGGAAGTGGAATGATTGTCTGAGAAGCCTGGACCACTCACTCAGTGTGTTTCTGCTGCCTTTGTGACAAGTTCAGGTTCTGCAGAATGAAGGGATTTGTCTAAAATAAGTCATTTCTTAGTGATTGAGAGTGAACCTGCTGAACAGTAACTTTAAGACATGGTGGCACTTCTGGTCAGCTTTCAGTGTGTTCATTGTAGATCTTCTGAAACTTACTTTCCTTCTTAGATATGAATTAACAATGATATAGGACATAATAAAATGGCAGAGTTAATGTTATTGAGGAAGTGATGAGTATAATCTTTTCCAGTGAAGTGGTGCAGTTCCTTTGCAACCTAGATGTTTTTTCACTTCCCACAGTAGAATTCCCCACAGAGGGGATTTCTGCTATGAATCAAAGATATTTGGTCCCAATTTTGTAGTGCTTATTCAAGAACACGGTCTTTTTTAAATGTAATATTATCCCACAGAAGATTTTTAATCTGCTGACATAATTCTACTATAATTCTTTACTTTGCCTGTCACAGGTTTGTCTGCTATTATGGGGCTGTGAGAGTTTTCTCTGGCAATGTTTTGCTAGAGAGCTTTGATTGTGCAAGACAGCTATTCAGATAGAAATACCATTTTTGCAGGAATCATGATAGTATTTTTCATGTGGTTATAGCGGTATCAGTTTCTTATTCTGCAACATATGGTGGGTTTGGTTTGAGTTTATTTTTTAAATCCAGGTTTAAAGAGTCATCGTAAATTCTGAGCTGCTTTGATCGTGTCTGAAGAAGTACTTTTATATTTTGTGTAACTGGTGAGTGAAGCTTTAAAGTGCAAAAGAAAGAAAACAATCGGGTCAAGGCAAATAGGCAGAGCCCTACACTTATGCCTCACCAGGAGTTGGGGACACTGAAGTTTAGTGATGACATTAACAACATAGTGCTTCACACAGCAAAGATAGTTAGTTGCCC
This sequence comes from Aythya ferina, assembly GCF_964211825.1. Taxonomy (NCBI): domain Eukaryota; kingdom Metazoa; phylum Chordata; class Aves; order Anseriformes; family Anatidae; genus Aythya; species Aythya ferina. The sequence goes on along the minus strand of NC_140302.1, from coordinate 8,590,907 downwards.
TTAATAGCTTTCTGTGTGATCACCCATGCCTGAGAACTGAAGGTGATTTTGTTCTGTGAGCTGTGTTTGTGCTGCGTTTGGCTGACATTCAGTTCACTTGCAGCAGATGGCAGTGCTAGCAGCGCTTTGTGCAGGTCTGTGCACTGATGCACGAACAGATCTGGGCATCATGGTATTCGAACTCAGATGCGTAGCTGCTTGTGGGCTCCCGTCTTCCCCTTAGCCAGTCAGCCAAGCTGCAAGTGGTACGGCAGAAAAGCTGTGTGAATCCGTTCTGGGAAGAGAAGAAGAACAAGCTATCTGTGGTACCTGGCTGCACTAATTCCAGAGGGTCAAGTTCAAGTAGGCGACATTGCCATGATACATTGAGGCTGTTTGCTGTTCACATCCTTTCTTCACACCCTGAAGGTTGCTACCAACACATTTCCATACCAACTACACAACCTGGGATACACTGAATATTTTATTTTGAAATAAAAGTTATTTTCTCCTCTCTTTTTTCTCTCTCTCTTTCAAAGTTTGTATAAACAAGATTTCTTTTTAACTATGGCTCTACTGCCAAAATGGGAATTTCCTTGGCCTGCCCATTTCTTAAGAGTTATTCACTAACACCAGACAGTTATTGTTTTTAAAAGAGAGGTTGTTTGGTAGCTGTTCTTGACAGCAGTTTTGTTAAATAATATCAGCTATTTTATCTATATGGCCTTGTGTCTAGTCAGTAATTGAGTACTGTGTTTCATCTGACAAACTGTGTACAGTGTGAAGAACCAGAATCACTGAGAGATAATAGAGCATCCCTTTTTCTAGCTTAGATACTAGGTCTTTTGTTATATGCAGGGAAGTTGTGTTTTTCTCTTGACTTATGTAGGTCATATGGACTGGTCCAGTAGGGTGAGGGTGGGAGGCAGCAGCATCTGCTTCTTCACAGCTCCTGTCTAGAGGTACAGCTGTAAATGTCAGTGCAGCAAACTCTGTGTTACTCCTCTGAACTCCTTCTCCTTATGAGAGCATGGTCTATGTGTTCCCAGTGCATGAATCAACCAAGCCTTTTTTCAGCAGTCCTGGCTGTCAAGGGGTGGTTCCAGTTGACTGGTGGCAAGCAAATGTGATGCCCAACTACAAGAAGCTGGAAGGAGGATGCGGGGAACTACAGGCTTGTTAGTCTGACATTGGTGCTGGCGAAGCTCATGGAACAGGTTCTTTTGAGTGCCATCATGCAACACTTAAAAGACAACCCAGTTATCGGGCCATGTCAGCATGGGTTTATCAAAGGCAGATCCCACTTGAAAAATCTGATCTTCTTCTTCAACAAGGTGACGTGCTCAGTGAACAAGGGACAGTCTGTGGATGTGTTCAACCTCGACTTAAGTAGGGCACTTAACACTGTTTCCCACAGCATCCTCTTGAAGAAGCTGGCTGCTCAAGGCCTGGATGGGTGTATGCTTCATTGGGTTAAGAACTGGCTGGGTAGCCAGGCCCAAGGAGTCATGGTGAATGGAGTTAAATCCAGCTGGAGGCTGGTCACTAGAAGTGTCCTCCAGGGCTTGGTACTGGGGCCAGTTCTCTTCAATGTCTTTATCAGTGATGTGGATAAGGGGATTGAGTGCACCCTCAGTAAGCTGGCAGATGGCACCAAGTTGGGCAGGACTGTTGATCTGCTTGAGGGTAGGAGGGCTCTGCAGGAGGATCTGGATAGGCTGGACTGATGGGCCGAGGCCAACTGTAAGAGGTTCAGCAAGGCCAAGTGCCGGGTCCTGCACCTGGGGTGCAATAACCCCAAGCAGCGCTACAGGCTGGGAGATGAGTGGTTGGAAAGCTGCCTGGCAGAGAAAGACCTGAGAGTATTGGTTGATAGTCAGCTGAATATGAGCCAGCAGTGTGCTCAGGTGGCCAAGAAGGCCAACAGCATCCTGGCTTGTATCAGGAATAATGTGGTCAGCAGGACTGGGGAAGTTATTGTCCCCCTGTACTCAGCCACACCTCAAGTACTGCATTCAACTATGGGGCCCCCAATATAAGGAGGACGTGGACCTATTAGAACGAGTCCAGAGGAGGGCCATGAGGATGATCAAAGGGCTACATCACCTCTCCTGTGAGGACAGGCTAAGGTAGCTGAGGGTGTTCAGCCTCGAGAAGAGATGGCTCCAGGGAGACCTTATAGCAGCCTTCCAGCCCCTAATAGGGGTTCTACAGGAAAGCTGGGGAGGGACTCTTCATCAAAGAGTTTAGTGATAGGACTAGGGGTAATGGTTTTAAACTGAAAGAGAGTAGATTTAGATTAGACATTAGAAAGAAATTCTTTACTCAGAGGGTGGTGAGGCACTGTAACAGGCTGCCCAGTGAAGTTGTGGATGCCCCTTCCCTGGCAGTGTTCAAGGCCAGGTTGGTTGGGTCTTTGGGCAACCTGGTCTGGTGGAAGGTGTCCTTGCCTGTGGCTGCGGGGGGGGGGGGGGGGGGGAAGGGTGGTTGTGGAATTATATGGTCTCTAAGGTTCTTTCCAACCCAAACTATTCTGTGAAAGCCAACATTCGAAAACTCTTCATCCCATAATTTCTGCTCAGAGTCAGTGAGGAGTAGTTTATGCGTAGGTGAGTAAGCATGAAATGGCTTCTAACTCATTGAAATCTGGATTGGTGTCAGAAGGTAGAGTTTAACACAGCTTTTCACTATCCATCTGATAAATGTAGTACACAAATTCAAGCTTTCCTCCTGCTTCCTACTCTAGCTTCCTGCATAGTGTTATGGATCATACAAGGCTGCCTGCTCAGATAGACTTTGCCATTAGTGACTTTCATTGCCATTAATTTTTCAGCAATTGTTTATATACTTTTAAGCTTCTTATTGGTCTCTGTAGAGATCTGCTAGAAATACCCAACAGCTGCACTTCAAGACCTGACAGCCCACCAGTTCCTAACCCACTTGGCATATGTTTTGTCAGTGTTCAGTGTCATTTATGCTGTCTTTTAAGCATAGAGAGCTAAGTTACATGGCATACAAAGATTCACATATTGCCAATATGTAGTTGCTTTTGTCAACTAATTTGACAGTTACTCTGAAGAGAGGTTAGATTTGTTCAGGAAGACCTATTTTGGAGTCACATTGTTGTTGTCATTAATTCTGCCTGTTTTACTGAGTGATCTCCACATCAAATTTCACTCACTATGCCTGGGGATTGATGTCAGGCCAATCTTCCTTCCTTCCCCTACCTGAGTCACTTTTATTTTTCCTTTTGGCACAATATTCAAACCATTTAACATCTCTGTGGTTTCTCTAGAATTCCAAGACATGTTAAAAAGTCTGCATCAAAGGGGCCACACAGAGATCAGCCAGCTGCTTTTGTAGTTTCAAGTGGAAACTACTTATTATTTGTTCCTGGTCAAGTCTTCATAAATAGTAAGAGCTTTCTCAGTACTGTATTTCTGTATTTGAAGGTGCTTTGTTTTCCATCTTTATGTGATAAAGTCCTCTTCCTTTTGTTCTATATTTGGGTCATAATGCAAAGGAACATTTATGCATTCATTGCATTTTTAGTATGTTTACAATTGCATCTGCTAGTGATCTAAATCACTGTTAAGGCTTATTCATTTATTGTCTTGGCCTTTTGGTATGTTTTGTGCAAATGCAGAATGAAGTCAAAACTTGTTTGGGACTGGTGGTGGAGCTGACCATTCAATTACAGAATATAATATTTTTTAAGATACTTTAGGAGAAAGAGATCTGCTCTGGTGCGGTCCTGTGCTTTGGAAGAGTAAATCACAACTCACGTAGTATATTCACTGGGAGAAGAAAAGCAGCTCCCTAGATTAGTCTTCTCTTCAGTTACAGTGGAAATCTTTAAAGACTCTTTTTTAAATTCAGACAATGTCTCCTAGAGCCTGAGGTATTCCCTGTATTTTTTTTATTTTATTTTATTTTTGAGGGAGGTGGGAGGGAGTGACATCATTTCTCTGTTTAATTTATATTTTATTATCAAATGTGAAGTTACAGAGAGTAACTCAAAAAAATCTTAACAAATTAAATGTCACTACTTACTGCTGTAAACTTTCAAGGAAATCTGAAGGCTGTGGATACAAGCAGTACTGAAGCTCAAGCAATTACCAGTTGTAACCCTCAGCTGTGAAGATGACAGACACAGCTGGTCTGCTAACTTCTGGTTGATAATGGGAGGCACCCAATACAAACCCTCTGAACTTACTTTTCACTTGAGTTCCTGTCCTGGTTTCAGTTAGAACAGAATTAATTTTCTTCCTGGTAGCTGGTGGAATGCTGTGTTTTGGCTTAGGATGAGAAGAGTGCTGATAACACCCCGATGTTTTAATTGTTGCAGAGCAGTGCTTATACCAAGCCAAGGACATCTCAGCCTTTCACTCTGTCCTGCCAACAGGCAGGCTGGGGGTGCAGTAAGAGCTGGGAGGGGACAGACCCAGGACAGGTGACCCAAACTAGCCAAAGGGGTATTCCATACCATCTGACGTCATGCTAAACAATATATAGGGGTGGCTAGCCGGGGGAGGGGGCTGGACTGCTCGGGGTTAGGCTGGGCATCGGTCAGCGGGTGGTGAGCAATTGCATTGTGCATCACTTGTTTGTACATATTAGTAGTAGTAGTACTATTATCATCATTGTATTATTATTATTATTATTATTATTATTATTATTATTTTCCTGTCTTATTAAACTGTCTTTATCTCAACTCACGGGCTTCACTTTCCATTTCTCTCCCCCGTCCCAGAGAGGGAGGGGGAAGGGTGAGCGAACGGCTGCGTGGTGTTTAGCTGCCGGCCAAGTTAAACCACGACAGTCTTTTTTGGCGCCCAACGTGGGGCACGAAAGGTTGAGATAACGGCAGATCTGACCAGAGTGTGTTAAACTAAAATTGGTATAAGTATTAGACCTGCTTAATAGTCACTTGTCATAATGCTGATTGCTTTAATCTCAACTGTGCTGCGCCTGTTTTCCAAATTGAGTATTATAGCACGTTATTTTCCGTATGTGCTCTCTGTCATGTTGTTTATTCTCTCCGGGCCCTGGTTTCAGACCATTATGGCACTGTGTGTTGTATCAGTGGCTTATGAGATGATGAAATATCTGGCCATGACTCTAACCTGGTATTTGTACTCAGTAACATCTTCGATTCTATACTTTGGAAGCTGTATTTTGGAAACTATTAGCAATTATATCTGTTGCCTTTTTTCATTAGGGAGTCAATCTGTGGAGGGGAAAGGGGAAGATAATTTTTCTTACTTGATCACTCTCCCTTTCTCCTTCACCACCCCTGTATCCTCCTTGATCACTCTCCCTTCCTCCTTCACCACCCTCTTATCCTCCGAGTTTATTACAATAGCTCTCCAAGATATTGAATATCCTTGGGATACTCAGACCAGCATAGTCTTGTTGTTCTGCCTCCTGAATGCGCTTCAGGTTCTGCTTAAAGTTAAACAACTACTTAGGAAGCTCATCCGGAGATCTGCCCGGAGGCAGTATAGTTGTGGGTGGCAGGGAGTATGGGAGGATATGGGCAGGCATCTAGAGCAGTTGGCACCCCCAGTGTTTTGGAAATTCACCCCTGAACAACTGCAAAATCCTAAAAAACTGGCAGAATGCTTGAAAAAAAAGGTGTCGCGATTCGGGAAGTTCCAAAGTAACACAAATCATTGTAACATGCTGGGGCCTGGCTCATGCCTGTCGAGCTGCCATGGATACTGCTATCAACTTAGTGACAGACCCTGCGGCCACTCCAAGTCCCGTGACAGATCCAACGGCCACTGTGACCCCTACGGTGGACTCTGCAGCCGCTCCAGCTCCGGTTCCTGCAGCAGCTCCAGCTCCGGTTCCTGCAGCAGCTCCAGCTCCGGTTCCTGCAGCAGCTCCAGCTCCGGTTCCTGCAGCAGCTCCAGCTCCGGTTCCTGCAGCAGCTCCAGCTCCGGTTCCTGCAGCAGCTCCAGCTCCGGTTCCTGCAGCAGCTCCAGCTCCGGTTCCTGCAGCCGCTCCAGTTCCAGCTCCTGCAGCCGCACCAGTTCCAGCTCCTGCAGCCGCTCCAGCTCCTGTGGCTGGGTCAGAGAAAAAGAGCTGTAGTAGTGCAAGTTGGCCCTGCAGAGGGTATTCCAACCTCTGTGGCAGACCCTGGAACAAGGTCAGAGAAACGAGCTGTAGCAGTGCAAGTTGACCCTGCAGAGGGTATTCCAACCTCTGTGGCAGACCCTGGAACAAGGTCAGAGAAACGAGCAGTAGCAGTGCAAGCTGCCCCTGTAGAGAAGGTGAAAAAATGGTATAGAGATTCAGGTCGTTTAGAACGCAGAGAATCTTCTGCCAAATCTAGGTATAGAGACGACGGAGACGACGACGACGCTGGGCCATCAAGGGTTCAGGAGGAGGAAGATGAGGATGCCGAAAAATCAGCAGTAACTACCCGAAGCCTAAACGAGCGTGAGTTACGAGATGTGCGAAAAGATTTTGGTCGCTGTATAGGTGAGCAGCTTGTCACCTGGCTGCTCCGATGCTGGGACACTGGAGCCAATTGTGTGGTATTAGACGGCAGGGAAGCCAAGCGACTGGGATCCCTTGCTAGAGATGCAGGCATTGACAAAGCAATTGCAGATGGAGCACAATCTCACAGCCTCTGGAGGCGTCTCCTCTCAGCTGTGAGGGAAAGGTATCCCTTCAAGGAAGAACTTTTATGTCTACCAGGCAAGTGGACTACTATGGAGAAGGGAATCCAGTACCTGAGGGAATTGGCCGTACGGGAAGTGATTTATGAGGATCCAGACCTCAGACAAACATCCAAAGATCCAGATGAAGTCAGGTGTACACGACCCATGTGGCGGAAGTTTGTACGGAGTGCACCATCATCATATGCCAGCTCCTTGGCAATAATGGCCTGGAAAGAGGATGAGGAACCCACAGTGGATGAAGTGGCTAAACAACTCCGGCAGTACGAAGAAAATCTCTCCTCTTCCTTACAGGACTGCGTCTCAGCTGTGGAGAAACTTTCTGAGGAGTTCCACCAACTTAAAGAGAATCTATCTTCATCCCCACCTGAACCAACCAGTGTCCACCGACCAAAAGAGAACACTTGGGAGAAACTTTCTGAAAAGGTTCACCAACTTGAAGAGAGATTATTCTCCTCCGTACCTGTACAGAGCAGTGTCTCAGCTATCAGGGGTAGTCGTTCATCCACACAAGGAAGACGATATGGTGGGTACTCACCCCGTGCCACCCTGTGGTTTTACTTACGAGACCATGGAGAGGACATGAGAAAATGGGATGGAAAATCTACCGCGACCCTAGAGGCACGGGTATGTGAGTTGCAAAAGAAAACAATCAAGAAAAAGGGATTCTCTGAAAAGTTTGCTGCTCCAACTTCCAGCAGACAGTCCTTCAAACACAGAAACGAAGAAGATTCTGACCAGGATTAGGGAGGCCCTGCCTCCAGCCAGGGGGAGGAAAGGGATAATCGAGTTTATTGGACTGTGTGGATTCGATGGCCTGCCACATCAGACGCACCGAAGTATAAGGCTTTAGTAGACACCGGTGCACAGTGTACTATAATGCCATCAAGCTATAAAGGACCAGAGCCCATCTATATTTGTGGAGTGACAGGGGGATCTCAGCAGTTGACTGTATTGGAAGCTGAAGTGAGTCTGACTGGGAATGAGTGGGAAAAGCACCGTATTGTGACTGGCCCGGATGCTCCATGTATCCTTGGCATAGACTATCTTAGAAGAGGATATTGCAAGGACCCAAAAGGGTTCCGGTGGGCTTTTGGTATAGCTGCCTTAGAGACAGAGGGCATTAAACAATTATCTACCTTGCCTGGTCTCTCAGAGGACCCCTCTGTTGTGGGGTTGCTGAGGGTCGAAGAATAGCAAGTGCCAGTTGCTACCACAACTGTGCACCGGCGGCAATATCGCACTAACCGAGACTCCCTGATTCCCATCCATAAGCTAATTCGTCAATTGGAGAGCCAAGGAGTGATCAGCAAGACTCATTCACCTTTCAATAGTCCCATATGGCCAGTGCGAAAGTCTAATGGCGAGTGGAGACTAACAGTGGACTATCGTGGCCTGAACGAAGTGACGCCACCACTGAGTGCTGCAGTGCCGGACATGCTGGAACTCCAGTACGAACTTGAATTGAAGGCAGCCAAGTGGTACGCCACAATTGATATCGCTAATGCATTTTTCTCTATCCCTCTAGCAGCAGAGTGCAGGCCACAGTTTGCTTTCAATTGGAGGGGAGTCCAATATACTTGGAATCGACTGCCCCAGGGGTGGAAACACAGCCCTACCATTTGCCATGGGCTGATCCAGTCTGCGCTGGAGCAGGGGGAAGCTCCTGAACTCCTGCAGTACATCGATGACATTGTGTGGGGTGACACAGCAGAGGAAGTTTTCGAGAAAGGGAAGAAAATAGTCCAAATCCTTCTGAAAGCCGGTTTTGCCATAAAACAAAATAAACTCAAAGGACCTGCACGAGAGATCCAGTTTTTAGGAATAAAATGGCAAGATGGATGTCGTCAAATCCCAATGGATGTGATCAACAAAATAACAGCTGTCTCCACCAACTAACAAAAAAGAAACACAGACTTTCCTAGGTGTTGTGGGGTTTTGGAGAATGCACATCCCAAATTACAGTCTGATTGTAAACCCGCTCTACCAAGTAACCCGTAAGAAGAATGAGTTTGAGCTGTCTTATTAAACTGTCTTTATCTCAACTCACGGGCTTCACTTTCCATTTCTCTCCCCCGTCCCAGAGAGGGAGGGGGGAGGGTGAGCGAACGGCTGCGTGGTGTTTAGCTGCCAGCCGGGTTAAACCACGACAGTTCCAAATACAGAGCTAGTGAGGAGCAACATGTGTAAGCAAAAGCTGCCTGTAGAATATCCTTGGGGAAGCAGAGCTGAGGGTGTGATGTCTAGTTTTCTGCAATTGCAGGTAACCATGCATTAAATGTTAGGGCCAGTGTGGTTAGCTGAACTTACCTGAGTTATGTGACACATAAAGGCAAAGATTACTGTTTTTAGGCTCAGCTAAATGCAGAAACAAAGTAAGTTAGTTGTCCGTTTTCTGAAGTTCACTGTGACATCTGTGAACCTTACGTAAATATTTACATTTATATGGACTCCTGTCAGTAACAGTGTCCAACAAACAGTGTCCAACAAACTAGATCTGTTCCACCAGCACATTTTTGTGTCCCTTACTTCAATATGAAATATTCTTTTAAATTTTAGTGTGAAAACACCAGGAGCTGAAGAGCCTGCCTAGGTATGTGACTGTAGTTCGGACCTTAAGAAAATGCACAGAGCCTCAAACCAGCATCTGCTGTAAAACTTAGGACAGTTGAAGAAAGTAGAAAAATTCTTTTCGCTTAAGCAGTATCTCCAAAAACCGCAGTACTCAGAGTGAAAGTACCAGAATATGGTACAGGCTTTCAGACGTTTATCACCAGCCAAGGCAACTTTAATTATTAAACCACATAATTGAAAATAAAGTACCCTGCCAATTCAGTAAAAGGATTCATCCCGTTGTCTCTTCTAAATTTAGGGAGACAGAACATCTGCTATGGAAATGCACAAACGTATCTGTTAATCTTAGTTGTGAGCCTTTATTCTGTTCTGCCTCTGTCTTATTTCAGTTCTGTTTTCCTCTTTTTAGTTCACATTTTTCTCAACTAATCCCTTACTTTTTTGGAAAAGTGACTTTCCTTAAACTTTTTCCTTTGTAAATCTGTTATCTCTACCATGCTTTACATTGTCTTTTGCTCTTCCCCTATTGCCTAGTAAATACATGTTGTCTTTCTCCTGTACATACCTCCTGGTACTTGGATTCTCATCTCTTCTACTTCTCTCACTTGCATTTCTTTATTCAGTTATGGACTCTTCCCTTCTCTCTCCTTCCAATCCCTTTCCATCCCCCACATCGGATTCTTACATTTGCAGTGCTGGAATATATTGAAAAGTATGTTTTCCTCTCTCCCTCATCCTTTTAGTTACAAAAATATGCACTTAAGAATTCAAATATGCTTCTAAAAATAGTAAAAGGATAAAATTGTTTGTTTCAGCTTTTCCAGTCTCTGCTGTATTAGAACTCGTGGGAGGAAAGCCCCATGAAGTCTATAACTAATTCAGTTGCATGGAAAAATATGAACAACACACACACACACACAAAAAATATATATACAGCCACAAAATATTTGTTTAAAAAAATGCAAATCTCACATGGATGGTGTAAGTGTAGCATATGTAGTTCTAAGTGACATTTCACATCCTGCATCTTTTCACTTATGTGAAGGGGTTTATTGTATATTTCACAGTTGTCATGGATGGGATTAAAGACAATGTAACTTGATGTGAGATTAGTAGAAAACAGTTTTTCTAGGGAAAGTTTTAGAGAAGAAAGGAGGAATGAATTCTGAAAGCTGTGGTGAATGAGAAATTATTAGTGCAGGAAATGTCTGGTAGTTGTGAAGTCTTGGCATTTCCCATTGTCCAATAGACTCTTCCTCCCCAGCAAGTGAATTAGCATTATTTTTCAAAACTTTTTGAATATTTCTGAAATGAAAACAAATGTACTGGGATTCTTTACATTTTGTACATAATATTGTTAATATCAAGTTTTAAATTACATCCAAAATTTCATCTGTAGATGTTTATGACATGATTACAAAAAGCATCACTCGTGATGCTCTAATACTATATAGCTTTATCTCAGGATATGGATTCCTGAAACTTTGTGTCCCAAATTTTATTGAACTAATTATTACAGTGCAGACAGCTTCTAAAAACAAACCTTCCCATCAGAGAGTATGTTATATAAAATAACTTCTCTACAGAGCAAGTTTTAGTATTTTCTTCCTGAAAGAATAAATGTTACAGTTTTGTTTCCTTACCTACGATCCCCTAAAATTACTGACTGCCTGTAATAAGTGTTTGGGGTGAATTATAGCCTTCCTCTGAGACTAGTAGCAATTAGATGTAATTAGGCAAAGTGCCGATTATCAGAAAGCCGCTAGTGCTAGCATAGGCCTCGTATGGGCATTGCATTTACACATGTGTATCTGTGATGGATTACATTTAGCAAGTATTTGCATTCTCTGATAATAAGGTGAGAAAATAGTGTCTTTGCCTTGTATCATCCTTCTGAATCTTTCACACTTTATGCTTTATGTCTTTCTGTCTTCCATCTGAAACCTATTGCATCGTCCTAGTACTTGTTCTATGAGCAAGCATATTGACAAGGCTAGCACGGTTCTCTCAGTCTTTGCTTATTGGAATATGAGCCTATCCTCTAAAATAATTTGTAAGCCTTTGAAAACATTGACTTGAAAGCCTCATTGGGAGTCTAAATTACATTTAAATGTATTCAGTGTTTAAGCTCATGATGAGAAGATTTCTCTCAACAGTAGAAAATCACAGACTTTCTCTGAATATAATTTAGCCCTTTTTTCTACAAATATTTGTGTGATTTGTCATGAATTTTCTAGCACCTCGATACTGTCTCTGTGCCAGTGCTGTTCCTCTGCTTCTCACCAGCAGCTTTCTAATGACGATCCCTTTTCCTTTTAATTAGTAGACACCTTCCTTATCATGTGATGACATGAACAATATGATTTGTTATTTCTTGAGGTTCCAGCTCACCAAACCATGGGAGAGGGCAGTACTTTATCAAACAGGGAAAAACACGTCCTTGCAGCAAATCTGCCTTTCTTGGGTGATTTCAGGACTCTTCATACTAAGGCTCATTTCAGAATCCCGTTTCATTTGTGGACGTTTGCTATGTTTTGTTTGCCTAAATACTGGTCCCTGCCTTGCTTTGTTGGAAGAAGAATAGATTAGACAGCTGATTCCCATCCTCTCCTTAATGGAATAATTCTTTGCAGATTAATAAATAGCACACACTAAATCATGTTTGTATCAATGTAAATGTTTGACTGTACCATCAAGACTTATATCCCTTAGGAAAGTCAGGTGTCCAAGTTACTTCAAGGTTTTGCAAAATCAGTGAATACAGTGTAGTTTGTTTATTTGGTGAAGTGGTTTACAAGGTCAGTGTGACTGCAGATACTCCTGCCCATGCATCAGGAGAGTCATTTTAGGAGAACACTGCTCTCACTAGATCCAAAAAAGCTCAAAACTCTCCTTTCCAAGAGATGTATCAGTATGCATTGTGTTCCTCATTAGTAGGTCCAGGTTTACTTCAGCAGAAAAGAGTGGAAACCAGCAGAGCTGTAAGGTAACCTATTTGATGATAAAATACATCAGCAACTTCAGGCCAAACTAATCTGCTGGAAGAATGGAAACATATAAGCTTGACTATGTTGCAGATAGAAACTTATGGTCATAATAATAATGAAAAGAAACTGTTTACGATGAAATGAGTATATTGAGAAGTAACAGTAGAATCGATGACCAAAAATTCCCTACAGAAGAGTAAAGTCATTAAGTTCCCCAGCAGACATTTTTCTTAAATAGTTAAAGCAGCAGACAAATGGTCTGGTAGTTAACACACTTTTCTTAGCAGTAGAAAATATATGGAAACTGTAGCTCCACTATCACAAGAGGAAGGGATGGCAGCAGACCACTTCCTGAGTGTATCTTCTACTTCAGTTCTACTACAGATACTATTTAGGAAGGAATTTAGAGTCCAGATGCAAGTGATTAATTAATTTCTACAACATTATGAGAAAGATCATTATTATTTTAGTTTCGTTACTAGAAAACCTGTGCATGGGAAAGTTATGTGCCTTGCACAAGGCCACATTGCAGGTTAGTGACAGAGGCAAGGAAGTGTCTGCTCAGGCTCCTGTTCATATTTCATAAGACCAAGTTTCTTCTGATGGTGTTTCCTCACCTGGAAAATGTATGGAGATGCAGAGACCTGATCTCAGCATGATCAAACTTGATTGAGAGCCTGAGGTCCAATAAAAATATCAGCTAGCTTCTCCCAAGGAGCGTTTGAATGTTTAACCTGAATTAAATAGAGAACAGAAGAGGATGTAATGATGCTGCAATATACATCTCCGATGTGCCTGCATCTTCAGTATTGAGTGCAGTTGTGTTTTCATCATTCAGAAAGGTTCAGAGATTGATGACCACAGGGAATGATGACCAGAGGCTTGGAGCAGCTTCCCTGCAAGGGATCACTAAATAAACTGGGATTCTTCAGCCTGGAAGAGACAGCTGCATAGTATTAGCAGTCTCTGAAAGTATAAACCTCTCTTCCAGTACAAGAACTTAAGTCCAATAAAGCTGTTTGGACTGATACAGAAAATAGAAAGAGGAAAGTTCTAAACAGAGGTAATGCTGGAACTTACTAATGAGTCTGGCCTGAATGGGGGAGAAATCCCTTCAAAACTCCCACAGGGGGATTTTTGTAAGCTGAACACTATTCTTGTGGGTTTTTTTTTGAGGTGCACCAACTCTGCCTATTCTTTCCTTTTATGTCCTCCTGATAATAAACTAGACATACTTGTCTGCTTGAAAAGGAGAGGGAATTTTTTTTTTTTTAAATCTTAAGTCACTTTCCAGTGGCTGGCTGAATTCTTCCTTAATAATTAATGCCTGAAAGGATTTTATCCAGTATTTATTTAAATTGAAATACATGTATCTTTGTTGTCCATTATTGTAGAGCTGCATTACAATTCTGTGAGCATGCATTACCACTGTCTGATATTGTATTACAGGTATTGACTTGAGGTTAGTAACAGGAACGCGTTGCAAGGACTCTGTCTGAACTAAGATCTTGTGGGTGAGCCTCTGCTTGCTGTGTTTCAGCTTTGCATGCTACTAGGGTCTTCCACTGTAGTCAGCGGGGAGCTGCAACACAGAAGCTGCAAACATCAGGCAGATCTAATTCAATTTATTTATGTGTTTATTCCATCCGAGTCAAAACACAGAGCAGTAAGCCAACATTTTTCTTTGTTGCCTTGAAAAGCTTTTAATGCTATTTCAGCAACTAGTGTTGTACTCCGAGAAAATAAATCCTCTCACTTTATTATGCAGCTCAGTGCAGTGTACAATAGGTGCATAAGTTATTTGCTAAATGTTTTATGATTCAAATTATGGAAGTAATGAGCTTTTACATTTTGGCATGAGAGAGTAAAAGAACGGTGTGTACTACTTTGTAATGATGTATGAAGAAAGCTCTTCTGAGTCCTCTATAATGACATGGAACAACAGGAAGATGAACCTGGATGAATGTGTAAATTAATCCAGACTGATTGTGACAATGAGCTTTATTTTATATTTTTTAGCTAAACTTTTTCAAGTCTCTTCGCCCGAAGATAAGATCTTAAATCTATAGTGAGGTAACTGAATAAAATAAGACTGATCTTCTCAAAGATGTCTTCTGTCAACTTCAGTGTCAGTCACAGAAACTAGCAGACTTTGCCACACCACCACATAGTAAGTATTGCTCTGCCTGTAGTATGAAAACTGTGTTTGCAGACATGCTCATGAGAGTTATATGATGGTATAGCTTATATATTCTGCTATCTATAAATGATTAGAAAGTGGAAGCAAGACTGTGCCTATGTGTAGTATATGTAGATGCGTATTACATACATATTTACAATGTGTGTGTGTTATTTACATTTTATTTGGCCTTTATTGCCTAATTTCTTGGAATTCTTTGTAAATGACTCAAATTTGCAAGTAAGTCCAGTCTCCTGGAAAACCCCAAGTATCCTGTTTCCTTTTAGAAGGAGTCAGTCTGTCGTGGTGGCTCTGTAGAGGTATTTCTCTCTGCTTCCTTCCAGGAAAATCTGGAAGAAGTTTCCTAGCTAAAGCATGCTAATTTCGAACCATTTTGAATTTTTGAACGAGACTGGCTTTCATCCCCCAGGTATGTGGTGATACAACCATAAGTAGTTTGGTTGTGAAGTCAGTTGTCATCTCCCCCTTCATTTTTACTTTATTTTATAGCTTATAAATATCACATCCTGTTCTTCCTAGGGTGGAATCTTAGACAGATGTTAATATTATAAACTAAGATGTGATTAATTTTGCAAAACGCTGTGGTTTCATAATGAATCAAGACCATTGATAAAATAAACTGCAGTGAGTAGCATTTCCCTGATATGTTGTGTGTGGACATCACATACGCTGCGGTTTCATGAGATTAAAATGGAATATGGCATCGTAGTGTATATATCTTCAGGGCCTGTATTGCTTACCACTGCTAAGGAGATGTGTAGATTATTGGTTAAGAATCATCTTCTCCACTCACAACCCAGTCATTGAAAGAATAAGTCTAAAAAGTTAATACAAATGCAAAAGTACTAATAGAAATGAACAACAAAAAATAGTCTAATGTAAGCATAGGCTTAAAATCCTGTAAATTAGACCCCATGCATACAGGCTGATGAGAACAGCTCAGCGCTCCTCAGTTGTGTGTGCAGCCTGCAGGTTGAGAACAAGCTACCAAACTGGGGCAGGAGGATGGAAGATTGTTAAATTTTAAAAATGAATTATATTAAAAGGAAAAAAAGGATTAGTGATTTGAATCAGCGATTTTTTGGAGAAAGTATGACCTTAGTATCAAATTGGGGATCGAGTTAAGGGGAGGGGAAGCAAACACAGTTTTGCAGCAAGCTGCTGGGGTCTCCTGCAGCACCAAAAGGGAGGATCTTGCAGCTGGGGCTGTGCGCACACCCCAGCGCATCAGCTCCCAGAGCAATTCTGCCCTTGCCTCAGCAAATGTCCCATGGAGGATCTCCCCATCCCTTCTCCTCTGCCACCTGCCTATCCCCCAAGTGACAGCAGCACCTGGCCACCTGCCCTTGGGCCAGCCTTGTCCACTGTTCCAACAGTGATACAGTTCCGTTTCACTGTAGCAAAAGTTGACTCAAATGCAGCGTGTGGCAGCGTAGGAAATGAATGTAAATGTTTCTTATGCAAATTGATAGAGGTTTTGGTTTAATAATGAGTGAGTTGTTAATCATCTTCTCTAGGGCAGCTGGTGGACTGCTCTTAATTCTTCTCAAAATCATTAGAGGCTTAATAAAAAGTTATCCCATCTCTTTTTTCAGCATTTTTCTTTTCCACTCAATAATCATTCGAAGTACACCTTCGTATTTCTTTCATGTGCCACACACTTTAAATAAAACAGCTTTCTGTCACATCAGTCAGGTCTGCAGTGATTTGAAATAATGATTTAAGTTGTTTTCCTGAATCTGGACACTGTGCCTGCAGGACAAAGCATTGCACTGTATCCAAACAGGATTATTCTAGCAAAAGCTGAGCATAGTAAGAAAATGAAAACTATATCGCAACGTGTTCATTAGTTCAATGCAAATACAGGCATGGTTGCATTTAACTGTTAGGATGCATTTTTTAAAATCTCAAGCTGTTTGATAAGGCAGCTGAACTTGAGAACAGTCTTTCTCATAACCTCTGCTCCCTCCTATGCAAACACAAAAGCAGGAACAGCCTGCTTCTTGAAATGGTCAGTGCAGTGGTGGAGGGCCAGTGGCGTGGCGTGGTGCCAGCATCAATGACCATGCAGTGGGGGATTGCCTAAGAAGTCTGCCCTTTGTCCCCACTCAGCTGGGATCTCAGAGCAGCACCTTTGTGTTCTGGAGAGTACAAGGTCTCTGTAAGCCTGCTGAGGGAAAGGGGTTGCCAGCCAAAAAGGCTTCACTGTGTGCAGGGTATGGTAACGTGCCATTCTGAATAATGCATATCCCAAACAGAGATATGGTAGCGCATTGTCAGCTGTGGCAATGAATGGTGTATCTCCAGGTACTTAGCTGAGCTGCCTGTGAGCCTCCTATTAAAATCCTTTAAGAATATGCCCAGGTTAAAAATATATGTTACCGTTTAACCACAGTGTTTCCTTTTAAACTTTTTAACTAGTGATGATCACTAGACAGTTAAAAATATTTGTGTCAATGATGACATCTGATTGATGTATTGAGATTTGTGTCAGCACATCAGTAAGTCAGATGCTGCAAATAAAACCTTGAGCAAGGCAAGGAAATAATAAAACCTGTAGGGGGATAGCATCAGTTGCAGGGTTATCAAGAGCAAAGCTGTGAAAAGAGTGTATGCTCATAGAAATGAAGTATAGAAAATATGAAGGTTGGAAGAAGCCTTCATGCTCAAGGGCCAAACTGAGTATTAGGGGATTTCAGGGCTCCTTTTCCATGTAAAAGGTTCAATTTTCAGTTAATCCATCTGCTGGCAAACATATGAAACCTACCAAAATTATCTATAAATTAGGCAGATTTTCTTAAATCTATATGTCTGGCAAATTTTTCCAGAAGGTAAGAGAGAGATCAATGGTGGCAGAGCATTTTTATTTCTGTTTCTGCCATCCAGCCACAGGTGGGGACCAGAGGTTGTGCATGACTGGCTGTGCTTCATGAAGGGAAAGCTCAGGTTCCAAAAGCTGGGGGTCAGTGACGGGTCTGTGACAAAAGCTAGGGGGCTTCCTCCTGGGACACGGGGGCATCATGCTATCCATCCTTGATGCTGAGCCTTTCAGGAGGTGAAGGGGACATTTCTTGGCAAATACTTCAAAGTGGTAATTGGTGCAGAGACACTGCATAAGCCACAGTTGCTGGCAAAGCTTCAACTGAAATTTTGCTCAGTAAAACTTAAGCAGAGAGGAGTAAAAGGTGGTTGTAAAAGTGCCTTTTGCCTCTTGTGATTCTTGGGGATGGATGCTGGGGGTTGTTTCACCCCTTGACACAAATCAGTGTCCTTCAGGGTATTTTCATTTTTCCTGGTTTGTTACAGCCCCGGCAGGATTGCTCTGCTGAGCAGAAACCACTGGTGCCATAGAACACACCTGCTTGTGGGAATGGCTTAAGCACAACAAGTAGGCCCATGTGGAACAGGAGTTGCACAGAGTTGGGAGGACACGGGAAAAGTGACAAAGCTGAATCTATATTTGGCTGCTTGTCATCTTCTTCAGAACTGCTAGTCATCAGGCTGCAGCATCCTCTGTGCTACCAAACAAAACCAGACAGTGAAACAAAATAGAGCATTTTCCCTCTCACCCTGGAAGTATTTCAAACCAGATCTCAAATTGTTTACCCAAGTTTGCCTTCACATCCTTATGTGCATGCAAGAGCTGGATGCAAGCATCCCATCTGAAGTCACATGGTAGCATGATTGGGAGATAAGAATACACAAGCTTTTACAATTATTGAATTAGGAATAGCAAAACTTTCCAAAACATGTCTTTTTTCAATGCATCTCACCATCTGTTTTTCCGTGCAGTTCTCCCTGTCTGCAGCAGCTGTGACCTACAGCAACAGGTACATGAAACTTCATGAGAACTGTCTGCTAATGTCACCATACTGACCTGAAACCTTTGCCCTCACATCGTTTCTCTTTCCCGTCTCTGCTTGCTTAAAATTGCAGTTGCAAGTCCAGTCCTTGCCAGAGCCTCTGATACCTGCTGCATTCTGGTGGTGAGTGCTCCAGGTGTTACCTCACTTCTTCAGTGCCTTTCTTCAGGTAAAGGTGCATATTTTAACCCCTCCTCTATTTCCTGGCAAATGTCTGAACAACCCAGAGTGACACCATGGTCATCATCATCAGTTCTTGGCCACCAGAACAGATGGGTTTATTTTTGCTTCCCTGGCTTCAGTGATGGGAGGCTGGGCTCAGTCCTGGACTCCTGAATGGCACGGTGCCTGTATTCCTTGCCTGCCAGCAGAAGCCTTGGCTCTCCTCTTTCTTGTTGACTCTGATGGGATCTCTGGGTCCTCTCCTTCCCACAGTACGAGCGAGGCAGTGAGGTGACAGTAAAGTACTGGAACAGCAGATAAAAGGCTCTGGCTATATTTATGGAGTGCTATAGATAAGTAACCCACTCTGCTGTCAGCATCTAGAGAAACAGCAAATAAAGTATACGTACCCCTTGCTTTGATGTGATGAAATCTCCAGAGGACATTTACTTCAGTGGCATTCCCAGTGCAGCTGTAGCCAAGTTTTTCAGTGGAAAATGTACAATTTTCATGTCTCTATACATTGCTTTAAAAATATCACTATGGCTGACTTCTGTATGCTAGACAATTCCATGGTCTGAAAGCTGTTTTTTCCAAAGTGTTATTAAAATCATCTTAACCATTTTTGTTGGAATGGGAAAAATTAATAGTTATTTTGTGGTTTCATACACAACATTAAAACAACAGTCTGGTTTTCATTTAAACCAATAAAAGTACGGAAATTCAAAATGAAAGCTCTGTTCATGTCCTCAGATCAACTTGTTGTCCTTGTTAAGACATAAAAAGGATGAAACAAGCAAGAAACATCAGTCATCATACAAATCAGTTCAGGTTTTTGTTGTTTGATTTCAAACTTGACATCACTTTGTTGCCTGTCTTCTCAAGCTATGTAAAATTCCTCTTCCCTGTAAATTTGCAGTAGTTTAGAATCCAGTGAACTACAGGGTGGCTTTTTTTTTTTTTTTAAACTAAGCAATAATTAAGTGAATTGGTTAGCAAACATACATCAGCAAATGAATTAATAAAATTTTTAATTTTGTGTTATAAAGCTGCATGCTTTGGACAATGTGTCTTTGGCGAGGAGGCACTGGGGAATTCCCCACAGATAACTCCCCCTGGAGATGCCGGGACCAGACCCTGTTCCCAGGGGCGCAGTGAGAGCACCGGAGGCACTGGTACACCCCAAGCAGCCCGAGAATTGCCTGAACTCAGCTGTGACTCCATGCACATTTAGACACGGTGCACCTGAATGTGCACAATGCAGATTGATACTGGCCAGAACTGCAAAAGCTTGTTTGTGGAAGTGGAGAGAGGAAAACGGTGTAGTGTGCTTCTTGAGTAAGGTAGAGGGTAGAGGGTGGGTGGGTAATGTTGCAGCACCACCTTTTTGTTTCCATCCCATTTCTTGGGACTGGTTCCCTTCAGTCTCTGGCTTATCTGTGGGGTCAGGCCCCACCACACTGAGTGTCAAACAACTTGTCCTGTTCAACCTGTCCCATAGAGCAGAACTGAGTCTGAGGAGAACCCAGTCTGTGGTTCATTTTTGTCCATGACCAGCGAGTAGCTACCACTGTCCCTGAAAGCCTATGAACTGTTCCATCACCCCATGACTTCAAAAAAATGACTTCTTCCAAAACCTGTTCCTTCCCTTGCTGTGAACAAGCCATCCTAGCTGTTCACAGCCCTGTGGTCTGTCAAGTCACTGCTCCATGACTGTGCTTGGTGCCTGCACTCTGAAAACTGCCTGCCCTCCCCCTTCTTCCCTCTGTTGGGAGCTTGCTCAGCTGGGTTTGTTGCCTTCCTTCATCTGCTTACACCAGCATTCCCCTGCCAAGCTCCACATGCACATATGTACTTCAGGTCAATGGAATTGTTCCTTATCTTTGATGACTGCACCAGTGTTCATCATCTATCCCCAGTGACCTTCTGCAACTTCATAGCCTGTGAAGACAGGTCCGTAAAGTGCCACTGAATCTTAAACGAGTTGCTTAGAGTCAACTGGCTGGCCAAGCTTTGGCGATGCTTAGGTTGTGAAGGTTGTGTTGTACCTGCTGAAGTGCTCCATGTGACAAACCATGCACAAGCAAATTTTAGCCCACAGGTATGTTCCTATGCAGCAGCGAAGATGCGCTGCTGACCAGGGGTGGGATAGGGATCGAGGCAGCTCTCAGCATCTGCTGGGCAATGCAGTCCCCAGGCCAGGCAGTTCACATCTATCTCAGATGCGTTCCCACATTGCAAAGGTTTCTGTGTGCATTACGGGCCCTTCAGGAGCTGAAAGAAAGCTGTGGAAGAGGGGAAGGATGGAAGAAGAAGGAGATGACAGCCTGTGGGAGACTTACAGCACTAAGGAAGCCTGGCACCCAGTAGCCAAGGGCTGCAAGCACACAGCTGCCAGTGTCCAGGTGAATGTAAAAGCAGTAAACGGCATAAAAAGCTGGGATGGGAGCCAGTGCTCTGCTGCAGCCCAGGGTGGCTCTACCAGGCTGCACTGGAGTCCCTGCACAGCCAGGAGATGTCAGTGTGCTGGGTCCTAGGGGAGGAGCTGGCCTGGAGGAAGGCAGAATGCACCATGGAAGGGCTTTCAGCGCTGATGATCCAGGCAACATGTGCAGACAGGAAGTCCACATGATGGTTCCTCAGCTAGGACATGATCAAGGTCAAGTGAGAAGAAATGTCTTTGAAGAGCACCTCTTGCAACAGCCATTTCTTGTTCTTTCTTGAGTGTGTTGTATGGGGTCATTCTTCCTTGGACAGCGTGTGTGTTTGTGTACGCTGCAGAAGCCCATTCAAGGCAGTTCCTGAGGTCCATGAGGAGGAGTGGTCTACTGGGAGGTGTCCCTGCCCATGATCTTTAAGGTCCCTCACAACCTAAACTATTTGGTGATTCCATGATTCCGTGAATGGATCCTCCTTGAAAAGATCTAAGTATAGGAGCAGATGTCTCCACACCTACTCAGAGAGGGAATTGAACCAGAGAAGGAAGAGTGGTTTCTTCAAAGCCCATTTTGATCAGCTGGTCTTGTCTCCTGGGGCAGGCCTGTCTTTTGGCTTCCTCTGGCAACTCTACCACCACCTCTAGTGCCACATGCCTTATTTCTCCTCCTTTCCCCTCCTGGATCATGGCTGGATCGTTGCTTTTATCTGCCCCCCATGTTTCTCTGTCCCCAACAGTATTTATGTTAAAATTCATGAAATGAATTCATGAAATGAATGAAATGAAATTCATGAAATGAATTCATGAAATGAATCTGCAGGTTTTTGGGGGTTATTTCAAGGTTTATTTCAGAAGGGACTTGGGATGGCATCTGACTTCGATCCTCCGGCATGCTGGTGATTAGGTAAAGCCTGTGTGGGTGCAGAGGTGATGGGGTGGGGGAGACCAGCCAGGAACATGAGTTAGGATCAACAGCACTCTGACATAAGGTCACATCAAGAGAGAGAGCAGAAAGCTGCCTCTTGGGTTAGTCATCTTCATGATGTGGAGAGGAATAGAGTGGAGACATTACAGAAAAAAAAATAACAGCTAGAGAAACACAGGGATGGAGCAGATACCCCATGGTCCCACATGACATCGTGATCTCCAAACTGGAGAGAGATGGATTTGATGGGTAGACCATTCAGTGGATAAGGAATTGGCTTGAAGGTCATACCCAGAGAGTGGTGGTCAATGGCTCTGTGCCCAGGTGGAGGCCTGTGACAAATGGTGTCTCCCAGGGGTCTGTCCAGGGACCAGTGCTGTTTAACATCTGTATCAATGACATAGACGATGAAATCAAGTGCACCCTCAGCAAGTTTGCAGATGACACCCAGCTGAGTGGTGCAGTTGATACAAAAGAAGGAAGGGATGCCATCCAAAGGGACCTGAACAAGCTTGAGAAGTGGGCCCATGTGAACCGAATGAGGTTCAACAAGTCCAAGTGCAAGGTGTTGCACCTGGGTCGGGGCAATCCTGGACAGGAGGACAGACCGGGAGAAGAACTAATTGAGAGCAGCCCTGTAGAGGAAGAGTTGGGAATTTTAGAGGACAAAAAGCTTGACATGAGCCAGCAGTGCATGCTTGCAACCCAAAGGCCAACTGCATCCTGGGCTGCATCAATAGAGGAGTGGCCAGTAGATAAGGGAGGTGATTGTCCCCCTCTGCTCTGCCCTCATGATGCCCCACCTGGAGTCCTGCATCCACATTTGGGGCCCCCAGCACAAGAAGGAGGTGGGTCCAGAGGAGGGCCATGAAGATGATCAGAGGGCTGGAACAGCTCTCCTACGAAGAAAGGCTGAGAGAGCTGGGGCTGTTCAGGCAAAAGATCAGAAGGCTTCAGGGTGACCTCATTGCAGCTCCTCCTTAAAGGAGGCTTATAAAAAAGGTGGAGAGCAACTTTTTGCTTGGGCAGATAATGACAGGACAAGGGGGAATGGTTTTAAACTAAAAGAGGGGAGATTTAGATTAGAGGTTGGGAGGAAATTCTTCCCTCAGAGGGTGGTGAGGCACTGCCACAGGTTGCCCGGAGAGGTTGTGGATGCCCCATCCCTGGAGGATTTTTAGGCCAGGTTAGATGAGGCCCTGAGCAACCTGATCTAGTGGGTGGCGTCCCTGCCTATGGCAGGGGCTTGGAACCAGATGGTCTTTGAGGTCCCTTTCAACCGGAGCCATTCTATGTCTCTATGACTATGACTCTATGATTCTGTGATTCTATGATATGCTCTGTTCAAGTGTCTGTGCCAGCAAACTTGAAGCTGGGATGTGGCCATGCCAGTTTGAGATGGCTGCACCCTTGAGTTTGCTATCAGGTGCTGGAGAACGGTCTCTTTACATTTATTAGTATAAACACAGCCCCTGCATGTTAAAACAGCAGCCAGACCCCTGCCATGTTTTCTACAGTATTAAAGAGAGTCAGCCTTGATGCTGCTTGAAAAGCAAGCACACCAGTAGCAGTGGGAATGGACCTTGATGCAGACCAGTGGTGTGTAGGCTTTAAATTCAGTGGCAGTTGTTGCAAGGACCTCTCAATGTGAATGAATGTATTCTCAGATGTGCATCCCACAGGAAAACACTATGCCAGCACTGCTGGATGCCTGCCCCTGGCAGGCATGGCATGACTCAGGAGTCCCTACGTTACGGCTCCAAACACAGAGGTTCTGGCAAGTTGCAGCAGTACCCAAGGATGGAGTCCCCCTTGAGGACCATGTTAGTTACTGTCGTGGTTCCGCTCGAGTGGGCAGCCGAGCTCCACCACAGCCGCTCTCTCACTCCCCCTCCTCAAAGAGGAATGGGGAGAAAATATGTGAAAAGGGCTCAAGGGTTGAGATAAGGACGAGAAAATCACGCAATAATTATTGTAACGGGCAAAACAGACTCAGCATAAGAAGATAGTAAGATTTATTGCTCATTACTAACAAGCTAGAGAAGTGAGAAACAAAGGAAAGAAACCAAAAGCACCTTCCCCCCCATCCACCCTCTTCCACCTCCTCCCCCCGAGCGGCGCAGGAGAACGGGGGAATGGGGGTTATGGTCAGTCTACAGCACTTCTTCTCTCCTTCTTGGTCACTCTTGTCCCCTGTGCTGTGGGGTCCCACCCACGGGATGCAGTCCTTGATGAACTGATCCGGCGTGGGCTTCCCACAGGCAGCAGCTCTTCCAGAACTGCTCCAGATATGGGTCCGTACCACGGGGTCCATCCCTCAGGAGAAAACTGCTCCAACCTGGCTCCCCTACGGGCAGCAGCTCCTGCCAGGTCACCTGCTCCTGCGTGGTCTCCTCTCCACGGGCTACAGGTCCAGCCCGGAATCTGCTCTGGCAGGGGTCTTCCACAGGCGGCAGCCTCCGTCGGTGCAGGGCCACCTGCTCCACCGTGGTCTCCTCCACGGGCTGCAGCATGGAACCCTGCTCCACCGTGGTACTCCATAGGCTGCAGGGGGACATCCTGCTTCACCATGGTCCTCACCACAGGCCGCAGGGGACTTCTGCTCCGGCTCCTGGAGCACCTCTCCCCCTCCTTCTACACTGACCTTGGCGCGTGCAAGGCTGTTTCTCACTCCCTTCACTCTCCCGGCTGCTGTGTGGTGCAGTGGTTTTTTCCCCGTCTTAAATATGCTCTCACAGAGGCGCAAAACAACATCGCTTATTGGCTCAGCTCTGGAAAACAATGGGGCCCTTACCAAACATGGGGCAGCTTCTAGATCTTTCTCACAGAAACCACCCCTATGGCCCTCTGCTACCAAAACCTTGCCACGTAAACCCACTACAGTTACCCAGCATGGGACTTCAGAATCATAGAATCGTTTAGGTCAGAAAAGACCTCTAGTCCAACAACTAGACGTCCAAAAACGTCCAGTTGGAAAAGACATCAAGTCCAACTGTTACCCTAGCACTGTCTAACCCCTGTCCCTAAGCACCACATCTACATGTCTTTTGAGTATCTCCAGGGATGGTGACTCAGCTGCTTCCATGAGCAGCCTACTTTTCTCTACGTGTGGTGGTTTTACCTTGCTAGGCAGCTGAACTCCACCACAACCGCTCTCTCACTCCCCCTCCTCAGAAAAGGAGGGGAAGAAGAAAAGGAAAGAAACAACTCACAGGTTGAGATAGGGATAATTTAATTAAGGGAAAAATAATTATCAAGAGAACATTATTATTAATTAAATAATTTAACTAAAGGGAAAGCGGAAACAGGAAAAAAAAAAAAAGAAAAAAGAAAAGGCCATGTGGAAGCACAGAGGAAAGAAATTACTCTCTACTTCTCACCAACGAGCAATGCTCGACCATGTCCTTGAAGCAGGGCCTCAACGCATGTAGCCGTTGTTTGGGTGTGCAGACGTTTTCACGAGAACCCTGATCATGACAGGGCTGATCCCTGATGCATTCCCTATGTGGTTTGCTGCCTGTCAGAAGTGCACCAGTGGATATAGCCATCAGCTGTTAATTTCATCATACAACACATTCATCACGTCAGGCTTGGCTAAATTTCACATCAAATTAAGCACCTTGATTGGTCTTTTGCTTCTTGATATTGAATCTCTAAACAAGCTGATAGGGATTGTAGTTTCATGTACGAGTGTGAGACCTCCATGATGTTGTGTTCTTGCCTCTGCTATTCCAGCTCTCAGATGCTTTGGCCATCCGTGTTGTAGTACAAAGAGAGATGTGGTACCTAACTCCACGATTGGTCAAACTGAAGTGTTCTTCTTTGGCATGAAATAAAAGAGTATTTGAATGCACAGTGGGGCTAAAACTACTTTGGGCAGTGTTTTATGGAGACTAGAAAATTGAAGCAAAAAGCATATCTTACTGTAATTTGAAGATAGGAGAGTTAATCACATGAAGAAATGGATTCATAATTGTTCTGAAATTTTCTTAACTACCTTAAAATGCTTTCAGCTGAAGTAACTGGACTTCGCTTTGAACCCTTTGTGAGGTCTTCTCCTTTCTGAGACTTTGTCGGGTTGTCCCCACAGACAGATACTGTGTTGAATATATATATATATTTAGGATAAATTCTTCACTTGTTTTCAATCACTAATATTCTAATAGTCTGGATATTTCACTATAATCCAAAAATACAGTGCTAAAGTGCTATGCTGTAGAGATTTTTTCCTTCATTTGAATTGCAACATAGAAGTTGCAGGGTGACTATTTTTCCCAGAAATTCAAGAGTGCTATGTTCTGTTCAGCCTGCAAAAGAGGAGGCTGAGGGGAGACCTCATCATGGTCTACAGCTTCCTCACGAGAGGGAGTGGAGGGGAAGGCACTGCTCTATTCTCCTTAGTCACCAGTGATAGCACCCGCGGGAATGGTATCAAGCTGTGGCAGGGGAGGTTCAGCGTGGATATCAGGAAGAGGTTCTTCACTGAGAGGGTGGCTGCTCACTGGAACAGGCTTCCCAGGGAAGCAGTCACTGCACCGAGCTTGTTGGAGTTTAAGAAGCGTTTGGACTGTGCTCTTAGTCACATGGTCTGAATTTTTGGGTAGACGTGTGTGGTGCCAGGAGTTGGACTTGATGATCCTTATGGGTCCCTTCCAACTCAGGATATTCTATGATTCTATGATTTTTTGATGAAATTGTACATTCACTTTATGTAGTAGGGACAAACTGTGACCTCTGACTCCCACCAAGAAATATGTATTCACCTTTTGAGGAAAGATTTGAGAAAAAGTCACCTATCATCAAATTTCTAATCAGAGGTGACTAGTGGAGAGATTCCACCCACCAACCAACCAACCACCACCAGATGGAGGAAGATTGCACCAGAAGGGGCTATGTTACATAATGTGCCATTAAAACTTCATGAAGAGGTGTCCCAGAAAAAGTATTGCAAAACACTAGGCTTAGTATTAGATTCTTTGTTTTAGCAGCCTGGGCATTTTCAGGAAGGAGTAAGCTTAACCACAGGATTCATACATTTAATGTTCTGAGAGAAAAGGAATTGTCTGAATTGTGTATGTTTTTTTGTTTTTGTTTTTGTTTCTCCCACAGTAATTAATGAAAGGCAAAAGCAGCAACTGGAAGCTACAAACTACTCATCCCGCTACGCTCTGGGACTTTTTTATGAAGCTGGTGTGTGTATTGATGTCCCCTGGGCTGCAAAGTACATCACCGATGATCCCTGCATACGCTTCATCTCCATCGATAATAAGAAACGCAATATAGGTCAGTGCTCCCATTATTTCCCTTAAAGATAGTGACAATAGAGGGTGTAGATCATGAAAAATGCTGTTTAATTGAGTGTTGCTATTCTGAACAGAGCAAGTATTTAACTCCAAGCTGCAGTGGATAGCAATTTATGTCACATTTGGCCTGTAATAAAATACACAATGAAAAGGGGAAGGTCCTCAGAAAATCATCACCCAGCACATGGTTTACGTTACTGCATTTATGAAACCAGTGTCAGGGGATTCAAAACATCAAAATGTTGTTATTCCAAGAAAGAACTGGAGTTCCTTTGTTTAAACGTTGATTCACATACATGCCAATTTATCTCCCGTCATCCATTACTTTACAACTCCTGTTCTTTCCACTGAGCATGTTTGGAAGTAGTAACAAGTTATATAATTGAGGCTGTTCAGCCTAATTCACAGTTAGCTAGTTTGCTTTTATAATGACGGAAAATCCTTGAAATGGCTGCATGTTGTACAGCTGCTCGGTAAAGTTTGGAGAACATCCCACAACTCAGACACTTCTCATCTGTTTCTTGAAGGTGGCAGTGAAATAGCTATATGTTTTATTTATTAAATGTACTTCAGATACTAAACAGTCTGCTAAGTATGTTGGCATAGAGTATCTCAGGAATATTTGCTAGCATTTGAGTTTAATCAAGTAAGTTAGGAACTTAAAATTCTTCCCAATTCTATTACTTGCTCACATTGTGATGGTTACCAAGTTTAGCCACATTAGTGAAGTGGGGATGAAAACTTCTCCACCTTTGAAGTGCTATGATGCACTGCCACAGACTAAGGAAAGATTTCCATAATCTTATGCTGCTTAATACAAGGGATAGTTTTTACACATTAGGAAATTCACTGTGCTAAAGCATGTTTCAAGTTAGACCTAGGAAACTTCTGTTTCTAGTCTTCCTTGTTCAGTCAGGATTCACTGTAGTCCATAAACACCAGTGGTGTTAGTACCTGTTGGCAGGGCACTGCAAACCGTGCCTGTCACCCTTATATCCAAACACGCACGCTGTTTCAGGCGTTGGGTACACATGATGAGAGCAATCTCTTCTCCCACTCAGAGCAGGACCATGCGAACACAATATCAGAGCAGCTGCACCTCATCTAGCTTATTTTTTTATTTTTTTTTAAGGCAGGATGCAGATACCCCACATCTCTGGGCACCTTTCCCAGGGCTGCACCTCCACTGGGGAAAGAGGTGTTTCTTCATCTGCAGTCTGAACTTCCCAAGGGTCAGCCTGTGGATATTGCAGCTTATGTTGAATGCCCTTGCCAGTCAGAATTGCAGTGATTCAGGTTGGAAGATTGTCTGGAGATTGTCTGGTCCTACCTCCCCTCAAGGTTTGAAGTTAGATACAACTGCAAAGTTGGATTATGTTGCTCAAGGCCCTGGCCTTTGAATATCTTCAGGGATGGAGATGTAGTGGGGCTGCAGTACTACTACTGCAAAGGCACACTGATGACTTCTGAACCATATGGACGACAAGTCCTTGTCTGCAGAGCTGCTTTCTGTTCCCTTAGTCTCAGCACGTAGTATTGCATGGGCCAGCCCCCTTTCAGTTGCAGGGCTTCACGTTTTCCTTTGTTAAACTTCATCCTCTACTGTAGGGTCCCTCCACTGGATGCAGTCCTTCCTGAACTGTTCTATACAGGCCTGTACCACAGGGTGCAACCCTTCAGCACAGGACTGCTCCAGCATGGGTCCCCTCATGAGATGCAGCTCTGGCCACGAACCTGATCCACTGTGGGCTCCTCCACGGGCTGCAGCATGGAGATCTGCTCTGCCATGGGACCCATGGGCTGCAGGGGGACAGCCGGCTCCACCAGGGACCTCTCCTCTCCACAGGCCACAGGGGAACTTCTGCTCTTGTGCTTGGAGCATCTCCTGTCATCTTTTTGCACTGACCTTGGTGTTTGCAGGGCTGTTTCTCTCACATTTTCTCACTCATCCCTCCCAGCATTGTGCTGTTGCACAATGTTTTTAAGCCTTGAATCTGCTCTCCCAGAGGCACAACCAACATCACTCAGTGGCACAGCTCGGGCCAGTGATGGGTCCATTTTGAAGATGGGTGGAGCTGGTTCTTCTCTAACATGGAGATTTCCTTGTCTATTCTCACAAAGGCCACCCCTGCAGCACTCCTGCTACCAAACTCTCCCCACATAAACCCAGTGCAGCTGCTCTTAGATCCCTTGCTCCCTCAGCCTCCCCCAACCAGGTCCAACAAGCCCAGCTCCCTTCATCATCTCTCCTTCTAGGCTGTGTGCTCCAGCCCTTGGGAGCTCTTCATGTTGTTTTTGTTCAGTGTTCCACATCCTCATTCACTGCAGGGGATAAGGACTATCTGGACACAGCACTGCAGGTACATCTTTGTGGATGCCAAGTAGAGAGGGTTGATAAATAATTGAGATCTGCTGGCTGTGCTTCTCATGATGTGATTTGCCATCATTGGTGGCTTAAATACAGTGGTGGATCCACCATAACTTGTAGAAGAATCTTTCCAGAATGGTTTGTTGTGACACCCATCTACAAGAAGGGCCGGAGGGCAGACCCAGGAAACTACAGGCCTGTCAGTTTGACCTCAGTACCAGGGAAGCTCATGGAGCAGATCCTCCTGAGAGTCATCACGCAGCACTTGCAGGGCAAGCAGGCGATCAGGCCCAGTCAGCATGGGTTTATGAAAGGCAGATCCTGCTTGACGAACCTGATCTCCTTCTATGACAAAGTGACGCGCTTGGTGGATGAGGGAAAGGCTGTGGATGTGGTCTACCTTGACTTCAGCAAGGCTTTTGACACCGTCTCCCACAGCATTCTCCTCAAGAAACTGGCTGCTCTTGGCTTGGACTGGCGCACGCTTCGTTGGGTTAGAAACTGGCTGGATAGCCGGGCCCAAAGAGTCGTGGTGAATGGAGCCAAGTCCAGTTGGAGGCCAGTCACTAGTGGCATCCCCCAGGGCTCGGTGCTGGGGCCGGTCCTCTTTAATATCTTCATCGATGATCTGGACGAGGGCATCGAGTGCACCCTCAGTAAGTTTGCAGATGACACCAAGTTAGGTGCGTGTGTCGATCTGCTTGAGGGTAGGAAGGCTCTGCAGGAGGATCTGGATAGGCTGCACCGATGGGCTGAGGTCAGCTGCATGAAGTTCAACAAGGCCAAGTGCCGGGTCCTGCACCTGGGGCGCAATAACCCCAAGCAGAGCTACAGGCTGGGAGAGGAATGGTTGGAGAGCTGCCAGGCAGAGAAGGACCTGGGAGTGATGGTTGATAGTCGGCTGAATATGAGCCAGCAGTGTGCTCAGGTGGCCAAGAAGGCCAACAGCATCCTGGCTTGTATCAGGAACAGTGTGACCAGCAGGGCTAGGGAGGTGATCGTCCCCCTGTACTCAGCTCTGGTGAGGCCGCACCTCGAGTACTGTGTTCAGTTTTGGGCCCCTCGCTACAAGAAGGACATGGAGGTGCTTGAGCGGGTGCAGAGAAGGGCGACGAAGCTGGTGAGGGGCCTGGAGAACAAGTGCTACGAGGAGTGGCTGAGGGAGCTGGGCTTGTTCAGCCTGGAGAAGAGGAGGCTCAGGGGCGACCTTATCGCTCTCTATAGGTACCTCAAGGGAGGCTGTAGCGAGGTGGGGGTTGGCCTGTTCTCCCACATGCCTGGTGACAGGACGAGGGGGAATGGGCTTAAGTTGCGCCAGGGGAGTTTTAGGTTAGATGTTAGGAAGAACTTCTTTACCAAAAGGGTTGTTAGGCATTGGAACAGGCTGCCTAGGGAAGTGGTGGAGTCACCATCCCTGGAAGTCTTCAAAAGACGTTTAGATGTAGAGCTTAGGGATGTGGTTTAGTGGGGACTGCTAGCGTTAGGTTAGAGGTTGGACTCGATGATCTTGAGGTCTCTTCCAACCTAGAAATTCTATGATTCTGTGATTTGTTGCATGGGGCTGTCCTTTGACAGACACAGGACCTTGCTCTCCTCTACGTTATTGTGATAATGGCATACGAATAAGTAAATTTCATGTTCAGTACCCCTTGCCCAATTTGTCTAATAGGGTTTGAGTGCCTGAGTCTGTGTATTTCCATTAAGAGCAGAGCCATGCATGTGTTTGAAGAAAAGTGAATAATTTGGTGACCACTCTTGCTTCTTCTCGTGATTGCTCCATTTCTGTATATCAGCACATCCTTACTGAGCATGATACAGGCATGCTTTCCAATCCTCCTGTGCTCAGCTGGAATGCTCACAGCCACTAATACTGCTCCAACTAACATGCACTGCTCTCTCACCCTAGTACTACTTTTCCTGGAACAAAGTTCAGATCTGCAAAACTCAAGTTCACCACGAAAGACACCACAGTCAAGGAGCCTGGTTGATTGTTTATAAGTCACAAGGAGGAGGGCCTTACGGGAGAGAAATCATCTTCAGTTGCTGGCCCCAGTTTGTTCCAATTTGCTCTTCTTGGAAAAATTCACTTGTATAAACAGATCTCTCCCATGATATGAGGGAAATCTCAATGAGAAAGGTATGTGTCAACACTGATGTTCTAGTAGTTTCTAGGTAGTTGTTAGTGATATGTCCCAAATACTCTGGTTGAATTTCCTTTGGAACCATCAAAGGTACTGCAGATAGCTATTTGATAATTTAATTATAATTACATATTCATTGCTCTCAGCGCTGGTGCTTTGAACCAACAGAAATGACCAGGTGAGGAAAGGATGGGTAATTTTCTCCTTTGGGCTGTGTCCTCCTCTTCTGCACAGCTAGAATCAGGTAGCTGGGGTGGACAATACTGGTAAATGCTATTAACCATCAGGTACTTCCCATTAAACACAACAGTGGAGATATTATCTGAGATGCAAGAAAATCTCCAGCTGCACATTGTCAGTAACAAAGAGACAATGCCAGAGAAAAAAAAAAAAATCACATTGCATCTGGCTTTTCTTACTCTCTTTTTTATGTGTTCACTATTGGCCCTTGCAGGAAGAAGCATATCAGAATGGATGCGTCTTTGCTTTGGCCAGTTCAGACATCATTTTCCATCTTTTCAGACCAATAGGCTAAATTCTTTGGAGAAACAGTAAAAGCAGGCTTTCACAGTGGTGAGTTTATTCATCTCTGCAATAACTTTGCTTCCAGCATAAGCTGCTGTTTCTGGAGGCACTCCAGGAGCTACTGGCACCCATCTGCAAAGACGGGCACATCTAGAAGAGCTGATCTGACCTGCAGAACATTTCAATAAGAGGAACAGCAACAACTTCCAGTCCCGGTAGACTGGAAGCTGGCAAATGTTGTGCCGATTTTCAAGAAGGGTCTGAAAGAAGACCCTAGCAATTACAGGCATGTCAGTCTCACGTCAGTGCCTGGTAAAATCATGGAGAAGATGGTTCTTGAACTTATTGAGGCGCACCTGGGGGACAAAGCAGTCATTGGTCCCAGCCAGCATGGGTTTGTGAAGGGTAGGTCCTGCCTAACTAACCTGATTTCCTTTTATGATAAGATCACCCGTATGGTGGACCAAGGGAAACCAGCTGATGTGATTTTTTTTGGACTTCAGCAAGGCTTTTGACACGGTTTCCCATAGGATCCTACTGGACAAAATGTCCACCATACAGCTAAATAAAAACATCATACGATGGGTGAGCAGTTGGCTAACGGGCAGGGCCCAAAGGGTTATGGTAAATGGGGCTGCGTCAGGCTGGCGGGCGGTCACCAGTGGGGTCCCTCAAGGCTCCATTTTAGGGCCGATACTTTTCAATATTTTTATAAACGATCTGGATGTAGGAATAGAAGGTATTTTGAGCATGTTTGCTGATGACACCAAACTTGGAGGAGTTGTGGACTCGAATGAGGGTGTAAAGGCCTTGCAGAGGGATCTGGATAGGTTGGAGAGCTGGGCGATCACCAACCGCATGAAGGTCAATAAGAGCAAGTGCCGGGTCCTGCACCTGGGACGGGGAAACCCTGGCTGCACATACAGA
This sequence comes from Aythya ferina, assembly GCF_964211825.1. Lineage (NCBI taxonomy): Eukaryota > Metazoa > Chordata > Aves > Anseriformes > Anatidae > Aythya > Aythya ferina. The sequence continues at coordinate 8,557,827 of NC_140302.1, read as the reverse complement.
CTGGGCGATGAGACGCTGGAGAGCAGCCTAGAAGAGAGGGATCTGGGGGTCGTGGTAGACAGCAAATTGAATATGAGCCAGCAGTGTGCCCTGGCAGCCAGGAGGGCCAACCGTGTCCTGGGGTGCATCAAGCACGGCATCGCTAGTAGGTCAAGGGAGGTGATTGTCCCGCTCTACTCTGCGCTGGTGCGGCCTCACCTCGAGTACTGTGTGCAGTTCTGGGCACCACAGTATAAAAAGGACATGAAACTGTTGGAGAGTGTCCAGAGGAGGGCTACGAAGATGGTGAAAGGCCTGGAGGGGAAGACGTACGAAGAACGGCTGAGGTCACTGGGCCTGTTCAGCTTGGAGAAGAGGAGGCTGAGGGAAGACCTCATCACAGTCTACAACTTCCTCGTAAGGGGTTGTCGAGAGGCAGGAGACCTTTTCTCCATTAACACCAGTGACAGGACCCGCGGGAACGGGGTTAAGCTGAGGCAGGGGAAATTTAGGCTTGACATCAGGCGGGGGTTCTTCACAGAGAGGGTGGTTGCACACTGGAACAGGCTCCCCAGGGAAGTGGTCACTGCACCGAGCCTGTCTGAATTTAAGAAGAGATTGGACTGTGCACTTAGTCACATGGTCTGAACTTTTGGGTAGACCTGTGTGGTGTCAAGAGTTGGACTTGATGATCCTTAAGGGTCCCTTCCAACTCAGGATATTCTATGATTCTGTGATAACTTTTTTCACTCACTGTTTTTTCAGTGCCATTGCTGATCTTTTAGCAAAATGTTCCACTCACTCATCATTACCCCATTCCTCCATTCTTCAGCCTTCCTCATCTGAGGAGGATGATGGTAACAATGAAAATGTCAGTGTTCAGCAAGAGAAATCAGATTTATGTCGGAATTCAGTGTCCTGGGTGAAGCAGCTGAGCTTTTTTGGATAGTGATCCTTCCCAAAGAGCCAGCACCTTAATGCATGAATGTCCCTGTATATTCAGTGGTGTGGATTTCTTCTGTGCCTGCCTGCATCAATCCCTCTATTACTTCAGTGTTAAGATGAAAATTAGCTTTGCTGCACATCAGAGGTGAATGCAGTGCTTATGAGGAGTACATCCTCAGCATACAGGGTAGTGTGGCACATCCTCAGCAAGATCAGTTTGATACCAGAGGCCGTGAGTTTCAAATGGCTGGGCAGAGTGGCAGGTCTGTAATTCTCCAGAAATACAAGCCCTTTCCCCTGCCTTTCTTCCCTGCAGCACAGAGAGCCCAGGGCTGGCTTTGCAAGATGGCTGCACTTGTCTTTCGGAGGTGGCTGCAGTTTGAGTGCTGCCATCAGTTGGCTTTGTCATGACTCTGACTAGTTCCTTGCTGATAGCTATGGGTGACATCTGTTTTCTTCCCAGTTTATGCAGAGGAATCAGTAACAAAGCTGTTTCTCTGATGTTGCCATTAGCAGTGTAATTTGGAGCATTATAAGCCATTACCAGGCCTCTGAGAAGGAAGGCTTTTTGCATCATCTGAGGATCTCAGCAGCTGATCGTAAAACTGTCTCCATCCACAGATGTAATGTGCTCTAAAGTTGCATAAGGAAGAGCCTACAAGAAGTGTATGTTGAATTCCCTATGCGGTATGTATGAATATTAAATATTTGTGTGATTGGCTGCTTTAAACACCCCAACAATATTTATAACTGGTCGGGGGGATGGTAGAAATTCTTCAGTATATGAAATAATTTATTTCAAACCTCATTTCTGCAATGCTGTAGTTTTTGCATCTCTTTGCATTTGAAGGACTAAAGATAGATGACGCACAACAATGGAAGCAGTTCCCTTACTTCTTTTGCGTAAGGATTGTGAGGTCATATAATTTAGAGGGAAGATCTATTTTACAGGTTTTCAGGATCAGTGTAATTCCTGAGTATCCTTTTTAAATTTAAAATAAAGATTCCTTTATCTTCTCAGTACCAAAGTATGAGTTTGGTAGCGTTAAAGAGTTATTTAGGTTTTTACCCTTATTACCTGGCCAATTGTTTTGTAATCCCCTGCCTACCCTGCATGTTTTTGGAAAACTAATGAGAAACGATCTGTAAGTCAAATGAAATGCTGAATTTCTGAATATAATATATGCTGTTCTTTAAAGGAAGTCTTCCAAGCTGTGCCTTGCGAATTGCAGCAGATTCTACTCCATGGAGAATAAGGGGCCATACAAACAATGAAAACTGTTAAGGATAACTCAGGAATCTGTCTCTTTTGCAAAACAGCAGTGTGGGATTTTGAAAGGAAATCTCCATCTCTTTGCTTATTTTCTAGGTGTGCTGAAATTATTCACTATTCTTTTTTCATTTTGGTTCTAGTTTTATGAGGCTTGCTTGTAGACTTCTCTTCCATCAGAGAAACTCATCCTGCTGGTCCCTCCCAGGGAGCAGGGATACCACTCCGGTATCTGAAGGAGCCCAGCTTGTCTGCTGCTCTCTGCACTGACCAACAATATTTCCATGCACTTTTTCACAGCCTAGCTTTTAGGGTTTGTTTGACACGGCAATGATAAAACCCTTTCCCTTCCCCTCATGTTATATAGAATGAGAATGTGTTTTGGATAGCAAAACACATCCCCCCAGGCAAATTAGAAATTCCTTAGGGGCAGGAAGCAAACAAGTTTTGTTATTTTAACTCTAGGTTTTGTGTCACTGGGCAGGAATATGAGAAAAATACTTGACACTCTTCCTCTAGGAAGGAAGAAAACATTCCTGTGGAAGATGTATGCCTATTGCATCCATACACAGATCTCTTCTGCAGACTAGGTTGTAAACCGACATATGTAGATCCCCTAGGAAGGAGCAATGTGCTGTTCATGCCAGTGCTGGAAGAGTTCCCAGCCATTCAGCTGAGCCCTGGAACTGTAGCAATACAGTATGACTTTGAAGCTGTCCCTGTTTTCAGCAAGAGGTTGGGCTAGAGACCTCCAGAGGTCCCTCCCTACCTAAATCCTGTGGTTCTGTGGCAGTGTTCTGGTGATCATTTACTGAACATACTGATACATTAACTGGGAAGCGAGTCCAACCAGCTGCAGCACATGCTGCCTCACACTCTCAAGTGTGCTCTGGTCCCAGGCTAGCCCAACTACTTCTAGGCATGAGGCTGGTCAGCCTCTCGGTCTGCCCCGTCCATGGCACTTTGCTGGATACTGAGAGCGGCTGCATCTATTATGGTTCAGGGTTTCTTGCTTCGAAGTCTTGTAGCTCAGTAGCTGTGAGACATGCTCCCTGATGGGCTGCAGACATGATTTTCACTCCTGGAATTTAGTTGTTTGGATAAATGCAGTTGGCTTCTGCTTTCTTAGGAGATGGTAAGAGAAGTGGTATCTGCTGCTCTCCATCTGTGCCAAGTCTTCACTGCTGGTCTCAAGGGCAGACAGATGGTTCTCAAGTTACCCTCTACAATTAAAATAGTCCCAGGAGCACCATGCTCTGCCCTCTTCCTGAAGCACAGAAATCCGTGTTGCCCACTGAATCCTCCCCTACTGTGGTTGCTTATTGACCCATCACACTCCCAGAACAATATACATAGCTGTGCTGACCACTTGCCAAGTCGATCCTACAACTTTCAGGCTGTGAGAATGTTCTCTAAGCTAAAGAAGCATTCGGCTTCAAGCCTCTGTTGATCCTAGGGATCACAGCTAATTGCCCTATATCTCTAAAATGTCTTTTGAATTTAGGGACTCTGAACCCTGAATTAGGCTTGGATTCATCAATTACACAGCACAGAAGTAGCTTTTGTATTTTACAAGGGAGAGTATATATTTCGGTGGACAACGTAGTCAACATTAGGTTTTCTCTGAGAAGTTGTGTGGCATTGTTTTATTGGGATGTTTATGGTTTGGTTTGGTTTGGTTTGGTTTGGTTTGGTTTGGTTTGGTTTGGTTTGGTTTGGTTTGGTTTGGTTTGGTTTGGTTTTCTCAGCAAACTTTTAATCTGTGTCCCTTTTCATCTTAAACCCCTTCCTTCCCTGACACTGATGATAAGGAGGACATGGCCACTGCAAGAGCTGACTTGATGCCTTTAATATCATGTGAATGTTTCCCAGGGCAGAACAAGGTTTCTGTGGGAGGACTTGGCACCACAGGCTATTCGTATTGTCACCATCCTGCAGTACAGAGTGAGTGCAGGGTCTTGGCTGACATGTCTTTTATCCTATCGTAATAGTGACAGGTATGCTTCTAGCCTGAGCAGCTTTGCTGAGCAGCTTCACCCAGGATACTGTGCTCTTTCATCTTACTGTTCTGCATTAAATGTGTTATTCAAAGCTAGAAGCCACCTTTCTAACCCCAGATGTTCTTGACACACAAGCCACAAGCACTGTGCTGGGAGAATGACACTGGGCTCTGTTTTCTGTCCTCTTCTTCAGAGCATCTTTTATTAGCCCCAATATTTTTCTGGATGATTATACTCCTAGCAGGCTTAATACTGCATGAATTCTCCCTGTCAGCAGTCAGTTCTTCTTTTTCTTTCCATAGCATTTGTTTTCTCCAGCTGGGAATTGATGAAGAGTGTAGAGACAGTCCAGAAATATCAAGAAGGTGATGGCCTTCCTCTCCTGCTTGCTAGCCAAACAAATACCCATCCCCTCATCTCCAGGTTGTGGAGGAACACCAGCTTCCCTCGAGAGTTCAAAACAGACAGACTGATAGTGCTTAATTCACTGTTACAACTGGCTGAAATGCAGTGGATAGTGAGTTTTAATTTCTTTCATGCTTCCTGTCCTTGACACCCCTTCCAGATAGCTGATATGTCCTCTACCTGTGGCAGTTTGTACTTCACACTACTACATATTGGTGCCCTTCCTCATCTGGTTTCAGAGATTTCACAATCCCACCAGGCTCAGCAATCTTCTACTCCCCTGGTTGCTTAGGGCCATGTCAAGGTGAGTCAGGGCTGTCCCTCAGGATTTAGACCCCACGCTGCCTGGGGCCAGGGAAGCCCCAGTCACATGGGGAAGTGCTGCTTCCTCATGTCCTTTTGGGATTTTCTCTTGTTGCAGTTGTGCCCATTGGCTCATGTCCTTTTGCTTTGGACTTCTAAAGAAAGTCTGTCTCTGTGTTCTCTGTCACCTACCCTTTAGGATGTGGAAGATGCAGATAGATCCTCACTTTTCAATTCCTCACTTATTTTTTCATCTCCTTTCTTTTCAATTCATCCCTTCTCCTTTTCCATGGATATGGTTTCAGAGAAGCCATATTATCCATTATCCATTGCTAAGAGGAGAAAATACTGCTAGTCAGGCTGATAGTGCAGCTGTACTTTGGTCACAAGTGCTTCAGTGTCTCCCCTAATGTCTTTAACTTCTGGGGGACTGGTGGAGCTTCATATGTTGACTTTGAGACAAAAAAAAAGAGAACTGTTCTTCATTCCTACTACTCTGTTCAGCCCTGCAGGCTGCTCAGAATGACTGCAGGTAGGTTGTGATGGCAGCCAAAACATGGTGGTCAAGATGTCCCAAGGAGGAAGATTTTGTTAAATCTGTATCCCACATCAGAGGCTGGCTCTGCCCCTCTCCTCATCCCCATGAGCCAGCAGCTTCAGAATCTGCAAGGTCCACATAGCCACAGCACTGCTGCAGGGCCTGGCAGGGACGTAGTAACTTCTGTGACAACTTCACTGTCACAGACAGAACACTGGCTGGATAGGGCAATATGCCAAAGATCACACAGTACTTTTCTGTTTACATGGAAGCATGAAAGTGTTTATGTTCTTCACTTTTCATCTCTTGGTGTTGGTCCTGTGTGATGCAGCAGAGCAAAAGAAATCCACGCTGAAAAGAAGAAAACGAACACCAAAACAAAGAAAACCTGTAGTATTGGCGTTCCATCTTCCACATGCCATAGGGAAGAGGAGAGTCTGAACTTGGGGCACAAGTTGCTGCAGCTGCACGAGATGTTGCCAGCACTCCCCTCCCTGACTGCAACCTCAAGGGGATCTGTGCAAATAAAGTCCTTTTCATCCTGCTGTGAGTGAGTGGGGACAGGCCAGAGTGGCTGGGGCAGGTGCACACCCTGTTGGGCTGACTGTGCAGTGGACGAAGGAGCACCAGGCACAAGTTTTCTGCAACTGAGTTTTTGGTGGGATCCCTCAGCAACTCTGGATGGCAAGGACTCTGCCAACACTGGCTGAGTGGCTGCTTGCTAATTAATTAGGCATAAGCTCCAGCCAACTCTGCTGTCTCACTCTAGCTCTGATCTACCCAGTGTCTTATGCCTTCTACCACATCAACCGATCAGATTAATTGCTGTGCAGCTGGGATGAGAGGGGGGAGAACTGGGAGCAGATAAAAGCTTTTATGCTTCTTCCATTTGCCTTCAGATCATTACCCCTCACTTTGCCGAGAGTTCTCTGGCTTGCTACATCTCCCATGCTACTTTGTCATCTGCTAGCATGGCCATGGACTGCTAGCTTCTTGCCACAAACAAAGAAAATTAAAATCTCATGGAAAAGTCCTGCCAGAAACCTTGGTTTTTAAACTAGCTGTTGCAGCCTGATCTAAACACACTGGGAGGAAAGTGCCAGTTTTACTCCTGCGACAGCTGAACAGTCATTCATACCTGATCAGAGAGTTCTAAGGTATCAAGGCTGAGATACCCCCGTTGCTTTCAGGGAAAAATCTATTTTAAACTTTTCTGTTAGCCAGCATTTCTGTAGGAAAAAAAAAAAAAAAGAAAGAAAGAAAAGAAAAGGTCTTGAGGCTAAACTTTACCCCTGCAGTCTGCGCATTTCAGTACTGGAAGGCTGTGACTCAGTGGCCTCTGGAAGCTCTCCAAGCTATGAGTAGCTTGAAGGAGGAATTAAAAACTCAACGAACTGCCTGTTCTCCTGAAACTTGTTTTGTACATGCTATGGAAGAGATGAGAGATTTGGAAGAAGCAGGCCCTGTCCAAGAATCATTGGCTACAACAAGTCACAGCAAGCAATGAATATTTATGTTATTAAAATGCTTAGACATCTTTTAATGAGCCTTTTTACCAAGTTTGTGTGGAAGAATTTGCCAAACACCATGTGCACTGTAATAAATCCCAAGGTACCCAATGGGCTTCCCCACTTGGTCTTCTGTCCCTGACAGTCTCTGTGTAGAAATGTCAGATTTAGAATACCTGTTTTCCATCTGAAAATGAGAAGGACAGACTGCACGGGAGTAGCATTCCCGTGGATTTTCCAGACATTTGGAAAAGCTGATGTGAACAGAAGTATGTCCTGTTCTAGCCTATGAAACCAGGCTTGAGGGCGGCAGGAGGAATCTCTGAAAGACAAGTCTAAGGCTGGATGTTAGGCAATCACTTCATCAGAGCTTGGAGAAGAAGATGCTTTCTTTGGTTGAGTCTCTGCTTCTAGGCAAGGGTAGACCTTGTTTCACTATATAGTCTTAGTGCCCTGATCTGCTCTGCCTCATCCCAAATCTGGAGATCATGGGCCTTTTCACCCCTGATGGCTAAGACTTATTTCTTCTATTTCTTCTATTAAAATAGGAAACAAACTAAAAGTCTCTGGATGCTTCAGGAAACCACTCAGGAAAAGAGATGCGGTACCTGCTGAAAGTAGAGCCTGTAAACCGAATTGAGGCACTCTTACAAGTGCCTCACTTGGAAAAAGAGAATGTTAAGAAAAAGCAGCACCACGGCTTGGTGCTTTCAGATGTGGCCTCACAATATATTCCCGACCACAACCAGGAAACAGCTCCCTACCCATTTTCCCACATTTTCCCAGTTCTCAAGAGTAAGTGTTGGCTGAGCTGGACCACCCAAGAAAAAGATTCAATGAAGGGATCCTTCCAGTTGAAGCGAAAACCATCAGTTTCATTCATGTTGTGATGCTGGCATTTAGTCCTGCTGTGCCTCTGTAGTGTAATCTGAAATGATCAGCCCAAAGTTTTCCAGAGAAGGAAATTAATGTTGCTTTTAAAAGCTGGAATATGCTGTCTTCTTGGAGGAGGAAGCCTGTATATCCTCACTGACAAATTAAACATAAAGATTTTGATCAAGCCTGATATGCAATGGCCAGAACTGGTTGGAAAGTGTTCAACTGCCTCTTTCCATGTGGATTCTTTGGTCAGAAAGTGCTCATTTGCTGAAACTGAAATATATTTTCTAAGAATATGTGGTAGTTCAAACAAAGGTTTAGCTGGAAAAGGCTTTCTGCTTTCCAAAGGAGGGTGTTTCTGGTTAATGGGGTGAGAGGGAATCACTTAATTTAACTACCAGCTTTGTGAATTCAGTCCCTCAGCTGAAATACAGCAGAATCCAGGTCATGCCCTTGCTCCTCCAAATGCATCTGGCTCATTCAAAGTGGAAAAGTCCCAGCAGGAAGGACTCACACAAGGATCTTCTGGGCCTTCATAGTGCCTTGGCACAGCGAAATCACCGAGCCTTAAAATCCCATGTTATAGGGAAATTCTCTTATTGGCTGTCCTCATGCTCTTGTGTTATTTTTAATCAATTTTATTGCTGGAAAGATAGATGATTTGACATGTTTTTAAATATCAAGGAGTTTCATCGACTAGAGGAAGCCATATCCAGTCATGGCCATGACTGACATCATGTTCCCACTCTGCTCACGGTGCAGGAGGTGTCTGTCTGGATCTTATAAAGGAGATCCATGAAAAGGGAAGGTACAGAGACTGTAGCATGAATGAGCAAGTCTGCAAGGTGACAAGCCAACACACTGGTGTGGACAGAAGTAGCTTGCTACAGAGAACCCATAAACTACCTACCCCAGCAATAACGAAGCTATCGCGAATCTCAGCTATCTCCAGGTCTGCTGGGATTAGCAATAGCACTTGAACTGCCTTTGCTTCCTCCCCCTGTGCTGCAGCTAGGTGTATTTTTAAGGGATAAGTTATTTTCTTTGACTTTTGCTCACTTGCAAGTATTTGCCCAAGGAGAGAAATTGTGTTGAAGCTTTAATGCTCGCCAAAACTTGCATGTAGACATGCTTGCTTGTAGACCACATGCTGATGTCCTGGTAGTTGCTAGAGCAACAAAACTAAAATTGGGTTCACATGGGCAGGCCAAGAGGAAGCACTGATTTATCAAGCCAACCTGCCCTGGCTTCTGTTTCCCCTCTTCCCATCCCTGAAAGTAAAGTATTAGCTTTATTGTAGCCTTTCAACTATGTAAATTGTGTTGCGTGGCCAATATGCAACCAATTATGGAGTGAGCAGATGTTTTTCACAATAATGCAACAAACACTACTTTTTTTTTTGTCCTTTGCCTTAAGGATCATTTTCATCTCCTGATGATTTCATGTGCGTGACTCTAGTATGTCTGTCTTGTAGAGATTGTCCCATTAAAGGTGTCTGAGATAATTTCTTCATTGTTGTTCATGAAAGGTTGCTTCCTTTGTGTCCTGGTAACTGCAGATACATCTAGCAGCTGTTTACAGGATACTTTCTGTGCGACTTGATTGTGCTGAGTGGCAGAAGAGATGATTTGCCCCTTGTAACGCCTTGGTCTCCTGCAGCATTGTTGTCCTCACCTGCTGGCCCTGATTGCTTCCATGACCTGCAGCAGACTCAGGGGGAGCAGAGCGCACAGGGGAACGGGTCATGCACAAGTGGTGGGTCTGTACCAACAGGCTTTCAGTTCCTTATGCTTTGGCTCCATCACAAAGCTTAACTTCAGGCAGTTTGGAAGTCCCTTAGTGAAAACTGAGTTGTGCGGCTGCTGCTGGCTGGTAGGGAGTGGAGCAGGAAAGTGGGCAGCGACATGGTAGTGGCATGGCGCACCTTCTCCTGCCTGTTTGCACCCTTTTAAAGGAAATTTTTTAAAAAATCAAAATTCTGAGATAAAATTTCAAATTGTCATTTTGGAGTTTCATTTTCATCTCAGAACAAAACAAAACAAAGCATCATCCAGTGCCTTAATCTTAATTTGTTGCTGATCCCAGTTTACAGGAGGAGTCTGGTGGCACTTTGTTTGCCGGGCTGGTTTCAAGCCAGGCCAGGACGTGGCCAGCTTGCCAGCTGGATCTCCCAAGTTCTTGGCAGCCACATCATGGTATTTGCAAGGTCACACAGTCATGCTGACTCTCTGTCCTGTTGTCACTGTCTCTTCCTTGCCACCATGATGTCTTTTAAGCCTTTGTGCCAATGTCAGACCTATGGGGGAAAGGAAGAGTTTGCTTCCAGTGTATTCACTTCATACACTGCTTCCTCCAGCTGCTAGCTATGGGGTGTGGGGGTACCTTGGGGCTCCTCTAGGAACATACAGGATTACTGCAATGAGAAAACCACTGCAAATTCTTCAAAAAGCCTGGATTTCTTCATTGTACTTCTCGCGAACAACTTGTGTTGTTATTCCTTGTGTTTTTGCAGCTGGAAGAACAGGGTGGTGCTGCAGATTCTTAGTGACTTGTAGGCTAGAGGCACAATGGGCAGTACCAAGGGAAGACAAATATTAATGAGTAATCTTTCAAAAGTCTCTCTCTTCTTTATTCCAGAGTCTCCTGAAATTGGACCTTCAGTTGTAGTTCACACAACTGTGACATTTGGGAGTGAGCACCTGGATTCAGACCCTGCAGAGGTACAGCAGTTAATTCTCAGCCACCTGGAAAGCATTATGCCATCTCTGCCCAAACCAGCTAGTGTCAAGTGTCAGAAATGGAGATACTCACAGGTAACCCATGGGTGAACAAGCATCTGGGAGGGTGCTGCCTGGTTAATGCCATAGTACAGACTTTGAGGGCATCACAAGAAACAGGACATCCTACAGTCCAGTGGTTTTTATCCTCAGGGAGCAAGAAGAAAGGATATAGTCATTCGATATCCTTATTGCATTCCTCCACATAGCCTTGAGCAGCATTCAAGGCTGGCCAGGTACAGCCAAACCATTTCTAGTAATCTTTTCACATAGTGGACCTGGCTTAGTGGTAAGTTTGCAACACTCCTGATAAATTGGAATGGGAGCAGTGCACAGGGAGGAAGCAAATCCCACATGCTTCACTGGGATTTTTGTTGGTATTTAAGAATATGACTAAGTCTGTCTCTTCTGCATCCGAAAGTATGTGATACTATTAGCAAAATTCCCACCCTACCACAGAGTAGCAGAAGTTCTTGTGTTTGGACATACTCCAAATTTGTTATTATTTTATTTGGCCCAGTTCAATTCAACAGTATGTTATACAATAAGTATTCTAAAGTAAACTACCTAAGGGTAATAATAGCAAAATATGTATATTTTACAGACTTCTCTTAAAAATCCAAGGAAATAGTTGGCAATTTCCTCAAGTATTGGAGTATATCTACATGTTTACCCAAAGCCTCTTAAGTTAAATTACACTGGTGAAATTGAATGTGGAAATTGATGCAAAATATTTACGTAAAACAGTTCCCTAAAAATTTTTCATTTTATGAAGTCTGGAAAAGATACTGTAGATGACTGCTGTGAAGTCAGCTCATACCCCTTGATCTGCATCCAATCTAAGAGCCTGGTCTCATTAGCACAAAGCTTATTTTTCTGTGAGTTAGGTATTGGTAGTTTGCAAATTACTTCTCAGTACATAGGAGTTGTTATCAGTTGACGTATAAAGATGATCTTAATATATACTTTCATGTTTTAGATTCCTAATATTACAATGATATTTCATCAAACACCTATGCTTCCTGAATCATAGCAAATTAATTTCTTTCCTTATGGTCAGAGAACATTTATTATACATTTATACCTATTGCTTCATCTTTTAGAGGTAGTTGGAACAGGAATGAACACCTATTTTCCACAATTGCTTCAAATTTGTCATCTTTCTAAATTACTAGGTATGCGTCCTGGTTCCCCTATTTAAAAATTAGATTCAGACATCATATTACTGGACAATTATCTGTTATTTTCTCAAACACCAAAACACTGTACAACTTACTGTTCTTCCCACTTTCTTCTGCCACTGTTGCCTACTATACTATGCTGCTACTAATCAAAATCACCCATTTCAGCATCTGCATGTGTTTTATATCTGTATCACCAATCTTTAACTCGGTGGGTGAATGTGAACATATCCTAGGTTGCAAATAAGTTAGCATAGGTCAGATCAGTTTTCTCAACAAAAGATCTCTATTGCCAGGTGGGGACCCTATAAAATAATCCCTGCCTAAATTAAATATCTGAGACAGAGCTCCCTTTTTCTCTTACAGCTATCTTTACTTTCAATTATAAAAAGTTGTTGCCGAGGAAGCAAAGGAAACTGATAAGATGGGTGCACCTTTCCCCTGACTCTTTCAGACTGGATTTATCCTGCTTATTAATTAAATCCATCTGTAGCATCTTTCAGATCACCAAACATAATCCTGGGATTAAAGCACAGACATTACAATTATCCATGGCAGATGAGGGACTAGGACTTCCAAACTTCTACTGACACTACTTAGCAGCACAGCTGCAATTCTGTATCCCCTGCTTTAATTGCAATAAGACACTATTAGCATTCAGAGCCAGCAGCTTCCTAGCCACCATGTTCCTTTGACAGTCACTTTGTAAGGGAGATTGGCAAAACACTGAATCACAGAAATTGAACCTCTATAGAGAAGACCTCTGAAAGGATCTCTTTGGGTCTCTAGTCCAAACTTTTGCTCAAAGCAGAACTGTTGTCAACACTGGATCTAATCTCCACCGTGGCTTTGTCTAGCTGAGCATTGAAGTCTTCCAATGTTGGAGATGGAACAGGCTGTGCCGTATAGCTGACGGTAATTTGGAATTCATTTTGTACAGCACCTTTAGAGGAACTCGAAAAAGGGATAGAATCATTCCTCTTCCTAGTCACTCTATTTATGATTACTCCTATATTACTATTATTGCATAATATTACTATATTGAGCATAGCCTTGCCACACAGGCAAAGAGATGCCGTCTGAGATTTGAAAGTATCGATCCTTTGATCAGTATAACAAATCAGAAACTGTTCAGTACAGCCAGCATTGAAAAAGCATTGGGTATTAAAGACGGAAGAACACTCCAGAAGCCTTTTCCTGCTAAACGTCTCTTCATTATATGTGCTCTGTGCCCTCAATCTAATAGAAAATTGTAGGCATAAATTAGCTTCTGATGTAAAGTTAGAGAAAGAAGATCTCTTCCCAGATTGACAGTACACAACTAGACTCCTCCATCAACTTGAGTAATTGATGAATGAATGGATCACAACTGGCTACAAATTCATTTCAGGTACTTTCTTCCTTTAAAGAAGATGCTAACATTCTGGTAACACACAGTACAGCCAGTAACATAAATGTGGGTGTTTGGCAGATGATGTGTTCTTGGAAAAGGCAACTAGAAGCATGGCAGTGGCTAGAATTCAGTTCCCTGCTACTTTCAGTTTCTGTAATGCTGTATGTCTTCCTTGTCCGTGTTTGTGACCCTTCTGCTGCTGGGAGAGTGGATCCATTCTGCTGGCTTCTTGTTCCCCCGCATTTATGGCTGTCTGGGATTTTTGGTTAGACTTGGCTAGACTCACAGTGTCTGCTGTTGGCAGTGTACACCTGTGCATTATGTCTCACATTTCCTCTCTACATATGCATATGCATACAGGCTAAAACTAATGCTTTTTTAGTGAGAATCATTTTTGGTACTGCACTGATTTCCATGGCAGCTCTCAGGCTCTGGGTCTTTTTCTTGCCAATGGTAATGTACGTGTGAGTCAATGGAAAAATTCCCTGGGCTCAACAAGATATCTTGGACTCCAGATCTTGTTCACTGGACTTAATGCTTGCACAATGAGACAAGGTAATGGTTTACTGCACAGGAATCAAAAACATATCTTTGGACCAAAAATAAGGCATAAAATAAAGGAGCGATGGAAAGAAAATTGCATTCTCCATATCATGCTATATGATCTCTTTGGTTTGATCTCTGTTTCTACTCTACCCTACTGTTGTGCTTCCTTCTTCCTTCTGTCATTCTAGATATTTTCTTCTATTTCAACATCTCATCCTTATGGGTCTTGTTTTGTCATTCCTTTTGTCATAGTTCCCACCTTCCTCCCCTTATCACTACATCATCAAGTTCTCCATCATCTTCTCATCCTTTTTTTTTTCTCTGACTGACCCTGCTTTGGTGTCATGCTTACCAGTGCTGCTCCTGCTACCTTACCTCTTTTCTGAGATACATCGGTGCTGCTCTAGGATGTACTGACTTAGTACAATGTGGACATTTGGTCTTTGTACATAGGTTTGAAACAGTTGAGAACGTGACACAGCAAAGCATGGTTAAAACACAAGTGCTTTGTGCGTTTACTCTGCTGTTTGACACATGCTGAAATTTGTCATAAAGTACAATACTGAAAAGAGATCTTTTCTCCGTGAGTTAGATGTAGCTTCAGCTTAATAGATATTGGTAAAGCGAAGTCTGTTAAATTTTAGAAAAGCCACTCCTCAAATACACAAATACAAGTTTAATCAAGGGTATAGTGCCTGGAATACTATTTTTTAAATAAATACGGTTCATGCATTGAGAATGACATTAAATACAGGTAAGTAAATATACTTACCTGGCAGGGGAGACACCATGATCAGGCAGGTGGTTTTCCCAGGGCGAGGCTCATCCCCTGCACTCCGGGTGTGCTGACCCCTGCGATTTCCCCAAATGCGGGAAACTCGACTGCATAATTTGTGGTAGTGGGGGTCTGCGTTCGTGCTCTAAAAAAAATTTTCTGGCTGCTCTTGGCTTGGACTGGCGCACGCTTCGTTGGGTTAGAAACTGGCTGGATAGCCAGGCCCAAAGAGTCATGGTGAATGGAGTCAAGTCCAGTTGGAGGCCAGTCACTAGTGGCGTCGCCCAGGGCTCGGTGCTGGGGCCGGTCCTCTTTAATATCTTCATCGATGATCTGGACGAGGGCATCGAGTGCACCCTCAGTAAGTTCGCAGATGACACCAAGTTAGGTGCGTGTGTCGATCTGCTTGAGGGTAGGAAAGCTCTGCAGGAGGATCTGGATAGGCTGCACCGATGGGCTGAGGTCAACTGCATGAAGTTCAGCAAGGCCAAGTGCCGGGTCCTGCACCTGGGGCGCAATAACCCCAAGCAGAGCTACAGGCTGGGAGAGGAATGGTTGGAGAGCTGCCAGGCAGAGAAGGACCTGGGAGTGATGGTTGATAGTCAGCTGAATATGAGCCAGCAGTGTGCTCAGGTGGCCAAGAAGGCCAACGGCATCCTGGCTTGTATCAGAAACAGTGTGACCAGCAGGGCTAGGGAGGTGATCATCCCCCTGTACTCAGCTCTGGTGAGGCCACACCTCGAGTATTGTGTTCAGTTTTGGGCCCCTCGCTACAAGAAGGACATGGAGGTGCTTGAGTGGGTGCAGAGAAGGGCAACAAAGCTGGTGAGGGGCCTGGAGAACAAGTCCTACGAGGAGCGGCTGAGGGAGCTGGGATTGTTCAGCCTGGAGAAAAGGAGGCTCAGGGGCGACCTTATCGCTCTCTATAGGTACCTCAAGGGAGGCTGTAGTGAGGTGGGGGTTGGTCTGTTCTCCCACGTGCCTGGTGACAAGACGAGGGGGAATGGGCTTAAGTTGCGCCAGGGGAGTTTTAGGTTAGATGTTAGGAAGAACTTCTTTACCAAAAGGGTTGTGAGGCATTGGAACAGGCTGCCCAGGGAAGTGGTGGAGTCACCATCCCTGGAAGTCTTCAAAAGACGTTTAGATGTAGAGCTTAGGGGTATGGTTTAGTGGGGACTGTTAGCGTTAGGTCAGAGGTTGGACTCGATGATCTTGAGGTCTCTTCCAAGCTAGAAATTCTGTGATTCTGTAAATATTTATCAAAGCAACCTTGTTCAGAACTTGTCATCATATTATTTACAAAGTGTTGATTGTATCTCTGGTGATACCTAAAAAGCTTTAGTGCTACTCTACTCCAATAAAAGAGGAGATCAACGCGGGAGAGCTAGAGTCTCTAGACATATGCATGGAGCACAGACAGGTCATCATGACTGTCATTCCACTGAAGTCCACCTCACTTCCCATCTGGGAAGGTCATCTGGTCAAGCTGATTGTGTTGCAGGCTCTCTCAGAAATGGCAGGTTCCTCTTCCTTCTCCAGCTCTGCCATCCCACCCGACATATCTCAGGAGAACCAACAGAGAGCAAATATATAGGGAAAAGGAACAGAGGCAGATTATGTGAGTCTCTGTTGGCTTCTCTGTGGTTCATTGTTACTGACCTGCTGTCCATTAAGTCATGGCATGGCATCACAGTGATTCTAAATCAAGAGAGCTCCATGGGATAACATAAAAATCCACTGGCTTTTCTATGCTGCTGTGTCATGAGTGTTGTCTCTTGTAGGACCACAAGATCTGGCCCACGAATTTCCTTGACTGGATTTCCAACATGGTACTGTTAGTGCCTCATTCCCATGCTTGCCCTTTTTGTGAGTTTAGAGAGCAGGGGACTTGGTTTATTTGAATTAAATGTCTTTGCTGTATTACCACTTGCACATTTTCCTGCAGCTGTGTTCTCAGATGATGAAGAACAGCAAAGCCCCGGTTAGTTCAACTTTAGAGAAAGCAGATAAAGACAACATCTATAGAAACACAGTAGTCAAATCCCCCAGAATTTATGTTTACTCAGTGTATTGATTTTATGTGTGCTAACAACAGTTCAGGCCATGAGGCCAGCAGGTCAAAATCTTGATCAAGAGTGGAATTGATTGATAAGTTGGAAGTAACCATCATTCCTTTTGGCTTAGAGATCTCCACACTTCGTATGTCCAGGATCAGGCTTTATTTCTTCTGCAACAGATTGAGAATAAGACAGGACAGGGCTGTAAAATTTCCATATGCAGGAAAGTTTTATTCTAATTATTTAAATACACAAGATAAATATTTTACTACAGCACTTTGATTGTTAATGGTAGAAACTAAGATCTGGATGGAAGGAGTGCTTCATATGAAGGCTCATTTCTCTTTAATATTTCTATTTTTTCTGGCATGGAATTCAGATAAATAAAATAACTTTCTTTTCCATCTCCTATATGCTTTTCTTTTTCAGGTTACAAAATCTGTGCCCAATTGTCCAGGACACATGATTCTTCATACTCAACCTCTCCTGATTTGTGGGGGCGATGGATTTACTTGTTCCAACTTTGATGGCTGCATAGATTCTGCCATGAGTCTTGCAGAGGCTGTGAAGTCTCATTTATAACAATTTCAGTTATCTGCTAAACATAGTCTAGATTTATGATGGATTTAACTATGATGGATTGCATTCTAGTTTAGTATTAACACCACTAGCCTCTATCTTGCAGAAATTAATGAAGTAATAAAGGAAGATGTATTGGTGTATTGTAATAATGCTTGGAATGGAACTTAATTAAATTTTCCAGGATATGTGCTTTATGAGTGGTTACTTTGCTTGAAATCTCCAGTCAGAGCCACTAAGTTCCAGCAGCCTTGTCAGATCTCCTGATGCTTTTACAGCATACGAAAATAATGTCAAGGAAAAGAGCCCAACCTGAAGGAGCGTAAAAACCCATGGAGCTACAAAGTTCGCTGTTGTTCTGAGTATTTGGAGCTCTGAACATGAAAAGAAGGAACATGTGCGATTGATCAGAGGTATAGACGTGGTCATTTCTGTCAGTGCAGATCAGCAGTGGTCACAGGTGTGGCCATGGTGAATCAGTGATGGGGCATGCCTTGCTATGCTTCTCAAGTTAGAAAGCCTCCACAAAGTCTAACAACATCTACTCAAAGTCTATTTCTCCAAGTATGGCAAACATGGAGAAAAAAAAAAAAAAAGTAAGGGATTGTAGTTCTCTGCCACTGAGCTCTCTTAACCTTCAGTGTTCTGAAGCCCCATTTGCAGGGTGGTGGAAGAGCTGATTTATTTCAACAGCTTGATGCTGCTGCTGGAAATGATGTGCCACTGAAACGATGGTACCAGTGTTGGCTGTGGTCCAAGCAACATCCGCCCAGCAGTGCTGGAAGAATAAAGGATGGAGATAAAGTGAAATAGAAGCTGTGCATGTTTCTAATGCTCTCATAGAAATAGGGCTGCTGTACCAAGGCATCTTGGGACTTACCTTGACATCTGGGCTGTAACACAAGTTTAACACAGTAAAAGATAAAAGAAGGTAAAAGTAAAAGAAAAGAGATGCACTTTAAATAGTTCAGTATTTGCCAGGTGGCGAGTGCATTACTAGTGCATTATGGCTCTCTGCAGTTCCAGGCTGCCCTGCATGAGGAGCAGCTTTTTCCTACCTCCAGGTGAATGAGCAATCAGGTAGGCGTAGCCAATGTGGAAGGTGGGTTGGCTGCTTTCTCTGGCAAAGGAGGAGGAGGAGGAGAAGTAATTGAAGTGTATTCCATGGCAGCATGTTAATAAGAAACCTGCGGACATTTCTGGCTTAGAATTAAATCACTGCCACCGTAAAAACTCACTTAAAGTAAACAGTCAGTCTGAAAATAAGGTGAATTCTAGAAGCTCTATACTTTTTTTTGCAAAACTGGTGTAGAAATACAGGGGCAGGTCTAGGGAAGAACATAAATACATGTATGAATGAATGAACAAGGAATTTGATTTGAAATCCTAAAATAAACAGCAAGTGTAATTGTGTTGAAAATACTATCTGTCACAGTTACAAGTATTTTTAAGCTGCGAAACTGTGTTTCTGGGAAATTAATTTTGAAAGTGCTTAGAAATTAACAAATCATTTATTCTAAATTTGATGTTAACTTGCCCTTCCTCCTCAGTCATGCATCACAAGTTCAGCACCTCTCTGTACTCCAGCACTAAAATTATCAAAATATTATTTACAGCAGGCAAAATTTTAACCCTGCATCCATTAGAGAAGTACAGTTAAGCCTCTCTTTCTAAAATACCCACATTTCACAAAAATACGACGTCCTGTATTCATGGCAACTGAACACAGTAGTTTCCTGCTGCATTTGACCATTTCTAATAGAGTATTTTAAGTGAAACCAAAGTTTAAGGTTTAAATTAGTTTTTAAAATATCTTTGAAAGATATTTCATGACACCAGCTGGTTTTATTGATTTATTTCTTCTTTCCTTGCAGAACCCAAGTTTAAAACTACATTTTATTATTGTGTAGGCATCAATCAGCTCCAGACCTTAGGTTTCCGTCACTGCATGTTGCTCAGAAACATGAAAGAGTGGTGAGCAATTATGTGCACAAATTTTTTACAAGAACACATGAATTCCTGTCTTCCAAGGATGAAGGTAGCCAAGAAGAGCCACATGGTAATGGAATAAATCTAATCTGCTGAGGAATTTAGTACTGGCTTGATCTAGTGAGAGCTCAGAAGCAATCAAAGTCCAAGCTGAAGCAGTTTGATTTTGCAGTGCTGGAAAACCTTAATTAATGAACCATAGCTCACTGAGGATGGCATACAAAAACAATGAAGCCACATTTTTCAGATTGCTCCTCAGCTTCCATCCAGGCCTAGGCATCCTCCAGAAATTGGTTGCCAAAAGAAAAACATTTATTCTGTGGTGCTGGACCATACAAGAGGATTTACCACTGGGTACTCAGTTCCCCTGGAAGGTGCCACCATGACAGTGGGGCCAGCTGTTGCTGGTGGTGATGATGGTGATGGGTAGTGGGGACCCATCCCACCAATATCCTTTCATCCAAGCCTTAATACACAGAGATTTTGCATTAAACCACACTAAACTTGTACTTCCTTCCCCTCCTTCAATTTTGAATGGAATTGAGTCAAACTACTGAAAATCCAAATAAAGATTAATCCTGAAAAGTGTGTGACATGCAGAAAACAGAAAATAAGCCATCTTTGACCCAATGCTACATTGTTCCTCTAGCTGCCTCATAAAGAGGCATGCTTCAAGGAGTAAAGATGCATTCACAGTGCTATGGTAATAGAAGCACACTTAAATACCACAAATGACAGATAAGTGGAGATGTTTCTGACTGCATCCTTTCAGCAATCTTACAGCTTTGGTCATTATTAGACTTTGAAATACCCAATACTAAACAAATCACAGATTCAGAGATTTTAAGGCCAGAATCCTGACTGAACTTGAATCATGATGAGCAACAAAGGCTAATTGCTCCCAGCATTCCCAATAGCATGCCAATCTATCAAAATGTATCCTTCCAGTAGCCCAAATACTTCAGCTGAATTAAAGCATTTCAGCTTTATTGTCTTCCTCATCACAGGGAAAGACTGGGTCATAAATGCTTGAAGCCTTTTAACTCACAGTTGCTTTAAGTTCCACCCAGAGAACATCACTTGGCTGAGCCCACCAGTGCCACAAAGCCTGTCCCCAAAAAGTGATGTTAATGGCATGCTTAAAGAGCTTCCATCGCTCCCAGCTTTACATCTGCAGTTCCAGCAAGGACAGATCTGCTTGTCTGGTGTCCCATGAGTGGGCAGATAGCCCCCACCATAGAAGTTGTGGTGGGAAGAGGTGAGCCTGGGGGCAAAACATTCAGCTCTAGGCTGGGCTAGTTCTCAGGTGAGAAGCTGTGGATGTGTTCAATAGCCCAAGCCTGTAAGCCCCTTCTGAAGACCTCCTGAAGGCCAGGACTCTGCCATGGCCAGTGGACATGTCCCCACACCTGGCTTACTGTGGGGGCAACTCTATCCCAGCTGCTCTGTCCGAGGTTGCCTCTGCCAGGCTGAAAAGTATATGTCTTCTTGTGACTGTGCTTGCACCTAACAGAGGTGGCTGTTAGTTAGAATAACTCTCTCAGATCTGTAAAACACACTGTGCACCCCTGGGGAAGATACAAAGATGCTGTGATGGATGCAGTCTGTAGGAACGTAGCCCATTTCTAAAAAGAGCTAGGAAGAGGTGATAGGTGCCCAGCTCCTTGGTTCACAAATTGCATGTCTCTAATGAAGCAGGCTGTGTTTTTGTGCACGCATATGAAAATAAATTGAGGTTGACTTAGGATTTTTTGGTTGGTTGTTTTAGTTGTTGTTTCTTTGTGTGTGTTTTTTTATTTTGTTTTGTTGTTTAATTTTTAAAAGGTGATTGCAGATGGGAGGCACTTCCTAGATGAACATACCTAGTGGGTTCCCATAGCACTGAGCTGTGAAACATCCCTTCAGCCAAAGCCACTAGAGCAAGGCCTGCTTTTCTGGAGGCCAAGATTTGCTCATGGTCTTCCTGCCCTTGGGATATATTGCTTGGCTATTCTGTGTTGCAAAATGCAGCACAACCAGGAGGCTGATGCAGGGGTCAGCAGCCCTGGAGCTCTCGGGGGCACAAGGGCACTTTCTGAGCTGACAAGTGAGCGCATTGATCCGGCATGCCAAGATTCTGTGGGGACAAAGCTGTTTTTTTGCCTTTAATCCACACTCCAGCTTGAACATGCTGCTTGTAAGCTGCTTTGCAAGGCAGAGCTGAAACCCCCAAATCCCAGAGCCGCCTGCTGCCACTCCACCTGTCTCACCACGTGGCCTCAGTGTGAGCCGCATCAGGATTTTGCTTAACTCTGATATTTAGGTTTCACCTTCCAGGCCAGGCAGTGGTGATATTGCTGGTGTTTCCCAGTGCAGCCACAGGACAGCAAATGGGTCCTTACCAAGCATGACCCCCATGAGGGCAGCTTGGGATGCAGCCATTGCAGGACAGAATTCTGACTCCAGCCCAAGGTGGGTCCAGATTATATTTCAGAAAAGGCTGAGAAATGTTCCTTACATGGAAGAAAATATATGGAAACCCAGCAAGGAAAAGCCTCATGCACTGAGCAACTTGTGGCTTTCACCCTCCTCTCTGATGGCTCCAAAGATCTGGAGGATCTGGTGGAGCTGCACAGACAAGCATCACTTGGGCCTGCTCGTACCCTGGCTGTGTGAAAGTGACCCTGTTCCCTGCTGTGCTGGCCACCAAGCACCCCGCCAGTCACAAGGACACTGCAGTAAACCACAGCTGAGCTTGAAATTATGTTTTCAGCACCAGGTTCCTGCTGAAATGAGTGGCACCTCCTCCCTCACTTGTGCCAGTGCCGAAACATCCTTCCTTTCTCAGCACTATCGCCACTCAGATCTCTCCTCCAGGAGATCACGCACATCAAGATCTTTGAAGCCTTGCTGCAAGGGCTGAGATCTCATTTCCCCGGTGCATTTTGGGTTGTGGGCTTGATGCTCACAGCACATGCATGGAGCCCTGTGCAAATTTGGCCATCCTCTGCCCTTTTCAGCCCCAAAAAAGAAGTGCTGACAAGTGATGATCAGCACCGGAATATAGGTCACAGCCTCTGCCCTGACAGATACTTTCCTCACTGTGGCAGAGGGGAAGGGGATAAGATCAGCCCTCCTCATTCACCACCTTGTCAGCACACAGAAAATCACAGAATCACAGAATTGAAGGGATTGGAAGGGGTTGGACCTCAAGAGAGGTCCAATCCCGCTGCCAAAGCAGGTTCCTTAGAGCAGGCTGCCCAGGTAGGCATCCATACGGGCCTCAAATATCTCCAGAGAAGGAGACCACAACCTCCCTGAGCAGCCTGTCCCAGTGTTCCATCACCCTCACTGTGAAGAAGTTCTTCGCATGTTGGTGCAGAACTTCCTGTGCTCTATCTTGTGGCCGTTGCCCCTTGTCCTGTCCCCGCAAACCACTGAAAACCATGTGGTTGTTCCTTCCCAGGTGCAGGCCTCTACACAAAATCCCAGCCCAGCTCCCCAAAACCTAGTGGAATGTAGCCTCTCAGTTTGCATCTGCCACTGGGTGAACAGTAAATGTGTGTGGCTGTTCCCCATTGCAGAAGAAGCTGGGTCTCACTGAGTTTCATTACTGGTACAGAGATCTACTGATGGATTTTTGTTGTCCAGTTACTCACAGATGTGTTAAAGGCTATTATAAGTTATACATTATAATAGCCTTAGTAATTATACCATTATAATTAATTAACCATTATAATTAATTAACCATTATAGTAGCACTTAATTATAAGTGCTATTTCTATGAAGCTGGTGGAGCAACTTTGGTCCAAAACACAGCATGTCAGCACCCTGCACCCTTGCTGTCTCTCTTAGCACACCTGGGCACTGCAAAGCCTGCTCTCCTTTTATGTAAAAGAAGGTTTTGGGGATCAGCTTGGGAAAGTGAACCACAAAGAATTGGAGCGGGTATAAACAAAACCCTTAATGTATCACGATCCAGGATTTAAGGCAGTGTCCCCTGGCTGGAGGATTTGGGAAGGGGAAGAGACAAGGGAGGGGGAGGGGCTGTAGAATGTAACAGCTCTGGGTTAGGGAGAAAATCAGGTTTTCTAACCAGAACTTGGCTGGAGGTGACTTCCAGATGTTTTGCTGTTCAAAAGGGCTCCTTGCACTTGCATCTCCAGGACCATGTGCTGCAAACAGTGACAGCAAATTCAAGGGATCTGTCTGCTCCCTGCACCCCTCCTGCTCTGCAAAGGTACCTGCCCCCCCGTTCACCCCAAGTGGAGGTGCATGGCTGCATACAGGAGGGACCGTGACTTACCAGTGTTGTAGCTGGCATCGCAGTACCATGGCTAGCCAGCAACATGAAGCCAGGTGGGCCCATGATATGGAGTTGCATGCATCCATCCCCCCGGGAGTCAAACCTCCTTCCTTCCAGTCACTGGTACTGTGTTCAGCCTCATCTATTCTCACAGTCCTCAAAGCAGCTGCCATGGTTTGGGACCAAACAAGTAGCAAATAGCTACAAGTTGAAGTGTTTTGTTTGCTAGCAGTTGTAGGAAAGTAATCCATGCCTTAAATTTCTTTTCTTTCCTCAAAGACATCTAAGAATACCTGTTTCTCATGGTACTTCTCCTCTTGCTCTACTTGCCTGCAAGTATTGTATGTATGGGTAATTTAAAAAAGAAAAAAGAGGAAACAAAAAAAAAAAAAAAGAAGAAGAAGAAGAAGAAGAAAAAAGAAGCATGATTTGTTGCTTTGGTTTTACCTGGAGGTCCTATTTGTAGATGAAAACCCCCAGCCGCATGCACTGATGCAGCATAAACACAGAGGACTTGGTGGTGGAGCGTGGTGCTCCACCTGGCCTTAGCACAGTGAATGACTTTTGAAGGAATATGATACTTAGCTCATGTACTAGTGAGAAAAGCAGAGACGGGACACTGGATGACATGCTCAGATTTTCCACATCCTCAGATTTTTGCTCATCTGAATACAGATGAGCAAAACATATATGCAAAACCCAAGGGTATTAAACAAATCCCCACTAGGAGAGTGACCAGAGAGTTAATTTTGTCACTCTCTTTATTGTTTGAATAATAAAATCAGTTGTTCTGTAGTCTCTTGAAGGGCTAAGCCTAGTTTTCTTGCAGAAAAATGTGCACTGTGCTCTCGAAATGAATGCACTTATGGTGAACTTTGAGCTACACATCTGCTATAAGGAAGTAGCTCTTATTCCCAGTTGACTATTGCTAGCAAAAGAGCCAGGCTCCATCTATGTCTTAGCGCATTTTCATTAGCTGCATTTAAGCCCATCAAGCGGAGCAGATGGGTAAAAACTATTTTTAAACCTCATTGAAATGCACTGGCAATCTTATCTTCTTGTGCCAGGTGAACCAGAGGTGAGCTCGAACAGCAAAGCTCCATAAATCCAAGCATTGACTTCCCTGGCCAGCCACAGATATGGGGAGGCTGTGTGAGGAATTTCCTCAGGCTGTGTTAGCTTCGTGTCTCTGGATTGGTGAGTAGGCCAGCTTCTGGAAGCCACATTTCCTTTCTGGATTTACTCCCTTGTGGGTGCTGTGTTTTCTGTCTCTTTCCCAAAACCCTGTTTGGACCCATCCAGAGTGGGGTGGTCAGCAGGGCTTTTCTCTCCCCAACCAGTCCACATGTTCTGGGTTGATTTTTGGTGGTTTATGATAAAAACACTCCTGTGGACATCCTTCAGGGCAGCCAGCTTGCACACTCAAAATCCCTTACTCCTGGGATGAAGGATGCCCAGGATGAGAAGGTGTTTCCACCTCCCAAGAGCAATGTCTCCCAAAGCCAACCAAGTGAGGACAGCAAACAAAACATACTTGAACCAGAGCACACTAAGGTCTAAGACAGCCTGCAGGTATTCCTTGCATTACGAAAAGCCACAGAAGGGAAACGGGGAGTCTAACCCATTACACATATGAATTGTTCCTAATCTACTTAGGCTGTTACTTCCAGGTGATGCTGTTTGTGCTCTGCCCACCCATGCAAACTGATAAGGTGCCGAACCCCAAATTGCATCCATCTCTTTCACTCTGCGGCACTCCAGCTGCAGTTTGGAGGGTCACTCAGAGCACCCTGCCCCATGGGATGGGTCCTGCTCCACTTGGCCAACCCAGACCCAGAAGTGAAGGAGGTAACAGGCCTCTGTCCATTAATTGCTATATTGCAGTATTTCATCTAATTCCACCATGGTGGTGGTCCCATTGACAGCTGTGTGCTGGCTGTAGAAATAAAACCACAGAGAAGAGTCAACTCTCAGGCACTGCTGAGACTTCAGGTGCCACGCTCCTCTTTATTTGTGATTCATAAAAAAGCAAAACATCGACATTAGGGAAAGGCATAAAAAGGGATCCAGATGCATCGATCCAGCTGAAGTATAAGGCGGACCAGGCAGCTGCAGGGGCAGCTGCAGTCCCACACTCTGTGAAGGCATCCTACGGGATGGAGCCAGGCTCCAAAGCAGTAGGAAGGAGCTGTATTTTTGGGAGGTGGGGTGGGGGAGAGCTGCTATTCTAGCAGTTTCTCTGTACCCAAAGCCCCTTATCTTTATAAACCAGAAATGGTAGGACAAGGGTGTAGGAAGGAGGTTCAAATGGCAAAAGCTGGAGGTGATTTGCATGATGTCATCTCACTGGAGACAGTAGTTCCCAAAGGGACATGTCATTTGTTAGCAGCATTGATGGCATCTTCTAAACCATCACTAATCTTATACACCTGGTGGTAAACATCAGAGAGAGGCACACTGTGGGTCCCAGTGGTGTACTTTGTCCTTAATAGCCAATGTACAATTTTTTTGGCTTTAAGTAGATTCAGTAGCTCCCTTCCTTCCTTCTTGAAAAATGAAATGCAACCCAGTCCAGCAGCCTTGGGTAAATCTGTTTGATAACACACCTGAATACATCCTAGATGGAGAAAAGTCTAACTGTCAGCAAGCAAGCAGAGCTTACATGCATACCACCCCAGAGTTGTTCATATTGACAGTGCATGTAGGGATGGAGCGATAATTGCAAAG
Organism: Aythya ferina; assembly: GCF_964211825.1. Taxonomy (NCBI): domain Eukaryota; kingdom Metazoa; phylum Chordata; class Aves; order Anseriformes; family Anatidae; genus Aythya; species Aythya ferina. Next base: position 8,531,691 of record NC_140302.1, on the reverse strand, counting down.
GAAAAATCCTTCCATCCTACTGATAGATACCATGTGTGTCAGTTTGAAGTCTTTCTTCCAGACATCTCAGCCGCCCACGTGTGCAGAGCTGAGCCCTTTCTTTTGGAAGCTGTGTGCTTTATCCTTTTTATGTTGTTCATCACTGGGCAAAACAATCCCTCTCTCCAGCCCAGAGGTCTCTCAGGAGTCATAAGTGCAACAGCCACAAAGGTGGCTGTCAGTAGCACCTTTAATAATGGCAGTGTGCCATTATTGCTACTGTTATTACTATTATCACTATTAGTAGTAACAACAACAGTGGAGTAATTACTGTTAACGACTATTGATAATTGCATCATGGCCAGTGTATCAGTGTGGTTGACCCAACAGGTGGATGATCCACAGGAACCAAAACAGCTAACACTGATGGGTCAGTGAGGACCTCACGTGCATATCGTTTAGCATCACCAGAGATGTAGTGTATATTTGAGGTGATTCCTCTCACCTGAAGAAGCCTAGCTCCATAGCTCAGTCAGCTTCTACCTTTCACCTTATGAGTTGAGCCCCTTCCTGATGGCTTTGGTCATCTAAACCGACTATGGAGAAACAAGAAGGGTTGAAACCTTCCCTAACCTGCTGAACAAGGCTCCTACTGGCCCATATGCCTCTGCCAACTTATGTTGCAAAGGTTCTTCCTAGGACTAGCATGGGTTCAACTGGGTGGAATCCATCTACAAGTATACTCCTGGTTCCACTTACCAAGGCTTTCCATTGTAACTGCACTGCTAGGTGAAATGTTTACAATCAAATAGAAGGAAGCATCTTCTGTTGCTGGGATAACAGAAGGCCTTCCAGTAACTTCAATAGTCTCAGGACAGTTCTCCAAAAAGATCCAGTAACTTCTTCACTGCCAAGTAGCACTCAGAATTGGCACCCATCTTCTCCACCACAAGATGGTCTATGGCTTTTGCCTTGTTTTTGGACAAGGTCAGATGTTTATTTCACTAAGCTAATTCCTTGCAAGACAACGTTGTTTGCTGTATTCTCCCTCCTGACTTGCAGGACTCATTTAACCAGAAAACATTCAGTCATCTTCTTCCTTTCCCTAGCTGCTCTCTCACATGGACAGGACTCCTGACAAGACTGGGAAAACCACATGAAATTAAATGAAATATGGCTACAACACCTCTTGTTGCTCTTTCAGATCACAGCCGCAAGCAAGACATTCAACCTGTAAAATGAAAAGGAATGTTTAAAACAGAAATGAAGACAAGCTCAGCTGGACAATTTATAAAGAAACCTCACTCAGGTCTAACTCTGGATTTAGCCCTGATCTGACCAGGAGCTGGACTTGAGACCTCCATAGGTCCCATCTAGAGTAAATCTACTTGTCATACTATGAAAGCATTGCTTACCCTAATTTTAACCCTAATCCTAACACAATGTAGTATGCTTAAGAGAGGACCAGGAGAGCTTGCCCAGCATAAACTCTCCCTGTTTCATCAGTATCATGCCATGCTGCCCTCCCTTCTCATTCTTAGCTGCTATAACTTGCAAATACCTGAGAAAGACAAAGAGCAACTCAATGTGTGTCTTTAGTTTTTCGTAACATACACTATTGGGTAAAAAGCTGGATTAGGCAGCACATAAAGCAAATTAGTGTAAGAGGTAGGGTACATTAGCATTTCATAATTATTATTGCAGATGTCATTGATGATGTTTTACTAGTGTGCTTTTTACCTTCCCAATCTTCTGTACTGCTCTGAGCTGGTAGCCGAGTACTGGTTTACCTGTGGAACATGACACTTTGCTGCTCTCTGGCCTCAAATCCGCAAGCTGATGTGTGGACAAGCAGCCACATGATTGGACAACCAGAGTGGTCCAGCTCTCACGATTTACCTAAATAAGAATTTTTACCTTGAACATCACTTCTCTGACTCAAACCAGTTCCTAGCATATTAAGTGCTATACAAATCAGTTATTTGGAGAGTGCATTGAAATTACAGTTAGCAATGCTAAGCCATAGACATGCTAATAAGCTATGCTAAGATCAGACATTTCAAGTCAAGCAAGACTATTATGTCATATGGTTTCTCACACCATCTCATAAACTTTAGCATAAAATCAAGCAAATCCTGCTGCTTCTTTCTTCTTGTCATTCATATTTGCAGTTCCTTGTTGGTCAGGCAAGCATTTTGTCCAGTATAGAAGCTGTCTCATCAAAAATTGTTTTCAGGTCTCATTTTGATCCTCATTCTCTCAGTTTTGCTCTTCTTGATGCTGGGGACACCTCCATCCCATCAACATCCATCAGGGCCTGTGTGGGACATGTGTCCAGCTGAGGTCTTCCAAAACTGGTCTGTGAACATGTACCACCAAGGACCATGTACCATCCACTGACCCAAATTTGATCTTGTTGAGGGAAAGTCAGTGAAGAGTGTAGAAACATAGGGTTTACTTCTCTGTGCTAGAAGGAGACATCAATTCAGTTCTCCAAAATCATGTGCCATTATACTTCCCCTAGTTTTTGCAAGATTAGTGTCTATTCTTCTCAGAAAAGTTTCCAGGGTTGATCTGAGGATGTTGAGAAATTGTGAAACATCATTCAGTTGCCTCTTTCAGTGCTTGAATCACTCTTGGGTCTCACTTCTAACCTTACAGGTGGTGTAGCTTGAACCTCCAGGACTAGTTAGACCCTTACCCTTTTTCATTGCTTTAAAGATCTCATCGGCACGCAGTAAGTCCCTCTTTAGCACATGGCAAGAAAACTGCTTCATAATCTTCTTTCAAGAAACAAAATAGGTCAACCATCTTGACCCTTTCCTTTTCAGCCTAGATCATTATAGTGATGCTGGAGACAGCTGCAGGGTCCTGTAAGCCCCTGGACAAGAGCATGCACCCTCTGCTCTGCAGGACTTGGCTCCCTGCACAGACATCATCAGGAGTTGCTGATGTGTCCCAAGGGAGAGAGAAATGAATTTGATGGCTGGGATCTGAAGGGGTTCAGGCTCTGAGCTGCTCCAGTTTAAGCAGAGCAACTGAGTAGGTCTTTTTCTCTAATGAAAAAAACACTGTAGCTTGCTGCCATAGAGAAGTGGAGTTATCACCAAACACATAAATGTTTCCTTCACTGTTTACTAATATTTGGTGCTCCTTTCTGGACTGTGTCCAAACTGAAATCCATCCACACACGTCAGCATCTTCCTGTCCTCCTCCCCACACTTTGCTCCTGTGCTCAGGGGAAAGCTAGTGAGAGGCAAAGAGGCAGTATGGTGCAGAAAGAATCTTGGAGATGCTGGGGACAGACCCTGCTCCCAGGGGCACAGCAAGAGCACTGGAGGCACCGGCACAAGCTGCAACACAGGACACAGCCCTGAGGAAACAGCATTTCCCATGTGGGCAGGGAATCTCTATCTTCAGGAATAGCCCCAGTGTGCTGGGACACAGCCCTGAGGAGCTGTGGTGTTGGCAAGGCTTTGAGAAGGGGCTTGGACAGGAGATCTCCACCCCAAGGTGTCTCCAGTCCCAGGGTAAGTAGCAGTGGGTGGTGGCAGGAGGGCAGGGACAGGCTCTGCTTGCTCAGCCCCTCAGGCCACCAGGTCTTCACTGAGCTGGTTCTTAATGGAAAATGAATAGGATATTACAATTGTCTCATTATTATGGGGATGTTTACAGCTGTCCCAGCCTGTGGGGGAGGGACGGGAGAGCCAGCCAGTTTACATCTACCAAAAGGTCAGTGTGGCACAGGCAGCTACTGTAACCCTCCAACTATATCAGGCATGGAGTTGCCTGTTAATTAGTCTTCCTTGGTTCAGATAAGAACATTTAACTGAGATGTGCATATTATTCTTTGATAACAGCAATCATTATAATAAAATCAGGGCTCTTTGCACAGTCTTCAAAGATATTCACTTTAGTTGTGGGTTCTTTGGCATTTGAAGGTTCTTTGGACTAGCTGTGAATTAACATTATTCTCCCTGATTATAAAGCAATGGGATCTGGAATTTTACCTCCCTGCTCTGCATGCCGTCACAGAGCTGTGTTTTAAAGAGAGATGTGAGACAGGTTAGGTGGGAGTGGAAGCAGAAAAGTTCCCAACACAGAAAGGAAGAAAGCTCAGAGGAAGAGGTAACACTGTCCAAGCAGGCTAAAATACTATTAAAACCAATCCAAGCCATTTCTTGAAATGCAGTGCAAACCTCAGACACAGAATAGTGAGTTTTGCTGCTGCCCTTTCCAGGCTGTGAGACATAGGAACATACATGTAGGGCTGTTCCTCTTGGTTTGGGCAGCTCTTCTTGGAAATGCGTATAACGTGTAGCATGACAGACCTTGGCTTTCAGAGGCACAAACATCCTTTGCCCACATTCTTCTTTCAAATAATCCCTCCATGGGGTAAAATGCCTGGGACACAGCAGTCACACCCAAGACATATGGTGGGTGGGTTTGGGAGAAGGTGAAGGCTCTCAGGAGACATTTATTTATCTAACAGCACCCTCAAACCTGTGGATCCCTCAACTCCCTACTAAGGGCTTTTGGGAAATGCCAGCAAATCCCTGTGTGAATGTTTAGAGTGGGTTTTGGACAGAGGTGTCTGCAAATATGTAGTGTCCCGAGACTTATTCCTAAGAAATACCTGCATCAAAATGCATAACAACCTGAGGCACTTACTGTTGTTCTGCATCGATCAAGGCTGATTGCAGCAGCTTGAGGAAAACATGGCTCCATCAAAACCATCAAGGTGAGATGAATTCTGCTTCGTCTCAGCACAGGCATTGTTGGATACCCACCAACAGTACTTTGAAACACACAGCTGGACTTGCAATTAGGTGGAAAAGTCAAACCTACCGATTCTATTTGTTTTGTTTAATTTTTTAACTCTTTAATTATTTTTTTCCAAGATTCCCTGGGGCTGCTGCCTGCAGTGGGTAACACCTTGGCTGTCCACCCTGGAGCAGTCAAGAACTTATTTCCCAGCTACCATCCCAGCTCCTTCCCCAGCCTCTTGAATCACTGATTCCCTTGGCTTTGCTCCAAAACTGGGGACTAAGGTCCCTCTTGCCCAGTTGGGTCCCAGGGGCTGGAGGGGATTTGGGGGGTTCTGGTGGAAATCCACCTTCTGGGGTAGCTGGGCAGCCAGCCACTGCTCCAGAGCAAGATCCATTGGGATTTACCCTCTGAACATTTTTTCAAGTTTATCAAATAGACATTTATTTATTTGTTGCATGGAAATTGCTTCTACTGGAAAATTTCTGATCAGCTCTAAAGATTACCCTGAAACCCAACTCTGCTTATTTTGCCTCTGCTTGACACAAAGGTATGAAAAGGCAGAGGAAAAAAAAATATGGAACAAACTCCTGGGGAACATGAACTCAGAAAGCAATGCACGTGCTGCAAGACAGCATATCAACCTTAACAATTACTCTTTAAAAACTAATATCGGTTATTTCATCTCAAAAAGAAAAAGAACAGAATGGCTTGTGCTTATGATGACACGAATGAAAACTGACCTCTTTGACCCAACCAAAAAGTTTTGTTTTTTTTTTTTTTTCCTCAGGCAGCTCACAAAAATCACTGGGAATCTCTGGCCTAGCTTGGGGCAAAGACCTTGAATGCTGCATTTCAGGAAAGTGGATGTAATCAGGTGCTGGAGAGCCCTTCATTTCAGACACAGGAGGGGTGATTTCCTCAGGAGCTGACTATAAGGAGGAGATTATACCATCCTGCCTCGAAGATCTTTTGGTAGGGAGATCCTCAGTAATGTCTCTGTGGACATAGTGTTTTTGGAGAGGCCACTCTGCAGAGCCCAAACAAGGCCCCAGCTTGTCTCTTGTTCATCCCACTTCAGTCCATTACTGGCCTAGCTCCTTCCAGGACCAGTTGGTTGAGAGGATTACGGCTCCTACACAATGAGCTCTCCATGGGTGGTGCTGGCAGATGAGCTCTGGGCTTCCAACCCTCACCTCCCACAAGTCTTTTTTCTCATTCCAGCATTAGAAGTGTCTGTTTATTGTAGCAAAATTGTGAAGTATTGCAAACATTACTGTCTTGAGATGTCAGAAAATTAAACAAGACCCAAGGCATAGACTCATACTGTAAACTCGGAAGTGCTGTATGCGTTCAGTGGACCACCACAACCAGCCAGCACAAGGATGGTCACTCACTTGGTATTTTGACAAGCTCTGCATTTATCCACTGAAGGAGCTGAATTTGGAGCTGTGGTTTCTTCAGAGCAACAGCCAGAGACAGCTCTCTCCCCTAAATTCTATGGCAGGCATACAGGACTTCATTCAAGAAGCTCAGCATTGGGAAATGAGGGAATTGAATGCACCCTCAATAAGCTTGCAGAGAACACCAAGTTGGGGGGAAGTGTCAATCTGCCACAGGGTAGGGAGGCCCTGCAGAGGGACCTGGACAGGATGGATCAATGGGCAGAGGCCAAGGGGATGATGTTCAACATGTCTAAGTGCCAGGTCCTGCACTTTGGTCACAACAACCCCATGCAACACTACAGGCTTGGGGTAGGGAGTCTGGAAAGCTGTGCAGAGGAAAAGGACCTGGGGGTGTTGGTCGATGCTCGCCTGAACATGCGCCAGCAGTGTGCCCAGATGGCCAAGAAGGCCAACGGCATCCTGGCGTGTGTCAGGAATAGTGCAGCCAGCAGGACCAGGGAGGTGATTGTCCTCTTGTACTCTGCTCTGGTGAGGCTACACCTCGAGTACTGTGTTCAGCTTTGGACCCCTCACTACAAGAAGGACATCAAGGCCCTGCAACAAGTCCAGAGAAGAGCTATGAAGCTGGTGAAGGGCCTGGTCCACAAGTCCTGTGAGGACTGGCTGAGGGAACTGGGGTTGTTTAGTCTGGAGAAGAGGAGGCTCAGGGGAGACCTCATTGCTCTCTCCAGGTACCTGAAAGGGAGGTGTGGGGAGCTGTGGGTCGGCCTCTTCTCATAGGACTATGTGATAGGAGTGATAGGACTACAGGGAATGGCCTCAAGTTTCACCAGGGGAGGTTCAGGTTGGAAATTAGGAGACATGGAGTCACCATCCCTGGGAGTGTTTAAGGAAAGGTTGGACATGGTGCCCAAGGACATACATATAGTTTAGTGGGTAACATTGGCGGTAGGGGGATGGTTGGACTAGGTAATCTTGGAGGTCTTTTCCAACCTTAATGATTCTGTGATTTTATGAAAAGCTGTAGCTTTGAGTTCCCTAAATTATGATATGTAACTAAACAAGGTGGCAGAAAGCGGTTGCTGAGTCTAAAGTCCTCTGTGAGCCAGCCCAGTACTGTAGGTAAAACACTTGCCTAATAATCATCATTTAATGCTAGATGGCCTCTGGAGGTATCTAGTCCAACCTGTTGCCCAAAGCAGAGCTAAATCTGATTAGCAACAGGCATTAGTTTCTTAAAAAAAAACATGGTGAAATCAAAACATTCCAATAAATTGCTGGCTACTTTGCAGCTATAACAAAGGCCCTCATGCTTTTTGTCATCCTGTTTTAATTCAATCATAGGTCATTTTTCTTAACAAGGTGATTTTATTTTATTTTATTTTATTTTATTTTATTTTATTTTATTTTATTTTATTTTATTTTATTTTATTTTATTTTATTTTATTTTATTTTATTTATCAAGGCCCCAACTTCCATTAACATTCAACCTCTGGTCTGTCAAAGCGATCCTCCACAACAGTTTTTAGAAAACTAGCCTTGCACCTTCTGGTTTATCCTGTTAGAGGTTCTCTGATCATTGGTTAGGCTGTGTCTTCAGTTCTTAGCCTGGTATCACCACTTGTCTCTGGGTGTGCTGGGGAGACCCAGGGGCAGAGCTTGACCTTGTGTGACTATAGTGCGAGTGCTGGGACATCAGTGAATTGACTACACATTTAACAGTGTTGTCTTGCCCTCAGGGATCGTAGATGACAGCCTCAGAGCCCACGAGGTCTGCCCAAGTGTTCAGATGAAGATATTTATCTATGTAGATACCCAGAAGGTGCCTTCACAGGCATCACTTCCCATTTACTCTCCTAAAAGTAACTGCTGGCTCCAGAGTTCATCTGAAAACCTGACCTGATGGTCAGGAGGGAAGATGCTTGTCTCAAGTTCAGTTTAGCGCTTTTTAAAAATGTTTCAAGAGTATAACCACTAGGTAGATCCATGCTAATCAATCCCATCCCTGCCTCCTGGATGAGCAAAGAGCAACGTTTTGCAAGGGACAATCATTGCTCCCTTGGCATCGACACTTTTAGTGCAGCTGCCAGTTTTGATGGCTTTAGGTCTCTGGTTTAATAGCTTATAGCTCACAGTATGCAATTTGTGTTCTTGTTTATTCCTGGCTGAAATCAGCATTGAGACACTACAGATATTGTTTACTTTGCTGTTGTCAATAGAAACTAAAGGTCAAATAATCAGAACAGAGCCTGTGGACATAATTCATTATCTGTTTATATTTTTGCTGATGAGTATTAATAAAAATATTTGTTTGGCTAAGGAGGCTCCATGGAACAAACAAAGGTGGTCATGTAGTTGAAAACTGGAGAAAAATATGCCAAGCCTCCCCATCTCAGAAAAGATGAGGACTTGAGAGGCTGTCACCAGTGGTCCTGTGAGGGACAAGGAGAAAACTATATTCCCATGCAAGAGCTGCTCATCCTCCTCAATAACCACAAAGAGATGACTGCAATGCTGAGAAAAACAACCCAAAGCAAAAATGAGCCTCACACCGCCTTGGTGCCTGCAGAGCTCCAGCCAGATCTAATGAGGAGTCACCATCCATGAAGGCAGCATGAAGATGTGACATCTGTGCTGCGATCTGGAAGCAGTGCCTAGGAATTGGCAGGTACAGGGGGATGGCAACCTTTTTCAACTCATCCTAAAGCCTCTTGTTTCCATTTCACTGATAGTAAAGCATAAGTCAATCGGAGGAAACCTTACAGGAGGAAACCTTACATGGCTGCTTTGCTGTCACCACACCTCCCCATTGCAGGAGAGATGCACCAGGCTGGTGACTTCATGTGATATGCCCTGGGGCTCAGCATCTACCCCTGGAAACAGAATTTGGTGAGGCAGAGAAGCTTTGTGTGGCTTCACAGCTACAGTTATCTTGCAAGCCCATGTGCAATGAACTAGATCCCAGCAGGTATTTTCTACCACAACTCCCAGCCCTGCAAGACTGAGGCAACTATGCCAACAGGATCTCTACCATAGTGTAGGCAGTCTCTCCTTTGACCTCTCCAGCTTCTGCTGGAGGATTCGGTGATTTGGTGGGCAAACATTTTACTCCTTTAGGAAACTATCCATCTCCATGCAGGCTGCATAGTAGCTTTTTAATGACAGAGTTGTGGAAGGAAAAAGAACACATTCAGAGGCTTTAAAATTAATTGAATTTGGCTCTAAAATCTTTCCTTTCATAAGTGTTTTAGATATACAGACTCCCTGAAGGCTTTTTTGTTTTGTTTTGTTTTGTTTTTCTTCTCTCTTGTGTTAGAGTCTAGTTTCAGGAAAGGCAGCATGCTTCCACACATATATATGCAGTTCTAACAACAGATGTGCATTGAGCTTGTACTGAAAACACTCAAGATCATAAAAAAGTAGCACCACTTGGCTCTCTGTAGTTATCTCAGGACTGTAAAAGTCAGAGCTAGCTAAGTACATACGGAAAAGATGAAATAAAAGCACATTGAGGAATGCTTTTCTGTACAGTTAGAGCAAATTGAATGTAATGGTTTTCCACTGTTTTCTCCCACTGCAACGAGGACGACCTTAATGATGATGTTCCCTTGAGAGTAAGATCTCTTGGAGATGTGTTTCGAGTACTCTTGGGTTTGGCCAGAAACCAAACTCCTCTGCAGCAAAGCAATGAGAAGTTCCCAGCTGCAAGTGTTCACACCAGCCAGGCAGTTCAGGACAGGACCATCACTTTTTCCCATCTCCTACCAACAAATACATGTCCTTCTCATTTACCATACTTCTTCCTTAGGTAGAAAGTCAAGGTAGGGAGGGAAAAGCATCTGTAGACTCAAATGGGAATCATAAAATATCCTGAGTTGGAAGGGACCCACAAGGATCATCGAGTTCAACTTCTGGTTCCTCAAAGGACCACCCAAAAAAAAAAAACAAAAAAAAACGGACCACATGTCTGAAAGCATTATCCAAATGCATCAGGGAGTTACACCTGTTAGAAGTTTGAGCAACACTGCCCTAGAGAAAATGCTTCCCTCTGGTTTGCTCTGCTGTGTCCCATTCAGGCCATGCCCCCAACATTCTGCATTAAGGTATTACGGAAAAATCTCTGTGGCTGCTGGCAAGGCTTGGGTAGTGACTAAAAGCACTGTATCATCAATAATTAAAGCCCACTTGCCTCTTCACAGTGAAGCACTGAGATTGTTTTATTGAGTCATTGTTCATATTAGCCATGAGCAAACAAATAAGTTTAAAGTAAGGACTAGTGCAAAACTGGAAGGAAACTTGAATCAAGCTGGAAAAAAAAATAGTGGCAAGGTCTCATTTTTAAGTCATCTGCTCAGAACGTCTGTGGGTTCAAAGGGGGCAAAGCTGCAACATGTTTCGTTATACAACTTCCGATTCGTTAGCATGGCTGTGAGTAATTCTGAAACCCTCACCCCTGAAGTGAAGCCAAATTGCAGCAAGTGAATCACCCAGAAGACTGAGACCCTTTTCTGCTGGCAAAACATGCTGTGAACACACTGCAAAATTGCATGCGTTTCTTTGCTTATACAGCATTTTGGTGCAAGTGACTTTTGTCTTGTCAGTATTGCTTACTGATTCAGTTCATAAATGATTGAATGTGAGATATCTTTTTTTTTTTTTTTTTTCTTTACTGAGAAACCTAATAACATGAGTTTTCTGAAACGTAATGCTTCCTTATACTTCCACACAATTAATTTTTCCATCCTTCAGTCTTTGAACTCTGGGCTTCATCTTTAAATGTTTAGCTTGAATAAGGATGTAAAACAGAAATCATTCATGCACAATGCCTTGCTCATTACATCCGTCTTCACAAGGGAATGTCTCTTCGATTTCCTGTGTCAGAAGAACATGAAAATGGCTGTATTGGCTCAAATCCACTAAACCCAGGATACTGTCTTGAACTGTGGCCAAAAATATGGGGAAGAGCATAAGAATAAGAAAACCACACAGGGAATTTTCCCTGTGGAAGACCACAGGGTGCTCTCACAGCTTCTGGTACTTTGATATTCAGGGATTTTATGAAATAGGTCATCTGAAGAATGATCAGTATCATTCAGCAAATTCCTCATCCATGAACTTGTTCCTCCCAACCCCCCTCTTCTCCTCCCTCTCCCCCCCCCCCCCCTCGAATTCACAAAAACTTATTTCATTCTCAAAACTGTGCATCAAGGAACCCTGCAGGGGAACCATGAGTCTGGAGAGGAAACCACTCCTCTTTTCTGGTCTGAACCTACCATCAGTTGAAGTCAGCATATATGACAAACAGAACTGGCATATGCAGTCACTCCTACAGAAACCATTCCACATCCTTCATCCTCCCTGAAGCTTTTCCAGTTCTGTTTTACCCCTTCTGAGATGGGGAAGACCAAAACCTTACCCAGCATCCAAACACATAGAGTATGGAGGAATTATGGTGCAGTGTCATTATATTATTTTTTCCTTTCCTGATGATTTCCTAAGCTTTGTTGGCTTTTCTGATGCTACTGGTGTTTTCACAGGACATCTATAAAAGCACTGGGATCTCATTCTGGAATGCCAATAATCTGCTAGACCCTGTCATCTCGTATGTGGCATTCAGGTTATTTTTCCTGTGTGCATCACTTTGCACCTCCTTATTGGATCTACAGTCCTTCACCTTTGTCCTACAGCATTGATATCATGCAAAACAGAGCATCAGCAGCAAACTTCTTCTCTTCCAGGTTGCTAATGACTGTGTTGAAAAGCCTAGATCCTAATAAAGAGTGATTTCTGTGTTGCAGCTTTTGCTGGTGCCTCCAGTGCTCTCGCTGTTCCCCTGGGAGCAGGATCTGGCCCCAGCATCTCCTAGACCCCTTTGAGCCAGGGACTTGTCCTTGTCCAAACCTTTTTTAATGAACATTTCTAACAATTATTCAACTGCAATGGCAGTTGGAAACTTCTATCTGTTAGGTCATGCTGAGTTTGGACACTTCATGGTTCCTGGATTAAGGAGACCATGTGTTTGGTCTCCATTCCTGAGGGGGTGATAAACCTGTTAGAACTAAACTGAAGCAATATCAGCCCAGGGAGATTAGACCAGTATTTTATAGCTAGCATGTCCACCTCAATGTCCAGGTGGAGAGCAGTGACAAGTGATGTTACTCAGTGGCACAGCTGGCATGCTGGAGGGAAGGGAAGGGAAGGGAAGGGAAGGGAAGGGAAGGGAAGGGAAGGGAAGGGAAGGGAAGGGAAGGGAAGGGAAGGGAAGGGAAGGGAAGGGAAGGGAAGGGAAGGGAAGGGAAGGGAAGGGAAGGGAAGGGAAGGGAAGGGAAGGGAAGGGAAGGGAAGGGAAGGGAAGGGAAGGGAAGGGAAGGGAAGGGAAGGGAAGGGAAGGGAAGGGAAGGTGGAATTGGATGATCTTTATGGTCCCTTCCAATCCAAACTGTTCTGTGATTCTGTGAAGGTATGGACAGCATCAGCCTTTTGGTATGGACAGCATCAGCCTTTTGCTATGGACAGCATCAGCCTTTTGCTAATGACAAGGAGCTGCTAAATGTTTCCTTCTGTCTCCTCCTTCTGCTGGTGCCAACATTGAGGATTGTTTCTATGGGTCTGATGGGTTGGATGGAGACAAGATACAGGTTTAATAAAGTAATTCAGACACCTCAGGCCTGCTGGTGTGCTTCATGGACATGAATTCTGCACTCTCCTGTAGCAATGGAAGAACCTGCCCCGGAGCTGCTGGCTTCCCTGGGCATTTAGCCATGGGGATGCATTGGGAGGCTGACTCCAGGAGGGAAGGAGGCTTTGGGAAAGAGAGCTGCAAAGGAACCAATTGTTCTGCAAGCTGCACACTGGACTTCCTCCTCAGGACACTTCGATTAGTATTATTTTTTCCAAATAATATTATTTATTACAATGCTTATGTTGTTTATAACTGAGTTTTATTTCAATGATGAGCACAGATTCCTACAGTGGTCACCACTATATAGAATTGTCGTGGTTTAACCCGGCCGGCAGCTAAACACCACGCAGCTGTTCGCTCACCCTTCCCCCTCCCTCTCTGGGACGGGGGAGAGAAATGGAAAGTGAAGCCCATGAGCTGAGATAAAGACAGTTTAATAAGACAGGAAAATAATAATAACAAAATAATAATAACAATAATAATAATAATAATAATACAATGGTGATAATAGGAAAATAATAATAATATGTACAAACAAGTGATGCACAATGCAATTGCTCACCACCCGCTGACTGATGCCCAGCCTAACCCCGAGCAGTCCGGCCCCCTCCCCCCGGCTAGCCACCCCTATATATTGTTTAGCATGACGTCAGATGGTATGGAATACCCCTTTGGCTAGTTTGGGTCACCTGTCCTGGGTCTGTCCCCTCCCAGCTCTTACTGCACCCCCAGCCTGCCTGTTGGCAGGACAGAGTGAAAGGCTGAGATGTCCTTGGCTTGGTATAAGCACTGCTCTGCAACAATTAAAACATCGGGGTGTTATCAGCACTCTTCTCATCCTAAGCCAAAACACAGAATTCCACCAGCTACTAGGAAGAAAATTAATTCTGTTCTAACTGAAACCAGGACAATGATTTAGAAAAAAAGTTTCTATAGAAGCACCTCCACTATGAGGAGAGGCTGGGAGATCTGGGACTGTTTAGCCTGGAGAAGACGAGGGGGATCTCATCAATGTCTATAAACACCTGAAAGGAGGGCACAAAGAGGACAGTCAGGCTCTTTTCAGTGATGCCCAGTGACATGACAAGAAGAAGAACAAGAGGTCTCTTGTGCATCAGGAAGCGCTTCTTTAACATAAAGGTTGCCCAGAGATGTTGTGGAAATCAACAAAAGTTGGAAATCTTCAAAAGTCTTCTGGATGTGGTCCTGGGCAAGCTGCTCTGCGTGGCCTTGCTTGAGCAAGGGTTGGGCCAGATGACCTCCAGAAGTCCCTTCTGACTTCAAACATTCTGTGATTCTGTAATTTGTCCAGGAAATTTCTCACCATGCTGCCTTATGTCAAATGAACTTTAATGGGAACAGCAGGATCTGAGAACCTGTAAGAAACTGATTTCTACAGAACTTTCCTGAGAACAACTGGGCTCCACCACAATTTTAAGACATGGTTTAGTGGGTGACATTTGTAGTAGGGTGGTGGTTCGACCAGATGATCTTGAAGGTCTCTTCCAACCTTAATGATTCTATGATTCTCCTTCAGACCAAGAGTTATCCTTTCACAGGAATCAGTGAATCACATGACATTTATCAATCTCACAAAAGCGAGATGAAAAAGACTGTGAGCATTGCCCAGTTGCCCAAAACTCCTCATTCTTGGATAGTCCAGCTGCTCACCAGTCATGAAGGTAAGGACACAGTAAAATCCAGTATCCACAGTAAAATCCAGTATCCAAGATAGTTACAGCCTGTTGCCTTCATCTTCAGACCCCTCCAAGCTTGCAGGCAAGTGAAATGAACATACAGCTGGTCAACAGCCAGTGACTCTGGTGGGCATATCTGATGCAGCTCTGTCACTATGAAAAGCAGACAAGAGATCTTTGACAGACATAGAGCCAGACAAAGTGGGGAGGAAAGGTCAGAGATGTTGCTTCCTTCTGTGGCATTACAGGAGATGTCAATTGTACATGGGTTGTCCAGAAAGTCAATTGAAGAACTGAGGATTTTTTCTACCCTTTATCCAAACAGACATGGAAGATGCTCCTTTTGCAGTAAGCAGATATCTACATCTCCTTGGGAAGTCCTTCAGACTTCATTCATGAGAACTCGCAATGGTGGGCAAAATCCTCTCTATCAAAGTTAGGCAACAAAAACAGGTGAAAAACCTTGAAGGCAATAAAACACTTCCCTCCCAATCTTTGGTGCCCCACCAAGGAGCCTCACCAACTGCAGGAGCACAGAGAGGGGAAGGTGATTGTCTTACTCCAACCCACTGGTGCAAACTGGGAGAGAAGTGCAGTGATAATCCTGGAGGAGGGTAGTAGAGCTGTCTCTATCATAACCCAAGCTCTCACACAGCAATCCTGTCCCAACACCTGCAGATGGTGCCACCTCCCCAGACTCCCTAGATCCTGCAGATACTGGCTTTACAGAACCCTTCAAAGCCATATGCAGCAAGTGAAGTTTTGAGATGATATTCTCCAAGGTACAGGCATGCCAGAAGTCACCAGAGAGGCTGAGGCAAAAGGCACAAGGGCACATGGTCATAATCAACTCCAGGGTAGGAGGAAACCTTCACCAGCTGCTTAAGTGTGAAAAGTCAAAAAATGAAGTGTCATGTTACATACAAAATTTGGAGAAAAGGCAGAAGTGGGACCGTCACCATCCATGAGAGCAGCACAAAGTCTTTAGGGAAGGCAGAAGAGACAGCTCAGCAGGGCAAGACCTTGCTAAACACAGAGACCAAGTGGTAGAGTATTCTGAATCATGAGAGGAGAAGACCTGTAACCATGGAGGAGAGGGGCTGACTGCAGCCATGACCCACAGAGTAAGGAAAAAGACTCCAGCCTCATGTGGCTGCACACTAGAACACCTTGGTGAGACTGGGCAAGGGACATCTCTTTGGCAAGACTTCCCATTTAAGTGGGACAGACAGTGGCTGTTAAAATCTTTTGTAATTACAAAACCTAAACGACTTTTGAATCTTTATGCTTTTTAGTGGGGCTTTTACTCCACAACAAACTATAACAGGGCATAATACTTTACTGAGGCAAGAAAATGTAGAAAAGTTTCTGCTGCAGATGCTCAGCTGCTGTGCATTGACATCAAACTATTGGTGCTCACTGAGCAGTGCAGATTTACAAACAGCAGTGCTTATACATGCCTCCTACAATCAGCTGTTTGGTTTTCATACGTTCAACAAAATTCTTAGCACAAAATGAAAACAGAATTGGACCCACAACATTTGAATATCAATGGCAGGACTTCAGACACTACCTCCATGCAAATACACATCCTTTAATGCTTAACATCAAGAATCCCCCTGGCAAGTAGATGTTCTTTCCACTGCAGCCCAAAGAAAGTCACTCATGTAGAAATGAATATTTTTGCTTCTATCATGTGATTATTCCACCATTCTTGCATTTCATTGTCTATGGGCTCTGCATCATACCTTGGATTGCCTGCAGTGTTTTGCACATTGTGGTTTGTTTAGTTCCTGTACTAACAGGGCTGAAAAGAGCATAACCTCCTCTGTAGCTGCCTGTTTCTCTCTGTGAAAAGATTTTTTTTAACCAAACTGACAATCAAAATTGAGGTCATGACGTAGGTATGTTTGAGAACTATTTTGTATGATTAACGGGTGAGCATAAGAAAAATCAGGGCTTGCTAGATCATCAAGCTGTGACCTTGCTTCTAAGGTCAGCAGGTCACAGAAAGAAGTAAGTTCTATCACACGATGTTGAAAAGCAGACTGCTTCATTTAGGCAAGAAAAATGACTATGTAGAACTAAAACAATGAGTAATGGAAACTAACTTTAAGCTTGTTGTATGTGTTCCCACACTTCATGCAATACACATGCAGGGTAACAGTTTGCAAGAACGAAGAAGTGCTTTCCATCACCTGCTATGTATTACAGAGGATTTGCAATACCAACTGTGGACACACATCTTAAAGTCAGCAGGTGCCTGCAGAGACTGGCTGAAGAGAGGAGAGGAGAGGAGAGGAGAGGAGAGGAGAGGAGAGGAGAGGAGAGGAGAGGAGAGGAGAGGAGAGGAGAGGAGAGGAGAGGAGAGGAGAGGAGAGGAGAGGAGAGGAGAGGAGAGGAGAGGAGAGGAGAGGAGAGGAGAGGAGAGGAGAGGAGAGGAGAGGAGAGGAGAGGAGAGGAGAGGAGAGGAGAGGAGAGGAGAGGAGAGGAGAGGAGAGGAATCTGTTAAAAACAAACAAACAAGCAAAAAAACATAACAAAACAAAGAAACCACAACCTTGTCCCTGGCACATTTCTATTTTGGCTAGACATAGTAAAATCCATTGCTTTCCTATAGCAGAGCATACTCAGCTCTAAAAACTGAAACCAAAAATGTCTCTAGGTGTAGATCCACCCCTCCAATAGATGTACTGCATTCAGCATCACCATATCTAGTCCGAGTGTTCCCAGAACATCTGAAGTAATTGTAAAAGCAAGATGAGCTCATGTGAAAGGGAACTGAGTGGCTCTGTAAGGAACATTAGCTCCCTGTATAAGGCGAGGTAAATGTGCCACTTCCCCATGTAACCCCTGCTCATGGGGCTCTCACCTTGGAGCTTTGCTTCCCATCTCAGCTTGTGGAGCTCCAACACATGGCCTTTTCTAGCCATGGAGACCACCTAAAAGCTGTTTGGACATCTCTGCTCCTCCTGTTGAAGTGGAACAGGGCACAGAAAAGATATGGGGGGGGGCTAAAAATGAGCCTGGCTCTGGCATCCAAAGATAAATGGATTCCCCAGAGAGATGTTGGTGTTCCAGGAAGGCTACTTGGGCTTTTTGTGGTCATGCATCTTTGAGGGAAAAGCACAAAAGGCTGCAGCTTTAACCAACACATGACTATGAGAGAATAGGCAACAAAGCCTATAGAAGCCTAATGGGCAACAAGGATGGTGAAGGGCCTAGAGGGGAAGACGTATGAGGAGTGGCTGAGGGCACTGGGCCTGTTCAGCCTGGAGAAGAGGAGGCTGAGGGGGGACCTCATAATGGTCTACAACTTCCTCGTGAGGGTGAGTGGAGAGGCAGGTGACTTATTCTCTGTAAACACCAGTGATAGGACCCGTGGGAATGGTATTAAGCTGAGGCAGGGGAAGTTTAGGCTGGACATTAGGAAGAGGTTTTCACCAAGAGGGTGGTTGCACACTGGAACAGGCTCCCCGGGGATGTAGTCACTGCACCAAGCCTGTCTGAATTTAAAAAGTAATTGGACTGTGCACTTAATCACATGGTCTAAACTTTTGGGTAGACCTGTGTGGTGCCAGTAGTTGGACTTGATGATCCTTATGGGTCCCTTCCAACTCAGGATATTCTATGATTCTGTGGTTCTATGAAAGCCAGCTCAAGGCCACTTATTGACACAAGAGTCATGCTGTTCTCTACCAAGCTAGAGGGAGACCAGAAGGAACAAATCACATCCATATCCACTAAGTTAGAGATCTTGATGTAAGTTCTTCAGAGCAGCTGTTTTCCCAGCCCTGCTGAGCATGAGATCAGGGCATGGGGCAAAACTCTTCAATCCCACTTTTCCTGTGCCTCCCAAGACTCCACTAATTGACTTTTCTGCAAACCTGAGTGTGTTTCCATCCATCTGTCACTCTTTTCAATGACGAAGAGCTTCCCAGGAAGAAGCTGAAGAACAAAGAAATTGCTACAGCTCAAACCTGTGTATTATCACTCCTTCAGCATCTGCTGCTAACAGGTACTTACTACTAAAGAGCAGAGCAAGCCTTAAGCTATACATCTTCAGAAAATGCTGTTTCCAGCAATTTGGAGCTCAGGTCCATCACCAAATTAAAGGGGGTATCAGTATAATTTTCCATGCAGACTTTTCTTCTGGGATGTATTCCCAGCAGGTCTATCTTCTGTGGTTGCATACCATCTCTCTTTGAGCCTGTGGAAACTGCTAGCACCTTTGGCATCCTGCAGCAGAGAGCACCACAGACCTACTCCAAGCACCAGCACGTCCTATATGGGTTCTGCTCACAGTATCCGGATATGACCTCCCTGGCATTGAATAGAGGAGATAACAAATTCCTCTGATCCACTCTCCAAACTGCTACCACTGCTCCCAGGATGTGATTTGCCTTTTTTGTGGTGAGAGTACAGATTGGACCACATTCAGTGCAGCACCCACTAGGTCCTTTCCAGGTCCTTTCCAGGATTTATTGTGAAATTTATTAATTGTAACCCCCAGGTCCTTTCCAGGATTGCTGCTCAGCCAGCTGAATTCCAGCCTAGACTGGTGCATAGGGTTTTCCTGCCCCCGCCCCCCTCATCCCGGGCAGGACTTTGCATATCTCACTGCTGAACTTCAGGAAGTTTCTGTTGGCCAACTCCCTGAGTTTCTTGAGGTGCCTCTGGAGTAACGCTCAGCTGTCCAGTACGTCAGCCACTCCCCTCAGTTCTGCATTGGCTGCAAAGTTGCTGAGGGTGCGTTCTGTCCAAGGGCATGCATGAGACGGATGGGGACGGGGACTGGGACAGGGATGGGGGGGGCTACGGGGAGGAAGGCACAGGGAACAAGGCAGGGCAAAGGGATATCCAACTGCAAAGTTCTATGGTAGAAAAGTGAGAAGTGCAGGCAGCATTCCCCAGTGTGGCTGAAAAGGAAGGCAGAAGCATCAGGCACTGCAAGCTGAGTAGAAAAAAAGCAGAATGATTTGCAGACAGGTCTGGAGCCCTGGAAAGACTTGTAGTGAGGGCTTGGGAATCCCACTGGGCACCCTCACCAGTGGTGCACACAGGAAAGGATTCTAGCTCTGCCTGAACTCAGCAGACAGGACACATGCACAAACACAATCACCCTGGGGCAGAGGGCTGCACAACTGAATCATCTCTCCTGCTGTTTCTTAAGGGCTTCATGGGAGAAACTTTGATGCCAGTCTTTGGATCTCAGCAACTGACACCCCTGATTTTGCCAGGTGGCATGTAATGGTGCTATACTGGAGTGAAGTCTGCAGTACACTGTGTACAAGGCTGTCAGCAGCAATAATCAGACACAGTGTACTCAAGAAAAGCTTTTGAATATCATCCAAGCAGGATTTATTCCAAACTCCTTATGCACCACTTGTAATCCTTCAACATACGTTACTGTGAGGAAAAGTAACTCGCTCCTCCTGAACCAAAAATGGAAATAATTAATGCATTTTTATGCCACAAAGGAAACACAAGACCTTGGAATATGGGGAGTAGTCACCAGCTGCTTCTTGGGGGATTACATGGTACACCTTGCCCAGTTTCAAGAAGTTGTTGCAATTTAGTTTTTTTCTAGGGAACCCTATGCTAGCTGCAGACATTTTAATGGGAATCCAGGCACTCTATGAATTTCCCAAGCTCAGAGAGCTGCACAGCAATCCTACATCAGTGCTTGGTTAATGACTGCAGCAGCAGGAGAAGCAGCTCTCAGGAGAGAGTAGGCAGCTTTCTGGGTTAGCATTTTGTGAGAGAAAGGCAAAAAGGCCCTAAGAGACCAAAATACCAAGCCTGAGATATGCAGAAATGGATTACGTTCAGGGGTACATCCCAGAACAGCTCTGAGCTTCCAGAAGGCTTTGGATCTTCACGTGAAAGAGTGTAAGTATCCTGTCAGAAAAGGTAACACTTGCGGTGTTTCTTGCTTGGGCTGGGCAGTCCACAGCTCTGAAACCCCAGGGCTGCAAGTCAACACAGCTCTCATTCAAAGCAGTGCAAGGTCCGAGTCTGTTGCCAGATGCAGCCAGATGCGGGCCGTCAGACTAAGGTGGCCCCTCTCCAAAGGGGGTTTAAAGGGCTCGTTTTCTTGCTTCTTGCTCACCTACTCCTTTCATGCCACTTTAGGACAGCAGCTCCCAAGCTGAGGCTGGGAGCCTGATCAACGTTCAGCTGCAGAAGTGACCTTTGCAGACAGAAGTGTGGTTTTGAGTCCAACAGCAAAACCAAGAATGGGGCTGGCAAGGAATATTTTCCCCTTTCCTTACCTTGCTCTCTGTCTCACAGCTTTTATTTGTTTGTTTGTTTGTTTTGTTTTAAGATCAGCTGTTTCAAAGCATAATACAGAAGAACTCTCTCCCTGTTTAGAAACCATCTATAGGCCCACCTCAACTGCAGAAAGTTAAAATTTGGCAGGAAAAGTGGGAGAAGTTTCTTGGAGTAGCTTTCTGTGAAAGATCTGGGACTTCAAAGTTACATACCAAGGATTTACAGCACATTTTGTACCTATTTGGTTTTAATATACCCATAACAAACTGCTCAGGAAGACTTCTCAGCACATATCCAGCCAAATTAACTGTGTGCTGAAGACCTAAGATGTGTGAATGCAGCACTGTTTGGGCAGAGAAAGTGGAGCTTGCCAAATCTCTTGGGAAAGCACTGTGGTTGTACACGAATCAAGGAAACTTACACCAATATTTAACGTCCCATGTTCTTAGTCATATCATCAGGAGCAGATAGAAATTGTAATTCTCAAAGCAGGAAATACTCAAAACAGAAGCTCTCGCCAATAGTCCTCAGATCATAATAGCTCAGGTGTGTTTTCAGCTATGAGGAAGAGAGGGTCTGGGGTCTTTTCTGCTGTAAGTCTGGGGTAGCTTTTCCTGTAGTTTTTGCTTGTCTGGAGATTTTGCGTCATCAAAAATAGAACTGTAAATTCATCAGCTGCTTTGTTCTGTGCAAATAATTCACTTGTCTCTATTCACAGCTCAACATCATCCTGCAGTTAAACTCACGTGCTTTGGTTTGTTATGCCAGCATAGTCCAACTCTACCGATCACAAAAATAATATTCCAAGTTTAATCACAAAGAAAGGATTACTGGGGATCAAATCCATTATTTCACAATAAATCCATTTTATGTCTCTTTTTTTTTTTCTTTTTTTTTTTTTTTTTTTTCCATCAATGATCAAAGCAAGTGGATTTTGGTTCTAAAACACTGCTGCTATACAACAGAAGAGATCCTTGCCCTTGCACAGGGCTCAACATTTCCTTTATATGCATATATATATATATATATATTTGTAAGGAGACTTATTTTTTCCCTTTGCCAAAAATAGTCTGGTCCAGATTCTCTGCTGCAGCTGAGAACACTGGGAGAGAAAGTAGGTGCCATTCATTTTTGCAGTTTCTTAATCTTTAGGGTCATACCTAATGTTCTCAATCATCCATAGTCTGCCACCACTGTTTGTTTGAGAATCTGAACCAAAGAGCCAAGCTCCAGTTTCAGCAAGGGGAGATTCAGAGAACACCAAAAGGTGTCCTCTAAACCTGAGGATAGATTCTGTTCAACTATTCCACATTTTTCCTTCACTGGTATTTCTGTAGCTCACTTATAAAGCTAAGCACATGACACAAGAGACCATCACCTCTTCCTGCCCAGGGCTGGAGCATTGCCGATCTAATCCCTTGCATTTGTGGTTTCCATAGTGTTACTGCAGCATGGACAGAGACATGAGCCATGAGCAGTCCTAGACCTACTGGCCTTGCTGGAGGAAATGAATGGCTATGCTTACTTGGCCAAAGGCAGCAGAAGGCAGAAAGGTCTCAAACCATGGGAACTGGAGTGATCTTCAGCATAGAAACACCACCACTTGCTTCCCACATATTACAGCTTCTGGAAGACACAAAAGGAATCAAAACAGACACTGCCTTGACCATGTACTACATATAAATAGTACAAACCTACCTGGCTGAAACAGATTGTGCATCATCATTACTATGAAGTCAGGTTCTATATGGTTCCTCTGCTGACTGGACCATATTTTTGGTCCTAATCTCAATTTGTTTGAATTAGCTCTGCTAAAGTGAACAGAATGATACAGGTCAGATCAATCATTATGAAAAATTAAATTATGATAGTGCCATATGCAGCACTATAAAAAGAATGCAGTTGTACGTATGGCTGACAAAAGCAACAGCAGTTAGTGACTCTCAAAAACAAGAGTCATATCCTGATGGAGGCTGCATGAAGCAACGAGAGGTTTTTATTTTTTTTTAGGAGGTGAAGTTGATCTTGTATGTTTTGTGACAATTTCCATAAAAAAAAAAAAAAAAAAAAAAAAAAAAGTTGCCCAACATTTTTTAAAACAAAAGAGCTGGCTTGTGTTTCCCTGCAGAAGCTTGTGAGTACAAGGCTCTAATTCCTTATGCCTGAGTGGTCTCTTAATCATCAGCAACAGAGCACCTTGCATGGTCTTAGTCAAATGTGCAGGTTAAGCCAAATAGGCATCAGCATGTGCAGGGCTGGGACTTGAACACCTGTGCACGCAACCACAGAGAAACACTGCATGTGCTTGAGATGCATCCCTTTTCCCAGGGCAGTGAGGAATTTCTCCTCATCTCAGAAGCAACACTGAAGCAAAGCCTGCTGAGTAAGCAGGTCTGGCAGGAACCAAGGAGATTCCAGGCTTCCCAGAAAAACTGACCAAATGAGGAAGGTCTTCTTGTGCCCTGGAAAAGAGCAGATCTGGCCAAGATAAAGCCACCAGCCTCCAGGCTCCCTTTGTATTGTGACCACCTAGAGCGGTGATCTCCTAAGTGTGGTACATGAGACTGGGGTGCAGGAAGAAATACTGGAACTTCAGAAGTGCATGTATGCAATAAATTCATAAATTTATAAATAAATAAACATGTATATATTGGGTGTGCACTCAAAACTTTTTCACTGATAAGGATATGTGATCAAAACAATTTGGAGCCCACAGACAGCCAACATCCTCACACCCAGCAACAGTCCCAGCCCAAAAGTTTGGGAAAATCAGCTGCTTCGGCAGCACCCACAGTCATCCCTGCAAAGCCAAGGGAAGGGAAGGCAAGAGTGAGATTGACCATCACCCATGCATGGGAGAAGAAGTGCAACTGGTCCTTATTGAAGCAGTGGAAGCAGCAATGCAGAGTGCTCTCCTGATTACAGAGGAAGCCAGACAGGGAAACAACCAACAACAAGAGAAAACACTTTTCTTCACAGTCTATTCTCTACAAATATGGTTTTGGTGCTAATCATAGCGCAAGGAGGCAAGCCTGAGAGAAATGCCATTTCCCAGGATGAAACAGGAAGGAAGCAGTGAGCACTATCATGTTAAGCATAAATCCTCTGAGATGTTCCCATCAGCCCAACACACAACACAAAACCCTCAGTGGATTCACTGGTGTTCAAAAATACATCCAAAGGGTGCTTTTCCACATAGAACAGCACTGGCACACTCCTGCACAGGCTTCCAGATGGTCCATTTTTTCAGCTCTTCCTTATGTAAAGTGGACAGCCTGAGGCACAGCAGGACCATATCACTGCTTTATTTTAGAGCAGAGAAAATAAAAGTTCTCCTAGCAAAAAGAAGTTATTTTCCTAAAAATAAAATTCAATTTTCTCAGATTTCCTTCTTATCATTCTTCCCCACACAAACTCACACTTTTTAGAGAGCACAGCTCAGCATAGATTTAAAGGAGACCCTTGATGACTGGTAGCCCTTGTACTGTAGTCACTAATGCACAGGTTCTTTTTTTTTTTAAGTCTAAATCATGCACTCCATGCTGGACAACTTCAAGTGCATCAGAATGGGATAGTCTTGGGGCCTGTACATTATAAATCTATTTCTTAAACAGTTTTCAAGGTTTTCAGAAAGGAACCTGTTAAAAAGATTTCACACTCCATTTCAGAAAATAAATAAATAAATAAATAAAATTTTGACCTGATTTGCCAGGGTCTGCTATGGAACAAATTAACTGCAGGAATAAAACCTTAAATCTTGGTAATTATATACTGCTTAAATCTGATACTAAAGCAGGTCTTAACATCAAGCCACGTATCACCACAGGTTTCAGGGCTGTGGACTGAACACACTGTTTTCCCAACTCCGTGTTCTGAATGATCAAAGAAGCGCTTGCCATTTCTGCTTTCACCGTAGGAAAAAGGCCTTTGTCTCCACTGATAACACCATGCTTCTTCACAAGCTGATACAGAGAGGTAAAATCCAACATTACCACACTGGCATCACTGACTACCAGTGCAACACAACAAAGCAAGATCTATATATGAAATGTGCCCAGAAGTTGCACCTAATAAGGGTACAATAGTGCTGTCTCACCTGTACTCAACCTGAGACTGAATATTCAAGTGTGTTGTCCTTCCACTACGCAGAAAAAGAAGAATGGCATACACCTCACTTTGATAGCAGTTACTTCCAATGTGGTCTCTGGGACCTGCAGGAAATATGTGCGGGGAATAGGGGAAATGATAAAGAAGAGCATGCATGTGTGGTAGGAATCAAAATGCTTTTTACTATTTCTCTGTTTCTCTTTCAAAAAGTTTCTTCACCCACAGAAGCATCTGCAGAAGAGAGGGATGGATCTCCCAAAGATGGCCAGGATCCTCAGCCATACCCTCAGCCAGGCTCCAGATCATGGCCATGACCTCAGTGTGGTGTGCTCATGTGCTGGGGCTCCAAGGTCCCATCTCCCACCAAAAATACATGGCTTAAGTAGGCACCATGCCTGTAGAAGCTGTTGGTTTAGGAACCCAGCAGCAGTCTCATTCACATCTGATCATCTCTTGTGCTTGGAATTCCTTGAGAGCTCACTGCTGGAAGACGCTAAGGGGAGCAATCTGAATCAACCTGAAATGCAACGCCACACAGGAAAAAAAAAAAAAAAAAACTACACTTGGATGTGAGTCAAACTTTTAGACTAAATTCTTCCTCAGGACATTGTCTCCAAGGGTGAAAGCTTGCCCCCACTGAGACCAACAGCAAAACTCATGCAGACCTCAGCAGGACCTGGATCCTACCCAAAGCAAACTTTTCAAGTCTCAGCCAAGCTCTTCAGCTGCAGACATTCATTTCTATTACTTTTGTAGCCTTTTTGTCTTACAAAAGGGATCCTTCCATAGTGGCCATCCAAGAGCCGTTGACAAGATGGAAGAAATATAATTTGCAATTGAAAAAAATAATCTCTAATTTTTTTCAATTAGAAACAGTAGAAGTATGTCTGTAACCTCCTCTTCAAGCATGTTGGTGTCAATCTGTTCATTGGAAGAGTTCCACATAGCTCAAACCCTTCAGGGACTGGGATTATGCTTTGTTCTATTTCTGCATAGAATCTAACCCTACAGGACCCTGCATTTGCAACAGGAGCTTTCCAGGGACCATGGTAAAAGCAATTATAAATACGCTCATTTTGATTTTAGCCTTGTTGATTTTCCTTCTGCCAGTATTGTTTGTCATTCCCAGTAGACCAAAGGCATTTTTCCTCATGGGGAAGAGCAATGTAACAATGATGTTGAAGTACTCTCCAGTTTTACATTTGGAACAACATTAATAAATAATGAACAGTCAGTTCTACAACACGTTTTGTAACTTCTGACAATTTGTTTTAAAGCCTCCGCTCCTGAAAACCAGTAGTTACATCAGTCTCAATTCTGCTTTCTGTCAGAATGAAATGTCTAGGTCATGGCTACAGGGTCTGGCTCGAAAAACCAACCCTGGCAAAACTGGTAAACAAACCGACCGTGTTTTTTGAGATCATCAGCGGACAAGCTGGGTCATCATATGCTGGCAGTGATGAACACACAGAATCACAGAATCACCATTCAGGTTGGACGAGACCTCCAAAATCACCTAGTCCAACCTCTGACCTAACACTAACAAGTCCTCCACTAAACCATATCACTAAGCTTACGTTGCATACCAGCTCCATGGCACACTGCATGAGCCCAACCACAAAAGCAGAAGTAACCACGGTTTCTGACAGAAGAAAGGTTAGAATAATTTCACCCAAGAAATTGGCTACATCAGTGCCTTTCTGGTCACAATTGGTGTCCATTCTCTTTGCTCCTTGTGGTAAAATGCCAACAAAATATGTCACAAGATTTACCCACTTCGCAGCCACAGGAATACAGTCTGGACCAGACCTGAGTTCAGATCTCAACTCTACCAATACGAAGAAATTTTCGCCATATGTTTGTAATCATTAAATCATTATCAGCAGCAAGAAACACAATACACTAACAAAATACACTTTAAAGGAAAGAAAATAAATGAGGCCTTCATTCTACCTTCATATACTCTCCACACTCTGCCATTTTTATACAACTGGAACAGGAACATGCCCTTGTTTCTATACACCAATTTGGTTTGCTGCTACGATATTATAGCCCACAAATCTCTGCCTTCATCCAAGAAAGGAAGTCAGGCTGCAGCAAAAGCAAGCTGCATTGAACTTGCTCATACACGCACATTTCAAGCACTGTCTTCTCTCACAGCCCAAAGGACATTGCAACATCATCCAGATAGAGTCCTAGTGCAACATGACAAAGCAGTTGCTTACATTAAGGTTAGGTCCAAGCCACTAAAAGCAGATGTGAATTTTAATCCCAAGAAACATAGGGCTACTTCAGCCTCTGGGATCTCCTAAGCTTTTGCTCTAGGACACAGGGGAAACTTGACCTTTCATAACATTTTAATTCCCTGTATTTTTCAGATGAACACAGGGATTACCCATTGACAGTTTAGTACTGCTGACATCAGGTTAAAGTAATTCCACGAGTGTTGGCTGGAACTTGTGTCTCTTCTGCTGCAGCACCCATATGGGTACAACCATGTTTACGTGTATGGGCTGGTGACAAGTGGCAAAGGGTGAAAATTGTATTTGATACTAACTGTGCATCATTTTGCCATTTCTTGAATCCATCCACCCTTTCTAATTGCAGTATGGAATGAGAATGGGCAAGCTGCATCTCTGAAATGAGCTGGAAATAATACTAAGGACTATAAGAACACATAGCCATTTCTTCTGAAGCTCTTCTGGTTCTCCACAAGAGATACAGCCAACAGAGAACAGGGCAAGCTTGAAGGCAAAGATCCCATAGATCTAAACACATTCTTGTAGGAGCAGCTATAGGATGACCCAGATGCACCAGCTAAATTCTGGTTCTGGAAGTGTTTTCTCAGCAGTTCAGTGTGTTAGATTGCATGGTTGTTTGGTTGCATTCACACACCATTCCAGAAGTGTCTGGTTTGCTGGCTACAGAGGTCACCTTGTGCTGCTTTCAGGCATCACCCCTTACTTGGCTTTCACAAGTTTAGCAGAACTCCTAAGAATATTTCGCTGTAAAACTAGGCTTTGCCAGAGGGAGGCCAATGAGTTCTACCTTGCCATTGGCAAACCCATCCATAAAGCTATGTAAAATTTCTCGTTCCTCTATCTGTTCACCTCAGATCAACCCCTTGTAATAAGTTTTAAGTATTGCAGTCATCTGTGAGTCATTCACAGCATCTACACCACACATGTAGCCACCTGAAGTGAGCACCACCAGAGCCAAGCTTCAGGCTGCAGGAAGAATGCGCTGTTCCCTCTGCTGCACATCTTATTCCATTGGCAGCTGCTATAAAGGTTGTTCTTTCTGCTATAGACACAAAAAGGATAGAAGATTTTAGATAGATATAGAGTTAATAGTTTATGGTTTGCATATATATAGTTAAAACCAAATAAATGTACCGAATAAATGAATTTTTGTAGAGGTGGTTATCTCAAAGCTGATTTTCCCTGGGATTGAAGTCCAACTTCTAACAACATCCAGCCACATCCATAACAAAGTCTGAAACTTCCTGTTCTTCACCTAAGAAGGAAAACAGGTAGCTCCCCCTGATTTCTAAGCAACATGCTATCTTTTTTAGCAGTTTAGGTCCTCCGTATTTAAAACACCTTTCTCAAGTTAGCGGTAGTTCAGAAGAAGTGGTGTTCCAAAATCCAGATGCCCTGACACACACTTGTAGTGTGTGTCATGGAATCATGAGAGTAGTTGAGAAATGATGACATTATGAAAAGGCTAGCTATCATCAGCAAGATCTGGGGTTTCTCCTCCTAAAACAAGTTAAAATATGAGAACTGTGAGACCACATGAGTTTTTTATGCAGCCCCCATGGTGAGGAGGACAAGAGCAGGCCATAAATCTCCACACTAACCAGGACACCAGCCTATATGTAGGAATAAGGGCTCAGAATACCTGAGCAGTCAGTACATGGCCATGGGTTAACAAACTCTCAACTAAACAAAGTCACTGAATGCTTGTAAGAAGTCCCACCATGCTGAAAATAATACATTTATATTTTCTTATAATATTTTCTAAAATTTTCTTAGCAAACCTATGATTTCAGCTACTTTTCAGGATTTTTCTCAACAAAATGTTTCTGGAAAAAACTTACATTTTTTTAAACTTCAGCTTTTCATAGAAACCTGTAAGAATCAGCAGCAGCCTGTGCTTAGAAACTGTATGGGAAAAGTACACAGAGACTTAAATTCTTGCTATAATTCAGCTTGTCCATAAGAATCTGGATTTTTCACCTTTGGTTGACTGCCTAATCTGAGATAAAACTCTCTCTTCTCTTTCCCAGCCTGAAGTTTCCTTTCTTGAGGCTTGTGGTTACATCTAGTTTATTGAGCTTGGAAGGTAACATTACCTGGTGGTTAAGACATTCCCTTTAAGAAATTTGAACATTGTGAGGGCTCTGACCACCACCACAGACCAGAGAGCAGAGGTTCCCAAACTCTTTTCACTGGTGACCCTACTTCCAGTTTCACTTCCAAGCTTGTGACCCCACTTCCACAATCCCTTGGGCTCCATTATCATTTGCAAAGTGACATTGGTCCTGTCAGGCTTACAATCCTTCTCCTGGGATTCCACAGTGAGAAGACCAAACTGTCTTCTCACTGACCACCTTGCCTTCAGAGTGCTTTTTTCACTGGGGATGGAGAAGCTTTACCTACCACCATCCTCACCCAACCCAGATTATAAATTGCAAAACACTGAGCGTCGCTTCATCCACTATGATGCGTATCTGATTCCACCTCTGAACCTTTGCATAGTTTTTCATTGTGGTATCTCTTCATCGTGCAGCAAATGTAGCATTGCAGCCTTAACGTTGCAAATGAAGGCCTGATGAGCTCTTGTTTCCACATTTTTGGCCATGGCACAAATTCTTTTTCAGAGGCTATTCTGTTTGCGGTTTCAGACAAGGTCTTCAGTATGCTACATATGAAAGCAATACTCAAGCTGCTCTCAAAGTAAAATACTCATATTAAACCATCTTTGAAATATTATCATAAATTAAGGAACACATTTTTTCATAGTTCAGTGAATAAGGATCATTCTAGAACCTCAAACACTTTTCTAAAGATGACAGCATGTGTGACTTTGTGGTAAATACAAGCCTGCTCGTTGCATTGTAGGATTTTGTTACAGCAGCTTTCCATATTGAAAAGGAAGACTCTTGGATGTCAGTTCATCTCTTCGAGGAAATATTTGTCTGTACAACTATTTAATACAAAAGCCAGTAAAGTCCATGTAGCTCTCTCATCAGTGCATGCTTCAGCACGTTGGTAGATGGCAATCTAACCCATCTCATATCTTTGTATATATCTATTCTTTTGAAATTACAATCAAATGAAAAGCAATGAAATGCATGCTCTAGATAGCAACTCAGATACATATGTTTAATCGGGAAAAATGTTGTTCTTACGTTGTGCAAGATCTGTAATTGCCTCAGATGAGTTAGGTCCACAGAATCATACAATAGCTCCAGTTGGAAGGGACCTCAGAGACCATCTGGTTCCAAGCCCCTGCCATAGGCAGGGACGCAATCCACTAGATCAGGTTGCTCAGGGCCTCATCTAACCTGGCCTAAAAATCCTCCAGGGATGGGGCATCCACAACCTCTCCGGGCAACCTGTGGCAGTGCCTCACCACCCTCTGAGGGAAGAATTTCCTCCCAACCTCTAATCTAAATCTCCCCTCTTTTAGTTTAACACCATTCCCCCTTGTCCTGTCATTATCTGCCCAAGCAACAAGTTGCTCTCCACCTTTTTTATAAGCCTCCTTTAAGTATTGAAAAGCTGCAATGAGGTCACCCCGAAGCCTTCTGTTCTTCTGCCTGAACAGCCCCAGCTCTCTCAGCCTTTCTTTGTAGGAGAGCTGTTCCAGCCCTCCGATCATCTTTGTGGCCCTCCCTGGACCCATATCCTTCTTGTGCTGGGGGCCCCAGACCTGGACACAGCACTCCAGGTGGGGCATCATGAGGGCAGAGCAGAAGGGGACAATCACCTCCCTTATCTACTGGCCACTCCTCTATTGATGCAGCCCAGGATGCAGTTGGCCTTCTGGGCTGCAAGTGTGCACTGCTGGCTCACGTCAAGCTTTTCATACAGCAGAAGCCCCAAGTGCTTCCCTGCAGTGCTGGTCTCAATGAGTTATTCTCCTGTCTGTATTCGCATCTGGGATTGCCCCGGCCCAGGTGCAGCACTCTGCATTTAGACTTGTTGAACCTCATTATGTTCACATGTCCCCACTACTCCAGCCTGTCCAGGTCCCTTTGGATGACATCCCTTACTTCCATCTTATCAACCACACCACTCAGCTTGGTATCATCTGCAGATTTTCTGAGGGTGCACTCAAGCAGATAGACAGAAAATCTGCTCAGCTCCCTGGATTATAGAGGGCTCAGTAAGAAACCACACTGTCAGCCTTGTAGTAGATGTTGACAGCATCATTCGGGTAGTCTCTATATATGCTGCTCAAAATAATGCATCATTGAGCCTGTGTAAGAAAAACTGATGTGCTTCATGGTAGCTCTGATGCTGGAGCAGGGGTTGCTCTGCCTGGTAGCTCACTGTAGCACCCACAGCATGTTCATACTGGCCTAGACAATAGGGCATTTCTTCTTTCCCTACATCAACAGGCAAATTATACCTTCCCCTATTATTTACTAATCCCACTCTGACAGGTGGCAGCAAATTCCAGCCTGGGTACCCTGAGATGCACCTGGGCAACCTCCCCATCAGGAGGAGTTCTTGGCCCTGCCAAAGGACCAGGGCAGCTGTTGCATTTGCCAGCCAAGCAGTGAAGAGGGACAAAGACCACCTTTGCTCTTTGGATGGCCTGTCCCATGGCTGCATGGTCTGTGCCCACTGTTCCCCTTTCTCCACAGACAGCACAAGGTCTCCAGGTAAGCATCTGCTCATCAGGGTGCTGTGGTTCTCCAGCTGTTCTCCCTCTTCACCAAGAGGTGGAAGCAGAGCCCCTGTACCCTCCAGTGTACGAGGCTTGCACTTAAAAATCCTAATTTATTAGCTCAAAGTTAGGCTTTCCCCATCTATGTTCAACTGCAAGTAGTGTTTGTCTTTAGTTTGAGGTTTCCCAAGTGATCCAGATGACTGTGCTAGCAGAGTGTGAATGTGTAACTTGACAATGTTGCAGAGCCTGGACTTGAGTTCTTGCAATGTGAGGAGCTGTGACAGCACAGAGCAATACTGGTACCAAGGAACGGGGGACTGAATCCGTGCTCCTGAGTGCAGGAGTTGCATATCAAAGCTCAAAACGAGCAATGCTTTTATAGGGTGCAATACACATTCCTTCTTTACATGCACCCACCAAATGAAGAAAATCTTAATCTGAAATTTATGGGTAGATGACAAAATTATTTCATGAGTATTAATTAAAATATTCTGCTAATCCTTTTTTTTTCCTAATGGGACATGCAATAAATGATCTTGAGATGAACATTTATCTACGATATTTAGACAATGCCAAGCACTCAAACAAAACAAATGAATTCAAGAATCAAAACAGGAGAAGACCTGGCTCTTATCTGTGGCCTGGCTGCTTGTCATTGCTTCACATTTTTGCTCAGTATGCTTCATTTGCCCCATGCACACAGAAAACAGCCAATTTCCACGCTACATGCAGCTATTTTTCAGAGCTTTTATCACCTATCTGAGGAAGAGAGTGGGTCTGTTTTACTCAGCTAAGGAATTAACAGTATGCTATTACTATAGATCTGCATGTACCACGGAGACTGCAAAGCACAGTTTAGAAAAAAACAGAAGGTGAAGTTATCACTAAACATTCACGTTGCAAAAGTTTCAGTTATGCAAGTGCACATTTCCTGGGTGTGAACATCTGACACACAGCAAATAAGGTGGAGAAGGAAGTTAATAAATGAACACAACCAGCACAGTAAGGAAAGTAAGTGGATTTGAAACTTTCTAAATGAAATCAGTCATTCAAACTTGTGTGCTTTGAGTCAGTCTGCAGCATCTTGATTCTGCAGCTGTATACAAATGCTTGCAGTTACCTCTGGAAGATTATTTTTTTATTGGGTATATGAGTATAGATGTTCCCTGCATTTTGCTGAAGAGAAATGCATATTGCAACGAGGATTTCCTTATACCCATTTCAAAATACTGTGCCTGTTACCTTACAAAGAAAAACCACCATTTATGTTTTCCTTGAAAGAAAACACTAGGCTCCTTCCCACCCCTAGCTTCATGAGGCCCTGTGCTGGGCATGCTCCAGTTCACCTCTCTCCTACTGGGGGCCCCAAACTGACCCCTGGATTCAGATGTGACTTCCCCAGTGCTACATACAGAAGATTATCCCTACCCCAGACCTGTTGCTTTGGTTCTGGATGAGCTTACCAACTCCTCAGGACCCTGGGTCCCCTCTAGCATTACTCGCCTTTCTTCTGTTCCCTATCCCAGTTCTCCATTCGATATCACCCATAGAGATCCCATTCCTCCCTGGCTATTCAGAGGGGTAAGATCATCACAGCATCTTTACCAAGTGGCACCAGTTTCACCTCTAAATACAAATTCTTTTTGGAAGCATCTCCAGTCAGACCCACTAGTCTCCTGAAGAGCAAGTCTAGCCTGCACTTTTGGTGGCACAGCCAAATAACAGGGCTGAGTCACTCTTGATTTTAGCAAGCAAGGAAATAATTCTGAAATCAGATCAGGATTCAGTATGAATTTTGTGCATTCTTTTCTGTATGCTTGCTGCTCTTCGTTCCTTCTTGTCCCCTATCACAACTACGTCTGGTAGGCAAGCTCCTACTTCCCCAAAATTCCTTCTATGAGAAAATTTTTCAGAAGTCTGTTGAATCAAGTAGCTAAGCACGCTGAGGTTTCAAGTGTCTCTATTTTGTCCCTGTTATCAAATCCAGGAAAGAAACCACAGATCTCCACTGTTAAAGTCACTCAAGAAAAAATGAAAACAAACCAAGTAATAGGAAATCAACTTCCAAAAATAACCATATGTCCATCATTAGTGGTTTGATTGCACTTAGGGAATCACAGTTCAACAAGGGCATAATTTATTGCTGTATGACAAGTATTTAATTTTTCAAAAATGAGAACAGATTTAAGCAAGACTTCAAGACATAGACCACAAATTTAAATGTCGACAGTTGTGCTTACTGGTTTATTACCTGAGTGTGTTAAATGTTGCGTGGGTCAGTGTGATATCCCTCGTGAGAGGGGTGTCCCTAGGAATGGTGGTGGATCTCCATCCTTGGGGACAGACCCAAGCAACTTAAGGAGCTGCAGCATTGTCCCTAGGACCTCTAAAGGTGTCTTCCTACCTAGGACTTCCCAGCATTAAACCTTATCCAGGCTCATGTCATGGTAGGCCCTGCATTTTCTCAGAATATATGCAGTCATGAACACTTTGCTCTACCCAGAACTGCCTGCTCGGTGTCCATTCGAAGTTGGTGCGACAGTGGGACTTTGCCCTAAAAAACTGCCTTTTGGAAGTTTTTTTGTTTGTTTGTTTGTTTTTGTTTTTGTTTGTTTGGTTGGTTGGTTTTTTGTTTGTTTTGTTTGTTTGTTTGTTTTTTTGTTTTTGTTTTTGTTTGAATCACCCATCATCAGTGCTACAGAGCCAGAACCAACGACTCAGCACACTATGGCATTACTCTCCATTGCTCTCTCCGTTGGTGGCAGGATGCAGCCAGACACCACACTTTGTCACTCAAAAAGTTTCTTAGAGGGCTTTTGGCAGCAAAGGGACTTCATTGTACCTGCACAGGAGAGCTGCGGCCCCCACTTCGGTCTGCACTGTACTGCAACATCAGCCTGAGGCACTGAGGCCAATAACAGATGTTGCATTCTGGCACGCCTACTTTTCGTTCTTTTTACTTGAAGAATAGCATCTTGGCTTGCTCCCAAGGCTGTTACTCAGCTTCGCAGCCAGCCATGGTGGTGGCAGCAGACGAAACAGGCAGCTTCTGCAGGATTTACTCAAGTTCTGTGCTATTTGGCCTTTCTGAACTCTACCTTAATTTTATTAGTGTGAGACTGCTTATTTACAAGACAACTTCCATTGAGCATTTTTATCAGCCCTTCCAAAATAACCCTTTACTAGAGCAAGGTTAAAAATGCTATTGTTATTACAAGTATTATAGTGCAAGGACATATGAACGCACCACATGTTGGGACCAGGAGCCTGAGCAGCAGCCATGCTACAACATGGGGCTGAATGTAGCTCAGCAAGTACTGGCATTGCCACAAAATTGTATTTCTGCTGTGGGAGCATCGTCAACACCTGAAAAAGCTCGCAAGCACAGAAGATCATAAAAACATGAAAACAACAGTGACAATGAAGTGCAATGCAAATACGCACTGCCCGATACTGAAGTGCTTGAAGCTGGAAGGTGTTGGCTTGCTTCAGGATATGGTCTCATCTGATTTGGAGGCTAGATAAAGCATGACAGACACTCCAGTATCAGCAGGCCTCTTGGCCTCTTCCACCTGCAAACAGTTAGCATAGACTTTATGCTTCGTATGAGAATGTTGAAATAATATATATATATTTGGATGCAAAGTAACACATGGCAAAGAATCAGTCCAGGCCAGACCCTCACTGTGGGAATCACACTCTACAATTATTTCCACTTACAGGATGTCCAGACTCACTAGACAGTTTTTAAACCTGTTAATACATTTTATGCACATTTTAGATGTTTCCCATTCAGACTGTCCTGCACGACCAAATACAATGCCTTGATAGGAATCAAATTTATTTAATCTGCACGAGATTCAATGTTTAAGTCTTGCCAGTCATGAGCAGGAAAGGCTGGACTATGGATTTTCCTGTGATTGCCCAATGAGCAGTATGAATTACACAATCACCAGGGCTTGTTTGGGTCAACCTGCATGTTTGCAGCAGTTTGAGTTGTCTCCCTGCAGCTTCTCTGCGAGCTGCTACCACTACTTTGGTGCATTTTAATAGCTCCCAGCAGCTCTCAGAGCTCCTCAGACTTCTCCAAAGCTCTCAGAAGTTGCTTATCCAAAAGCAAAAATCTTTCTTGAAGCTGTTTTTCATTTGGGCAGTGATGTAGGAGCGGGTTAGTGTCTGCCCACTCCCTCTCTCATATCAGCTCACTGGCACAAGGTCCCGAGGGAGATTTTTCTGATTTTAAGAACCTCTAACACCTTCCTGGTCAATTTATCCTGATGTAATTTACTTTCTAAGGTCTAATACCATTAATGGTCTTAAACTATTTAATCTCATCCTTCAAGAACCAGCTCTACCTACCTGAAGGCTCAGGTTTCCAGATGGTGACAAGGGAGAACTGGCAGCAGCAAAGGGGGACAGTAGTGTTTGTTCTCACTTTTTAATGCCACTGGCCAAAAATTTCTTCTCATTTCCTTTAACTTCCTTGTCAGTTTTGAACAACTTCTAATACTTAATTCACAGCCATGGTTCTCCATTTATTATTTCCATCTCTTGCAGACTGTTTTGAGGCCTGGTTTGGTTTTAAGTAGTTATCTTGCAATCTCTTCTATGTCAGTTTGGCTTTTTCGCTAGTGCAGCCTTCCTTACCAGGTTACAGGGTTCTGAGCATCTGGTAGAGTATCCTTGAGCATGATTTAATAAATTGGGACCAAGAAGCAGCTAATGCCTACTTTGATGAACAGTTTCAGTCTGTATCAAGCTGATTTTCATTAGATTTCATTTACAACAGGAAACTTTCCAAAAGTATAATTACTATCTACAACATTATGCAATTTCAAGAATATTTTATAATTCTGACAGGCTGCATCACCCTTAAGCTTGCCATGGTAAACATTTCCCTCTATTGCAGATGGTAATTTAGGCAGTCATGGAGGTTTTGTTTGTTTTCTAGTGTGAGCCAAACACTATTATTCCCATTTTTCTCCTGGAAGGACATTAACCTGCAGAGATTCAAAGAACATTTTCTCCTCCCTCGCCCTATTTGCAGCAACTTGGTGACAGCTACCATTTGAAACAAGATGGATCGTGAAGGCCATGTGCCTTTCTAAGCAGATATTCAAGATCAGCTTCCTGATCTTGATTTCAGTAACATCATTTACAGGCAGAATCCAGCATTGTTGGTATGATGCAATGTCATATCTGGCCTGCCATTGAGCAAAGGTTGGGCTAGAGGCCTCCAGACAGCTCTTTTGATCTAAATTATTCTTTAATAATTAGAAGTAGCATCCTCTCTTTCACTATACACTTCACCAGATTACTCCTTCATGCTTTCATATGCTTTGGTTTGGTTCCATATTATGATGCTATGTTAAATGGAGGTACAGCTTCTTTTAGTCATGTCCTTTGGAGATACTTTAATACAGCCACATCCTGTGTTAAACCAACCAAGTGTGTCCATTTATTTAGAGAGGAACTGATGTCCCACAAACCTATGCTCTCCCAGATACATCACTTCCTATAGGAATGGTTCGCTTCTTTGATGGGTTTGAATTCAAAGAGATGGAATGCATGGCCTCACCTATACGGTCTTCTTGTAGTGCTATGTCAGCATCTTGGTAGCATTGGCACCTAATCTCAGGGAACTATAAGCTGCTGATTGAGCTGCTGCATCCCTCCTATTCTGTCAGCCTTGCATTGGGCTCAGTCACAGATGGCAAGAAAAGCAACACTGACTGACAGCATCTCTGCTGCAGGGAGAGATAGGAGTTGACAGCTTCAAGCAGGACAAAGGGATAGACCTTGGCCAGGTGCCATGGACCTGCAGCCCTTGTGGGGAGCATGCCAGGATTCCCTGTTATCAGGACCAAGCTTTGCAGCACAAGGGCTGTCACAGAGGTAGAGACCATAACACAACATCCCACCCAGATGTTTACCCACTACAACTCCTGACAACCAGGGCAAGAGGTGGACGTGCTACAATGGAGTTGGACCACTGCACTGCAGCCTCAGCCAGTTTTGCATCACTGTTCTTCTTGGGGCTGGATAGAAAATTTAAGATAATCAGATAACCTCTAAACAAGGAACCTAAGCCAGAGAAGAGCTCATCCAGGATTGTCCAATAATTTTTCTGGAAATTGTCCCAAATACCAGAACTCGGCCAGATGGAGTGGGTATAGACTTAACAGTGAAAGGATTTGGCACTGGCTTTATGACATAGGAAATAGTTCACAGCCTGCTAATTTACAAAACATCTAAATACAATTGGTTTTCTAGAATTTTAAAGGGTCACAGATCTGGTGCATTGGATGAGAGTTTTTTGTTTGTTTGTTTGTTTGTTTGTTTAAGGGTATAAGAGATTATTTATATAAGAAAACAGTTATACTTTAACAACTTCCCTTTCTTTTCAAAAAGGCAAGTAAATATTTCATGAACTCTAAAACAGACATAAGTTTTCCACCGCAGGAGAAACAAGTGATGCTTCCTGCAAACTACAAATAGCACAATAAATAGAATTAATGCTTAGTAATAAGATTCAAAGATTACAGAAGCAGCAGTGGTAACTTTTATGAGGTGATCTACCACAAGGTATTTCATATATTTTGCCCCTTTTCCAACATACCTTGTACTGTCTTTGCTGGGACCTATTCACAGCACTTTGGCTCATGATAGGTTCCAT
This sequence comes from Aythya ferina, assembly GCF_964211825.1. NCBI lineage: Eukaryota > Metazoa > Chordata > Aves > Anseriformes > Anatidae > Aythya > Aythya ferina. The sequence goes on along the minus strand of NC_140302.1, from coordinate 8,493,195 downwards.
CGACTCTTGCAAAAAAAGCACCGTTTTTCACTCCAAAATGAAGCATCAATTCTGAGAGTAGCCCTGTATTGAACAGCACACAAAGATATCACACTCCTCCCAAAAAGCTCACCTAATCATCTATTTGGTTTCTAACCAAATATATTGCTCACAAGCACTTCATCTGCAAAATGTAATTAACAGCAGCACCATGCCCTCAATTCAGTTTACTTTAAGTGCAGTATTTTTGGCCTTAGGAATAACTGAGGTCTTCATCCAGCAACCAGATGGGGAAAGCTTACAAGGGGCTTTGCAGGGCAATGAGTTGGTGTCAAGGGAGCAAATGTAGATGGTAAGAGATGTCTAGCACTACAGCTGCTGGAGTTAAACAGGAGGAATGTAAGGCAAATATGAGAACGTTGATTTAGGAGACAAAGAGTTGGCAGGGCAATAAAGTTTATACTCATGGGCTCAAAGGGTATCAGAAAAGCAATCACAACTTCAGAGTGAGCAGAAGAGCTCCTGAAACGTCTAAGAGGGCAATGAGCCTGTGCTATATATACACATCTGTGCACACACAGCCACACCACAGCTTCACAACGGCAGGCAGACTGCAATCCAATCTGGCATTCGCAAACTTTCAGGTTTGGGAAGGAAATTGCTGCTAATCAATGGCAGCAAAGGCATGGGACAGAGGCCAGGAAAGGAGTGTTGCTCTAATGGGCAAAGCAGATGTTGCCAAAGGCATTGCAGAAACCAGGCAGGCCTAGGACCACAGGTTAGCAGGAGCCGCATGGCCTAGTCTGCTGCTCAGGAGGCAGGGCCTCACAAGCAGGCACTGTGGGCCTTGGCCTCCAGCTCTGGTGCAGGACACCTTGAGGACAAACGGCTGGAGGCTGCTTGTCTTCCACAGGGCTGAATGCATATTTTGATCCTACTCTTCACAGATTTTGGAAAGCCAGACCCTCCTGCTGTTGTTAATTGGCCCAATTTGAGTCACTTCTGCAGAGTACCACATAATCACAGCCGTGGCCAACTATGTTTACAGCTTGACCCCAGACAGACTTTTTTTCCTAAAAGCTCACACAAAGTCAAAAGAGGAGGAGCAAAGGGCAATGAAAAAGCCCAGATATATCCCCCCTCAATGAGTGATTAAATGACTGATTTCTTTCAGTCCTATTGTGTGTGACCAATATAACCATTTTTTCCCCCCATTTTAGGCACAGTGATGCAGGTCGCAAGTACACAATTTGGACACACACGCACCTTTCATTTATTTTTTTACATCCATGTCTTTATTTTTCTAAAGACATAACTTGTCTCTCCACAGTCAGCAATGTATTTTTCTACAGCCAGGCATTGGCCTTGCTTAAGATCAACCCAACGCAGGCAGAATACGACCAACGGAAATGCAGGTGATGGCATTGCTTGAGCTTCAAGGCTGGAGCCTGCAAGTCTGAACTCCCACACCAGCACAAAATGCTACCTCTGAGCAATCACTGTTCTAGGAAAAGGTGCAGCCCTTTCCATTATATTTATGACAAAGCCTGTCACACTGCCCAGAACAAGGCAGTCATAACAAGAAGCTGCACTGCAACTCAGAAGGGCTTACTCCAGCCCTAGCACCGTGTTATTCCTGCACCTTAAAACTTTTGGAGGGGAAGAAGCATAATGGAGACGTGATACAATGCACATCAAACAGTATGTGTTTTCTCAATTTCTTCCTGGGTGACACAGAGATGGGCTTCAAGAACTAGGAATAGGACTTAGAGTAGGACATGATGTGTAGCATGCAGATTCTACAGCATCAGTCCTTCAATCAAAAAACTAACAAGCACAAAAATCAAGTTGCAAATAGTTTAAAAATAAGTCAACAGACAAGAAAGAAAAATAAAAGTTACAATGACAGTAAGAAAAAGCTTCAGTAGGTAGAAAAGTCTCCAAATTGTTTTCCATGACAAAGCACACTGCCCACATCCAACCATCAATTATCACAGTAAAACATGTGACTTTCTTTTTTTGTGTGTTTTTCTTTATGTTTTTCCTTTGAACAATGGGGTCAAATCTTTGCTTTTGGACTAAATAGATGTTCTCTACCAAGAAGAACATGCTACTCATGCCTCTTCACTGCCATGATTTCATTTAAAAATATCCAGGGAAGTCATTTAATTGCAAACAAACCATGGAAAATGTTAGCCTGTTGGAGAACTTGAGTAAATGACAACTGAGAACAGAAATGAGAAATGGGGAAGTTTTAGAACAGGGCTGCAGCACCATAGCATTCATTAAAAAAAAAAAAAAAAATCCAGAGAGGTTTGGTTAATTTATTTTCCCAAGTCCCCATGCAAGCGAGTTTGAACTCTGAGGAAAGAAAATAACCAGCCACAGCAGTGATACACAGAGACATTTTGGTAGAGGTAATACAGACTTTCATGAATATGCACTAAACCACGTTAGCTCTTACTGTTCAAGCTGCCTCTGAAGCAGCTGTTAAAACATGCTGTAAGATACCAAAGCAGCTCTAACTAACTTCCTGCTTTAGTACTACTTCAAAGTGTTTCAGAGAGATCTCAAACCAGAATTTTTGTAGAGCAGTTGCTAAAGGACAGTAGTTTCAGTCTCATTCATCTCAGACTCCAAACAGATTTAAGATTCCCCAGTAGATGTTTTTATTTCAAAAGGAGGCAAAAAAAGCTACATCCATTGTAACACTTGAAACATTTCAAGTGCATGGAGTCACCTATGACAGGAGAAGGAATGAGCAAAACGTAGAGTCATTCCAATCCTCCTGCAAACCATCACCTACAAGCAAATTAGCCAATTTGATCCTTCCTAGTAACATTATCTTTGGTATCTAACTACAGGTTTCCTGGAAAGCAGTATAAAAACACATGCAGTTTTGCATCTGCAATGTACTCACCCACCCCTAAATTTTTGACCAATCTGAACTAGTTCACACTAAAGGCAGGACATAGCCCTCTATCCAGGGCTAAAATGTGTCCGTTTTGACTCACCACTAGAGGTGCCACATCTGGGTGCTCCTTACATATATGGTCTCTAGTTCCAGAGGAATGCAAAGACCTTAGGCAAGGCCCTGTGGAGGCTGCCCAGTGGGTTAAGGCCTGGAGCAGCCAACCCATGAGGAGCTGGAATGGAACTGGGCTTGTTTGGCCCGGCCGTGGGCAGGCTGAGGGGGTGGCCTGAGATCAGCCCCTATCATGACACAGGCAGGGATGGGGGAGGAGGGTTGTCAAGCTCTTCTTGTAAGTGACAGGTGATGCAATGAGGGGCCACAGCCCCAGATCACAGGCCAGAGATTCAGTTTGGACATCAGAAAACATTTCTTCACCCAATGAACCTCACACATACAGCATGCACACAGGTAACCACAGCCAACCTGTAACTGTTGCTCTTTATGGAAGCTCACATCTTTCCACATCCCCAGAGGAGGTCACCTCTCCCATTGAAATGCCACAGGATGGGTGGGAAGGTGCAAGAAACCCCACTGCCAGCCAGGGTCTCCACCAGGAACTGGAGCCTTGAGCTGCTGGTTCAAAATGGCTTTTTGGAAGATATTTGCCATGTTGTAAGTTCTTTGCTCATCCAGGGCTTCCTGAAGCATCTCTCTCATTCTGGAGACATATGCTTCTATGTTTATTTATTCATTTATTTTGATCTTTTCTGGTCAGAGACATTTTCTCATATATCCAAGTCTGCCTCCACTCCAACACACCAGGGTCTCCAGATCATCCACTTTATGAGGCATTTTCTTAGCCTTAAATTGCAAGTGGAGCATTAACAGCTTCCTCATGTATCTGTCTGAAGCTTATTTGCTAAGTCTCACCCCATCCCCATCACACACTATGAAAACCTACACACATGAACCCTTGCCATGCTTTGTTTAATACTTTTTTTTTTTTTCCCCAGAAAAGTTGTCACAGCCAAAAATAGAACATTTTTCCATTCTGAAGAACAAGCAGCATTCCTGGGAATTCAGACAAATAGCATTGGTCAGAAAATTTCTAACAGATACCAGCACAGTCTGCAAGATCCCAAATCTGCTCTGATCTTCTCTGATGTGGGAAAGTGCTCAGCATCCCTTCAACCACTATGCAGAATAAAATCAGAAGCAACACATCACTTTCTGTATCTTCCTCTGTGAGAAAGTATTGTTACTCTTTGGAGTGACTTTTTTTTTTTTTAAGGGGAAATATCCCTCAAATAAATCTAATGCATAAGCCTTATCCTACTATCACTATACACAATAATCAACACTGATATTTTTAGCAAAGCTTACATTTTAAGATTTCCTACTAGAAAGCATGCAGTATTTCATAGAATATCCTGAGTTGGCAGGGACCCACAAGGATCACTGAGCCCAACTCCTGGCTCCACCACACCATCACCCAAAACCCAAACCCTAGACCTGAGAGCATTGTCCAAACACTTGAACTCTAGCTGGCTCAGTGCCATGACCACTGCCCTGGGGATCCTGTTCCAGTGCACATTTTCCGTGACTGTATGTGATAAAGTTATATATATTAAAGAAACTATAATCACTATTATGTATAATAGCGAATAGAGTTACATACAATAGTGAAACCATGTACTACTGAAGAAAAATTTGGGAAAGTTCTGATTATTTAAAAATTTTCAGTAAGCCTAATACCTTACTAGTCACTAACTACTGCATATGAAATTCAATGGGAGATGGTCTTGGTTTAATTGAATATGTTTAGAAACATGGGTTTCGATTACATCTATGCAAACAGAGTTCCATTTTCAAAGACATCTGGAGTAACTGAGGAGCCCCCAGGCTCTTTTTCAAGAGTGAAGGGCAGGGCAAACCCCAAGTTTCTTCAACCGTCCTTCATCCATGCTCAAATCCCTGATTGCCTTGAAGGAGACTTGGATGCTTAGAAATTTTACTGACAATTTCATTAAAGAAATACAGGTTACCAAACCTGAGCCAGCAGCAAATTGCACACTGACAACTAAGTGATTTGCATCTGAAGCTAAAAACTCGAGTCCTTTGACAGAGCATCATGAACAAATAACGTGTCTTTAAGAAAGCAAAAGCTTTCTTGAGACTTGCATGCAACATAACTCTCTAATCCAAGCCACACAGGGTCCATTTGAGATGTCCAGTTTTGGTCACTGTCACGTTCCCAGAGAGCAAGCAGTAATAGCAAAACAGCATCCTTTAACTCAATGCAATACCTCAAAATTGGTCAAGCAGACACGCCTGGATCAGCTCCCTTGTTGCTGCTATGTTCAACTTAACTCCAGGTTAATCTCCTACCACATCAGTTTCCAGTTCATTGGCAATGAAGAGCTTGCTCTACCTTGCACATCCTGGTCCTCGTACATGTGAACAGAGTTTGGTATTACTAGACTTCCACACAGCACGTTTTGGAAGTGAATGTGCCCTCTTAATCCAATCACACTTATGGGGGGAAAAGAATATTTTTCTATTCTATTAGACAGACTTCCAGCCAAATTTTATAGCACAGCCTGGAACCTCCTTGCTACTAAATTGACAGGTGAGAAGTCTTCGGAGCCCATGGTATTTTTGTTGTTTTTATTGGAAAACATCACCAATTTGGCAAAACTTTTCCATGGGAAAACATCCATTTGAATGGGTGATTTGCCATGCAAGCTGTGGGGCCCCCAACAGCACATGGCAGAGGAGACGAAGACACACAAGTTCCATGCTCACCCGGTGGGTTTGCATTTTGCCAGACTTCTGCACCTCTGGTGACTGTCAGGGACATCATGTTGGCAAAAAACATTCAGCTGTTGGATGAAGGGAAAAAAACAAAACAAAAAAAAAACACAGTTCGGACTCCTTATTTAGTGTCTAACTTGATAAAATAATTATGTGGATTTCACATTTCAAGGGCATAGCTGGTCTATTATCTATCACACCCGAAACACCTTTCCTTCCAATTCACTTCCAAGCTTTGGTATGAATAAACAGTTGCTACATAAATGCAAAATAGAGCCCCAGATCAAAACAGTATGCTTAGCATTAAAAACACCAGCTTTGTTGTATGGAGAAAAGTTAGCACATACTTGTGAAAAAAAAAAAAAAAAAGAAAAGAAAAAAGAATCACAGCCTTCAGATTTGGACACATTACCAGGAATCCAGCTAGAAAACAGATGGATACAAGGAAAAGCTACAAGGAAGAAGATTAGAACATTGAGGGGAAACCACTGTCTGGGACCATGCAATGCACAAGGGGAGACAGGGCACCTTGCAGTACCAGCAGTTTGAAGGGGCTCTGGTATTTGACCTCTGCTGCCAAATCAACGTGGTAAATGAGTGTGTTCATGGAGGGGAGAGCTGTCTGTTGGTATATACTATGAATTTACTGTTCATAATGGAAAAGTACACAGTTCACACCGACTGAGGTCCATGGGTGCTGTATACGGCCTCTTGCTTTGGTAGAGGCTCCCATGATACAAGCCCATTAGATCAAAGCCAGATATCTGCCACCTCCAGGCTGGAAAGGTCCACTTACCAGCATATTTAGGACTGAAAATCCTTTAAAAGATGCTTTAGCTCAACCTGACCTTACAGGCAGAAATTGCTCGAAATGAGGAAGCCTGAGGAGGTCAGACTAAAGGACTACAGCTAGTTTTTTGCAGCCCTAAAGAGGTAAGTCCCAATATAAAGAAAGCATGAGCAGCAGCTAAGTTAGCACATACACCACGCTGAGCAGCTCTACTTCTATTTATTTCTGCAAGGACAAAGGGAAAAGGGCTAAAGAAAAAGATTTTCTCAGATGGCAGCTCTGCTTCGCAGCTCTACATCCTGCACCGAGCACAGCAGGGCTACTGCACCTCACACCAGAAATCAAAGAAGGGACCACATCAGCTCGTGGTGAAAGACCACAGATAAGATAGAAATCATCTTTTGACAGCAAGTGGAACAAAAACCGAGCTGGAGCTGTGGCGAGACAGGATGCCTGCAAGAGAAGAGAGGCCATGAAACCCATGCCTTGGTTACTGAAGCCTGGCTGGGGGCAAGATCTCTGTGGGGGATTCACCCATCCCTGGGCAGGTTTCAGACCTTGGATGTCTGCACCATGCCGGAGCAGCATGCTGGTGGAAGGGCTGCAGAGCCTGATAGCCCCAAGCAGGGAATGGAGGCCTGGGTTATCTCGTGGATGTGGAGAAGAAACAGGTGAGCACCAACCCAAGCATGAGATAAAAAAGCATTACTAGGCATAAGCACTGCTAAACCACGCGATTATTCAAAATGATTATTCAAGAGCAACAGTCTCACTATTCAATGGGCTTCAAAAAAAAAAAAAAAAAGCAATCAGATGCTTGAGATAGAAACTGATGATTACACCCTTACTAGTTTAAATTCAACACACAGTCCAAAGAAAAATAGCATTTATTTATTTTTACCAGTAACACTGCTTCCCCTGCATCGATTGGCAGCTTGGGCACAGGCCGTGGCCCACAGACCTGTGGCAGTTGCACATGCAGGATTTCTGACACATTAAGCCCCTGGGGAAAACCATCTGCACCTCACCAAGCTGTCATTATTGTGCTACTAACTACTTCCCTCCGGTCACAGAGAGGAAGACTGAAAATTAAATGATCTCTTGGGAAATGTACAGAACCAGTAGTCATAGCTGCATGTTAAATCCAAGGTGAAATGCAGTGACCACGCAAATAGCTCCTAAAGGGATGCTTCTGGCATGACATTTATTTATTTTTTTCTTCATCTATTTGCCCTGGAAGTATGTTTTTTCCAAGCAAAGATCAGACTGGAAGTCTTCAGCCTGGAGATGTCTTTATCAAGAGCTACAACATCACAAGTGGTGTAGGAGGGATGAGGAGGGACTGGCCTTTCACTCTCTCTTCTAACACTAGGACTGGGAGTGATCAATTAAAACTCACAGGATGTACTTCTCTTCTTAGGACCTTTTGCACCCTTGCCCAAAGATGTAGCGGATGTGAAGAGTTTATATGTCGATTTGAGGGGAAACTGGACCTGTGCTTTGAAGATGAATGTATTAAAAGATTACTAAATAGACAAGCCACTGCAGGCTCAGAAAGTCCCAGGCCACCAACTGTTTCTGGTTACAGGCTGATTGCGTATGTGATCACCCTGTTCTTAATCATCTCTGAACAGCCACCTCCAGCCACAGAGGCACAACACCGGTTTCAGTAAGTCAGAAACCCAAACGGTTGTATGGTTACACAGACGTATGTCCAAAACAGTCATTCTTACATTTTAAGCCTTTACAGCAAGGTGCTGAGATTTAAAAAAAAAAAAAAAAAAAAAAAGTAAAGCAGTCAGCACTGAACTTTTTGATTCTTGTATTTTAAATTTGCACTCAGTTTTTAGGATATTTAGTATCCTTTATCTCCCTTGCTTCTCCTTGTCAACACATCTCACTTTGACTTACCATTCACCTTCCCACTCTCTGCAGCTACACTGAAGGACTCTACAGCTTTTCTCTGAAGGACTTCAACTTTTCAGAAGACAGAAATCAGAAAATATTAACCAAATATGGCTATGGCTCTCTATAAAAAGAGAGGAGTTGGATAGCACTTCACAAGCTTCGCTGTACATAAATACGCACAATTTTAAATAAATGACTGTAGCTCAACAAACAGATGTGCAAACAAGCTAAACACCAATGCCTTTGCCAAAAAGCAGTGACATGTAGCGGCAGGCCCACTCCTGCCACAAGTCACTCTTTGCTAACTTCATGGAGAGAAATTGCCCGAAGCTGCAGAGAACAGAGCATCAAAATGAAAGCACCAAAGAAGTAGCCGAGATGGTGCTTACCAATTTGTGGGTCTGAAACTATGCAAGACCAAACCAGCTCATACACAACTGCTGCAGGAAGCGGGCTGATTTATTAAAAGTTCAGCTACAGACATGCAACAGGTGAACTGGACACTGCATTTCATCTGCCAAAAGGTCATGAACCCAATTAGAAAAATGCACTCTTCAAAAGGTCAATGAGTATCAAGGCAAGAGTATGAGGTTGCTGCCACTGGTATGTCAAACACCACTTTGGGCATCTTACTGCTGACAGGTAATTTGATTTTGGCCTGCTCTGCCTGCTTCTTTACCCAGCTGGTGTGGCTGCTGTATTTCGTACCACTGTTTCAAGGATTACTGGTCAGCTCTTTTCTCTTAGTAATGACTTATGCTGCATTTTCTGTAATCACTCCTTGTTCTTCTGCTTGTCACATTGACACCTTTCAACAGATTATTCCTTCCTCCTTTTGCAGAATCTCTTACAGCCACCCCAGCACTTTCAACTACCTCCCCAGAGGTAGCACTTTCAACTACCTCCCCTACATAAATTAGTAATTACAAACCTTTTCCCAGCTTTCCTATCTTGCTTCCTCTTTCCATGTATAAAACAGAGCAGGCCTTTTTTTTTTTTTAAACTATTACTTACCTTGAAGACTGGGCTGGCTACATTACCATCCCTCATGGTGAAAAGAACAAAACTTTCTCTCCAGCCAAAAAGATGCAACTCATCTTAATTGAAAAACTTGATGATTAAACACTAAATTTAATGCCAGACAATTGTCAAGCTTTTCCCATTCACATGATTTTAGCTCTCAGGCAACTTCTTCCTCTCCTGATTGTGCTGTTGCACAGATTTTCTGCCCCAGCATCTAGATGAAAGTGCAATTACTGGTACAGGATACCAAACAGCCCTCAGAATGATTTCTTATGCTTACTAGATCCCAAACTAATTTCCTTACCCAGGCACATTGCTTTACACTGCCCCTCTCTGGCAAACGGGAGCAGCTCTAGGGCACATCCATCTCCCTGTGCCACTTCCTCCAACTTCCTTGGCAAGACCCAGTGGTGAGTACTGAGCAAAATAAGTACTGTGGGGAACACGTCTGCACAAGACTGCATCCACCCATCCATCTCCTGTTGTTGCAAAATGCATCAAAGCCTTAAGAAAAGAGTCTCACCTCCTCAGAGAAGCCTGGAGTCATGCTCTTGCACTGCTCTGAACCTAAATAATCCAAATTTCTTACTCCAGAATTTATTAACAAAGGAAAGGATAAACATGTAACATAAGACCCTGACCATTGCGGCTTTTGCCTGGCCATGCTAAACCCTGGAGTTTTTTCTTTCTTTGCTCAAGAGCTTGGCTTTCTCAATCAAAGCTAAACCTACAACAGATGTAACAACCCAGAAGGGATTCCTCAATCCTTGAACCCAATTCCATTGCAGGTGTTTGTGAAAGACATCTGGTTTAGCAGGGAAGCCAAAACATAGACTTAATCTGATAGTAACTGCTACCCATTTCTCCATCCCAGTCACCTGCACTACAGTCAGCACACCATGGAAGGGACTAGGAACAACAGCACAGCTGTTGGACATCCAGCAGTAGGTGTTTGCTAGGTACAAGTGTCCCACGATCCTAGAAAGGGGTCAATCCTGTGCCCCTCCCAGGGGTCTATACCCATCTGACCAGAGAACTCTCCTCAGTGAAAGATCTACTCAGTATTTGGAACACAGTATTTGCTATGAGGGCAGGGGAGAAGAGAGGAAGATGAGGGGGAGGAAAAAATATCCTCAGAGGTTATCAGAACTCAGCAAAACCAAGCCTAATGCCCTGATCAAGTAAAAGGACTTTAGTCCCACTCCAAGCAGGAGGTTGAACTATAGAACACAGCAGAGCATAAGGAATTTTTCCATGTACTTTGAAAATAACATCTGCAGGATTGCTGCATTCTCCTGAGAGCACTGCACATCCCGCTTCTAGCTGTGGCCATCCTCAGTGTTTCACAAGGCAGAAAACCCTCTGGAGGCCAACAGCTTAACTAGAACCTCAACCTTGCCTCTGACAGTCAAGTTGTGCCATGCAATGCACACAACCTGAGTGAGCAGCCTCATGATCATAGGTTGGGGCTTTCAGCAAAGACACTAACTAGTGCAGGTCCTGACTGCTCGCTGTGCTACAGTCTTGCCATTGTCCACAGGAAATACAGAGGAGCCAGGCAAATTAACTGCAGAGAATCAGATCTCACTGACAGTGGCCAGCACCCCCAGGTTCAGTCCTTCCCAGCAAAGCAGCGAGGATCTGCTTCTCCTTGCTTGGCTGACACAGCGCCTTGGCACTGCAGGGCAATAGTAACAACAAACTGGCATGAAGTAGTCCATACTTCTACACCCAGCATCAAATTATCTTCCAGATATCAGTTAAGAGATACTCTGCCAAAGTAAAGATTTCTATAGGATTAAACCCTACTCACTTGATATGTTTGACAGGTCCTATATTATTGCCCTACAAAAAGACCTCCAGATCTCATCTTCCTGGATCAGAAGTTTGCCAGATGGAACTGCAGAGTTGAGAGCAAAGCTTGTTCCTTGCAGCATCTTCCTTCTTTGCTTAAACCCTCAAGGGAATTAAGGACATCTCCTGGAGTGTTGCTGCCCAGACCCAACAAGAAAAGGACTCGTGGACGTCATCCATGGGTGCCCCACATTTGCCTGCTTCAAGGAAGGAGGAGTCAGGAGTCAAGACGCTGACAACCACCGAACAGCCATCAAAGGGAACAGAGACCTCATATGGACTCAGTAGTCAGCTCACTAAATTAAAGGAAAGAAGGAGTCAGAGTGAGAGTTGAGAACACCTGGTTTCCTACAGTCTCAACATGCTGCCTCCAGCACAAGGAGCAACAGTGAAGGAGAAGCAGCAACAAGGATGGCAAAATCCCCCAATAAAACCGCTGCAGGGTGCATCATGCTCACAGGGGAGTGAGGGTGGGGAGCCAGCAGAGCCACCTTGGGGTCCAGGACCAGCACTGGTCAGGAGCTGTGCTGACTGCTAAGGACTGAATAACGAAGCAATAAAGCACTTGCACCAAACTTGCAGAAAGCAACCTGCATGGTGCCAGGTGAACAGGTACACACTACTTGCTTAATGGGAAAGGAGGGTATCATCCTGGAGAGACATTGTAAGAAGCAAATTTCCAGGTTCCTAAAGCATGGTACCAGCCATGATCTTGTTCTTGGACAAAACTTTTAATTCCTTCACACACAAGAGCAAAGCTGAGAGCCAGCAGAAAGGACAACTCCCTGGAGTTTGCATAATCCCAGCCTGGCAGAACCTCCCTCCTCCCCTACTTCTTTGTATTACTGAGTATTTCTCGCTTCAGCATTTCCAATCTGTTTTCCACTCTTCCAGTGGAACTGCAGTTCATCCAGGGTGTCATTGGGCCCTCAGCCCTCTCCAGGTGTTGCAGCTCCGTTTACCCCAATTGCCCAACCATAAGTCTGATCTGAACAATAACGAACCTTCAGACAGTGAAAAATCATGGACCAGAGCTACTCTACTTGACCTGTGTATCAGGATTTATGGAAACCTTACGAAAAAGTCATGCCTATCCTAAGTGCTAATATTCAGAGAACACAATTCTCCCTTTTGCTTGTGAATGGATGCTACTAATCTATTTGCACTGCTTTGTGATCTTTACACCAGCTCTTCACTCTCCTCCCATGCAAATGACAAGGTTTACCAAAGCTGGTTGCAATCTTTCCAACAGTCTAAAGCTGCGAGCCATCCTGTTTCCACAGATCCAAGCACCTTTAGAGCAAATGACACCCAAGCCAGCCTCTCAAATTAATCTCCCTTTTAAACTCAACCCTCAGATGCCTCAGACATTTCTCATCATCTGTTTTATACCATCGTCACAAAAACTCAAATATTTCTAAATGTACTCCGTCACCCCTCTTCTTTCACAAGGTCTATGCCTCCACCCACAGGGTTTCTCTCTCCCATTAACAAATCCTGTCCTACATCAAAGACCACTTCCTTATCCTTAAAACTTGATTTCTATTGAAAACGTTCATTCACGCACGTATTTCTATTACAGAACCCTTCCCATTTTCTTCTGCCATTTTCCTTCTAATGCACAAAGGTAATGGAGGAAGGGGCACCCTGGATATCTGTCCAGATTTCCTGATCCAGTATTCCTCATGTGCTTTCATCACCTTTATCTTCCAAGCCCAACTTAATCCTGATACTATTTCCAGTTCATTGAAGGCCCCAAAAAAGCAGAGCCTATTTAAGCGAACTGAATTATACAAATGGTATTTTAAAATACAAACTTAAGCCTCTACAGCTTCTATCAACTTAAACTATTACATGAACAGGCTCTGAAGATGGAAAAAGATTTCCTGTGAAGGCACAGTGTCACCTCTTTCAACCAGAATTAAGCTGTGCGATGCAAGACAAATTATTAAACACAAGAAATGTCCTCAAAAAAATGAAGCGGTAAAAACCCTTTTCTACTCTGCCATAAATACAAGCCATGTGGAAACATCTGCAGCTGGAAAACATAGCCTAGCAGTTAATTAGTGATTGTGTGTGTGTGTGTGTGCGCAGGTTGCTTAAACCAACTCAAGTATATGTGTCCACCATTCACATTAGGTTACATAAACGCAAGTAGGTTCATATAGTGCATCAGTAGCTCACTTAGCCAAAACGTGTTTGCTGAACTTTCACAATCCTGACACTTTCGAGCTTTTTTTTTTTTTTTTAAAGGCAACCTAAAAGCATGCCTTCAGACTAAAGTTTCTTATACAAAAAATAATAGCAACAAAAAAGTAAAAAACAGGCTAAAAAGAATTAACTGTCCTATATTGCAAAGCTACCAGTAGCTAAAATTTGGATACACGGGAAAAAAAAAAAGGCAGAAAACAAGATGACAGACATAAAAGAAAATGAAACGTAAAAAAGAGAGCAGTCAGGAAAAGTCTAAAAGGACAGGGCACAGGAGATACCAAGAAGGAGAAGAAAAAAAAGCTATGTTTTTTGTTTGTTTGTTTTTTAATAAAGGATGTTCTTGTCTGCCTAGCACCAGATACTTTCAACTGCACAAATCACAGAATCATAGAATCATCTATGTTGGAAAACAGAACCAGAGTTACCAAGAAAGGCAGAGGCGGAAAGAAGGGGTTCTCAGCAGCACCTCACCTTACAGAACCCACTTAGTTGAATACAGAAACATCATCACACTAGCATATATCATCGCCCATTTCATAACCAAAATGCAAATCAACTAAAAAAAAAAAAAAAAAAGTGAAAAAAGTGCTTTAAAAGAGCCTGCTACCAACGTAACTCATTCTTAAAAGTAGGCTGATTTATAACTCTGTAAAAAAAAAAAAAAAAAAAAGATCCAATTAATTATTAACAAACACTTCACAACTGTCTAAAAGATCTGCATACACTGCATTGCCATTTGCTGCTGTCACCAGAGGTAACAAAGGCTCACCAAAGCACCAGCTTTTAGCCATTGGTTAAGTATCAGCACACGCATCTTCTAGCATCAACAGGACAAGTTGAATGTTCTATCCACACCACAACAGTACTTTTTACCAGTCTTCATACTAGAATTCCTTTGCAAATACATCTATATATTTAAAGAAGCTACTGGACACATTGAACATTGTCCAGACTACTTCCTGAAAAGCTTCCCATTCTTCCTTTCTGTATCTTCCTACCCTATTTCCACTTTCTGGATGAAAAATAAGCTTGCAGTTTTACTAAAACTGTGTGAAATCTTTCTGTCATTCACGGGAAAGGGCCAGATACAGCTGGCAATACCTCCACCCTGCATAAAGCACCAAAAATACTTTCCACTTCTCTCACCGCCAAAGAGCAGACAGCATCATGGCACCAAACATCTAATGGATATTTTTTGGGAGATGCCCAGCCAGGTTTAACACCGGGTGGACACTGAAACCAGCAGGAAGGAAGCAGGAATAACAAGAGATACCTAAATTAACTCTGAGTCCTATTTCTCTCAATAGAGTCGTGCTAAACAATCCCAAGCACTTCCCGAGCGCTCACAAGGTGCTAAGCAGACTGGTTCCTCACGTTCCTCACCACCTCTCCATGACCACTGGAGACACAGAGGCTGGCCACCGAGCTATCGTTCTGCTCTTCCCAGAGGCTGACAGGGTAACCCTGACACCCATGGAAAAGGAACATGCATTTCTTAAATTTAGGGCTGAAAGCCTAGTTTGAAAATAGACGAGCAACAAGTAATATAAAAACACAAACGTACTTCATGTGCATAGAGCAGGGCTTTTCCACTATATAAAATGTATCTCATTGCCAACTTAAAGCTACTGCAGTTCTGAGATTGCCTAGGAAAACACTTACGACTTGACTCATTTCATTTTGCTGGGAACATACCAATTAACATTAAGAATAATGTAACACACATTTTATACCATTCTCTTGGAGACTAAAAATGATTTAGTTCCCCACAAAAGTTCCCTGCACCTCACCGTGACTACATGTACATCATGGTAAAGGAACAGTTTTGAGAGGTCAGTGCACGCAATCCACACTTCCAGTGTCTACACTTCTTTGAAGGTCCTGAATATAAAAGGGTTTTAAGCCACAGTTGACTTAAAGCCCCTTTACACACAAGGAGCTCCTCTTAGAAGCAACCTTTTCTCTGACAATCATGCTGAAAATCATATCACTTACAAGCAAAATATTATCTGAACATTTCACACTCAAAATACTTCAATAAAACACCCACACGGTGACAAGAATGAGACTTTAATCAGTTTTAAGTGGAGTTTTAACACTAAGAGATAAAGGGTTGTTAAACACAATAACAAACGGACATCTGATTTGTATGAGGCATTATCCTGTACATGTCATACTTTGTTTTTGTGTATTCTCAGTGCATAGCATTACACACAGAGCCACTGTTGCACAGCACAATAGTATTTGAAGAGGCTGAATCAGAGTAAGGCTGCTTAACAGACTGATTTTTTTCTTTTAGTATCTATATATATATATATGCTATATGAAAACAGACTGAAAATTTGAACCGGCAGAGAAAGGCAGCTCTGCCAAACACTGCAGTTGGAGCCCCTTTTAGTGCACAGTTCCACCCCATCCATCTGCATGCATGACACTTTCTAACAGTATTTAAAAGGTAAACGAGGCACTTCGTGGCAACCACAGGCATCGTTAACATATTGCACACATTTACTATGACTAAACATGGAACTTGCACACTAGCATCCTATTTTTCTTTGAAAGCTGAAACATCTGATGCTGCATGTAAACTCCAGTTTATCATGGGTGCCACAAGAATGAATCCAGAAGCTATTCATACAACTGCCCTTTAATAGCTGTGGTAAATATTTTGAGTGGGGCTACCAATGACCAGGGACACTACAGGGCCTAACAGTAAGCTCTTACAGAAGTGATGCCTTCAAGTAGTTTCAGACATGTAAGCTGTTGCACATCCAAAAGTTTAAGCATACAGTCCAGAAACTCAAGGAGAGATTACCTACAGAATGCGTTTCAAGCTAATTATGAATACTGTCATAAATAAAGTTTTAATAAGGACTCAAAAACCTTTCAGTCATAGTAATTCTTGTCAACTTCTATGGGGGTGGTAACTGAAATAAAGTATAGGAGAGTATGTATAATATATATTTATATATATAATATATATATAATGCCATTTTTCCATTTCCAATGACTACACCATAAAATGTAAGCAAGGCTTCTCAAAACATTGAAACATTCAAAATCAAAACCCTCATTCCAACCTTCACATTCCAAAGGAAAAATAACAGTGCAAAAGCCCATCGTGTCATTATTTCCGATCCAGCCCTCAGTGTTACATATTGGAATCACACCAATCCAATTTTATTATCATGAGCTCAAGAGTGGGACAACAGAGCAGTGTCAATATCTGAGTACTTTTAAAGCATCAATAGGTCTGTTTATTAGCCAACGCAACTTTTTTCAACTGCTAAAAACAAAGTAAAACATGATTGAAAGGGTTATAATTAAGTGTCATGTCCCAAGGTAACCACCTCCTGCTCGTCAAAAACAATGAGAATAATGAGCACTGGAACCTGCAATTTTGATCCAGTAAGATACCATAGACTAATTAGACCTCTAAGTCAGAAGATACCGATCAGTTTTGTTAGAATCATGAATTTGATGAGCAAAGTTGACCAATGGATACCAAAAAAAGCACTTTATACCTTCCTTTACCCAAGAGTGAGTCCTGCCTTGTCACATTCAAAATTCTTACCATTAATGCTGCTGTACAGGGCCCTTATGGATTCCATACACAGTTGTTATCTAGGCAAGAACACAGCTAATGAACATCAGCGCAAGTAATCTAATTGAAAAGGTATAAATTTGGGGACAGCAATTCATGGCATGCTTTAGAGTAAACAATTTTTGTCAGCTTCTTCACGTTTATATTACAACAGTAGTTGTACTGTTAAGTCATCTGCAGTCTGGGCATGTCAAATTTATACTGAAAGTAAATCTCAAGCCCTACTCCTGGCTACATCCCTATGAACAAATAATACAACACTGCCAGCTTAGAAATCTAATTTGTTTTGATTTGTGCTTTTTAACAGCAAACAATGTAGTTGACTTGTGTTTTTTTTGTTGTTGTTGTTGTTGTTGTTGTTTTTTTTAATGACAATGTATTTGGGACAAGTTCTGCTTTTTAAAATACGTGTATTCATGTATGTGCAGTGTTGAGAATTCATGGCAACACTAGTCTCCTCTGTGATTTTTTTTTTTTTTTTTAAAAAAACATCATAAGTACTGAGTATTCAAGTAAAATTCCCCAACAGTTCATGACATTTTTAGAAACGTGTGCAAAACTGCAAAACTCATTGTAATAGAATGTGTAAGGTCAAAGGGGTGGAACAGCTGACTGAGGTTTGATTTAATAAATGCATCATAAATCGTAAAAACAAACACTAACCTGAAGAATCTCCAATTGAAATTTCCTGTGCACCACTACAAAATATTTTATATTAATGAGAAAATAGCTTGCAAGGCAGCACATTAAGTATTCACAGCAGGAATATGATTGAAAAGCTAATAACGTAAGTGTAAGGTGTTGACTGACGTATGTACTAATAGCATCTGACTTTTAGCGCTGGCCTTGATTACACAGGAGATGGAGCAGCCATTACAATTCAGAAAAAGAACAATTAATAAATCATTGTCAAATTTTCAAACAATTTGTTTCAAGCCCATATTTTAGTTGATAGCCTCCACATTTGTATGGTTAAGTCATTGTTGCTGTGTTTCCTTTCTGTGACCCCAATAACTTTTCTCCCTTCATTTGTGGGTCTTTAGGATGTTGTAAAGGTTCATTCCTGTACCCCTATACAGAATCACTCCTTCTAGCTGCCTTTTCTAGCACCATTACACTTAAAAAATAAAATGCACAAACAACAAGCAGTGACAGCGGCGACTCTTCAATTGTCCAGGATGAATTATGGTAGCATGCTAAAGAAAGGTGCACATAAATAGCCGGATATGGTACACAGGCCAAGCTCCAGCAGACTATATTCCTTTCTGAGCATTATTTTCCATCCCCCCATCCAAAATACATGCATTAGAATGTAGTAAAACCTTCCAGAAACATCTCTCAGCCAACTGCAGACTTTTCTGTTGCCACATAAGTGCAAAAAAAGGGGCAGGATGTGAACCTGTATAATCGTGTTTTTTCAAAACTTCGTTTGGTGACAGAACACAAAAGGAAAAATTCCTACGTATACACATTAAGTCTGTCTCCACTTTTATAAAACTGGAATAAAATGGGAAAGTGCCATCTTTATAGTTCCTAATTGAAGTTTTAATGTCCTTTTGACACAAAAAGGTATATACATATCAGAGCTACGTAACCTTTTTTATTCAACTGGACAAGTGTCAAACCCTGTAGATTTATAGGGCAAAACAAGATTGGTCAGGAAAGAATTGTTCCTATAATTGGTAATCTGACACTGTGTCCTATTGCCATTTAAAAAGGTCCTTTTTTCAGTTTATTCAAGTTTGTCACTTTTTTTTCTTTTTTTATCTCCGATAAAAAAAATATTCAGACTTTTGTAATCTGCGTATGCTGATCTTCATCAAAAGGTTCATTCTCTGGATCAGAGTCAGTGGTGTCAGAGTATCTATAATGATCAGGTTCATTGTCACTAACATCTGGCGTTACAGAAGTTGAACTGCTAGCCTCTGGATTTGATGGCTCTTCTACTGTTTTTGTGAAAAATAGCTTCACCTGGGAAAGGAAAAAACAACAATTTAAAAAGGGAACCTGAACTTTAACAGAGCACAGGTAACAAGTGAAATTTGAAACAGCGTGGCTCGTTTCACTACACTGAATCATACAGGTGCTCCTCTCCCTAATCTGGAAACAAAGGAAGAACAATCTCTTAGAATGGTAGCCAGCCTCCCAGTACCACTCCTAACAAAATAAAGAATAACTGGCAATACAGCAGTTTTTTTTCAAGCCCAACTGAAAGAGTTCTGCACCAACTATTTGTGTTCTTGAGTTATAGCAGCTGGCCATACTACTGCAGTGGGCCATGCCACACTAAGCTTTTTGACTGTCCTACCTTCTAGACCTTTGATAGCACAGAGATTTTAATGAGTGCACAGGAATGAATAAAATACTTTTTCAACACTATAACCAGTGACTTTTTTATGTTAAAGTCTAATCCATGCAGCATTCAGGTAACTATGATAATTACCTTCAATTAAGTACTACTTATATTTTATAAGCAAGCCAGACAACATCAGATTTCTTTAAAATGCTCTTCTCATTTTGCAACAGCATTGGCATTGGTTCACATTCCTCAAAGCTGAACTCAGGTTAGGTCATAAAGTATTCTCATGAAGTGGGTGCCTCTGTAAATTGACTCAGGAATTACACATCGCTAATTGCAACGCAGCAGGTACAGGAAAGACTGCTGCCTGGGTCTCTGGGTTTCTTACTACTCATTTCTAAAAGGTTAAATAAATACTTAAAAAAAAATAAATAAGCATTTTCTCCCAGTTTCTCATCAGCTTTGCAAAAAAAAAAAAAAAAAAAAACACAACAAAAAAAAAACTTACACCTTCTATTGACTTCCTTGGAAAGCAGATAAATTTTAATACCTAGAACTTTTGCAAAATAGTGGCAAACCCACACATTACATTTCTACAGACAACAGTTTAAAACGGTTCCTCCATAAAGCAAGACAAACAAATGAGACAACTTCATGCAGCTTTCCAGCTTTGTTTACATTAAATATATACTGACCTTGAAGTTTGGAGAGAAATATCTGTTGGCTTTGTCTTTATTTGCTTTGTCTAGATCATTTTTTGTTAATGTAAGGATTAAATATTCCTTATCATTATCTGAGCGCTCTGTACTGAAAATACCATCAAGTTCCTGATCTGCAACTAGACTTCCATTTTCTACTTTGTCTGAATTTTCATCCAGTCCTATGAAGAATGTATTTACCCAAAAGTGAAACATTTTGTCCTAGGGGAGGAAAAACAAAGAACAAGCTTGCTTTAATATTCTCCAGCAGCATATTAATTTGACTAACATCATGAACTGGTCAAAAACAAATCAGTAATATCAAATGAAACTTGTTTGAACAACAGCACATCATTGGTTACATTGCACGCAAAGACATTTTCACCAGTTCTTCTAGACAATATGCAAAACTCTGCTTTAAACTAAATTTTAACCATTTGTGCTTTTTGAAGTGACTCCTTATAAAAGGCAGTTTTAAAAACAATCATACCTACAAAAAAAAGCAGATGACAATTAAACAAGTGTTAAACCTCCAATCACAAGGCACAGAGACATTTTCTTGCTCATACCTTGGCCAAGACATAGCCAAACTTAATAGTCAACCTGTGCAAACCAGCATAGGTTGACTATTCCACCACCAGCTCCCTTCATAACCATGTTTTTCTTTATTTTTATACAGAATAGTTAAGATTGAGCAAAGACACCCCACAATACAGAACTCCTACAGCGTATTCATTATTCTTTTATGGAGATGGTTTGTAACAGTCAGATGCTTGCAGCCCAGTGCTAAGAGCAGTAATACTCTGAAAGGGGCTGTTCTTTTACACAAAAGGAAATCTTTAACTAGAAGCAGAACTTGATAGATGACCATCAACAGTTATCTGGAAAGGCACGTGTTAGATTATCCACTGTAACACTGCAACAGGTATCTATGTACATATGTACAAAGGCAAAATACAGATGTACCAGTGATTTTAAAAAGTCACTGGAGAACTAACTAGCTGATAGCAGCCAGTACATTACATCCATCGTTATGACCAGCAGGGCTGTTGTGCCTGTCTACGTATATACTACAGAACCTGCAGAAAGGAATGTTCTGCTCTAGGCTAGACAATCCCTGAAAATACATCCAGGAACATCAACCTTTACACTCTCAGCTGTAGGATAGCTCTGAATGCTCTTGTGCTACTTTTGTCAGTCAAATGTAGATGTTTCCACAATCAGATACCATTAATAGGCTGGTTCTGACTAGCACACTAAGCACTTCTCTATGTGAAGCCCTGAGCTACGTTTAGTTCCTCTTTACAAATGGAACCTTCTATTTTACTCTGTTTTGAATTTTAAGGCAAAAGATCCAAAATGCAAATAGCTAGCCTTCCCACAATAGCCAAAATTTCTGCATTTCTGTTAAAGGTGGTGGGATATGAGAAGGGAAAGGAAAAAAAAGGAGATAACACATACCAGAATCTAAAATATTTTTGATGTTATACAGGAACAGAACAGGAAGCAAATCCTTCTAATCTACTTCACATGTTTAGTTTACTGGAGAGATCTAATTCTAATTTCTTATAGGAAAATTGAGGTCTTCCCTGCTAAACACCTTTGCTGGAAAGTGGATGGGCATCAGAGGTGATACAGAAGGGATTCTAGTGCACATCATATGAGCATGCTTCCCAGATGAAAGCAACTGGGCACCAGTAAATCATCACATCTTCCTGTGGCACTGGGAAGAGCTGCTGCTTTTCTTACGCTCTTCTTCCTCACAAACTAATAAAAACGTTTAAGCACGCAAACACTGGGAATTAAAAGGTGTCTGATGAAACAACTATCTGCATTCCCCACCGAAGTTCAGTAGCCCCATTTTCAGTACTCTAGGGTAAAATATACAAAAAAAAGTTGCCAGCTAGTGCTTCTAAGGCACCTATGAGGTACCCCATATCTTTAAGGAAGTGAAGGGGGAAAGGTAAAAGTTGAGTAGTCAGCCAGAAGCACTTCTTGTAGTTAAGCAATTATCCACTTTGACACACCAGTATCTAATTTATCAGACTAACATACTATGATTACAGTTGTCTTGGGAGGCTGATAGATGTTTGCCACTGACACCAAGTCCCCGGTCATGTCATCATCTATTAGGAAGTATTGTTGGAGCCCATCCATTCAATACAGCAATCAGCAGGTTCTTGACAGGCCCAGCCTGTTCAAACACTTAGCACCCTCTTCTTCACTAATGCTACCTCATATACAGTCTTAAAAACATCCACCCTGGGGTCTGGAAGTAGAAGATTAATGTCCTGGAAAAGAAGGTTTTACTCCTCATAATGCCTCATGAAGAAAAGTGACAGTAGGCAAAATCCTCATTAAGTCTTCAGGATAACTCGGTCCATATTCCTCCTGGGTTCTGAAGATGAATCCCCCAGAAGATACATAGTCATCCAAGGAGATGACCACTCCTGCTCAAACCAAAATACCAGTTCAGGTCAAAACAGAAAGATCAAGGACTTCAGCCCTCCAGCTACAGAACAGGAAGGACTGGAAGTCCAGGTTCTGTGATACAACGTAGGAGAAGGCAAGCCTGTGGCTGATGTTTCTAGCAGCTCAGTAAGCAATGGACATACCACCCGCAGCCTCATTTCTGATGGAGAGGTTGTAACTCCAGAGAAGATACAAAGAAAGTGCATTTCCATGCCCTGACCAGAGCTAAAGGAGATCCCACCTCTTGTAGGTGGGTGATGGTAGTACTGGCATCATTCTTCAAAACCACACTGCAAAAGCAGCAATGTACTTCAGTGCTGGTCCTCAGTACCACACCACCTCTCCAGCGAGGTCAGCAGAGGAGAGGATGAAGCTGATGACACTGCAACCAATGAATGGAAAAAATAGAAAATGGCTTATACCTACAGTGCTGAAGCAGCTTTGGAGGAAAACAGTGCCAAAGCAAACAAGGCCACTGGATGCAAACAAATGCTGCCAGAGGCAGAAGGAATGGTCTTGTCATGTCTCAGTTTTAAGCTTGATAAGGTGGAGCAGAACCAGAAAATAATATTTGGTATATAAAAGCCAGCCTGAACAAGCAACTGCAGGGACTCAGCCCTACTGATACAGCCTGGAGAAGACAAGACAAAAACTTCTCACCAGGTATCTTCTACTTCGTCTCCTTTGGGTAAATTTGCAGAGGTCTTCAGGTGCAGAAACGAAACAATATAACTTCCCTGAGCTGGTTATTTATCTTTTCATCTCCCTCCAGCTTTTTAAACCATCAAGTTATTCTCCTTCCGTCCCTGCTACACTAGCTAAACTAGCTTAATCAACTAAGTTCATGGGTACTAGAACATTGCATAGCCATTCAAATTGAGGGAAGACTTGATCAAGCTTTTGGGAATTAGCTCTTATGGCTGATAACTTTCACTGTTTTCGCTGGAAAGCAAAACCCATTACTCAAAGTGAGGATTCTGTCAGCTTCAGCTAAAGTGGAAAGCTCCAAGATATTTAATACAAGACCATGAAAAAAATTGACATAGGATGGGCCAAAGAGAGGGATTTTAAAAAATTAAAACATGAACAGAACTTGGGCTTTATGTACCAAATGCGAGTATCAGAACAAGTGCTCACAGGAATACTATTTAAAAAAGAGGCTTCTGAAAAAGAGTATTAGCTAGGTTTTCGTTTGTTTTTTGCGTGTGTTGTATGGCTTTTTTTTTTAAATGTATTTTGCTTCACTTCTAGTTACATCACAGGAATTTGCCTTAAAAATCTCAGGTATATTTCTTCCCATAACTAAGTATGCATCATAAATTCTACAATGCAGTATCAGACACCTGGGTCAAAAGCTGATTTAATCACAATATTCTGACATACAATACTCTGACATGTAACACATATAACCCCTACCTTCCTTGGAGTTTCTTGAAGTTTCTCAGTTCTCAGGCTGAAAGAAAAATATGCCTCACTCTAGAGTTGATATTTGCCTCTAACTGCAGATTGAGATCCAAACCCCAGATCATTTAAGCCATCATCCAGGGGTTCCCATATCCTCATGGGAGTTTCATTTTGCAGAGACACCAACAGGCACTTAATCATTTTGCAGCAACAGATTAGGATGGAGATGCTATCCAGCAATCAGAAGATAAAGAACATGTTTCAAGCTGTTCCAGGCTAGCACTATGATGGAACTGATGAAACTCGTACCATTTTCAGATCAACTGTTGTCTTCTGACATTTTCAGAGAGTTCATTCTTCAGTGTTCCCTAGAAGCAATTGCCCCAAGTTTTCTTTAACCATAGAATCACAGAATGGTTTGCATTGGAAGGGACCATAAAGGTCATATAATTCCAACCCCCTGCCATGCACAGGGACACCTCCCACCAGACCAGGCTGCCCCATCCAGCCTGGCCCTGAGCACTGCCAGGGAAGGGACAGCCGCAACTTCTCTAAGTCACCTGTTCCAGTGCATCACCACCCTCTGAGTAAAGATTTTACTAATCTAGTTATAATTAATCTAATCTAAGTCTACCCTCTTTTAGTTTAAACCCATGACCCCTTGGCCTGTCACTACACTCTGACAAAGAGTCCCTCCCCAGATTTTCTGTAGCCCCTTTTAGGTACTGGAAGGTCACTACCAGGTCTTCCCAGAGCCTTCTCTTCTCTAGGCTGAACAGCCCCAGCTCTCAGCCCGTCTTCACAATAAGGGGTGCTCCAGCTTCTTGATCATCTTCATAGCCCTCCTCTGGACTCAGTCCAACCGCTCAATCTCCTTCCTATGTTGGGGGCGAGAGCTGAATGCAGAGCTCCAGGTGGGGTCTCATGAGAGCAGAGCAGAGGGGGACAATCCCCTCCCTCACCCTGCCACCCACACTGCTGTTGGTGCAGCCCAGGGTACGGTTGGCTTTTTGGGCTGCAAGCACACATTGCTGGCCCTTGTTGAGCTTCTCATCCACCAACACCCCCAGGTCCTTCTCAGAGCTGCTCTCCATCCATTCTCTGCCCAGCCTGTGTTTGTGTTTGGGATTGCCCTGGCCCAGGTGCAGGACCTTGCACTTGGCGTTGTTGAACCTCATAAGGTTTGCACAGGCCCACTTCTTAAGCCTGTGCAAGTCCCTCTGGATAGCATCCCACCTTTCCCTCCAGCATGTCGACTGCACCACTCAGCTTGGTGCCACCAGCAAACTTGATGAGGGTGCACTCCATCCCAGTGTCCATGTCACAGACAAAGCGTCAGTCCCAATGCTCACCACTGAGGAACACCACTCGTCACTGGTCTCCACCTGGACATCAAGCTGTTAACTGCAAATCTTTCAGTGTGACCATCCAGCCAATTCCTCACCCACCGCGTGGTCTGTCCATCAGACCACAGCTCTCCAACGTAGAGACAAGGATATCACTGGGACAGTGTCAATGTTTTGCACAAGTCCAGGTAGATGATGTCAGGTGCTCTTCCCCTATTCACCAATTTTGTAACCCCACTGTAGAAGGCTACCTGATTTGCCAGGCACCATTTGCCTGTAGTGAAGCTGTCTGTCACCAGTCACCTCCTTATTTTCCATGTACCTTAGCAGAGTTTCCAGGAGGATCTGCTCCATGATCTTGCTAGGCACAGAGGTGAGACTGACTGGTCTGTAGTTCCACAGATTTTCCTTTGTTCCCTTTTTAAAAATTGAGGTTGTGTTTCCCCTCTTCCAGTCAGTGGGAACTTCAGCAGACCACCATGACTTCTCAAATGCGGACAGTGGTGTAACAACTACATCCACAAGTTCCCTCAAGAATCATGGATGCATCACATTGGTTCCACGGACCTGTGCACCTTCAGGTTCCTTAGATGGTCTCAAACCTTCTCCTACAATGGACAATTCATCATCGTTCTCCCAGTTCCTGCCTTTGCCTTCTGGGGCCTGGGCCATGTGGCTGGAGCTCTTGCCAGTGAAGACAGAGGCAAAAAAAGTCACTGAGTACCTCAGCCTCCTCTATTCCAGGTAACTAGATCTCCTGTTCTGTTCCAGAGAGGGCTCACAATTTTCCAATCATCCTTTTATCACTGATGTACCTATAGAAGCCTTTCTTGTTGTGCCTGATGTCCCTGGCCACATTTAATTCTAACAGGGCTTTGGCTTTCCTAACCTGATCCCTGGCTGCTTGTACAATGTCTCTGTATCCTTCCCAGGCTATGTCCTTGCTTCCACCTTCTGCAGGCCTCCTTTTCCTCTTTGAGTTTGGCCAGGAGCTCCTTGTTCATCCATGCAGGCCTCTCGGCATATTTGCCTGACTTCCTCTGTTGGGATGCATCACTCCTGAGCTTGGTGGAGGTGGCTCTCAAATATTAAGCAGCTTTTTTGGGCTCCTCTTCCTCCCAGGGTTTTTGTCAGGTGGCCTCTAGCAGACCCCCACTATAGTGTCCCCTGTCCTTGCCCTCCCTGTAATCCTGACCCATCAGCTCTGTCAGCTCCTCATCCATCCCCAGGCAGAGCCCAAGGCACTGCAACCACTCACACTGACAGAGGGTGATGTCCCCTCCTCGCCTCCCCTGCCTGTCTTTCCTAAAGAGTCTGTATCCTTCCATGCTAACATTCCAAGTATAGGGGCCATCCCACCACATCACCATAATGCCAGCAAAGTCACAGCCCTGCAGGCAGGGGAGGCATCTCTAACTCCTCTTGTTTATTCCCCATGCTATGTGCATTAGCATAGAGACATTTAAGTTTGGCTCCTGCGTAAGTTTGGATCCTGACTTACTGGCTGGAATTCCTTTGTGCTGCTCTTCAGGTGTTCTCCTGCTGACCTATGATCCTTCTCCAAGCTCTGGGCATCTATCGCTGACTCCAGCATCAAACAGGGAGGAACAGGATGGATTGAAGTTTCCCTCCCCCAGCAACTCCAGTTTAAAGCCCTCTTCACCAACTTGGCAATCCTATGACCAAAAATGCTCTTTCCCTTCTCTGACAGGTAGACCCAGCAGACCAGGTTTCTCAAAGCAAGTCCCATGGTCTAGGCAGATGAACCCATATGTGGCACCAGTCCTGTAACCATCTGTTGATTTGCCAGATTCGACTGGCCCTTTCAATCCCCTCCCCTTTTTGATTAAAAAACTATCTGCGCTCCTGATTCCCTAACTGTGTTCCCAGGGCTCCATAATCCCTCTTGCTACTCCTCAGAGTGCTCCTGACTGCATCACCGGTGCCCACATGGAACAGCAGCAGCAGCAGATACTGTGATGACTTTCAACGTGTGCAAGAAAATTTGTTTAGCAACTACCTATAAATCTGCTAAGAAACCTTGCAAGAAAAAGAACCAGTGATGGGCAGCAGACTTGTAATTACAGCTTCCATAAACATGTCTGAGTAAGCCAGAATCTTTGAAAGATACGATACTGTAATTCCTATTAAGCTACTCCTCGTAGCTTAGGTGATCACTCCAGAGGGTGGTAAGTCTGCAATAAATCCCCACACCAGAAGGCCTCCTCTTTTCGGGTTTTGAGTAAAAACAATACACAGTCAACTTATCTAGAAGAGAAAAAGGCTTCACTACCTCTCATACAGAGGGGATTTCACAGATGTGAAACATTTGTACAGAAACAAGTGGTCAAATTTGCACCAGGATAGGTTTTCAGCCACTAATATTCACCTTTGGCCTATTCTCATCTTAGTCACTTTACATAACAGTGTCAGAGGGACCATGTGGAAGGACTATCCCCGGTGCCAAAGCAAACAGAGATGGAATATTTCACTAATTCTCAATACCAAGAACTCAGCAGTGATTTCATAAAACAGACTAGGATGCTTACACCAGACAGATGTCCTGAATTTTTCTGCTCATTTACACTAGAGCTAGCAGAGGTGGCCTTATCAGAACTATTTAACACTGTACACCTACTTTATTTTGGCCTGAATTCTTATACAAGGTTGAGGATATTTAAACATTATGTTCAACACATTTTTGAAGCAGATTATCAAGGTGATTTCTTTACAAAAGACTTTTGTCTGGAGAAGAGACCATTCCTATCTCAGGAAAGCTTGCAGATGTAGAAAGAACAGCTTTCAAAATCTCAGCATTTCTTAGCTCCGTCTGTCCAAGAACACTGAGAAAAGGAGCACCTTCACACTGTCTGTAGTCCACAGACCTAGAATAGTGAAATCACAGCTGACACAACATTCTGAAATGAAACTACAGTACAGTAACGTGCTTGCTACATTTCTGTAGACAATTCTATAAACTTTTCTACATATTCTTGAAGACTGAACTTATACTACAGAAGTCATATGTGACAATGAAGACATGTAGTTTATGCTGTCACTGGATCTCAGTGCTCTCTGTAGAGGTAAAACAAATGCAGGAATATGATCTGGGTGCTACATACCCAAGATCCAGCAGGACTATGAATTGGTGTTATGAAAGCTTACTTGGGGACTGGGAAATGCAGCACAATGCTTTTGATGAAGTCTGTTTGCAATCCACATATTACCAAAGACAGTAAAGAAACCACAATTCCCAGTTCAGATAGAACAGAGACCAGATAAGACAGGACCTTGACTCAGATGTTTGGGTTTCGTTTCATCTCCTCCTTGTATTCCTCATGTCTAGCCCACAGAACTAATCTGGGTGCTCCTTTCAAAACTTTCTCTTGTGCACTGAAGCTTTAAGCATCAATAATTTTAATGTCTAAAATGAGACATTACAATTTGCCAAATACTTTGTTTTACAGTTCTGTCTTGCACAGTTGCACTGAACAATTAAGACATCTGGTTAAACAAGCAGCAGAAGAAAATATTCCTATTAATAAACTGTTCAAACTTTTGCAGACAGCTGAAGAGGATATTTCTAGCTACTGAAAATTTATCATTATACTAGTTAACTGTACCTTGTAACTGAACAAACCTATGAACTAAATAGATGTGTAATACACATGCATGCTAATAGGTAGACCCTGCACGCACAGTTAGGAGGTTATCATCTTATCACTTATGTTTGTCTCCCAATCCACTGTAGTTTTTTCTCATTTTTTGTTTTGCCTGTACACAAGATTTGCTCAAAGAATTCTCTTAAGTTTTATAACTTAAACTGTAAACAACTATTCATAAAGATCAGATTTTTTTTTGTAGTAAATACAAAGTTAGTATTTAGATCAAGATTTCATTCCTACCCTTCTCTTAAGTAGACGCAAACTAGTTCCACAAGCACCAGAATCAATGAGACATTTATCTTTAAGAAGTCATCGATTTTGGTGCCATAGTAAGTTCAAGATTACTTTTTTCCCCACAACTGAGATACTGATAAAATTCTCTGTTCTGAGTGAATTCTCTAAACGTCTGATGTCAAGGCGTTGCAGCTGAACAAAACACTGCAGCATGAACTCAAAAGATGGCTGAATAGATTGCAGAGATTTTCACAAAGTGTGTAGGAACTCAATTATCTCGAAACTTCAACCAAATTTGACAGATGGATAGAAATCAGCCAACAGCACACAGACAAGATCTTCTGTGCCTGCTAAAACCTTAAGAAAATTTAGTGAAGAAAACAGCTGGAGTTAACTTGCTCAGTATGCAAGTCTATTTTTAGAACGAGAACGTTTCTTCCTCAATCAGATTGCTCACTACTACCCAAACTACTGCAAAACATATCCAGCATAACTTTTATCTAACCTTTGTACTTAATTTCACTGACTTAAAATATCCATCTTTCATTTTGTGGTAGATTCTCTACCTGGGAAAACTAGAAAAGAATTAAATACAGCAATTACACATCACTGAAAAATAGACAAAATCCTAGTCCTGCATCAGCATCGGTCCAACAACATTTTCCAGAAAAACAAGAAAACCAACCTTTTTCAACATCTTGTTCTGTTTGTGGAAAAACTCCACTTTGATATCACCGCATACCGGCAAAGGTTGAGGGAATTCAAAGTACATAAACTTGTCTTCACGTCTTGAGGGTCCTGAAGGGGAGGTGAATATCTTTACCTTTAGCTGGTACACCACAAACTGAGGATCTGCATGGCAAAAAAGAGTGTCACTTTGCAAGAAATGCCTTTAAGTGTAAAAACAACAACAACAAAACCAGGACCATAATAATAACCTACAGCACTTTGGAAGTTAAGTATTTGCAAGAGTCAGGGCAATAAAAAACCTTACTGGATACCACTGGAAATGACAGATTTCCATACTTTGTAGCAATATTCTCAGGCAACCATAGGATTCATGAAAAGTTGCTGTTTCTTTTTAATATATAATGACTACAGATAGTAACTACTACTTGATTTTTCCTTGCACATTCCTTTTCATCTCTATACTACATGGATATAACTGAGGGGTTTTGTTCTCTTTTGTCTCATCTTCACATTGTAGAGTGGGCAGTCATGTCAGATCAGATTTTTTTGTGTTAGATGTTTGTGTCAGAACAGATTTCTGTTCTTACACAAACAGAACTGTTACACAAACAAAAACAAGGACAAAATTTAACTTTAATACACAAACCAATCTGCACCAACAACAGACTATACAGATGCAGACCGTAAGTCTGTCCTGTAAATCACCACCACAAAACAGAGCCAGCTATAGCATAGCTTTCTCAAATAAGGTAACAGCTGAAATTGTGAGGGTTTTCTGGTGCAGCCTAAGCAAATGCAATTTGGAAGTTGCCAACGAAAACTAGTATGAAAGCCATAAATATTAAATGAAATTTATTCAACAAAATCCTTCTGCATTTACTCCTGATTTTCCATTAACAGCAGATGTAGCCTGCTCTCTAGACAACACGCACCAAACCATATCTGCCTCAGACTTCACAGCAATGCAGAAACCACCACGGTGGAGCTGTGGGAATCTCTACCAAGCATACCCACACTATCTTGCTGAACAGCCTATCCATAACACTTACTTATCTCTCTCAAATCCTCAGCACTGTGAAACCCCTTTTTTTTTTTTTTGCCCAAGAGACATGGCTCTGCTCAGTCTGAGACTTCAAAACAGAAGGAAGATGACAGAATTAAGATTGAAAGATACCATATATTGGTAAAATTAGTACTATCACAGTAGATACATCACTAAAGAGCACAACATCATTGCTTTCACATTCTGAAAAATCACTGAAATCTCCACAGAAACAAATTGTTGCAGTACACGAAGATGTTCAAGTTGGTAAGTACTGTCCACTTATATGCTTAGCAAATATTCGTCTCAGCATCCTACAGTGAAAACAGCAT
This sequence comes from Aythya ferina, assembly GCF_964211825.1. Classification (NCBI taxonomy): domain Eukaryota; kingdom Metazoa; phylum Chordata; class Aves; order Anseriformes; family Anatidae; genus Aythya; species Aythya ferina. The sequence goes on along the minus strand of NC_140302.1, from coordinate 8,461,913 downwards.
GCTAACAACCTGATACGGCCAAACAAGTTAATGCTCATGTAAACGATTCATACTTCATGTAACTTGATTTTACAAGTAATAGTTATCCAAAACACTGAATAAGGAGAAATGCAGAAATCTGTGACCTCCACACCACTATCGCAGAGACAGAGGCTTTCTGGCACTGGCTCTTCCTTTCCTCCTCCTCTTCCTGTAAATACAGCTAGCCTGACAAGCTGCTAGATTGTTTCTTATGTGCATTGTGTTCAGGTACTGTCTTACAACAACATTAATAGTGCAATTTAAATCAGAGCCGCAAGAGGCACTGGAATTAATTACACATTAATCCCCATAGCAAAACCATTAGAAAAAACATTTCCACTGTAACAAAAAATGAACACGCAACATCAGGTACTTCCTGCTCTGAAACACAGCCCACAGGAAGACAGAAGTAAATATGTACTTACACTAGAAAGTTTCAAGGAATCTGCTGTTCCTTGCTAACATACTGCACACCAGCAACCCACATTATTCATTTACAGGTGTATATATAATATTTAGTAAGTCTTCAAATAAAGAAAAATTTATTTCACAGTTAATTAGATATGTACCCAGTGGAGCTGACTTTTTTTTTTGAAAACCATCATGGGAAGAATAACATCACTTGAAGCCAACTTGCCATTGAACAATGTTTTTCAGCAATTCATGTTTCCCAAGAGTTGCTATATTTTAAAAAATGGCTTTTTTAAAAAAGGAACAAATACCTAAATGTGTATATGTACGTATGTGTGTGTGTGTATATATATACACACACACACGTACATATACACGTTTATATATATATATATATATATATATATATATGGTATCACTATTTAGCTTTAAACAGTTACGTATTTCCCAATTTAAAAATTATAGTAAAATGGTCATACAACTCTGTCACAGACCTCAACTAACTATACCTTGGAGGATAAAAATGAATAGACCACACTAACAGCAGATTTTGGAAAGTTTGGTATTTAAATATGGTCTTGTCATCCTTTAAGATGTGCTGCCATTCACATCACATATCAGAATGGTAACTTACAGCATAGCTGCTTGGCATCACACAAGTGACTTAAAGTCAAGTTCAAATGCTGCCTTGTTTTCTTACACGAGCTAATGGAGAATAATGTAGCACTGGGTACTTACTGCAAGTTCCACCGCTGAACATGGGAATTGTTTCAAACATCATCTTGTGAAACAGCAGTGCCACTGGTCTGTAATCCAGGTGATTCTTTAACAGGTAGCTATAATAGTACACGTAGCGTCTCTGACTGGGAATTGTTACTCCCTAAACAAAGGAAAAATATATGTCAAAAAGCATCCAGACCATTTGCTAGCAGTGACTAACAAGGCTCCTGCGTACTATCTTGGGATTTAACTAAAGATGAATAAACCACGAATGATAAGGTAAGCAAAAGTACACAGAATAAACCACCATTTTTTATGCTGAGCAAACCTTTGGCAGTTAGGCTGGAGACTAGCACAGAGTAAAATACCCTTGCTGGTAGTAACTCAAAAGCAGGGGAATGCTCCATCACAGAAACCCATCATTACAGCTTTTTAGTAGCTCCTAACAACCCACAGGGATTTCTTTCTTGCGACTAGAAAGTTAGTTGGAGCCTGGTCCAACTAACTGGCTTAAAAAACAGCAAAAACGTAACAGCCCGTGGGCACATCCCATTTTTCCCCAGTCAGTTGTCCACATCTCTTTCACTTGACTGGTTCTCCAGCTATTTTTGACTGGTTCTCCAGCTACTTTTGTAGGTATCTCCTAGCATCCATCTCAAGCAGCAAGGTAAAGAATGCAACCTTTTCCAAATCTTGAACATAAAGCCCTCAAAGACTGTGTGTGACAGACTTCCAGCATCACTGTGAGGAGGCCCCTATAATTTTTAAGCACCAGTACATGGATTACTTTTCTACAGCAGTTTCAGAGGACTCTTCTTTGGTTTGCTAATATCACTGTACTCATGACTGACACTACCTTCTATTAAAGACATTTCAGAAATGCATTTTGAAAATCAAAAGTGGAAAGTTTCATTAATATGGGCCTGATGGTTCAAATTGTTAAATGAAGAACTTCTCAAATGAATTATACAACTCTGAAGCAAACCCTTACTTTGAGACCATATAACCAATAATTTTTTTTTTTAAATAAACTTTTATTACTATTTCTACAATCTTAAACTTCAATAAATAGTTTCAAAGCTCTTATAGCTACTGTTTTCAAGAGGAAATGATAAAGATGAAAACAAATTGAATTTAGAAAACGCATAAAGTTTTGTAACAGGCCATACCATATACTTGCAACTGCGTCATTAAGTACACTTTCTTATTAAAACAATGTGAAATTGCAATAAACTGGAAATAACAGAAGGTTTCATATATGAATCTGTGAGCATTTTAGTCATGAAGTCCACAACACAGTGCATCTATAAACACTTAGTTCTAACATCTCCTTCACCTCACAACAACCATAAGGCTAAGGATAGCCAGAATACTTGGCTATCTTCCTGCCTTTATTTTTAAAATGTTGAGAGTTACACCACTTCAGCTGCTTAAAAATCACACAAAAGGCTTTTCCCTATAGGACTTGTACAACTGCCTTCTTAAGTAGCCTTCTACTTCTCGTTCAGATGTCACCTTGGTAGTTATCAGACCCGCTCCTTAAGGGAGCTTTCAAGTTTGCTTTATTGGAATCTGAGCTTCACGCTTGAGAAAATCCCAGTGTCAGAGCAAACCATTAGTAATTTGTCGACACTGCCAACTAGAAGAAAGCCTTACAGCTGAAAAAAATGCCTCCCTTCTCTGCTCATAGCTTCTCCATGCCATAAAGGATGAGTCGTACTAAGAAAGCACAGCACACCTTACCAAGGCAACTAGGAATGGGTCCAGAATGATGGGAACAGAGCCACTTACATGGCTAAAGTGACAGGTGATCTCAAAGCAAAAACAGTTCTCAGCCAAGAAGGCAAATCTGAGATCTCTGCTCCCCAGAGACATAGCCTTTACCCTGAGATCCTCAGAATCAGCCACGGTGAAAGGGAACAGAAAATTACTCATTTTTCAAAGGTTTGCTTTCAAAAAGAATTCTTTCATAACAAGGTAATATTCTGAGAGGTATGATCAATCCCCACTTACATTTATCCAAGGAAGAATAAAGAACAGGGAAGCAGTTTAAGCACTTTCTCCTTGAGCTGCTTGTATTTCACACCAACCCCCATCAACTTTTTTTTTTTTTTTTTCCTCATGGGCATCCAATAAGCTCCCCTAGTCCCTGAGACAGAGCTTCAAAGATAGTGCTGAGCTGTGTAGTTGTCACCAGAATTATAAGCTGCTGCCTCGTGGTTTTCCTCTCACTGTAGCATGGGCAGCATTATGAAGAAGAAACAGTTTTGGAAATAATATTCCCACGGTCACTTCAATAACGTGTCCTACTTCAAAAGCAATATTAAATCTGCAGCATCAGACTAAGCTTATGGCATTGGGTTTAGTAGAGCTTGTCACCTGAGCCTTCATAACTGATCAGCTATGACACATCAGACATTGGATACCTACCTGCTGAAAAAATCATTCTGAGACTTCCTCGCAGAAAGTAATTGTTTTTTATTTCCTGTTCAGTTACATTTAACTGCTGCTATCACCACTATTAGGAGTTTTTCCTCAAATACAACAATATGAAGGTCAAAGAATGCTCTTTAATGGATCATCTCCAGCCCAGGCATTTGATTAGTTGTTCCCAGCTGATAACTATTCATTAAGTAGACCATGCTTCCTTCTGAGACTATCCTCATCATAAAACCCTTCACAGAAGATGTGGGAATAAATAGAAAGTTCCAGCTGTAGGAACCTACAGTTGTCAGTCTTCATCATCACAGTAGTATTTCAGTATCCATCTTAAGGAAAAAAGAGGTGATAAGCTAACCAGTTCAAACTGTGGAAGCAGCAGCATTTTTTTAGAAGACTTATTTTGGGACTGACTTCTTCCTCAGTTCTGAAAACAGGCTGGACAACCATAATTATTTATCAAATTCCAGAGAACAGTATCTCCCTTAGTTTAAAGGGAAAGGAAACAGTGCTGTTCTACTACAGTGGTGGTGACCAGACTATTTTTTATCCAGTGCCTTGTAATCTTTCCCATTCTCTCCTTCTAAAAAAGGATCCCTCCCATGATGAGTTACAGAAGCTGAATGAGGCAGCTTATATGAAAAAAAAGCACTTTTAGGTGAGAAAGAACCTTTTATACTCAAGCTCTGCCATGTCTTATTCCCCACTACCTTTCCCAGGACAAACAGTACATCAGCAGACTCTCTAGGAATTGTCAGCTTAATCTACAACTCTCACTGGATGTTGCAAATGCTTCCGCGAAGCTGCTTGTGCCATCACGCACTTGGGAAATGCTTGCTACAAAAGTACTCGGGGGTTGTCCTCTTGACCAATTAGTCATACTTCCTCTTGCAATTAGACTCACACTTCCTGCCAGCATGGACTAAACCCTCTTGAGACTCACTTTGCCATGCACATTAATGGCTACAGTGATTTTAGTTGTACTATTCTGAGTAGCTATACAAAAGGTGCATACCTTGTGCTTGCTTTAAAGAAAATATGGTACCTAATTAAAGCCAGTTTTCCTTTATCATGCATGTCTTGGCCCAGCAACAACAACAAAAAGTTTCTTGTCCCTGGGTGCAAGCAGCTCCTTTGATGTCTCAATTACTTTGAGTTCAGGAAGTCAAATATATAAAGGTGTGGTGAAGTGTCAAGTACTAGAGCAGCATTTGGCATGCAATACTGAAACACTGGCCGAAAGGGAAGACAAAGCTCCCAGAACCTACCCTAGAATACCTGCTTACACACGCTACTGTTACAATCATGGGAATCACATACTGCCCACAGTCCAAATAAAAATAACCAGGCTCAAGTGGAGCTGGGAAAAATCAACTCTTCCAGAAGAGACATTGAAACCAAAACAAAGTTCCTGGTTATAGACAGTATTTACAGGGAAGCTAAACAAGGCTCTCACTATTCCTGTTTACTAAACCCTCTGCTACCTCAAACACGCCAGAGGGACCGCTGAGGTACTAATGAACAATTAACTGACCTTATCCTCCAAACAGTAACACACAGAAATACCACCCTCTTCATACAAAAAGGAAACTGAGGTACAGTACGCTTCACCATATATTTGTTGAGGTTTGTGATTTTCATGTCATTTTAGCTGGCTCTAGATAATTCTTATCAGTAAGAGCAGTCTACATTGTTTATTCATCACACAGCTTATTCCTATTCACTATAATGCCTTCTTACCAACTCCCATGAAGCTGTGATGGGAAACCTTTACGCTGTCTTCTTTCTAGTATCATACCACAATTATCTTCTAAAGCAGAACATGGAATAGCAGCTCCATCTCCTAAGAACAGCAAACTAGGAGTTCATTTGCTCCTTCTAATGAATCAACAGCCAAATCCTAAAATTCCTTATGTGATACTTCAGCTCTCAAGAGCCTTCAAACACAAAACTCCACTTAAAGGTCTACACGCTGCAAAATTAATACTTTATGCAAATATTACAGGAACACAGAGAGCTCGGTACTTCAATAGGTTGAAATTGGCTTGCTGAGATGATTCTCCAGGTCCACTCTACCGAGATGTACAAGGAAATGATGGAAGATAAGCAGGGAAGCTTGTTGAAATGACCTTGCATCATACACGTTATTATATTTGGAGAAGGTTTCAGGAAGAAAAAAAAGACTTAATTCACATTAATGAGGCATAACCAAGCCAAAAAGGTCCAACAAACAGTTACTGCTAAGTCAGTCTGCACCACTGACAAGGTCTTAACAGAAAGCTCTTGTAGCCACAAAAATCATTTCTCTGAAATGACAACCACCCACTCCTCAGAAGTAGAAGAAATTAAATGGCCGCCCCTGACAAAGCAGGTTCTGAGGCAGACAGTATCTATCCTTAACAATGCTTTTTAATGAAAAGGGAGCATCCATCAGCAGACTGGATATACTCTTCCAGTAGGGATATTCATCTGTAAAAAGCACTTTAATGTCTATGCATCTCAGAACACCACCACAGAAGTTGGGAGAACCTGAGGAACTGAATGGCTCATCCATTCAGGCAAAACAACCTAGAATAATCCTCTCATTTCAGCTGAAAATGCTAAACGAAAAGGTTCACTCATCAACCACCTATTTGATGCTACACACAGCAGAACGCTATTTAAAAGGCTATTTAAAATAAACTGTCCAGATCATCATGAACAGGAGATGGAAAAAACAGACTTTCAGTGTTGTGGCTAATTTCTTATGCTGCTTAAGAAAGCTTTTGTATTAAGAAGGACTATACCGATCCAATAACGTTAAAGACTTTAAACATTAAGCATGAAATCAGGTATTACAAGGCATTTCTTAAAGGGTTTGACTATTCAAATTGACCTCAACCAGGAAAAGTATAAAGTAACTTACCTTCTTATCTCTGGTCCTTACTTCCCCATAGAAATCTAGAGCTTCCTGAGCCTTTAAAAACTTGCCTCGATGCAACAAATATGCGCATATCATTACACCAGTTCGTCCCTTTCCAGCTTTACAGTGGATTGCTGCAACATGATTGTCATCTTCACTTAGCCATTGGTCAAGATCTTCACAAAAAGGTTTAATGAGCTCAAGTTGTGGTGGGTTATGGTCTTCAAAAGGGTACTGTGCAACTGTAACAAGAAAGAAAAACTTACCAAAATCTCAAAAGGAAACTACAGCAAGCTCAACTAGACGTGTCACCTTTGGACAAGCACACACAAAAATTAACATTCTAAATAAAAACTCTTATATAAGACTCTTATATGTATATATAAGACTCTTATATGTATATATATAAAGCATATAGCTTTGTTTTCACTGTTGTGCAAACATATTATACACTAAACACATCACAGACATTTCTCTATTAATACATAAGCACATATCTTAGACTATTTCACAGTGCTTCTGAAACAAGTGGCACAGACTCTATTTTACACTATTTTTCTGGAATTTAAGAGTGCACTGGCACAAAGAATAACCTTGTGAAAATCCATTGGTCAACAATTAGACTACCTGCTGAGAAAAAGCAGGGCCAAACCTCACTCACTGATCAGAGACAGGAATTTTGCAGCAAGAATTCTGAGTGGCTGGTTCTACATCATGAACAAACACTCAGAATTTGCTCCAAGCAGTTTAGAAACAAAACTAATTTCTATATTAAATAATTGTAATCAAAAAAGAAATCTCATGCAAGGCATCTGCAATACCTATGGGTTTTAAGATGGAAACCATCAAACGCAGTTGTCTTTTTTTTTTTTTTTTATGTGGATGTGTGTGCATACGTATGTATTTCAAGCAAGCATGTAGGAAATAAAAAAACACTCTGAGCAAAAAATAAGCAACAGGCAGATAGTAGCACCCAAAACAAACCTATTCCTGACTCATCAAATCAGACAACAGATAATGCCACACTGGTTGGCATTACATTGAGATGTACTAGTTTGGTCAGAACAGCACTTCTCAAAGCACACCCGTTTCTTGAGCGACAGACTTGGGACCTTACAAGTCTGGTTCATTTATAAAATTTCTCAGCTAGAAACACCATTTCCTTTTCTGGTCTAAAAATGAACACATTTCATTTCTGGCATATGTTTGTATTTGCTTCAGAAGTACTACTCTCTTGTCATACACACAAGGCTCCTTTTGATGAATCCCCAAGGACTTAAAGAGCAGAAGTGAGGTATGAAGTTATGGAACTGCTAAATCACTGTAGCACAAGTCTGAAGCCTTTTGGATGGATCTGCAAGGACAGTTTATTCTCTTGCAGTACAGATTGTCCACTTAATCTCCCAGGAGACCAAAAATGGAAGCCTGATAAAGTGAATAATCTCTCTTAAAGAAGCAGCAAAGCTTAATGAACATGAATGTACAATAAATAAATTCTTGCACTTTGAAGATGCAAAGACACCCAAAGTGACCATTGCATGCAAAGTTACACAGATGTTACTTTTTGCAGCAGATATAAGCGAAAGGAATTTATTTAGAAGCCCCTAAAATAGGAAAGTACTCAGAATCAAAGACTTGCAGCATCTCCTATGTTAACCACATCCAGTAAGGCTCCTGTGAAGGGGAGAGACAAAGAAGTCCCAAAATAACTGCCTGAAAAATCCCAAGTAGTAACAGATCATTGAAGATGCTCTCCAAGATTTGGGATCACAGGCAAACCCTGCAGGATTTTCTGCAAAGACTGAATGAGGAACTGGTGAAATGGGTGCACTGCAATGGTTCAGACAAGAAGTCAGAAAGCAACCTTAGGAAATATTAAGCTGTAGAGTCTCAAACTTTGAGGAAAGGGCAGGTACTCCATGGATAAGGTTACTAACTCTGGAAAGCACCGCATGGAGAACAGCTCTGACTCCCTTCTCCAAGCTCCCAGACATTTCAAGAAAAACTCCACAGCACATAAGGGGAAAAACAAAAAAAACATGGCAAAGTAGAAGACAATTTCCAGCATGGAAGTACTTCAGAAACTACACAAGCCCTGGACAGAAAGCCAGCATCTGGCATTGAAGAGCTTTCAATGTTTGGTTTTGCATTTGATGCTAGAACATTCAAGCTGAAAACTGAATTACTATTGTTTTTCACATTTTCAGCGTAGAAAGGAGAACTTCCCTTTGAAATTAATTCACTTACAAAAATTTTAAAGGTTTTTTCTGCTGCTACTAATAAAAGTTAGTCCCGAGTCACCAATGTGGTCATCTAAGGTAACTAATTTGGCAATAACAAAAAAAATAAAATATGTATCTCCCTAGAACAGCTTATGCAGAGGAGCTGTAAATGGTGCCGTCACAAACAACATTTTTGGATGGGATTTACAGTGAAGGGATCCAAGTACCTCCATAACAGAAAGCATAAACTAATGCAAGCACATGTTCTGGACATTATATTAGAAGCACATCCTTTTCAGTTATGCCTTTTCTCTTACCCAAAAAATTGCCCAAGCAGATCTTAAGATACTTTTTTTTCTGGCTTGTACATGCTTAGTAAGGTTTCAGAACACTGCTGTTCAACATAATTAGTACAAATGAGGAGAAAAGATGACTTACAAATGAAAACCTCAGTTCCTCTATATTCAGGCATTAAAGCAGCCAATTGCATTTTGGTCACGTTCTAAACACCCTCTTTAAAACTAGAAGGATGTTATAAAATAAATAATAAGAAAGTCAAGTCCTTGCTAAGGATCTAGTATTTATTACCTGGGGCATTCATACTGACAAAACAGGAACATCAGTTTCCAGTCTCCAAGAGCCTCATCAAAAGGAGCCCCTAGAAGTTTCCCCACAGGTTCTGGCAGTTCTGCAAAGTATCTAAGAACCAAATCATCTCAAAGAATCATCAAATGGGATTTTTTTTTTTTATTATTATTATTTTTTAAGTTTCTTCAATAATTCAAATGCTATTTGACATCATTCCTCACTCCCAACTCTCCTAAATTATTATTCATCGATCTTCATCCATGAACTGTGAAATTTAAAGAGAATACACGTATGAGACAGTGAAAACATACCTCTGCAGTTAAATTTGGCGGTGTCATAATGTCTTTCAGCACACCTAAAAAGAAAAATAAGACAGGAGTTCAAGACAAGCTTCTGAAGCACTGTGTGTTTTAGTCAGTGTGACTCTCAGTTTAGTCAGTGTGTTTTAGTCAGTGTGACTCTCAATGGAGACACTCACCCAAGTAATGCAATACGCTATTGTTTTTAACACTGTAGCATTAACTATTCCAGCCACTCCAGCAGCTTTATTGCTCCCACATAAGCACATATGGACAAGATGGCTGTGACCTTTATGAACCAATTGACTGCTCTCAAACTATGTGTCAAGATACATCTGCAACAACATAGATGCCAAGGGTCATGGGACTCACAAGGACATTTTTAAGACCCTTAGCTAGTGCAACCCAAGCAAAGCATTCTTCTTTCAGTTACAGAACTGTGACACAAGCATCACAGGTAACAGAAAGCACCACTGAACATTACAATACAGATCACTTTTATCAAACAGATGGCAACACTGCTCTCCAACTTGGCATTTGTTCTTGAAATTAGGTCAACTGAAAAAAAAAGGCCAGTAAGCCAGTTTCCCCCCCCACAGACCCTGGAAACAAGCACATTTCTGAAGACTCTGGAGTTGCACCAAAGTCTATTTTACTACTCTCCACAGAAGATCCACTCTAGCTAGCTATCAATCAGCAAAGCAAACCACACAATGTTAGTCACGCAGAATGACTTGCCTAGGGATAAGCAGAACTGATCAGATATACAGAATCCAGCCAAAATGGATGGCATGTCATAAGGAAACAAGCTATATCAGGCGTTGGGGCTAAGAGGAAAGAAGATAAGAATAGGATGCCCTTCTGTAATCTTCCTTAGAGTTACTCATTGTAGGAAAAGTGCTGTGCTCCTATGTCACACAAGAAAAATATAGTTCAGAAAGGAAAATGAGAACAACTCTTCCTCAAAACAACAGGACTCTAGGTTAAACATGATGCTGGTGATCATTTCAGTAGACAATACACATCTAGGTCTTCTGTTTTGGTTAAAACCTGGACTCCTCAGAGTGTTCAAATAACCCTGCCAGTTTCAGGATGGGTATGAACTTATCTTTCTTTCACAGGTATGCTATGACTGCCACCTTTGGAGCTGTATACGGCTTTTGACACCTTCAGACACACAGACTTTTAGGCTCTGACCTTTATGACTGTTCCACCTAACCAAAGCCTTGCAGACCCCGCATTGAGCTTTGTCCATGAGACTCATACACCAGGGACAGAAGTAAATCTGCTGGGGTTGCTGGTGCACTCAATGTTTTCATTTTTTTCTGAATTCTAGAGCTTTCCTGGCTCTACTCTTTGCTAGGGAAAAGTCTGGCAGTTTTCATGTTCACATATTCATATTTCACATTGCTGACACCTCTGGGCCAAGTGTCATGGAGTAGGTGAGTCTCAAAAGAACATTATCTGCACTTGAGCCTTCAAGAAGGTTAGACGCTGGAAGTATGCCCAAGATATAGTCACCACACCTAGAGCAGCCAACAGCCATGCTGGGCAAAGGACTGTTACAAGTTAGTCAGCATCTGAACTTTGGAAGTTGAGCCTGTTAGGAAGCAAAGTAGTTAATACAAAGCATCTTATCCAACCGCACTCTTCAAGAAAATTTCCTTCTTCCTTCTAAAGAAACACCCAGTTCAAAGTGGTACTACGGGACAAAACTCTTCAAAACAAAAAAAAAAAATCCACACATGGGCAAAAAAAAAGCTTTCAAATTGTTAAGTTTGAGATAGTAACAAGTAGAATACTATAAGGGATAGAAAATAGTCTTGTTGATACCAAGGATAGAAACTGAGCACAGAACATAGCCATGTCACTCTCTATACCCTCATATGGGAGCTGTACACAACACAGGGCAGATGCTGAACTCCAGACACAGCTGTACAAGACATCCTCCCACTCCCTTGCACGGAACACATGCGTATCAACATTAGAGATCCCACTGGCATACACTTTGGGGATGTTTCCATTGCTTAGCATTTTAAGAGCATTTGGTTTTTAGACACAGTTACACCTGTAATGCAGTCAAATCTCCTGATGAAACCTGAAGATTCTGGGGGGATTTTGGAAGGAGTCAATCATCAGGGTTTTGTAATCCTATGAGCAGAACTCTGACAGCACATTTAAAGCAACTCCAATGCAAAGTGCTGCCAAGATGGGCACCTTCCTGGTCACAGCCACGACCCTGTTGCTGACAGGACCACAGGCAACAGAAAAGACATGTCAATGGCCAACCCCACACGCACAGAGACATACAAAGTAAGCAGAGAAAATCCATGTTGCTCATTACAGTGCTTTCAAGTATCTACCTTTATTGAAGATACTTAATAGGGTGGAGAAGTGGAGATGACAATAGGCGCAAGAATAATTTGGTGGCATGTGAATATTGAAGGTGAAAGTGAACAAACATGTTAAAACAAGGAAGAACAAAGAATAAATAGCAAAGGGTTAAAGGCACAATCAAGGAAAAAAAAAAGAAACAAAATTAAATCTAATGCTCAAACATTCATTGGGAAGCTGAAAGCCACGATGTGAGCATAAGGCAAAACTCACATCATTTAAAGATCAGTTCAGAAAAATCCTTCTAAATCCTGTTAAAGGAAACTGCTCAATATACACATCACTATCATTTTCACATAACTGCTACCTTAAGGGAACTCAAATCCTGTGCCAGTACTTGCAATCCTTCTGGTTATAGCCATATAGCTCCCCTGAACTCCTACTTCCGTCTTATGAAGAGATACAACAGACCAATTATTTACGAAGGATCAGATTAATCCAAGGAGATGCTGTTCTCTGAAATATCTGAAGGCTGTAATTTCTTCCTATTGCACAACCAAGCACTCCAGCAATTCACCCAATGGCATTTATTTAGTTAATATGTGTACAAATTTTGCACTCAAAGACATAGATAACCTGGCCTTTCTAGCCAGAAACAAAGTTTAAAAGCTATGCAGCAGGAACTTGAGTCTCCACTTCCAGATGATCCATTTTTTTTCAGGATAAAGAAAACATCCTTTTAAAGTGTAATGCATTGCCTGGATACTGCTATTCTAAGCCAGTAAGACTTTGTGTTTTATTATTTTATTTTAAATCAATATGCTTCTAAGTATCTGCAAGTTTTCCACTAATAATTTCTCAACTCAGATTTTTGGAAAAAAAAAAATGGGGGAGTAGGAAAACCAGGACCTTGTCAACATCTGTTGACAAGACAAAATCAATCATACAAATGAAATTAGGCTAAATTAGCATATAAAGATTATCAATAGACAAAAGAGAAAGCATTTCTGTTTTGTAACAAGAACAGCTTTTAGCATGACTGACTGTTCTGATGAAAACATTACACTTCTAAAGCTGAGAAACCATCAGGCTACTGATTGCTGTGGTAGTTTAGTCAATATGATGAACAGGGACATTGAAGAATACATCCAGAACCTGGGTACCAATACAGTTAAGATACCTCCAAAAAATACAAACTATACAGGAAGAGTATTCATTTGGCAACTTCTTCACTGCAGACATTAATATATTAACAGAAAGCCTGCTGTGAATTACTTTTCACTTTTTAATCACACGGTACAAGCTCTAGATGGGCTGGATGCCAAGTCATTTAAAAGCATTCGAGTAATATGAATACACACCAGCATTTCATTTAACCTCACTCAGCTTCACTAAATGAAGTAACAGTGCTCTCAATCAAGCTTAATTGTTTTAAGAAATGTGCAAAACATCTCTAATTCTGCTTCAGTACAGCAGCAAGCCACTTTCACTCAGAAGCTATTTTTAGAACCCATTATTTCAGAAAATGTATCTATATGAGCATACTTACAGATTGTATATCTTGTAATGGTTTTTATGCTTTGAATCCAAAAACCTTAAATGGGGGGAGAAAAAGGCATGTATTAATATACATTTCAATAATTATGGTCTTAATTTACAGCATCATTAAAACAACATCCATCACATGCAGCTCTGCTTTCCACATTCCAGCTGGCCCTGTGGTATCTCCAAGCAGGGCAGGCAGCATGTTGCAAACCTCCCTTGTACAAACAAGCCATCAGTAGGAGTGAGGCTACTTGTGCAACTGAGGGACCAAGAGCTGACATGCAACTGAAACATTTACTGTATGCACCAATTTGCACTGACTTAGAAGATACTCACACATCAATAGATTAAACTGGGGAAGTGTTGTTCATTTAAAACAAAGTATCAACGACATGAAGGATCTGTACACAGTTACTTCCAATACGATCATCTATGCAAAATATTTTGCTACAATGGTGTTTCCAATGAAAAAAAGCAGTCAAAGTAACTTCTGTAATCCCGTTCAAACAGCCAGAATCATTTATCTTTAAAACCTGTTTTTTTAAGATGGCCATCATTTGCCACTGAAATCTGCAGACCATGCCCAGTGACAGTCTGGGTTCAGAAAGGAGAAAGCCCATTCTAGTTTTTTTTTTTTTCACACTTGCGCTCACTTCATTTTCACGCTAACTTTGTAATGAAAACTTTCCCTACAAGCCTCAGAGAGCTAAACTGCAAATGTGATTCATCAAAATTGCCATAATTATATATGATGTGTCACCTGGCAATGTTCAAGAAGAAATAACATACAAATGTTTACACTTAACATCATCAACAGTGTGTATCTGCACATCAGCCAGAACGAATTTAATTAGCCATGACAGAACATGCTGTTCAAATTGAAAGAAACACTTGCTGCTAAAATCCTGGAAAGCTCAAGCAAAAACAAGCTCTGGTTATCAATCATAATATTCCAGAAGAACCTAGAAGAACTTTGTGGTTAAACTGATGCGTTAAAATGAGAACAGATGTGTATGCTCTTTGGGCAGCACTGAGTGTGGGACTCCAATTTCATCAGCACAAGTATTCAGTAACTACTGCTGGTGCCCCTGTTGGAAGACGCGGGGAGATTCAGGAAGACCTGGACCGAACAGCTCATTCCAGAGGGCCCCACCGGTTTGAAACATGCTGGACAATGACAAGAGCGGACTCTGCTTCCTCCAGTTACATCCACAGGACTAAGCGTAAGCTTCCATGCAAGTGTCTAACTATTAAATTCCAGCCACAATACCTCAAAGTGTACCTCAAAGCCTGACTTCTCATACAGCATTATCATTAAATTTGTCAGGACACCAGCTGTCTAGAAAAAGCCCACTGGCATATCCCTCGTGGCTCAATACCAATTGCTCTGGAGCTCAAACACACTGAATTTCGACATAAAAACTTCTTGAAAAAAAATAATACTCCAAGCATAACACTACTTTAGCATCCAACTCCCTACAGCTACTTAATTTACATGTATCTCTCCACATCTTAATATGTTCCATCACACTTTTAGGCTGTCACTAGTCCAGTCCCTTTCATCAGTGTTTATTAATACTGATTAATAGTTGATAGTAACTTCCTTTCAAAAGTCTGACTTACACGTTTTATTTATACACTCAACCAATAAAATTTTCCTTTATGTAGGAACCACTGAAATCAATGCTGTGAACACAAGAGGACCTTCAAAGACTACTACCTATTGTTATTAATTTGGGTTAGTGCCTATGCCATTTGTTCCTAACCCAGCTTTCGGCTCTATCCGAAACCTTCCAAAGGTGGAGCCCACAGGGGACCCCTTGTGTCACACAGCAGGTGCAGTACCCAGATCAGCTTAACAAAAAGGTGGCTCTGACAGCTAGTGAAAGAAGTTGGGTAGACAATGTGAGTTTGTGGGACTGCCCTCAACCATCCCAAAGGACAGAGAAAACTCGGTTTGCATGTAATGCGTCTGCACTAACTTGTACCTTGTATTAGACACCATGGCTTCACACATCTCGACAATTCTAGTGGAGACGTAGGCTCTGCAGGAGTATTTACAAACTGGAACCTCACCGACATGACCCACTCTTTACTACTGCCTGACAGAATAAGGTCACTGCTGCAAGCATGGTCAAAGCCAGACTAACATTTTCAGTGCTACTCATGGATGGTGAGCTTTGCCATAACAGTTAAATATACAAAAATGAAACCCTCCCAAACTCGTCTGCGTCTAACTGCAGCCGCTCAACAAAGCTGCTGTCTCCAGATAACTTATTCTCAGCTGAGGGCCACAGTTCCTCCAAGTGTGAGAACCAAGGCACTTATTTCAGCACAAAGCTGGATGCAAACAACCACCAGTGAAATTCAAGCGTCACTAATTCTGCCTGGCAACTATCCTGAGAAACTTTGTGGCACCTCAAACCTGGACGCAGCACCTTCTTCCCCAGGTTTGGCTACTTCCAACTCCACTGCCCAACCATATTCCTTGCATCATCCCTTGTTCCCAAAATTCAAGCCTCTTGAAAAGCTACTTAAGTTACTGGCTCAAATGCCAATGTTCTCAAAAGCAGCAAGAGTGGCTTAAAAAAAAAAAATCAGAATTCAGGATGCTGAGTAGACTAATATCTGGCTCTTTTGCACAGGTATTTAGCTTTTAGAGGCATTTCTAATGCTGCATTCTCCAGGTGGGATGTTAAGCAAGCACATTACTATGATGCTTCTAAATCACTAAGCACATCCTGGGGCTTTAGGCAACCTGGTCTAGAGCAAGGTTTCTCTACCCATGGCAGGGGGCTGGAACTAGATGGGCTTGAAGGTCCCTTTCAACCCAACCTGTTCTGTGCTTCTGTGATCCCCCAGAGATGTATCCAGCAGCTAAGAACAGGTAATATGTTAAAAATAAAAACCTTTTTACAAAATGCACTATAAGCATCACCAGCAATCGTGAATTTTAGCTAGTTTGTCTCCTCTTCTACGCAGCCACATTTAAAAAGCCTTTATCCAGAGCCACCTATAATTTACTGCTGTAAATCAAAATTTACTTATCAATCACCTCATTTATCACTTGGAGAAAGGCTATGGGCAAACACACCCTGAATTGACATCAGTTATTTGAGCAAACTCTCAGTACTGCAAACAGAGGCATGGATTCACATCTTTCTAAAATAAAATAACCTCCTTTTACATCAACACAATTTGCTGCGTTCAGCTTTTCACATGAAAAAGCAGATTTGAGATCAACCCAGAACAGCAGCCTGGACTAACATTATTGAAAAAGCTATTCTCAGCATTTATAACATTTATATGAGTCAGTTCACACATCTTTTCCTGAGCAGAACATATATGAGTGCAGAAAAGGATACTTAAGATTTACAAGAGTAACTTAAAAAGAAGAAAAATAGAACCTTACCTTACTACATCATCAATATTGTTCCGGTACACTCCTTCAAGCCTCTCTGCAGGAAAACCCATAGCAATTATGTTTGGATAAATATCTGAATATGTGAGTTAGGGAAACATTTATAAAATATGTACAATTTCTGCAATAATATTAAATGAACATCACTAAATATTTATATGCTCCTGTAACAAAATCAGAGCAATAGCTTAGACCAACTTCCATATGTGAATAATTCAACATTATATAGACAGCAATAATGGGTCTCTTTCAAAAAACAAAATTGAAAAATGGCCAGGAAAAAAAAAACAAACAGTATAGGAAGTTTCCTATTTTGTCCACATCCAATATAAGTCTCCTTACAATTCACATACATAACTGATTATAAGTCTTCACCATTGGATAGCTGCTGTTAACACTGAATAGAAAAGTAATCCATTAGAAAAGCAGAATCAAGTAATCGTCCTCTGTCATACATCATCTCACTAAAATTGTATACATGCTACGTACCCCTCTCTACAGTTTGAGTGGCATATTTAATCCAGTGGGAAACTATTTGAATAGTCATGTGACTAAATTGCAAGAAGTTCCAAATTAAATACTATGTTAAAGTCCCTAGTGATCTCAATAGGTATACCATTCAAAACAAACAAAAAATTGCATCTCATACACATACATGTAAACCCTGGCAACAGTACATTTTGTCACTTTCCACGATTTCTACATAATAGGCCACTTGCAGCAGCTGCTAAGGTGGCTCTGAATGCCTTAATGTGAGATACTGCAAGAGATGGGAATGTACCAAATCCCAGAAGGATTACAGATATTGTTTATTAAATAATAATAATAATTTTTAAAAAATACACTTCTGGCAAAAAAATGTAGTTTCTTATGCTGAACTACCTGTAACCCACATTCCAAAAGCAATACAACCCGAGATAAAGAGCTCAGGAAAAGTACCTTTTGGCAAGGAAAAAAAAAACGCTATTAAATAAGGCCAAATTAAAAAAAAGAAAAGTTTACATCCATAGCAGCAAACATGGTAAAAAAAAAAAAAAACTATGTAATTTTCCAGAAAACAATTCGTATTTATTCTACTGGTGATGTAATGATATATGAATTGTTGTGTGTTCTTTTTTTAAACACAACTCAAGAAATGAAAATGCTCTTGAGTTTTAAACATCAGAAGAGATAATGCAGTGAGGAGCCTTCACTGAAAAGCAAAACAGAAATTAAACCAGCAGCTCAAAAACAGACCGTGCCCTACCACATTAACATACTCCTCCTCACACTAATTTTAGAAGGAATAAGAACAAAGAATGGTATGTTTTAAGTTGACCCTGCTTTAAACAAGGGGGTTGGAACAGGTGATTTCCAAAGGTTCATTTCAACTCGAATTATTCTACAACTGTAAAAATTATTTTTATGGTTAAAATACCAGCAATATTAACAAGCCTCCGAAGAGTAAGCAGCAGAACGGAAGACACCGTAGCTTCCACGATTATTCCAGCTACCTGTACACAAAGAAAAGCTTGAAATAGGATATAAACTGTTTTACTCTGTCCTTGCAGAACTCCCACAAGCCTTATAAAGCAGCACAGACTAAGATCTGCACAGCTTAACTAGAAGACTTAATTTTGTACATGTTTTTTTGCAAGTATTTTAAGAATACACAGAAACAATGTTTTCTACTCTCAAAAAAGAATCTAGCATTTACTGTGTGGTAATCCAAGTATTAAGACATCTGTCTACTTGGACTACTCCAGATTACTTAATGCAGGCAATAATTAGAAAAAAAATCAAAGCTGCTGAGGAATCCAAATAAATATATGTAGTAGTTTCAAATACAGACACTGAAAGGGTGTTATATGTGGTTTCCAATTTATTCTGTATTTCCCCAAACCTTAAAAAAAAAGCTTATCTTGAGGAAAAAAAAAACCAAAACATTAAGTTGCTTAGCATTCAGAGCTTGTGATAACTTCAGATACTACCAAATCACATAAATCTTAAGCTTTGAACTTCACTCTGAACCTATTTTACTCTGCAAGCAGTCCACACCTCTTTGTTAAAGTAGCAAAAGGCGCTACATAATTAGCAATCTATTTGCTGTTTTATCAGTTACTACTTGCCATAAGCATAAGAAAATGGTTATAAATCATGTAAAACTGCTCCATGCCTACCCCTCAACAGCAAATTACCTGACTTTCAGCTAGCACACCCAATCACTCCCTCCTCATTCCTGATTTCAAGAGCACACATCTACCTACTGCCAACTCTGCCCTTTTTGCTCAAAAGCACCTCCATGTGCATCCTGCTCTGAGCAACAGGGGTACGTAACTTACCCTTAAAAAAAAAAAAGTACTATATTAATCTGTTTTCTGCAGCACTTCCTCATAGCGGACATGCACTTATGATTGCAACAGGGTTAAAATACATTTTGACACACCCCATCAAAACCTAAAGTTCTGCATCCAAACAAAACTGTTTCAGCTATAGTATCACCCATGCCACAGGTGCCCAGGATGCCCAGAATCACCATGCAATTTGCTCAAATTCCTGTTTACAACTGTGAGTTTTACTACGTGGTTTCCTCATGCATTTCAGCCTGCGGTTTTCATTCAGTAGCTTTTCTTCTGCTGTGTGCTTTCACCTCTGAAAGACTAAGAAAGGAGATGCTTTCCAGGACTCCCAGCTGGTGCATGACAGGAAGAAGGCAGCCTGATGCCAGGCAAAAGGAACACAACATTTTTTCATCAGTACCTCCACTTCACAGGCCCCCAGGTGTCCTAGTAAAGTCTCAGACAGAGCAGAGAGAGATAAAAGCTTTTGAATAACCAGTGTGGTCTCACACTTTCAGAGCACAACCCTCTCATGGCTCTGGCATCTCACACGGCTCCTCAGGGTGCTACACACGCAGTACATGCACAGCACGTGCATGTTTCTTCTTTTAAACAGGAGTAAACCAACAGATTGAATGCTTAGGCTTAACCATGCCTCAGAACGGGGTGCATATATAAACCCAGATAGAGTATTGCAAAAGATGTTCCCAAAAATGCTAAGAGTAAAGCAAATGGAAAAAGACTTCAAAAGGAGAAGAAAAAACTGAGTTTAAATCAATTTACTGATGCCAATTCAGTAAACACGTTGTGCACTCTGAGGTTTTGGAACCTGACAACACAAAAACTGAAGTGTTATTGAAAAACAAACATACAACAGCAAGCCTGGTGGGGGTTCTGTTTTTAAGAAAACATGATTGTTTTTAAACAGGCAAGCCAATTTCTCCTCCACCTAAATATAAGCATCCTGAAGTACCTTACTTATTATCTCCAAGTATCAGACTAGAATGCAACTCACACGCCACTGCTGACTCACTCTGCTGTCTGCAGCAGATCTGACATTAAGGACAGCGGCCACAGCAAGCTAACACCATGTTTCCACGGCGCGCCTGACAGCCTGCAGGGTTCGTCTGCACTGAGCAGAAGCAAGCAGTACCTAACAAAGGCTTTCCTGACATTAGGGAAGATCCTTTCACGTCTTCTGAACATGCGCCTTGCTTACAAGCATGCTGAAGAAGAGCACTGCTCCGAAAACCTTTTGCTGGTTCACGCAGCCAAAGAGTTGAAGTCCGCTTGGTGATGTAAGAACAGAGCGGAAGCACTGTTACTGTCTACATAGATGATCTAAGTCTATGAGCAGAAATAGCAGATTTATCACTTAATTAAAAAACTGCCATATAAACTAAGTTGTTCCACCCTTTCCTCTCCTGCAAAATCTGCACAGAGGAGATGATCCTTACTGCATCTGTACCAGCTCACTTTCTCCTGATGCTGTGCTCCTCCCCAGACACAGCCTGCAATTTACTGTCCATCAGCCAAACGTATAATGGGAGCACCACAGAGCATCATCTTCAGCCAGTTCTTCTATCGTTACCACGCTGAAAGGTTCAGGGTCACCGCTTTGCACACCCAAGAGATTTTAACACTGACCTCCAAAGCCGAAATTAAAACACTCGCTAACAAATGATATTTCTTGCAAGGGAGCTTGGAAGCTGGGCTTACATTCAAAGCAAGAATTCTGAGTCATCATGAAATCAGTAATGATACTGATAATTTTAGAAACCTGGAAGAACTGATGATTGAACACATGCAACAAGTTCATTATCAACTCCAGCCTCATTTTAAGAGACAAATGGAGACGGATAAAACCTCAGTCAGTTTTTGACACAGCTCTACAATGCTTCCAGCTAGCCTGCAAAAAACAAAGTTAACCTAACAAGATCACAAATTTGAAACAGGCTTACTATACACACACACAAAAAATCCCTGCCATGTTTTGCCAAAGTAGCTCTTTCCTAAGAAATCCGTTCCCCAAAATAGAACCAATACATTTTAAAGCACTCATTCCTTTTGCAACCTTGCAATCCTGTAGGTTGGGATTTTAGCTAGTGATCATAATAAAAAAAAATATGAGACAGACCACATGCAATGACACACAATACACATCAGCAAAACAATAAAATGCTGTCCCCTACTAAGTTCATACTTCTTACTAACTGCAAAACTTCAGCTTTACCCAAGGAAATGTAAAAACGGAAGCACCTAATAGCTTGCTAAGATACCAAATGCCACAAAGAAAAAGTGATGCTTTCTCAACACTTAAGACAAACCAAAGTAATCAATCTATATGCTGCTTCAAAAGCAACATAGCTACAACAGCGCCACAGGGTTTGTTCTAATGCTGTTAGCAGATTTAACAAAATACTGATCCTTAACTCCTGAAATTGTTCCCACATGCTAAAGATGACAGTCTTTCCAGTTGCTATGAGAAAAATCCTGTATCGTTATGCAAATCAGCAGTTATAATCGTTTTCAAAAATAGCTGTCTATATATTCACATTATGTGACGATCAAATTAAAGAATATGCAGTATACACTGAAAATTTCATTTTTTTTATACATATATAAGCAAATGACTTGTGTTGCTCTGTTAAGATAACTTAATTCTCTCAAATTCTTTTTTTTCCTAATAATGGAAGCAGGCCAAAAAAAGCATACTGAAATATTTGCTAGTTCTTACACAGCCACAAGAAAAAAATTGCACAAATACAGAGCCATAGCCTTTCCTTTAATGACTAACGTTCTCGGTATCTAGAAATTTATTCATTAGCATTTCTAAGCAATTTTATGAATTCTTTTTTCAAACAAAGTAAGCATTTAAATCCTTGTCCTTGCTCTGCTCATGAAGGCAGCTCTAAGACAAAAACAGAAAGCAAATGACTTAATCTTCCCATTTTATAAGCATGCTAGAGCATGCAGTGCAGAATTTACATATAGTTTTACTTTCTAAAACAATGCTGACAGGTTTTACACCAAAGCCCCCCAAAAAAAAACAAAACAAAACTATTAGCCCTTTGCAATCAAAGGCTGCAGGAGGATCCACCAGTCATTAGACTTCATCTTTTGTTAAAAAGGAAATGTAAAACAAGCTGAATGTTCCTGAAGCTGTGAACGACGGGCACTGTTCAAATCTTGCTTTGGAACTAAAAACTTCTTACTGCAAAACCTGAACCTCCATATGTAAGGACAGATGGCCATTTTTGGTGACCTTCACATTTTCCACTTTCCAAGTATAAACTTCATTTACCAAAGAACATATTTAAATTGCTGAATGAATTGCAGGCCTGAAAAAAGCTCCGCAACCTGTCAGGAATGAAAATTTTCACTTCTAGTTCAAGCAAGCAGAGCACGTACTGATGCTGACCCACTCTACATTTGCACCCCAGTTTTGCTCCACTACAACAACCTTCAGCTTCCTCCCTCAGCACCAGCCCCGTGTGCTGCAAGCCAGCCCCTACTCTCCCAGGCAGCAGCCAAGCTGTCAGCAGCTACATCCCATCGACAGCAAAACTGATAAGTGGAGGCACAAAGGAACTTCCAAGTCTCCCAAAGTTGCTTTGTTGCCTCATTTATTTGCAGTTTTCAGGAACTTGTACTTCAGTAACGACACAGCGTGGTCCAGCGGAACATCTGTCCCTACCAGCTCTGCAAGGTTAGCACACTGACCTCAACCCTTTTCACTCCAGCTTAAACAAGTCCACATAGAAACAGAGGAAAAAAAAAAAAAAAAAAAAAACAGAAAAAAAAACTGTTCTAGCTGTTCAACAGCTTGACAGCCTGAAGCTACAGAGGGAGTGTTGCAAGAAGTGTCCACACTCCATCCTCAAACAGATTTAAGTGTCCTGACAAATGGCCAAACCCTTATTAGTGCTATTTTCTTGACAGCATCCCTACCAAAAAAAAGACAGACATAGGAAAATATGCCCAACCAGATCTAAAAGTTTCCCAGTATATATGCCATTTAGCTTGTATATATACATACTTTTTTTTTTCCCCCTAAGTAGGCTGCATTTCCATTAGCCAGCATGAAACACAAAATAAGTTTACTGTTTTTCTACAAGTCTGGGTAATCAGGAAGTATAGAGGAAATGAACAGGAAGAAAGTTCTTCAGAGCAAAGGAGGATTCCTTGTAGCCAGCCAGCTGTACTTGCCAACTCTACCGTCTGTGCCTTAAAGAACAAGAAAAGAGACCAAATCAGATGTGGCTGAGAGAAACATTTTATGATTTAGAAGTGCATTTAACCCATTAATGCTCAAGATTTCAAGAGCAACCCTTTGTTTCTTTTTAATCCCCCTGCTTGTAATTTAAATGCAGCAAACTACACATGGAAGGAAAAAAAAAAAAAAAAGTGGCCCCTTCATATCCAAATTCCCATAGTGGGAGGGAGTAAATCAGAAGATACTTGAAGATGGGATTGCCAGGTTGCCTCAGGACTCAGCTACATCCTAACCTCCATCCCACAGCAGGCTTTTGGACCCACATACACTCATGACACCACACTTTGGAAATTACTCCCACAGTAAGCGTCTCTCCTTTTAGCTTTGTAAGATGTATGAGATGTGTCCTGGAGCTCTCAGCCACATGGTAGCTTTCCTGAACATTTAACAGGGTCGAGAAGACTGAAAAAAAACATAGAATCTACATAATAACCAGGCACTTCCCCACCCTGACCCGTCTCAACCTCATAAAACTCACAGCGTAAATACAAAAAACAGTTAACAGAGAAGCATGTAGAAGTATGATGTTTACACTGCAGAAGAACTTGTTCTAACAAAGACCAAGTGCAGACACATTAAACTTCCATTTCAACATGGTACAGAACCACAGATAAAGACAGTCATGCAGAGAGTAAAGGAGTTAAGTTTGCCGTGAAGGGCTGCAAAACCCTCTAACAGAGCCGATGATATTACCAGACTGGAGCAGCTAGCCTTCCCTTTACAAAAAAGCCAACAGCAAGCAGCACTGTAAGAAACGATGCAACAGCACACCATATTGTTCACATCACATTTGCAAGAAAGAAGTCTTCAGCTGAGAAACCATGGACAGGGCCTCGACTCCTTTCTCAATGCCAGCTCCAGGTCTACAGCCCTGACAGGAGACATCCCCAGTGCCAGAGGTGGAAATCGTGTAGGGGCGCAGTTGGGAAGGTTTCCTGCTTCTGCTCACATTTTGGAAGAAGCCATGTAGAGTTTTTTTTTTTTTTTTTTTGGAAACAGCTCTACTTTTGTGTCTCAGTTTGAGATTTCCAATGTGACAAATGCACCCGTTTTTGCCTATGAACCCAAATCAGGATGAGCTCTTTGACAACAGAGCGTGGGACCTCCCCGGTGGCACTCTCAGAATGCTACGACACTTCGCAGGAGCTCCTCTGAAGAAGCACTGCTGTGTACTTCAGCGGATTTTAACCTCAAACACCCACAGAAGAGTACAAGAATTTTATTCAGTAAAAGAACTCGGCACAGAGAGTCACTACGTTGATATTTACTGACAGGAAGTGAAAAATGGCTCAGACTCAACTTCTTGCAAGTCTGAAAGGACATCCAAAACTTTCAGAGACAAGGGAATTTAAAATAGCTATCAGGCTGGCGGACAAACATTGCACTAAAAAGCTTTATGAAACCTAAGCTATAAAAAATAGGATTTATATGAATTTTTCAGCATTAGAAGACTTAATTTCAGGGGGCAGTTACAAAAGAATACAAAGATAAGCAGCAAAACCAGGCATAACGCCAGCCTAATAAACCATTTCTCAATCAACCAGCCCTAAGTAGATAATATTCAGTTCTAACAAGATCCAGTGTTTTCCTCCTCTTAATGTTAGCACAAAAAATGTCTTGGAGAAGTAACACCCATTCACACAAGAAACCAAAGAAGAGAAAACACCCAACTGCTTCAATTCTAACCCAGTATATATCCATGCAAATCAAAGAATTCAGCACAGACCTCTAAAAAAATTAATCATGCAATTAAAACCTATTATACTACATCCCTACAAAGGAAGAATGAAGTTTATAAGCATTTCACTGCAAAGAACTGGATATTACACAGTTTTTATGCACTGCTGCACA
This sequence comes from Aythya ferina, assembly GCF_964211825.1. Taxonomy (NCBI): domain Eukaryota; kingdom Metazoa; phylum Chordata; class Aves; order Anseriformes; family Anatidae; genus Aythya; species Aythya ferina. Next base: position 8,436,566 of record NC_140302.1, on the reverse strand, counting down.
TTGGAGCTGTGAAGCCGGGACTTCATCTTTAAAGGGAACAATGCCAGCTTTTGCAATAGTCTTCATCCCAAACATACAGCAGTTGAGTTTAATTTTTAAGCTGCACAGCCAATTACCATTTGAATCACAGAGCCCCCTACTTTAGCTGTTTCCTAAAAATCGTTATTAAGATAACCTAGATTTATGCAGTGTGATACAGGGCCTAATTGCATGATTATTGTACTTCCATTCTACAAAGCTCTTTTATTCATGGCTCTGTACACAAGATGGTAAATCTTGTGTACAAGATTTGTGTACACAAGATTGTGTACAAGCGATGTACATCGCTTGTGTACAAGCGATGCTAGCCTGAATTTGTAACTGTAACAAGGATTTGTTTGCATCTGAAGTATCAGTCTGGATGAAGATACAACTAAGTGCAACCTCTGAGCACAATGCACAGTCAGCTACCCACAAAATGTCCACATTTCAGAAGAGCTCGTACTCCATGGGGCTTTGTACATACATTCCCACATTTTAAGATAAATTCCCTCCTTACAGTCAAGAAGTACCCATGCCAGTAACTCAAGGGAATCACTCGTGCAGCTGTAAGGCCCCAAACCACCGGAGAAGTACCAAAGTACAGGGACCCGTGACTACCCTAGGATTTGTGACGAGACATCAGACATATCCAGCAATCTCTGTTCAGAGCTCAACACCATAGCCAGTTTATCCCCTTGAAAAGCCATTCAGCAACAAAACAAAATCAATATCCACAGCAAATACAAATCACATACACCTTTGAGCTCCAGATTACTAGTTGGGTACTCGATCTAGAAAGGAGGTGGGCTTTAAAATTAGGTTGGTTATGACTAATGACAGCAACTTAGGACTGCAAAGGGATTTGACAGCTCAATTGTCTCTATCCTCCTTTTTTTTTTTTTTTTTTTCTCGTTTCTTAGAACACAACTATTGTCCCTTAAATCGTTATACAAGAACAATTTTCTTGTTGAAACATGTTGTAATGGAACACTCTAGGCTACAGTACCATACGTATAATTTGTCAGCTTATGTTGCATCAATATGGCTAAAATATTAGTTCATTTAAATAGATAACTTAAGAAACCATTCAGAAATTCATAACTGGCAAAAGCAACTTGGTAGACAGAAAACAAAAAAATTTGATTTCATACTTATTGCATTCCAAAGTTTAGTTTCAGTGCAGTCTTACTCTTTTTTAGCACAGGGCTTTTTAACAATGTGTTATTAAAACACATTATTGTGGTAAGATTATTACTGAATGAGTGATACCAATTGCGTCCATAACAACAAAGAGGCTTTAGGTGTCCAAATCATCCTGTAAGGAGGACAATAAAAGATACAATCACCTCTTTGGGAAAAAAAATAGAAAATTCAGTACTTCTCTGTGCAGCGTAGTAACACATCATTTAGTAAATAGTAGCCTCCTCTACAGCATTTGCTGTACTTCGAAACCTTTTGGTAGTCAAAATGAGGTGTCTTACATGAGATGCAGCAAGCGATCACCAGCCTAGCAGCCATCCAGAGCCACCTTCCAGCACATATCAGACCATGGCAGTTGCTAGCCACACTCAAGGCTGTATTCTTTCCCTAAACACACCGTAAGCATTTTATGAAGTCAGTGGAAGTTACGCATAATTATCTGGAGGACAGAAGGGCCTTCCTGACTAGCACAATCTCCTAGAAAGATTCACTTTAAAAATTCATCAGCCTTCCTAGAGAGTGCAGTTTAGCCCAGCGCTGACAGGGGGCCAGCCAGTTGCCCCCAGAGCTGAACGGGGCGGGGGGGATCTTCAGCAGCACCCAACACTAGCCAAGCTGTCCTCACCAAAGCACCAAGCAGCATCGGAAAAGGCAATTTCGCAGCTGACAACTCAGTGGTGGGATGGGGACAGAAATGACAAAAATCAACTTGGATTTCTCCTTAAAATCATAATTCTCACAACCAGGAACAGCTCAAGGAAAGCTTGCACTTTATTTAGCGTTACCCTTTTAACAGTGTTTTAAGGGAAAGCCTCGGCTGTTCTGAAAATTACACACATTTAACTAAGCTTACAAACAGATTTCAATGAAAAATAACCTCAGTTGTGTTGTGTTTTTTTTCTTTTTTTTTTTTTCTTCCTTTAGAGGTCAGTTTGAGGAATTTTTACAAGGTGCTCACATTATCTGTACTCATTTATGTCCTTAACTTGAAAAGCAACATTTAGCCATCACTTAAACTGCAGAACTACATGAAGCAGAGACTTAGTTTGCAGCTTTTGTTGACTTAAAAGTGTACGCAAGCAGTTATTTTTTAACTTCTTGTTTAGCTTGTGCAAACAGTCTCCAGCAACGCTGCACACTGATTAAAAAATTTTGATGATGCAAGATCAAGTACTTCATTAGGAAGCCTGCACTCCATTTAAGTGCAAAGAGATGAGCTTTTATCTTGTCAAGCACCTTTAACTGCACCAGAAAATCTGGGCAGAAAGGGGTTGGGGCTTCTTTGCACTCATGCAGCAAGGGTTGCACAACTGAGCGCTCTGTGGAAGGGGTTTTTCTGTGCATAGGCTTCAGCTGTCAAACAACACTATCCACAAGGATGCACATAGTACAACAAGATGTCAAAGGTTTTCTTGGTTGCGAGGAAAACTGACGGATAGACCAACAGGTACATTTTTAACCTCAGAAGAGAAAATGCATGAACTTGCACCAATCGACACCTTACTGTCTGTGGACAAGTCAAAAATCTTGACCCCTGGAAGTATATAAAGACTGATTTTCCCAGCATCAAACACATCCTACAGCAAGCAGGTAACTGAATCTAACTCTGAGGAAGCGGCTATTCAAACGAACTTTTAAGATAAATTCAAAAAAGAAAGCAAAATCAGCACTCATCTTGTCCAACACTCAAAATCATCCAGGCTCCATGCGCAAAATGAATCTGTCAGGTGCTTAGCACAGCTAAGTGACCTGGTTTACTCATGAACAAAGAAATACTCTTCCCCCAGCAAAACCCTTTACCACTTCATTTCCAGTCTTCTAATCCCTTACCAGCCCGTACTGTGCTTGATGGCAAGACAAACTCATTACAAATACCTAACAAACTTGAGTTTTAAAGTGAAAGCAAGTATTTTAAACAAATGGAATTTCCAGCTCTATTTTTAAACTCAGGATGTACCTTATGCCATTAGTTCATTTTTTTTCTTGGAAGCTGAGCCATTTTTACTCAAGTCACATAATTTTTTTTTATTAACAATGCAAAATGCTTTAGGACCACAAATAGCATGAGGCTGTATTATATTCTAAGCAGCTTCCACTCACAATTTTAGCATTCTCTGCCTTCCAGTACATGAGACAAACACAGGCAAGACTTGGAAATAAACTGCATCCAACAGCTGATCTTCACTGAATATTACAGCAGTTTATACAATATGTAGGTCATGAGAAACGCGTGCTGCAAATAAGCACAGGACAGGCATGCTCCATCCCATGCTAAGCCTAGTCTGCCATGCTCACGCGTAACAGAAGGCCTAGAAATACGAGGGCAGCTCAAACAATGCTATAATGCACACACAAAGCAGTTGCACTGATTTTTCACTTTGGCCTCACATGGTTAAGCCACTTTCTAAACTCAGTTATGCACAGACCTAAGACACGTGCAAGCAACGTAACGTGTAGGACTTGCATGCAACCCTTTGCAGGAAAATGCTCGACAACTGAGCCGCACAATTTCAGAAATCCCAAAGATCAGAGTGCCTCAGACAATGTAATGGTCCTTTCTTCATAAAAAAAAAATTGCATCCATCTTTGAAGAAATCTATCAATCCAAACTTTCCTTCTCACTCATTTGCAACAAAAGGTATCCAGCATTACAGAAAGGAGACAGAAGCCCAAATAAATCAGGAATACAGTATCTGAAATGAAGTATTAAGAAGACGATTTAGAGGCTCCAGTGTTAGAACCTTTTCCTCTTCCAATTTCAAAAATATTTTTTCACAAAATGTGCAGAAAAAGACTGTTCATGGACAAGCGTATTTGATCAGATGAAAAGTAATGTCAATATGTTTTTAAAGACACATTTCACAATTAGCATATAGGACTATTTTCATCTAGTATATGCAAATCTACTGATTTTGAGAAGTCATTATTTCCCTTTCTTAAAACCCTACTTTACCAACACATGAATCATTCTTAACCAAACCATGAGTCCCATGTACGACATACAATGTACATCCATCTGTGCTCATTTTAAAAGGATGCAATGCAGCCTGTAAGAAAAAAAGCCAGACATTCCAGCCCAGATCCATGAAGGTTACGTTAGCACTCCAGCACCTAACTCAAGCTGTGTTGTGGGGCTCAGGTGTTCCCCATGGTGCCTTGGAGAATCAGCTATGACTGAAATACACAGACGCAAATCCTTCATCCACCTGGGATACCGAGAGGTGAACCCTGCCTCAAGGATAGGCACACGAGGCAAGACAGACCTCCACATACAGTCTGCAGATCACACCTCACCTGGATTCAAGCTCCTGCCCTAGCAGGTTCACCTCAGGGCTTCATTCCGCACCTGCCCAGCCTAGGTAGCAGTGCCCAGTTGCTGGCCATTCTGGAAGCACCATTACCACCAAACTACTGTTTGCAAGAGGAATTCACGCTACGGTTTCCCTCATCCCAGCTAAATGCCCAAATCACTAGGCTTCACACCTCTCTTATGTCTTTTAGCTTGACAGAAACAGCTGCCCTGAAAAGAACCAGTACCCACAGGATGCTCCCACAGATATGGGAATGCAGGGAGGCAGAGTTCAGCAGCAGCAGAAGTGCAGATGGTCGCTTGTTTCAGTCTCAAAATTTTGTGTTCCGCCACAGGACGAGAAGTTCCTTTGAGATCTTAAATCCCAGTCCTCCTATCACACACCACACGCCTTCCCAAATACCTCATTTGAGTTTCAGGGGTGCTCATTTCTTCACTGGACATCGCACCCTCAGAGAACTGACTCCCAGTCTAGTCCTCTGTCTATGCACATAAGAAATAAGCAGGTTATTTTCCAAGTGCCAGATATGATGAGCAACAATTCCATCAAAACCCTGAAAAAAAAAGTCCAAGAAAACCTGCACAGTGATAAAAAAAAAAAAATAAACTTTCACTTCTGCAGCAACATCAGCCTTCAAGTGAAGTCATTATACTGTAGGCACAGCAGTCTTCGTTCATTAGTTATCCGTTCAAATGTGCAGCTACGAAAAGAGTGTAAGCTCCTTCCAAAGATGTCTTTGCAATGGTTAAAAAAAAAAAAAAAAAAAAAAGCTTTTTCCACTAATTCCATTAATTCCATTACAGAATTACAGCCAACTGCTGCTTTTGGAAAAAAACAGCCCAAATCCAGTCTTCAGTGGCCTACCTCTAATCCAAAATCTAAGAATATAGTGATACAATTAAGAAAAAAAAAGCTAAAAACTACATTTGGCATATCCTTAGCAACCCTGAGTAAGAAAATCCAGGTTCAAAATTCGACAATTTTCTTGCCAAGAGCAGATTACTAGTTAAAAGGGTCTGTTTGCATCAAAAACTATGCCAACTAATGGTATATTTGGACAAAGATACCTGCAACACCAAATTCTACATCAATGAAGCCAAAAGCTAGCCATTTTGCCACCACTTAACTCTTTCCATAGTCCACAAGTTCCCAGCGAACGCATTACTCAAAGAATCAGAGATCTCACTCAGACTTTCTGTCTTTAAGTCAGCACCGTGTGCTGCTCTGGCCTGTGTCAGCTGGCCTACGATTAGGGCAAAAAAATGACCAAGCACAAACATTGCAAAGGCAAGTCTAAAACTACGTTTTATCAACACCACAAACAGAATGAAAGAATTATGTAGCAGAGAGGGTGCTTCCTAACTAAAAGCTCGGCAGTAGCCTGCTGAAGTCAAGAACCTTTCAGGCCCCTTTTGAAGCCACCAACACGTTAGGCCAAGCATCAACATAACAGCTTGAGCTCTGTGCTAGTGACTGGTGCTGATCCTGCCCAGGAACCAGGCTGTATTTGTAGCATCTGCTGCGAGTTCTGAAAAACAGTAATTTTCACCCTGACCTTGCTGTCGAGCAGCAAGCTTGCTTTCTAGAGTGCTTGTCAGAATCACGGAAAGGCGAGAAGGAATCCACAAGGACTGCTGGGCCTAACTCCCAGCTCCACACACGGCCACCCAAAAATCAAACTCTAAGTCCAGGTCTGCATACTCCTATAATTTTTCCCAGGATGGCTCTAACTTTTAAGCACAGTTCCTATTCTTACATCAAAACCTCTCAAATACAATAATGAACTGTCTACACCATGAAGACTGCTACAGCCACAGCATGGCCCCTACACACCATTAACTCTGCATGGCGTTTGGAGTTCAACATCTGCCTGCTGTTGCTACTGCACATCTGTTCCAAAGGCCACCAAGGCAATACACTAGCAAGGCTTCTCCACAGTTTGGCTCATTAGTCATAACTGCACACTAGGAACATGTTCCAGAATCACACTCCTTGCAATCCTCTTCAACAACTCAGTGCGTTCTCATTTAAAATACATCCTGGTGCTTACTGCAGCCGAGATCATGCCAAAGCACGGTTTACATGTCACGGTAGGAAAGTAAGTTTTTCTCTTTTTTTTTTTTTCTTTTTAACTTTAATTTAAGCCCATTGCTTGCAATTGAGACCTCTGCTGCATCTGACTGAGACCAAGGGCTCGCTCCGCCTGGCCGAGGGCGCAGCACCCGGGCTTCGCCCCTCCTGCCACACGGCCGGCAGCGACCCGAGCGGGGCCCAGGGCCCCCACCGCCCGGCGAGAAACGGCGCCGTGCCCCGGCGGGCCGCAGCTCCTGTGGGGCCGCCCGGCGCCGACAAAAGGCGGCCGAGGCGCAGCGGGTAGGGCGCATCGGCCGCGGGCAGCGCGTTAGGTAACCGCGGCGCGGGTCTGATGCAATAGCTCGCCGCGCACCGCTCGCTGCTCGTCGGGCTCCGGCGGCGCCGGGAGGATACAGGTCAGGTCCAGGTCGAAGCCATCCTCCTGGTAGCGCCTTTTGTTCCTGCTGACGATCTCTTTGATGATGGCGGTCATGTCTGGCAGCCGGGGGCCGCTCCGGGACAGCGCGCAGAGGCCGAGCGGCGGCGGGGCGCGGGGCTGGGCGGCGGCGGAGGGCCGGCGGCCGCCGGGCAGCCCCGGGCGCGGGGCCTGTGGCTCAGCCCCGGCTGGGCCCGCCTCCCCCCGCGGCGGCGGCGGCGGCTCCCGGCAGCGGCGGCGGCTGCCCCCCCCCCCTCCTTCTCCTCCTCCTTCTCCTCCTCCTCCTCCTGCCGGGGCGGGAGCGGCGGCGGCGGCCGAGCAGGGAGGCTTCGGGGCCGGGCCGAGTCCCTGAGGGAGCCGCCGCCGCCGCCGCCGTCTTTGAGGCGAGCGCGGCGGAGGCGGAGAGAGCAGCTCTCCGGCGCTCCGGGCCCCAGCAATGGTGACAGCGGCGCGGAGCGCCCCCCCGGCCCGGCCCCGCTCCGCCCCGCTCCGCTCCCCGCCCGGGGCGGCGGCGGCAGCGGCGGCGGCGGGGGGCCCGGAGCCGCGCGGTGGGGCCGGGCGGGCGGGCGGGCGTTCGGCGGGGCGGCGGCGACTCCTCAGGGCGTGCGGGCCGGCGGCGCGGCCTGTCTCATCCCCCGCGCCCAGCAGCGCCGCGCCAGCGCTAGGCTCCCATCATGGCTGCAGCTTCCGAGAGGGGACGCGCCGCCGCCCCGCCTCCGCCCCCGCCCCCTCCGCCGCCGCAGCCGCCCGGGAAAAGTAGTCCCGCCGCCCCGCCGCCGCATCGCCGCCCAGCCGCCCGCGCCCAGTCCCAGCTGCACCGTGCCGCTCCCCCGCCCCCCTCACCTCTCTCTCCGCCCTACCGCCGCCGCCGCCCCGCGGGGGGCGAACCCACGGCGGGCGGAGGAATACGGGCGGCGCGGAGTACTGCGATCCGTCACGTGGGCGGTCCGCTGCGCTCACCGCGGCCCCTCCCCCTCCCGCGGCCGGAAGTGGCCGGGCCGGGCCCGGGGCCGCTCCTCGATGCTAGAGGGGCTCGGCCTGGGGCAGCCCCCGCGCTCCGCACGGGCTCTGCAGGGCGCTGCCCCCTTCCCCCGGCTCGGCCCGGCCATCCGGGCCTGCTCCGAGTCGCCCCCCGCTTGCCTCCTGCAGCCTTCCCGGGCCCGGGCCCGGGGCAGCGGGGGGCAGCTGGCACCGGTGTGCTGCCTGCGCTGGTCCTGTCCGCCTCCGGCTCCTGCAGCAGCAGCGAGCTCCAGAAGCTCGCTCCCTGTTGAGCAAAACTTCCACAAATAGACGGAATTATACAAGGCTCTTCGCCCTCCGATCTGAAAGCTGCTTTAAGTCTTTAGGAGTCGCCCGTGGTAATGACTTGCAGGAAAGGGGCCGTTAGGCAGCTAGTCGCAGCCTGAACTGTGTGTGAGACCTGGCTGGGGTCTCAGCTGGCAGTTCCTGACTTCATCATTCAGTGTGGCGTGTGTTTGGTTTTGTGTTTTTGGTGGTTTGTTCTTCTGTGTGTGCAGATAGGTGAAATACTAGCCTAGTAAAGTAATTCAAAACAAAACACTTTTAAGACAACTCTGAACGTATAGCTTCTGTAAAGCCTTGGGAATGGAATACGCTGGAAATCAGCATCTGTCCCAGCTACTGAGAGATCAGCAGAGAGCCTGCCAAACAGACCATCCATTTGAAGAAACAGAGTTTCTAGGCAGGTAAATTTGCTTTCCTTAAAAACTCTGTCTTTGCAGTGTTCTCATGTTGGACAGTAAGGGATATCCCGTGGAGGTCAAAGATAACACACCTCTGAAGGAAGTCTGTTCCTATTTAAAAGGAAGGTGAAGATAGTTCTTTTATTAAGGGATGATGAATACCTTCAACAATCTGCAAGGAACATAAATGAAAGGGGAGTGAAACCCTGTTGAGTGGGAAAAAAAAAAACAACAACACATTTCCTATACAATTGTAAGAGAGACGTGACGGGAAGGAGCAGCCTGATGGTAGGAGGAAAACCTGAGCATCCCTTTCCCTTTTCTCTGTGAAAAGCAGATGATGTAAACCAGACAGGCAGGAATCACCCTAAAGAACAGATCCCAGTACTAATTGATACACTCACCTCAAATGTGTCTGAGGCTGGTGGGGAAATACACCTTGACTAAGAAACTTTGTGTTTTTTCTAGACCCGTCAGACCACAGGGAGGATGGTCCTCACAGGAACACCAGCAGGATGTCTCTGCCTGGTTTGCTTAATAGTTGCATTACCCGCAGAATGGCTCTTGCTTTTGTTTGAGCAGGACAGCTTGGTTAATGCTCGCTTGCATATTGGTTGGAGACTAGGGGAATTTTGTTGATAAGCAGTACTCTGGCAAGTAGGAAAGGTTAAATAAAATATAGTAGGTATAAAAATATAATGTCGATTTTTGTAATATATGTAAGGCAATCCTTTACAAAACTTTTCTAAGGAACAGCAAGAAGGAATTCAAAAGCATGAGATAAGATTGAACAAGACACTGAATTTAAAATGTGTCTTACGAGAGATGCTGAAGTCCACTTGCAGATGGTTGGAACAGGAAGAGGAATGGAAGAGTGAAATGCTATGTTTTGCCTTTAAGGACTCAAAATAAACTGGAACATAAGGTGGACGGATTTCCTGGGTTTCTGCAGCCTTCAGCCTTTGCAAATGCTGTATTATATAATTCTTTCATAAACGTATCAAGCTTCATCTTAAGATCTTTTGCCACCATTATTCCCGCTGGGAAGCTGTTCCCAGAACCTTCTTCTGATTTTCATGCTAAATATATTTGTAACTGGTTTATATCCGCTTGTTCTTGTGCCAGTGTTGGCCTTAAATAGCTCCTACGCCACAGTATTTACCCTTTTTACCCTTTGTGCATTTGCAGACATAGAAGTCGTCTCTCTTAGCCTTCATCTCACTAGTCTCCATAGTGACTTTCTGCTCCAGTTTCAGTAATATTTCTTTTCAATATACATGACCAGAATGGTGCATGGTGTTCTCAATAGTATCTTGCCAGAGCCAAGGACAATGGTATTAATCCCTTCCAAGCTCTGCTAGGAGCGTTGCTCCCAAGACTTCTTAGGGCCTTGTTTTCCCGATCGCATTGGCGGCTCGTAGTTATTTTGGGGTCAGCTAGTGTATGGAGTAAGATCATACTGTTCCTTTCCCAAACTTCAAATGTATTAAATGAAACCACAAAACCTACTTTTAGGTCCTGGACTTGGAGGTTATCTGTAGACAAATAGTGTTGTGGCTAGCAAATCAAAAACATCTTTAAAAACATTTCTGAAAGTCCTCTAAGTATAAAGACTGCCCCCTCTCTTCCTGATGTCCAGCTACATACATAGGACAGATTTTCATCAAACCATGCAGTGATGATCTTTGTAACAAAAAACACCACTGAAATCTCACGGTCCAACTTGCATGACTATGCCAGGAATTAGTAGGATAGGGAAAGAGAATATAGCTATGCCACTGCTAATATCCATGTTATGCCTCCATCTTAAATTCTGTGTAGAGCTGAGGTTCAATCTTAAAAAGTTATGTGGAGGTTATCTTTAACTAAAATCTTCAGTTACTGAAAAAGTTTGACACGGTCTGTTTTCTTTGCCATTACTTCAGTATAATAATGTAGGGACTCCAGAAGAAACTAGCTGGAGACGGGTTCAAAACAACAAAGAGAAGTATTTAGTGTCACAGCATAGAATCATAGAACAACAGAATGGTTTGGGTTGGAAGAGACCTTAAATACCATCCAGTTCTGATGTCTCCCACCAGCCTCGGATGCCTCCAGCCCCACCCAACCTGGTTTTGAGCACTGCCAGGGATGGGGCATCCACAGCTTCTCTGAGCAGCCTGTTCAAGTGCCTCACTACCCACTGAGGAAATCTGAGCCTACTCTTCTAGTTTAAAGCCAATATCCCTTGTCCTATCGCAACACTGCCTGACAAAGAGTCCCTCCCCAGCTTTCTTGTAGGTACAGGAAGGCTGCAATGAGGTCTCCCTGGAGCCTTCTCTTCTCCAGGCTGAAAAACCCCAGCTCACTCAGCCTCTCTTCACAGGAGTGGTGCTCCAGCCGTCTGAACAGTTTCATCCACCCTCCTCTGGACCTGCTCTAACAGTTCCACTAAGTTAAATTGTGTGACTTTGCTACAAAATGCCATAGATGCAAAACGATTACGTGGGTTTAAGGAGAAAGTGGCCAAAATCATGAAAGAATTGGCTACAAAATACAATACAACCTCTAACTTGGAAGTCTTTGATCTGCAAGTTGGCAAAACCCAGAAGAGTCCACTAAACCATATCAGTAAGCTCTACATCTAAATGCTTTTTAAAGACCTCCAGGGATGGTGACTCAACCACGTTTCATAGCAAAGCACTCAATGGTCAAAATTGAACCAGCACGCTGTGTGGCCTTCATCTTAACTCCTGTAGTGTGTCTTCAAACTACGACAGGTCCCTGTGGAGACCTTCTAGTTCTGTATTCCAGCCAGGTCATCCATTCTTTGGATTTGAAATTTTACAATTTTGGGGGAAATTTGCAATCTCCTTTTTTTTTGATGTTAATCAAAAAAAAAAAAAAAGTTATTTATATTTTCCCACAGCTGCAAAAGCCAAATTGAAAAAGTGTGCTGAAAGAGTTGCAACTTAGGTTGCCAATTTCTAGACGAGTCCTTGAGTTGGAAACATGCTGTGTGATCTGAAGTAGCCAAGGGACGCCAAATGCTTGGGCAACTGCAGCTGCCACACTTTTTTTTTTTTCCCCCAGTATAAACCCATGATTTCCAGTTCATTTTTCTTTCAGACATACTTTTACAGGAAGATATCAATTGAAAACTAAGGCCCAGCTCTCATTAACACTGGAAAGACACACAGTCAGCGGTAGGCTGATAGTGTCTCATGGCTCTGCACTAAGCAGCTCCACATCAGCTTGGTGCGTGGAAACGCCTCGCCAAGGTCAGATCTCTGCAAACAGGGAGAGCTCCAGTTACACTAAAGGTATGGGGGCATTAGTAGGATCAGGTTTGAGAGTAAGTCCTAATGTTGAGATGAAGGCTGAAAACATAAAGGTTTTGAAACTGTTTAGTAAAGCAGGATGAATTTGGTATTTCCCACCATTTTAAAGAAATACTTGTTCAAGGAATAATAGTCTCTCAGTATTGTGAGAAAAAAAACAGAGCCCAATGCAACATATGGATTCCACAGAGTATCAGTGAGACATCAACCTCACCTTCAACCTGACCCTGCTTGACTTCTGAAAAATTGTATCACTCATTAAAAATTTTTTATATGTAATTCATCAGAGGATTTCTTTCAAAGGTTCATGCTAGAGCTGTCAAATAGCAGTGAGAAAATGTAGGTTTTATTACTTTAGTGTGTGTTTGCATTTATCCTTAATTGCAACAAAACAGATGTCATTTTTTAAGAGTGGGAGAATAAACAGAAGGGTCCTAAATATTTTCCTACAATATCGGTGATTCAAACACAATAGTATTTGCCTAGTGCACGAAATGCTTGCAGTGAAATGATTGATTATCCTTTTCCTATTCAAGAGGGACAATTATAAGAACTAGTGTAAGCCTCAAATAAATAATAAAGCTGTCAGCATCACTGATTATATCTACTTCACTATTAAATCATCAAGGGGAAACTGTTCACCTGTTCTACACAGACTTAAAAAATATATATTGTCTATAAGATAATCATCCATTAAAGGTTGGAGAAGCAGCAGAAAAAGGAAGTCCTTCTGTAAATCAATTTAGACATTGATACATTTATTTTCTGATAAAATACATTTCTTATTTGGGAGAGCTATAGCACACAGAACAATAAAAGAGAAACCTCCAGTACTGCTGAAGAAGCTAAAGTTGTTTCAAAACCTTTTTTGTTATTGTTGTTGTTAATGTAGGTTATATTGATCTAATAAGTAGAAACAAACTGAAATTTCTCATGCAACTACTCTGGTAAAATCACAATCATTTTGAGAACTTGAGTATTTTTTTCGTGTATTGATTTAATGATGAAAACACCACTGATGTAATGTCAGATGGTTTCGACGGGGCAGATCACATCCCACTTGGGTCACTGCAGAGAATGCCTAGGTATTCAGTACAGACAGATCAGCTGTGACATACTTTACCTGAGGTGACACTGCATGGAACAGGTGTGGTGAAGAAGAAATTAAAGACCAGAAGCAGCAGATCTGTTCCACAGGCTGTTGTACCCAGTAGGCACACAGTTGACTTGTCTGTAGGTGAAGTAGTTCCTGCATTTGTGTACAAGGGATGACAGTTAAAAATGCTTCATAAGAAAATACTGTTGTATAAAAAGCTCTTGAAAAACAGAATTCCAAGTGAGCTAGCTGAATTTTGTTATCAAGTCCTTGAACAATGTATGAATTACAGGTAAGAATAAAACATAGTCATAAGGCTGTATCACAAAAAAAAAAAAAAAAAAAAAAAGAGCAGAAGGGTAGAAGACAACAAAATACAATTTGCCAAAACATCTGAGTAATCACATTCACGAGAAAGATCTCCTTATTTTAACCTTTTTCTCAACATTTTCCTGATACATTGTTTGAAGTTACTATTTTCATTTGCAATGCAAATTGGAATTTTTTGAAAGTCTTTTACCTCAGTACTTCTAAATAAACTGCTCATTAATTATTAAATGTAGATGATCTTAATTCTGATGTATCCCAGTAGCATCTGAAATCAGCCAACTGATGTTAACTTGCAAGCTTTGGGTTGTTCTGTTTGCATACACCTTCTAAGTGAAAGTATAGATATGGTTGAATTATACATTCCCTAATTTTACCCTGGACAAGGGACCTCCTGAGGTCCAATCCAAACAACATTTCTTCAAGACAAAGACACATCTTTGCTATGAAAGTTTTACAAGTTCAGTGATAAATAAATGGCTTCCTTTTAAAAACAGATGCTGCTCCGAGGGCTTGGGGTTATTCTGCTATTATGGGAGGAGCTTAAACTGATCCTTCAGAAAGCAAACCTGAAAGCAGCAGGAAGAAAAAGCAAGTACTGGAAAAAAACCTTAGGTTATAAACCAGGAAAAGTGAGAATAGCCAAATGCAACAGGATGTAGAATAACGTTTAAAGAAAAGTTAGAACAAAAAAACAGGCCACGTAATGGGAAAACAACAAAAAAGGATGTATAAAGTAATTAACATGGAATCGACATGAAAGACATCACTGGGAATATATAGGAAGAATTACCACCATAGCTTCTTAATGGATGGAGGACATTTCAACCTCTGGAAGTACTGGGTTCCTCTGCAGGCACTTGGCTGGACTCCCATCCTGATGCAGGCTTTCTTGCATATCCGTCCCAGCTTGATTCCAGCTCCCTCAATTGGCTCAATCCTGCAGGAAAACACTGCCCTGGTGCTGGGAAGCTGCAGCACATACCTACTATTTAACCGACCAATCAATAGCTCTTCCTAATCAGTTTTATTTTAGGTAGATATTTTGTACTTCCTGGTTAGGCTGCTTATTTACTTCTTTACCGGTCAGTTCAGAACTGAGATAGTGTGGAATTTTTTATTTCTTGAATGATACCAAGATTACTATTTCCTACACATTTTTAAGATTTATTTTTTTTCTGTAAACGTGTGTATCTTGAAATTCAGGTGGCCCATCTACACTGATAGCTCTAGGAGTGAGGAGAGTTCAGAAACTGATCCATTTGTTAAACATACTTTTTTTTTGTCATTCTATATGTTTTTATATATCCGTATCTGTATATACTGGACAACTGTGCCATTTTATCATTGCACGATGGCCATGACCTCCTGTGGCGCACTGCCTTGGTTACTGGCCACCTGTGGTGTTCTGTGGCGTGGGACGTTGAATTGCGGCAAAAACTCGAAATGTGAGAGGACAGGGGCCTGGAAGGCGCGTGAAGAAAGCTGAATTTTCGTGAACTGTCCACGTTCAGCACGACCATGCGGTACCCGAGCGAGGAGCCGAGGGCCGCTCCCAGCCGGGGCCGCCGCCCTGAGGGCGGCCGCGGCGACGCCGGCCGTTAGCGGCGCTGCCCGGCGGGCGGAACCTTTGTGCGGGGCGGCGGCAGCCGGCCGGAGCGGGGAACCTCGGGGCCGCGCCGCCACCTCCCCCTCCTCCTCCCCCCTCCCCCCTCCCCCCTCTCCCCTCCTCCTCCTGCTCCTCCTCCTCCTCCTCCGCCTGTACGGCCGCCGCCGCGCTGGGAGCCGCGCGTCGCAGACACCGGCCCGGAGGGGCGGGCAGGTGGGTGAGCGAGCGGGTCCGCGGCCGCCTCGGCGACACCCGCCCGGCGGCGGCAAGGTCGCGGCAGCCGGCCCGGCACGGCCCTCCCGCTGCCCTCGGCGCGTCCTCGGCGGGCCCGGTGCCGCGTTCCGGCCGAGAAGCTTCTCGGTGCGAGCACGGGGGGCGCGGGGGAGGAAGGAGGCGTTGTCCCCCGCTGAGGGTGGGGATGTGCCGGTAGCCGTGCGGGGCTGCAGAGAGCTGCCCGACCGCTGCCCTCGCCTTCCCCGTGCCGCAGCCGCCGCTGAG
Source organism: Aythya ferina (assembly GCF_964211825.1). NCBI lineage: Eukaryota > Metazoa > Chordata > Aves > Anseriformes > Anatidae > Aythya > Aythya ferina. The sequence continues at coordinate 8,420,972 of NC_140302.1, read as the reverse complement.
GAGAGGACACGCCGGGAAAGTTGAGGCGAGGGTTTTGAGCGTACCCTTTCCCTTAAAATGGCTGTTCGGCAAGGTTTGGGTGAGAGACGTGGTGTTGGTTGGGCTGTTTGCTGGCCTTATTGGTTGGTTTGGATGTTTTTAGGGGTGTTGGGGCCCAGTTTTCTTGTTCAGTGAATATATAGCCTTTTTGTTTTAATAAATCAAGCTTAATAGAATGTGTTGAATCTACTGGCTTCTATGACTTGCTTAGATGCTAAACAGGCGAATTTTATTTGATTTCCAAGTAGATACGTGCAGAAACGATCTTAATTTTTTTAATTCCTAGAATTTAGGGGGTGAAGGGTGTTAAAAAAAAAACAAAAAAAAACAACAAAAAAAACCCAACTGAATTGTTTTGGTGGTTGCCGCTGGAATATAGCAGTGAGCTTTTGACTGACTTGGGTGAATGTGTCAGGATGCTTCTACTGATTCCAGCATTGGAATTTGCATTTGCAATTTTTTGCGAAGAAAGTCCGTGGTATGGCACTGTTGTTGCCATTATTTTAATACAGGGTCAACATAATGTGACTACTAGCCAAGAGCAGGGGAATTCAAGGATATTTGGGTAGTCCAGCTTTCCCCTGGCTGACAGCTCTGTTTGGAGGTTAGCCAAGGAATGGATAAAGCTGCCAAAAGGAATTGCCCTTGCAGCAGGAAAATCAGGCAGTGAATGAGTAGGACTATAGGCATTCTTGTATGGAAACCCACAAATTCAGTGGAAAGTAGATTAAGGGAAGAGGACCCCAATTTTTAAGGCGTTTTTGTATGGTTTAGGAAGAATTTTCCTCTCTGCAGCACACTACTGTAATGTGAAGGTGTTATACTTTCTGGATGGTGCAGCAGCCAGCCTTGTCCCTTGATAACTCTGTGCCACATCCAGCTTTTTCAGTTTTCCAGGGTTAACCTTTCCATTATTAACACAGAATAATACATTCTGCTAGGTGCAGGCTCCAGGTCTTAACCTCATTATATCTGAATAGAAATTGTCAATCTTCATTGAATGTGACAATTCAGTGCCTTTCCTTAAAGCTTCCTCTTAGGGAAAAAAATAAAACACAACAGTTAGTTTAAGTAATGTATTTATCTTTGTCTCCATGACAAAGGAGGCCAATTTTCTTAGGCCAATATTCTTAGGCCAATAACAGTCAGATAACTTCAGTTTTAATGGGAATGCAAGCTTGACGCTGAAATAAAGTGATCTTTCTTAGCAAAGTATTATGGAGCTGAAAGGAATGCTGATTTCTTAACGAAAGACTGAGATGGAGACCATTTTGTATGTAATCAGTCAAGAAATTAGGCCTCAGATTGCTGTTGTCCTTTGCCCTCTGCTTCCTGGAAGTGGAAGTGAAACCATGTCATCGTTATACTTAGCGCTTCATGTTTTAACCTTACCCAGTTTTATGTATTGGCACTGTGCTGTTGTTCAGGTACTTCATGATAACTACGTGGTAAACTTCATGCTCTCTGTCTGCCTGGAAATATATTTAAACACCATTTTATGAAAATTAAGGTAGACATCTTCTCAGTTTTACTTTTTTTTTTGTTTCTTTCTCTCTCTCCATTGCTTTTTTTTCATTTAGTGTTAAAAGGCAAAATGGTACATGCTGAAACCTTCTCACGCCCCCTGAGCCGGAATGAAGTGGTCGGATTAATTTTTCGTTTAACGATATTTGGTGCTGTAACGTACTTTACCATTAAATGGATGGTTGATGCCATTGATCCAACCAGAAAGCAAAAAGTAGAAGCTCAGAAACAGGTAGGATTTTATTCGTAAGTACTTTTGTGAAATACTGTTTCATTTATTACTGCTCAGACAGAGAAATCTGCTAACTGTAAACTGGACTGGGAATAACCACTGAAGTAATCAACAAAACCAGATGTGTATTTTATTTTAGTAAATCTCAGGATCCAAGCTATTAGTGTTTTCAGTATTTACATCTTACAACAAGTTTAAGGGTTTAGCTTTTAGTTTTAGAAAAACTGCTGAACTGCAGTTTGATGTTGCCTCTCTAATTATGTGCAAGTGTGTGGTCTCAATACCTCTTCTGCTTCTGACAGCTTTGCTAAGCAGCAGTTGCATTAAATAATGCTCTCAGTTGCTTTTTAAAACCTTGACCAGAAATAACTTAATTACTCGTGACAATGAGGGACACTGCTGTACAAATGCCTTTTTAGGAATGGTTTGCACCTTTTCTCTCCACCCAGCAGCAGTCAAAATGCCTTGCAAATGGGAGAAGAAAAGTGACAAGCCTCATTCCTTATGCTGTACTTGAATGAGATGCTCATGGGAGTTAATGCTCTCAGAGAAGATTTAGGTGTATTTCTGAACCAAACGCCGAAGGTTTCCTTTGGAAAGTATTGAAGCAAATGTCGCTCCAACTTTTTTTGCTTCTGTCTGACACAAATTTCAAAAATCCAAACTGCAGTTTTGAGCAACTTAAGTGTTGTGTTTTTTTTTTTTTTTTTTTTTTAATGAAGTCTTCAGTAAAAAAAAAGAAAAAGCCTCATTTTAAAAATCAGCTTTCACAATCTGTGCTACTGCCAGCTATTATATAAGGCTGCAATATCCCAAAATCATGTCAGACCTAACCACAAGTTTGAGTGTAAAGAGAAACTGAATTGCGAAAGTGTGTTGACACAATAAATGACTTTTCCTTTTAAATTGGGGGAAAAAAAAAAAAAAACCAACATTGAATACATAGAAAGAATGACTGGCCTCTGTACAGTATCTTTTTTTGTTTCCTTGAAAATACATCATTCTCTGTCAATGATACAGTGGTGTTGGGGACAGAAGGTTGGGTGTTTGCTTTTTACAATGACACAAATGATATTTTCCATTAAAGTGTATGTGTGTTATTTGTAGGGATATGAAGATAATATAAGCATGTGAAGGAACTATAGAGTTCTCTTTAATAACAAGTTTCAGGCAGTTTGTCTGAATCCTATACAAAGTTTCTAAAGAATTAAGGACTCCTTGGCTTTTTTTTTTTTTTTTTTTTTTTTTTTTTTTTAAGTGTAACATGTCTCTATCAGCTTTGGAAACTCACATATTATGGAAGTGTACTGAGGTTACCTGTGTGCTAGCCCTGTTCTGATCAGCAAAGTCAGTGTGTTAATGTTTGTTTTGGTAGCTTTTCACGTTATAATAAATGACTTGTAGGTCTGGGGCAGTGGGAGGGTTGGTGTGACACTTACCTGATGGGAACTGAGACGTGATTTAGTTTTGCTCAGGTGACAGCAAGACATTTGGAAATAGCAGAGCTTTCCTCTTCACAAAGATCTAGTTTCTTGTCAAATGTGACTTACTGAGAAGCTTATAGTTCTTATTTCTAACCTTCAGACTCCAAGTAGCAGTTCTTTAAAAATATTTTTGAATTGTTATGTATTTGTTCCTCTGATTTTCTTGGTGTTTTATTTCCCTTAGGCTGAAAAGCTAATGAAGCAAATCGGAGTGAAAAATGTCAAGCTTACTGAATATGAAATGAGTATCGCTGCACATCTTGTAGACCCACTAAGCATGCATGTAAGAAATTGTTTTCCATTTTATTCCTATAAAAGCACTTTGGACATGGAAGATACTATTTTGTTGTTGTTGTTATTTGGATGATATTTGGCATATATACGTATCCATAAAAATACACAGAAAATATTTCTGTAGTTTGAAACTAAGGTAGCATCATGAAGAATAAAGCTTTCTTTCAACTTTCTTTTAATTTCTTATCCCCCTCAATAATTTCTAATACTGTGTTTCCATATCAGGTAACCTGGAATGATATAGCAGGCCTAGATGATGTTATTACAGATTTGAAAGACACTGTCATCTTGCCCATCAAGAAGAAATACTTGTTTGAGAATTCCAGGCTCTTACAGCCACCAAAAGGTAGGAAGGAAATGTTATGAATTCATATGCTGGTATTTAAAAAATAATAATAATAAAAAGAGAAAGGTTAGAATTACCTAGAAAAGAAAGAGGAAGTGGGTTGACAGTTATCCAAATTGTAACAATTAGGTCTGAACCTAAGGGCTTTTCCTCTTCTACTGCCATGAATTCAAATTTTAGTGAATGTTTTATCTTAACTACGAAGTGATAATTGATTTTAGTTGCATTTTGATGAATTAATCTATGTAATCTGCATTTTTAATTGCCTAAATTGTGGATTATTTTTATACCTCATTTTGCCTTTTGACCAAGGTGAGCTATAACTCTACTGTACAACTTTGTAGACTTATTAATATTTTTATGGTATCATGGAAATGTAAGTTATAAACACGAAAACTTGTTTTAAGCTAATGTTTTACAAAGCCCTCTAGTCTTTAAAATGTTGGTCTTTGTTCTAGTTATGGAAATTCCAGTCATTCAGAGACAGACATACCATTTTCATTTTGGAGATCCATTGATTTTTTTTTTTGTTGGAGTTGAATTGGACAGTATTGAGGCAGTAAGGAAACTGTTGGGTGACAAATTAAATTTCCAACAGTAAAACGGAAATTGGACCATCTGCACTAGAAAGCTTCTGGCCATATTTGTTGCATGTTACAGAAAACAAAGAATTTAAATCTAAAATGTTGCACACAATAAGAAAGTTTATTTTTAACGTTCTGATCCCTGGAATTTTCTGAAAACAATTAATTACTGTCTGTATTAATTGCATATCTGTAACCGTCTCTTCCTAGTTTTGTGAACAAAAAGATGAAAAATGAAACAGTTCTATAACTAGTTTAGCTTTTTCCAGGCTCCTATCTGTTTAAGTCACAAACTGAAACTGTTTGGAAAATTATTTTAGTGTCATGATCTAATAAGTGAAAGGGAAATTTATTTTGTATTTATTTATATTTTTAAAGCATACTTTCCATATAGGACAAGCTCTCCTGTTTTCATAGTCACTTGCATCATATGTTAATAGGAAATCATTTTTTCAGATTAGTTATTCTTGTGGTCATCAATTGCATAAGCAGAAAAAAAAGTTTTTTTTTTTTTTTTTCAGAATTGACCTTTTTTTTTTTTTACATTGTTTTCTTTACAACTATGTTAGAAAAATATTACTGTGAATTCTTTCAATATGACAAGTTTCTTTCAATATGAAAAGTTTTAAAAATAACATGAGATGTCATGCTTTTATTGTGTGTGATTTGTTTAAAATGTTTGTGGGCTCTATTTTTGTTTAACCCCTTTGTGCTAAACTTTCTCAGCAAAATTGAAATGAACTGTAAATAAGGCTTATCAAATGCTTATAAAAAAATGTTTTTAATATTACATTACATTTACAGTCCCTGTAATAAAACAGTCATCTCTCAGACAAGTTTCTTCTAAATTTCACCATATTCATCCACTTTTGGACAGTCTTAGCTTTAATCTTAAAATAAGGCTCTCTGAAATAACTAAAATGTCTGTGTTTGATTTGATGGAGCACTGTATAACTTGATGTCTTGTCCTTTAAAACTTGGACAAAATACAAGCCTGGACCCTCTCATGTCTGTTGTGCCAAAACATGTTTTCTGTACTGCAACCAGAGAACATTAACACTGTGACTTTTTCAGGAGTACTTCTCTATGGCCCTCCTGGTTGTGGCAAAACATTGATCGCCAAGGCTACAGCAAAGGAAGCAGGCTGTCGATTTATTAATCTCCAGCCTTCAACGCTGACTGACAAATGGTATGGAGAGTCTCAAAAACTGGCTGCTGCTGTCTTCTCCCTTGCTATAAAGCTCCAACCATCCATCATTTTTATTGATGAAATAGGTAAAAATCTGTGTTTTTTAAGTAACTGTAGCAGAGTGGCATTAGGCTGTAGGTTTGAGTTGATGGTTATATTGAGCCGTTGTCACCTGTTTCTTAAAAGAATGATAATGGAACAAAGTTTAGTAATAAAAGTAGTATTGAAAAGTAATGGTGACATAGTAGGAAAAACAATGTACTTCGTTTATTTCTCTTTTTTTTTTTTTTTATTTGCTAGTGGAGGAAATTACAAGTAGAACAAGTTGCTGCTTATTTTTGGTTAGGCTAAGATTCGTGTGGAAAGCCTTTCTTTATAAAGGGAAAACTATCACCAGATACATTTCAACACTGAATAACTTTTTTCCATGAGGGCACATAATGGGAAATAAAATATGGGATTAGAAGAGCTCAGGAATAATAATCTAATTAGACAGGCTACGGAAGTAGGAGGGGAACTTCGGCTAGGAAGGCAGCGAAGTTGCCAGTTGTTTAGTGCATTAGAGCTTGTCACATTAGTATTTAAGTTGCTGTAAGCAGTCTAGTTAAAATTGTTCATTTATTCATATCACTGGCATTTAACAGTGTGTTTTACAGTTTGCGGAAAGGGAGCATCAAAGAGGCTACTTTCATAGGATGCTTTTTTTCCTTCCTATAGGTATGAAAAATGTGCTTTTCCATAGCTGCTGGAAATTCTTAAGGCAACCTGTAGCAAAGCTAGAGCTCTGCATAGCGAAGTATATAGCCTACTTCATATCAGTCCTGCAATTTGCTGTTCTTGTGTGCTTTGGTGATTTCTAACTTGCCAGACTCTGAATGCTTCCATCTCTGCATAAGAAATTGAGGTGAAAGTTAAGTTTCCATTCAGGAAAATGAAAATTTGGATCACAAGATTTGGGACAGTCCCATGTGATAGTTACATACGTATGTGATATAACTTAAAAGATGTGCTTAAAAATGTGGTAAAATTCCACTATCCTATTCGTTGTAATAAATACTTTCCCTTTCTTGACAGCATTCATTTTAAAAGTACTTGTAAGACAGAGAGTAGAATCAGTCTGCACATAAGAAACCAAACAGCATAGTTTCAGTGGCAGGATTGAAAGTCAGCTGTTTCACTGATTCCTTTAATACAGATTCCTTCTTACGAAGTCGTTCGAGTTCTGACCATGAAGCTACAGCTATGATGAAAGCTCAGTTCATGAGTCTGTGGGATGGACTGGACACTGATTATAACTGCCAGGTAAGTGAAGAGGATGGCAAGAAAAGCAGTGTGATTCTGTTATCTCATCTTTTGTGCGTTGAATCATTTGGGAAGAGTAGCAGATCATGTGTAGTAATTGCTGAGAGTTTCTTTACCTATTAGTGATTACCCATGAATTATGGGGATGAGATGGATTAATAGATTGTGTTTCTTCTTGAGAAGACTGTTTCTGTAAGTGTTTTGTTTTAAATTAAGAGCTGTTATTTTCTGAAGTGTCTTAAGTCTCAAAAATATAGCTGTAAAGTTTGAGCTGCCAAAATTGGGAATTTTAAACTGCTTTGAAAAACACCTTGTGAACAATAAAAGACAAAAAAAGGAAAAAAAAAAAAAAAAAAAAAACCTCCCACCCAGGAAACATGACTTGCATGCTGCATAGAAGAGAGCCTGCTCCATGTTTTTGAAGTGTTACCTGGAGCAATCTTTTTCAGGCCTTTAAAAAGGATGGTTATTCTCCAAATACTTAATTTTCAAGTTTTTAAATCTGTTCTGAGTTTTTAATCTGTGAATGAGTTCTGATCCTCTGAACCCCATCATTTTTTTCTTTATAAAAATTATTCTTCTTGCTCTCTCAAGCATATAGTAAAGACTGTTTTTCAGGGGATTTTTCTTTAAATGGTTAGAAGACACTGAATAGATGTGCATAGAAGCTTTAAAGCAGAGTGTTTGCTTACTGCTAGTGGGAGGCTAGTGGTATGAATATTTTAGTGGAAGCTAAGATGATCTTGCAAGCATACATTCCTTCCAATGTTTGAATGTCTCTTGAAATACCTCTTTTCCAATAAGTGACCACTTGGGTTCAGCATGCTGAGCTTGAACAAGTTATTGCTGTCCCTTACATGTATGCCTCTGCATGGTAGGAAGTTGCTGCAGTAAAATGCCGTGCAACAATTGAGTGAAGATGCTGTGGCTGACTGAGGTTTCTGGGGAGTTTTTCAGTGGGAGTGTTTTGTTTCAATACCATGTTTCAGGCTCCTCCCTTGGATGTCATTGCTATTCAGGAAGTGTTCTTTCAGCAGTGGTTTTGACATTTGTGCTGTCTGATTTCTGACAGCCAGCTCACTGGACTCTCGTGTTCATTACAAATGTTTACTTGGGAGATTTGGGTTGCCTGTCTGATTCTCACCAAACAGATTTCCTTTGAATAAGGATTAGATTTGGCTTTTGTTACTGTAACAAAAATTCCAACTGTTATGAGAAAATTGTAAAGTGCTATAATTAGCGTTACTTGTTCCTGTGTTGATTGCACCTGAAGAGTGTGTTAAGCTATGATGGGCTCAACCTGCTGAGGAAGTAGTCTTGAGTCCATATGGAACTTCAGGCACAGTGCCTGGAAAACAGGGTTGCACTGCTCGAGGCTGCACGCAGGGGAGCTCCGTACAGCTGTGTTCACACCTGGGGGAGCTCATGTTTGCAGACCCTGCAGGCACAGACCGTTCTGGGAAGGCTCCTCAGCTCTGTATGGAGGGAAAAACACTTAAGGTGCAATACTGGGCGCTAGCACAGGCCCTTGGGAAGCACAGCATGGGTACAGCAGTGCCTCTTTGCAAGAGACAGCTTGGGCTCAGGAAGTGCTCAACATGCGTACATGACCACAGAACTTGCATGCATTACCCTTACTAGACAGCTGTGATTAAGACCGCTGGAGCCCCACCTAAAAATGAGCCTTTTGGCTTTTTCAGTGTAGCGATTTGCCACCGTATAAATAAGCCTCTAGGTGGCAGGGTGACTCTGATGCAGAAAACACAAGCTGGTCTGGCCAGGAGCTGTTGGCTGCGGAAGAGTGACCCCAGACAAAGGAGCAGAAGGGTGTCAGGAAGCTGTTTTGATAAGAGATTTATTTCCCTGGCATTTTTCACTTTTGTGACTGAGTATTTACAGTGTACATAACTTAAAATAACAAATGAGAAAACAAGGTTGATGTGAATGGGAAGTAAATTTGTACTTAAACTAACAACTGGAATCCACTCAAATGAGGTAAATAACTCTCCTTGTATTGAACTTGGCTTATACAGGTCTAGTGTACTGCTCTTTCAGTATACCAGTGCATGTAGGTTCTTCTTGATTTCTAATGTTTTTTTTTTGTTTGTTTTTTTTTTTAATGTAAAAACAAACAAAACAAAACAAAAACAACAACAACAATATTTTAGTGCTTGCAAAAGTTGCCAGCTTGGTCATTCTGGAGAACTGATTGCCCTTCTTTTTTTCAACATAACACAAGAATTAAACATTTTCTCATATCTTACCAAAATGTCTCTTTTCAAGTTCCTTCCAGACCACGAGGAACTAAATAAACATCCCCAGCAGCTGTAAGCAAAAGCTCTGGGTTACTGCTTAGTGTTTGAACTTCTAGATTGAGATCAGAAGGCTTCAGACTCATGTAAAAATGTCCTCTGAGATGGTACTGTGTGGTACCAATGCTTTCTTGAGCTGCATGTTTAAATCCAGTTACTGAAATCAGTACCAAGAAGCCTTATGTAACTTCTTTAAATGCTGATGTTCTTGATAAAGTGTGGAAGAGTCACATGTTTGATTTTGAAACTGTAACATGGTGATGTTTTTAAAATCAGGCTTCAGGCTAACTAGTCATCTTCTGTTGATGTATGCAGGTAATAGTGATGGGAGCTACCAACCGTCCTCAGGATCTTGACTCTGCTATCATGAGAAGAATGCCAACCCGGTTTCACATCAACCAACCTGTAAGTCATGTTATCTTTGCTTAAGCAGTGGGTCTGGTATCAGAGCAACAGGCAGGTATTTTATCAGCCACAAAATGGCTTTATCAGCACAAAATTCCATCTGGGATTTTTTTTTTTCCCAGAGAAATAAAGATGGGGTATTATGTTGATCAGTTTTTAGTCTCATGGAAGTACACAGAACTTTGCTTTTCGAGGTGGGGTTTCCCATAGAAACTTGATTCCTTGATTCTTTTATCTGAAATAACTTTAAGTGTCCTGAGCACTTCCAACCCATTTTTCTGTCTACAAAAGTCAAGCGGCTTAGATGCCGCACTCTGAAACAGACATCAGTCCATCTTCCCTTGCTGAGAGATAAATAAGTATGAAATAAACTATTCTTGTAAGTTTTTGTGTAGCTAAAGGAAGTCCTTGGCATAGGACTAGGGTGTGTCCTTTGTCAGCACACAGCAGTTAGTACTCAATACTCTCTCTGGGTGCTAGCAGTACTATGTAGTTTTCCAGTGCAGCTTTGCTGTTGAAGTTTTGTCTTTCAGAATGCACCAGATGTCTCCATTAGCTGTCTTCTTTGTAGTGCAAGGAAACCCAGGTAGCTGAATTCCATGAGGGAGTATTGGGCAGATACAGGAAGGGTACAAACCAAAAGGTGCATTGTCTGCTTAAGGAGCAATTCTGGAGAAGCATCTTAGAAAATAGCATATTAAACAGAGAACTTTAACATTTGTGGCACTGAGATGAAGGGCAGCTCACTTCATGGGCTGCGTGGCTATTTTAGTGCTTTGCAGTTCCCCTTCCCCACCAGTACAAGCTATTTGCCTCCAAGGTAGAGTGACAGCCAGGTCGGAGGGCGCCAAGAAACAGGTACATTTTGACTACTGTTTATAATTTCTGCGTATGAGATGCTTAGTTTTCAAGAAGAAGAGAAGCAAGCAGGAAATCTGCATACCAAAAGCTCCATTCTGCTTAAGCCTTTCCACAGCTGGATATAGCAAGCAATCTGGAAAACTGTTTTTATTCCCCTTACAATTTATGACAAATGGGCAGTAAGGCAGGCCTGTATCACTTATGCCAGCTGTCACAATCTTACCCTTACTATTTTTTGCTATTGCCATCATTTTCAAGGTATTGGAGTAGCCTTTGAACACGTAATGATACCACAAGACATTTTTGTATCAATACTGGAAAAAGATGGATTGTGGTTGTCAGTATACCCTTCTGGCTACAGAAATACCCTTAATTATTATTTTTTTGCAGAAACCTAGAGACTGTACTGAAGGATTTAAACTCTTACTGATTGTGCAAGAGAGTAGTCATGTTCCCAGACCTGTCTTGTTTGCACAGGCTTTCACTCCTTGTGGGTGGATACTTCTTGAAACAAAGCATTTGTAGCACACTAACTACCTTTATTGTGATGTCTGTTCATAGGGTTTCAGACACCTTACTCATCTTCAGCTTTTCCTTGAATTAGTAAGAGGCATGGATGTGCATTTTAGTACTTTGCCACATCTTTTTATCAAGAATCATTAGAAGGATGAATTTTCTGCAGGTAACTGTGCCTCAGAATATTACCTTGGAGGCCGGTTTCCTCTCCGAGGTCTAGAATTAAAGTCGGAAGCGTTGTTTAGGGCACAGGCATGGAACTTTCCTTACCCTGCTACAACCAGCTCATGCACTTACTGCTCACCTCTTGTTCTTGTCTGTGGTACTTTGTGATATGGCCAAGATTGGTTACAACTCTTTTGTCAAGGACCAAGATAATTTATGTGCTGTGGATTGACAGTGTGCACAGGTAGTATTATTATGGAGTACCTAACACCTTATAGATAATATGTTGCAGTTTAACCAGGTTTGGGATGAAAATGCCCCAAATTGCCCATAAAGAATTATCTGCAAGGCAGAGGGAAATAGAAGAAATATTTTTGAGACGGAATGTCATCTGGTCAGATGCAGACTGTCTATGGAATTAGTTTATTGATTTTGTTTGGTTGGTTTTGTTTGTGTTTTAACAATGAAAGTGAATTTTGGACAAGTTTGTTTTTAGGAGATGCAAGAAAGTTTATTCGCTGCCTTTTGTTTTTGCTTGTTAGTAAGGCTATGCTTAGCCATTTCTTTCAAGATCATTATGGTATGTGATTTATATTGCTTAAACTTCCCAAGCATGATCTGTAGAATTAAATTTATTATTGTGTTTTTGCTTTTTTAAGTATAGGAGTTTATCCTCTTGATCTGATTTAGCAAAGTATGTATTGAAAGCATCCTCTAGATCTAGAGAGTCTGCCCTTTGTTAAAGATTATGGGAAATCCTCAGAGACAGATGCTTTTATTTAAGGCAAAATCAGACTAAACATATCACTGCGTTTTCTCTTTCCCTATAGTTACTGTAAATGTATATGCTCCAATGTTTAATTGTATGTGCTCCCAGAGTGAGAGTACCCTAGATCTGTTTTTGCCTCGTGGTGTGCCTAATTACTGTCACGTAGGTTTACTTAGTTGTATCGTGTCTCCCATTTGAAGGAATGGTTTTTGTCACGGAAATTTAACTGAAAGCACACTCGGAACAAATTTGGTATTGATCCTACTTATGTTTATTTTTGTTCTCTAGTAAGTTTTGTCTCTTTTGTTTAAGGCTCTGAAACAACGAGAAGCAATCTTGAAGCTAATTTTGAAAAATGAAAATGTAAGTAGACTTCTTTTAATGGTTAATTTGCTGAATTACTGTTCTCATGAGTGCAGGCTCTGGAGTTGTTTTATAATTGGCTGTTCTGTAGTAAGGTAGAGATGACCTACCAGAGTATTTCTGATTATAACTTAAGAATCTTCTGTGGTTTAGGCGTGGTGTAAGATTAAAGCAATAGAGTTGTCTACTGGTTTAAGTATGAGCTTCATTCAAAGCAGTACTCTCGGATTTCTTGGTGAATCACCATCTCTGAGGAAAATTATGTAATTTCTCTGTCTCCATTTTCTTGTCATATAACAAGATAATATATTCATCTCCCTGAAGGTGAATCATGTTCGAAAATTGCTTCGATCAATAAAAGGAATATCATGAAGTATTCACCCAGGAAGATACTGAATTTCTTGAGCTGTAGTCTGTTTGCTCTAATTAAGAAAGGAGGAGTTACTTTTTTTTTTTTTGAAGTGCTGCTTTTTCCACTTTGAGCCATGGCTCATACTTTCTTTAGAGGAAAACTACTATGGATGTTTTAACAAATAATATATGGTGTTCATATCACCATGTGGGTTACAAAATGAGGAGAACAGTAGCTGTGAGTGCATTGGAAGTGTCTGCTGGCAGGATACAGGACCTGTACTATCAGAGGTTCCTGCCACTGAAGTCTTACAGAATGTAGTCTGCAGCACTAATTCTCATTAGGTTAATTTTGAAAGGTGTCTGTTGATTGAGGTCTATCCTAATAGATACCATTCATTAGTAAATACCATTCATTAGTAAAAACAAGTGGTTGTTTTTTTTGTTTTGTTTTTTTTTTTTTCAGAGGTTTAAAAATCATACCTCATCATTGTGAATGGCAGATACTGAGGATTTTTTTTTTTTTTTCAAGTGGTCATTTTGGATTGTTTATATAGCATTGGAATATTTGCTTCTTGCAAAATACTATACACATATGAAAACAGAACACATGCTGAATGCCAAAGAAGTTGTGGAGGAAAAGATGACCTATTTGCAGAAAGCTTCAAACAAATTAAAACTGCTATTGGAAATTGTGGTTCCAAATCGTTACTTGTTTTCAAGAGTTGTTAGGAAAGGTGTGCGAAATAACAGACCTTTATGTGGGTTCCTGAAATAACTGCAGCCAGCCATTGCATGTGAGTAAAGTGTGTTGTTCCGTTGCTTTGTCAATGAAACACCTTGGCCTTATGGCCATGAAGAGAAACCTAAATCATCTTCTGAACATGGGCTTGAAATAATGTAAAGTGTACCAGTCATCTGGCAGTGAATCACAGCTACACAAGTAACAGTTGCTGGGGCTGCATGGAATCAGACTTCAGTGGTTATCCCATAGGAAGGGGAATTAGGTCTCTCAAGCCCAGTTTATTTCCAGCCAGGGTAGCAAACTTCCTGGAAGCCCTTGAAAAAAGGGCTTGAAAAAAAACAGTGGGCATGGTGGGTGTAGTCATGCCCACTGTTTTTTCTGCCTGTCTTGAAGTCTTGTTTCTTCTCCATGAGTTGAAGGGAAATCCTTGTTAATGCCTGCCACACAATGTGCAGGTTTTCTGGTTGTTCTTAACCAGGTACACTGCTGCATCCCTTTCTTGATGGCTGTCAGCCCCAGGCTGGGCAGCTCTGTAGCTGACCATTGATGGCTTCTCAGTGTTTGTGTGCAGGATGATGCTTTAGAGCAAAGCACTGAGACAGCCAAGCTGTAGTGATTGTAGGAGGCACCTTGGTGTAAACCAGCTGCTGCTTCTGCCTTCATTTCCACATTTGGGGAGGCAGATGGCTGGCTCCAGACACAAACCTGAGTTGTAAGTCAGGGAGCAGGGACTTCAGTATGAGCTCGGGGTTGAGCAAGTAGGACAGAATCACTGTGATCTTTGTCCTTCAAGAAAAGCGGGAGGGATGGTGGGGTTTGGAAGAGCGCTTAGTGGGTGTCAGCACATTCTTGCATTATCCCGCAGAGCCCACAGGTTGGACTGGTAACGGGAAAATAACAATAGTTATGCCTGGGGCTTTGCCTTTATCACCAGTTAGCCAATTGCATGGAAGAGTTTCCCTCTTAGAAGTTGCGCCTTAATTTCAGCCTTTTGGTTAGACTGTGTTGGCTTTAACTTCTTGAAAAGGAAATGTGGGGCACTGAAAAATATGCTGGAAGGAGCTTGTGTAAACTGGATAAATAAGTAAAAGGTCCTGACTGTAACAAGTTCAGTCCAATGCAGTGCATGGAATTAGACGTGTTATTTTGCCTCAAGGTTCCATCTTTCATGGTTGTATAAAACAGGAGCAGTTGTTCAGTAACACACACAGACACACACACACACAAAAAAAAGCAGAGCTGTTGTAGGAAACTTGTGTGAGCATTTGGGAAACTGGGTCATTATCCCTGTCATCCTGTTTTGTCATCTAACAGGCTTCCAAAGCTGCGCGGGAACTTCATCAGTAATAGAATATACCAATGTGATGGTTTGCTTTCAATTACCTGTTCACTTTTATACGTTAGGGTTTTATTAGATGAAACATTAGTTTCATTTAATGATATGAACTACTTGGAGGATTCAAGGCATAACTTAATCAAATAAATTTCTTTTTAGTTCCCAAAAAGCAAGATTGGGGAAGAAAACCCTTAGGACAAGTAAAAATACTTAGAGGTGATTATATCTTGTGCTTGTAGAACGAAGTATATGACTTCGGAGTTTTCAAGCTGTTACCTTTTGATTTTGGACAGGTGGACAGGCATGTAGATCTCCTGGAAGTTGCTAAAGAGACTGATGGCTTCTCAGGAAGTGATCTGAAAGAAATGTGCCGGGATGCAGCACTCCTCTGTGTCAGGGAATACGTTAATTCTGCATGTGAAGAAGACAAGTATGTGCCTTTCTTCTCTAATACAATAGCTGAATAGCAATTGTGAAGACTTCTAGTGCTACACGCTGTTCAAATATTAGAATTTGTTTCCTAATTTGAATTGCAAATTTAGAGGGTTTTTTTAAACCTTGCAATGATTCACAGAAAGCACGAGGTACTCTCTTGACAAACTGCCACTGTACAACAGAAAGATCAACAAATAAGTTACCTTTATTCGCTTTGACTATGAAAATAAGACTATTTGTTCCAAGGGGTTAAGCTTGAGGTTGCATGAACCAACAAGAATAAATATCATTGCATTATATTACCAGCCTTAAATGATGATAACACTCTTGCATGCATGTTAACTTTACTTGCTGTGATCTTTCTTTGATTATCTCCCATACTTGCAGGTAGACTATATGCACAGATAGAAGCATGTTTCCAGTGTCATGTTGGATCTGTGTCAAATTACTATTTTCAAGAACTAAAGTTGTCATTGTAGGAATAGGTGTCACACATCACCTAAACCGTTGTTTTGCTTTTTTTCTTTCATTCTTCTGAAGCCATGATGAAGACGAAATCCGGCCTGTGCAGCAGCAGGATCTCCATAGAGCGATAGAGAAGATGAGAAAATCAAAGGATGCCACACTTCAGAATGTTTTCATGCATGTTAGTTTAGATTAAGACTAAAGAGTGCGTTTGCAGTTTCTGATGTGATTTAGTTTATATTCTGTAATCAACAAAAAACAATGTAAGGGGGTGGGAGTGGGGTTGTTCCCTGAAAAAGGGAGTTCTCTTTCTGGAATTGTTTTTATACAACAAATTCTAAGTTATTGCAATGTTGTCATGCACAACTGAAAACGTAATAATAGATCATGAAGTGGAACAATTATAGCTCAGACCAAGAGCAGCTGCCTGTGTCTTGTCCCATAATCGATACACTGTGTAGCCTTAAAGCAGGTTCTGATATGGTGCATGGGTTCACTGGGTTACCTGTGTGGAGGGAAGATGATTTGTTACCAGTAGGTGTATATACGTATGAGTGTGTGTGTATGTATTAAATGTATATATCCACACATTTTTTTATATGTAGACATAACCTGTAGATAACGAGTATGGAAAATCTTTTCTACTTCCTGAGTCGAACCAAATCAGAAGATGTATAGATTAAAAATTCATCGATGCTCAATTCACATTTACTTCTTCCTTGTAGCAGCAAATAATGAAGGTAGAAATTTTGCTTCTAGGCAAAATTTGAAATGTTACTATTTTTTTCTCACGTTACCACTTGAAATCTGGTGCCATTTACTAAAGATGGTAAACTACTGTACAGATAGATGTTTGAATACTTGTAATTTGGTATGATCCTGCTTTTTGAGGCATTTTAATGCTCTTTTTATTTTTTTATTTTTCCCTCTGATGTGAGTAGAGTAGAATCTTCTTAACTGGTCTCTCATTGAGTCCCACATATTATAAACTTTATGAAATTGTGCTTTTTGGTTTGTTATTCATTGTAATGAGGGTTTGCTGCTATTTAATTTTCTCTGGAAGACCCACTGCTGAACGGTGGCATTGTACCATGAAGATTTGTACACATACTTTGACTAGGGAGAGGGGAGATGTTTTCTGATGTTTTGCTCTGTCAACGTATGTGCTCTGATGTGCAAAACTGAAGGCAATGAAGAATGGATTTCAGGTTTATAAATGTGATTTAGAAATGTTCTGCTGTACTTGCTGGTAACAGTTTAGTAAATTCATATAACATTATGTAGTGATAAAGGCAAAGCGTTAAAAAAGAAGTGGCAAAGTGTTTTGGTAAAGTTATTGTCAGTAGGTTTTAAATAATTTAATTTTCTCCTTATAATGTTGTGCTCAAATTTAATGCAAATATGTAATCATGATTGTTCAACCCAAGGGGAAGGTACACTGTGTCACAGCTCTGCTAGCTACAGAGGAAAGGTAAGCCCTGAAAGCAAGATAGTGATGTAAAATGAAACAATCTGCAAAGTAAAATAAAGACTTGGAGCCAGCTGGCATACGGTATCAGGTGCTGATGGCAGTTTCCATTAAGCTTAAAGCTGCAGCAGCCCTACCCAACTGAGTGCCTTTGCTTCACGTACTGGTTGTGTAATGCTCCAGATGCAGTAGGTTTCGTTTGACCTGATTTAATCTCCTTGTCTTTTTTTTTTTTTTTTTTTTTTTTTTTTTAATGATTTACTTTGTTTTTTGATGTGGCAGGGGAAATACGGGAAATGCATAGTGGTGTAAAACAAGACATAGGAAATTAGGCACAGCAGAACATAGTGGAATATGGATATCAAAAAGTGGGGTATGGAATGCTGATCCCCCAAGTTGTTCTGGTTTCAGGGGTTCTGGTTTCAGGGCTGGAATGAGTGCTGTAAGCACCACGGCAGGTGCTAACCTGCACTTCTTCACCAGGGAAGGGGGGAGGTGGTTTATTCTGCAGGGAAACTGCTTTAAAAGTAGCAAGAACATGGAAGCTCCAAGAGGCCAAGAGCCACAATCAGCAAAGGCCACTTGCAGTGGGGAAGGGTGAAGGTGCAGCAGTACTTGTAGTCAGCTCCTTCCAGGACACATTTCCCCATTGCACTAGCTGTGAATGAGAGGAAATTGCTGCTGCTGCTCCTCTTGCCTCTGTATTAAATGATGCGCCTTAAGGCTACCTCTTCAGTGCTAGCTGGGGAACACTGAGTTCAAGGACTAGCTTTAAGCCAAACACCCAAGTAGTGCAGCTTAATGGAATTTGCTTTCTCAGCAGGTTTAAATTAGGCACTCACCAGATGTGGTGCTCTGCCTATAGTGCAGTTCAGCAGTGGCTGTTTTTCCTGTGCCCATTGTGACTTGCAGGTTGTTGCAGGCAGATGAGATAATGCAGCTCCTAAGCTGCCTCTCTGTCCTTTTTCAGGGTGATTGCTGCTTGGTACAGTACATCCTAGTATTTTTTAGATTAGTTGTAAAATGCAAAGTTAAATGTCAATTTAGTTTGCATGGGAAGAAGAAGAAAAGCATGTCTGCAGGTGGCAAGGGCATCTGGTACCCAGCTCAGCTCTGCTTTCCTTCTGTGTTTCTACAAGAATCTGCCTGTTTGCATGCCAGCTGCGGCTTGCTTTTACCTCCTGCCTATAATTGCTGCCTGCTTATGAGGCAGGGTGCAAGAGACACACAGGGCAATTTGCAGTGGGCCCTGAGGACAGCTGCAGCTGGAGTGTAGTTTTTCACTTTTTGAAGGACTTCCATCCTTGCAACAGCCTTGTCAAACCAAGACCTTCCCAGCAGCTTGCTGGAAGAGTCTGAGGAAGCTGCAAGAGCTTAGCCACCACCTCCTTCAGCTTTGCATCTCCAACTGCCTCTGGTGCACCCAAACCCTGCACTTTGCAGCACAGGCTGGGGGGGACTGACCCAGCACCACACTCTGAGTTGGAACAGGGTTTGGTGTGAAGGGGGCCCTTCCTGGGGAGCAGCGGCTGGATCCTGTGGCTGGAAGCAGCACAGCCATTCCCAGCAGGCAAATCATTTATTTAGACCTGCTCAGTCACTGGTAGACAGGAAGTGCAGCACAGTGTCCTCTGCCTGTAAAGAGGCTGATCTTGACAGTCCGACACTACTTAGAGAGTAAAGAGAAACCTTTGGAGTAGTCTTAAATATTTGGTAAATAAATGCACTCTTTGCACTTGGGTTTTGTTGCTCTGGTTCTGTAACCTTTGCGTGTACGTCTACGTTTCAAGGCTGTAAATACAGCCTTTTTTTTTTTTTTTTAAAAAAAAAAAAGTACCTGGTTTGGACATGGGAAACCTCTGGAAGCTGCTGTGGGGCTGCAGTACAGTGCTGCTCCAGCATGGCTCCAGGTGTGGGTGTAGCAGCAGATAGTGCATGCCTTATGTGTGTTAAATTTGCCTTGTTTGACACACTAAGCCAGACAGGAATAAAAAAATAAAAAAGATAAGGCTTATGAAAGAAAATAAGCTATGTGGTCAGCCTTGTGGCTGCTGGTGATGGTTCAGTGAGGCGCTGACTATTCAAAGGTGGTGTGTATGGTGCCCCCACACTGCTACGGACCTGTAACCAGCCATGGGTGAACCACATGGTTGTGGTTTCCCCTCCCCCCTCAAAAAATAATTACAAGGCAAGCATTACTTACATGTATAAATATTTATTTGTACTAAAAGTGAGTGTTTCCTAGTAGAGTATGAAGTTCAGAATATATTAAATCATAAGATGCATCAGTTGAGGTACAAATTCCAGTCTCATGTCTTTAATAAATACACTATAAAAAAACTAGTCTGCATACTCTATTTTAATCAGAGGTAATCAGTACACTAAGCTATTTTAAAAGAATAATACAGCATTTGTGTTTTGCTATAACCATTTGGATTTACTGCATTTTTTTTTTGGAACTGATTATTTTAGAATGTTTTAGAAGGAGGCAACAGCACTATTTCACTACTTAAAAAATGGCAAATATTGCAATTATAAATTGGAGTATTGCTTTTGTCTTCCAGGTCCCTGCCAGAGGGCCTGAGTAGGAAAGGCACTGGTGCTAGCATGCTGAAAGGCTACTAACATGGTTGGTGCAGCATTTTTCTGAGGTATAATATGGCTTTGTGTTCTTCCCTTTGAATACTTAAAAAAAAAAAAAAAAAATCCTCTTACAAAAACATTCCCAATTGCATATGTAGTCTTAGACACTGCATCATGGCCACAGCAAAACACGTTTGAGCTGGAGGTGCCACTTGCTATACTAAGTTACAAGCAGAAGCAGGATTGTTTTTACTGAGCATAGATACATTTGTAATTAAAACAAGCACAAGGAGAGGAGAACATTATTTCCATTTCATTTGAAACACACGCTGACTGGTGCTGGGACATCTACTGAAAAGTACAAAAGTCATGAAATCTGGTGGCTGTGATAACTAACAAGTGCAGTGGCCCCTGACTTGCACCTCCACACCATTCCCCTGTGTTCCAGAGCTTTCTCAAAGATCTCTTGCGCTCCACAACATCCCCCTAGGATAGCTTCCCCTGGCTGCCAGCCCACCAGACCCTGAGCCCAGGCAGCACCCTCTGCAGCCTCGCTGGGGCTGGGCATGCTGCAGACTCATGGGACAGTGAGCTCAGAGCAGCAACAAAGACCAGTCCAGGTTTATTTGTTTTTTTCTGACTGAATGGGTCAAGCAGGAGGAAGAAAGGAAGAACAGCAAGCAAGTGACTTGTCTAGGCTATTTTAAAAGATCCAGTTAAAAAAGGCATTAAAAAAGTCCTTCTCTTAGCAAAAATTGTCTAAGGCTCAATCTGGATCCAAGCAACTGGATCCAAGCACCAAGTGCCAGCAGCAACCACTTCTCGCCCCAGCAGCTGCTCCTGCACTGGGCGAGGGGTAAAGGAAAAACACTTCATCATTCCTGCTTCATGCAGGAGCACATTTTTATCCTGGTGCCAAGGTCCTGGCTCTGCAGCAGGGACCAGAGTGCAGTGCCAGCAGCACCGAGAGACCCAGCTGGTGTCGCACTGGGCTTCCCAGAGCTGCACTGTGCTGGGAGCAAAGGGCTGGCTGCCCGCTCCTTCCAGCTCCATCATCAGGGTGCTCCTGGCAGCTTCAAGGGGAGAAGGCCCCAACTCAAAGTATTTCCGATTAGTAAAAAACTGTCTGACCCAGGCAGGAAAGTCCTATGAATCAGAATATTGAAAATATCAAGTAGCTGATCGGTATCATAGGGAATCAATCAATCATTGCTCACTCTTAATACAAGTATTTTTAGAAGTAGTGTTAATTCTTTTTTTCCAGTGACCGGTAGTACTCGGTTAGGACTTTCCAAGCTTTGGGGGCCATGAAGCCATCTGGTGGGTTTTCACCTTCGCGAGCAAGCTTTCTCATGCGTGTTCCTGAGATGAAGTCAAAATCGTCGTGCCTACAGCAAAACAGAGACAGAGGTGAGATCAGCACAACAGCTGAGTTGTCCCAGCGTAAATCTTCTGCTATGCCAAAGGCACAGTCAGAAAGTTCCCGGCACCATTTCCTCGCCAACTGCAGGCACCAGCAACTTCCCACATGGAGTTTATGATTGGCAGCAATGGTGTCCTCTAAGGGAGCTCTTCATAGAGGAGCTAGAGTCATAGGTAAAATGCTTCCCTAGCAGCTGTGTAGGCTAAAAAGAGACACTGGTGCCTGCATTACCTTTTGGGGTCATAGAAATCCATAGCCCTCTTCACTTTGTTGTAAGCAGCCACTCGGAAGGGGATGATTTCTACTGAGGTCAGGCCCGGTGCCATGCTGAGGACCTTCCCTCCTTGTGTAGGTTCGTAGAGGTCCTTCTTGGTCTCAGGGTGAGGCATGCCTGCAGGATCACGCCCTACAATGTAGAAGTTGGCCCCAGCAATCATGCGAGCCCGGCAGTGCCACTGTACCTGTGAAGGAGAGACATGAGGAGCTCTGAGCACTGAGCAGCAACTGCCCTGAACTGCGGAAAAGATCCTGGTGAGCTGGATCCCATACGTGGTAGAGAAGGAAGGATGGACACGTATCAGTAGCCTCTCTGCAGTTAATCACTGGCCATCAGGCTCATCTTCCCCTGCTTGGACCTGGTACATCACAGCTCTTCTAAGGAGAGGTGTTTCACAAGAAAAAAAACAGGGATGACAACTGATCTTGTTCCAGTGATTGAAGGAGGTGCTTTGCTGTTTGAATGTGCAAAACCCTTGAGTCAGCCCTTGAGCCCCATGTGGGCAGAGGCTGTCCATATATCCCACTGGTTCCACGAAAAGGCCTGCCTACAAGGTTTCTGCTTGCACCACTGCCTCTGCTCAGCTCGACTCCCCGCGTTTCTTTCCTGCTTGCTTTGTGGTGGGACAAAAGCAATGCTAGACTCTCCAAGGCACCGAACGCACAGCTACCTGCAACACCCACAGAGCCACTGCTGAAGTGTTCTGGCTGCAACTTGGCCCAGGAGCAGCTGATGCTGAATGGAGGCAATGCTTTGGTTCAGGTTTTGGTTGTTGGTGAAACCAATAGGTAACGGGTGTTTGGGCTGTTTGCAGGGTGGTTTGGTGTCTACTGCTTTCCTTCCACAGATTTAGGGACAGAAGAGAAACAACTGGGAAAAAACAAATGAGCACTGCTGCCCAGCACAGCTCAGCTCCGAGCTCTCAGCACAACTCGCAGAAGCGCAGCAGCCTGCACAGCCAAACACTGCTGCGAGGTGGCAGCTGCAGCAAGCAGAGAGTGAAGCAGGGAGGGAACTGACAGCAAAGCAACTGTGACTGACCTTTGCCCTGCGGCTTTCCGGATCTGCACTAGGAAGTCAGCAGCAAGTTTGCCCGCAGGCTAAACTTATACCATGGTTAGCGTGCAGCAACTATACCTCTGTGGGGCCAGCGTAGAGCATGGGAGAGGGGAAGATGGCAACGATGGTTGATTTTGGGTCCAGAACATGCTCCTCGAGCACTGCTGCATGCTGCTTCATTCGCCATTCCAGTGGGACATCATCGTCTTTGGTCCATCCACCCAGGGGGTGCAGGAGAAGCACAGGGTTTTTGTAGCCCCTCTGCAAGAGCTGGCTCCGCGTATCCTGCATGAGCAGGGCATGCCCATTGTGCACGGGGTTGCGCAGCTGAAACGCAAAGACAGCATCTGAAATGGAAAGATTCAGAGCGTCACAGGCCTGCACTGAGCTTCAGACTCTGCACTGCTTCATTTATCCACTCTGTACATTTTGACACAGCCATAAGATATGCAAGGGTCTGCTGTCCTATCTTCACGTCAAAGAGACCTTAAATACCTTAGATGAGTATTTAACACAGGTACAGTGACCCTGCCAAGTTTATTTTCATTGCACATCCTTCCTTTGGGACCAATTTCAGTTTGATCAGCTCTCCTGTCATGTTTTGAGATGCCTCTGGGGAAAAATGTAAACCTCTGCTGAGTTCCCTGGCTTTGAAAGCTATTTGTCACCTCCCCAACCTCTATGGCACCTTCATGAAGGCCAGCACTATCTCCCTCTTTAAACACCAAAAGGAAATGAGTGTGCAAGGACTGGCATCTCCACTGCTGATGGTCACTGCTGCTGATGGTCCCCTCTGCTGCTGGGATGCTGTAGCACTGCACAGCATGGCAGGTGAGGGTTGGAAGGGTTACTTCACACTTACTGTGCAAAACTTAATTAGTCCTAATGTTTTGATCTTGCAGGAACACTACAAAGGCCTTGTCTCTGGTGGCAGAGGTGAGAAGTGAGCCAGGCAGAGATGCCAGGTGTAACAGGAGATTTATGGGGTCAAATTACATAGACTGACTTACAGACTGAGCTCTTCAGATTGGGCTGCTCCCTTTGAAACCTTGTTTTGCAGAAGTGCCCCTTAGCCCATACTAGGGCTGCTTCCACAGACACCTCTGGTGCACAGAAACAGGAGTTCATGAGAACACAATTGACTGATGGGTGTAAACTACTTATGGGTATAAACAACCTCTCAGTCTGCTCCCTAAGGACTTGCCAAACAGACTGAAGGCAAGTCCTGCTTAGAAACCCTTCTCTGGAAATACTGAGACAATACAGCATCGGGTGGCCATCGAATGCCCCACAGACTGCCAAGACAGCCCCCGGGGTTGAGCACTACCTGCAAGTAACCAGAACTCTTTGTGCCTGAAGGCCAAGCACTCAGCACAGGACTTTACATGCTCTGGGTGTGGAAGAAGAGGGCCTGGCCTGCCAGGGAGGACAGAGGAGTCGTGAGCAGCACGCTCAACACTCTCCAGTCCTGTGTCTGGAAAAGCCCACTGGGGAAGCTGCCTGACACAAGTACTGCTCCTACCCTTGGAGTAACTCTGTGCAGTGTAAACCCTACACTGTTTTTGTGCTGTGGCCTGCTTTGCACTTACTGCTCTCCTCACTGTTCCATCCCAGTCTCAGAAGCATATGAAAGCAATCTGGCAGGTGCTGAAAGGCCGGGAGTGAGCAATCACAGACCACAAGCATCTCCTAGTGTCAGGAAAGATGGGGGGAGGGCACACACTTGAGAGGCTCATGAATTAGTGAGCCAGCTGGAAAGCTAGTAGGGCAAGCTCCCCGGTCCACCTGACAAGTCTGTAGTGTATCACAGGGATCTAATGATACAGCATGAATTAGCCAGTTACCCATTAACCAGTTAACCCATTAACCAATTAACCTCATGCAAAATAATGGCACTAATGATAAGATTTCTTGGTAAGAAGAGCAGAGTCATTGGTGCTAGCCCAAGACACTCAACTCACCAGCATTCATTTCTCTGAACTTCTGCTTGAGATCGAGTGGTGTCAGCCGGTACTGGTCCAGTCCGTCATTCCATTTGATTTTCTCCAGCACAAGGAGCTCTCCACCAACCAGCCAGTCTCCACTCTCCATCACCATCTGTGAATTACACACAGGTTACATCAGGACGGAAAAAAAATCTCTCATTTCCCAGCCTCCTTTGAAAAGCACTAGGTATGATTCTGCTTGTGGAGTGATCTTTCTTTCTTTTCAACCTTTCAGGTTGAAAACATTACCAAAGTGGCAATGTGATCTGAATGTCATGAGCAGTGCAGTGACATAAACCAAGGCATCAGCTGCAAAGACCATACCACTGCACCCAGCTAGGTGCCAGACTTCTCTCTGCAGCCTGGAGGTCAAGAAGTTAGGGCACTAGACCTTCCTCCATCTGAGCTTTTGCTCTTGCAAAGTCTTTCCACAGAACAAACAGTGCTCTGGTGGTGGCAACACCACTGTGTTGCCCACCTTTTGTTCCCTCCTATGCTGGAAATGTTATTATCCTCCTGGGGCGCTGCCTGGGGAGTATGCAGCCCCACGATTTGTTGAATCCTCCTCTGGCTGTAATAATGAGGCTTCCAACCCCATTCAAAACAACCTAGTGCCATTAGCCTGCATTGACCAGCTCAGGATCTCAAGTCTTTATATGAAATCCCTACATTGGCATTACTGTACTGTCACAGCTGTTTTCTTCGCTGTCAATGGTATCATTAAACTTTCATAACTAAGATTGCTCTGTCAAGAGAGCAACTGCTACTAAATAATTGAGAGAAGTATTTTAAGGTAAGGGAAAAGAGTTAGTATGGCTTTGGCCTTTTTAGTTCAAGCTGCTTGGCATAGCTTGCAGCTCTCCCTTACTAAGAGATGATATTCTTTGTATGGCCAGCAAAGAGAAGGAAAAAGATAAGGCGTAAAAATACAACCCCTTTGTTGGCTGCCTGCATGAAAGCTACATTGAGGAGTAAAGCATAGCTAAAAAGGAGCATGAGCCAGGGATTTGCAGCGTCAATGTTTGGCAGAATCACTGACATCATCATGCCCTCAAGAGCAGGAAAACCTTTGGATCTAAGTTGCTGAGCATGTTAAAAACATTTGGATGTTGGTACACTCATGAAAATAAATGAATGAGAGGAGCAGTATGCTTGTTTTCCCTTTCTACCATTTGTTATCTGACCGATGCTCTTGCTAAGCAGCAAGTGCAGGGTTAACAGTTGCTTGTAAGCCTGAAAATTCAGCCCTCCTGCATGCTTGAGAAGTGATGGTTCTCAATGAGGAGTGGGGCTTGGAGAGCTGACAGGACACCCAACACCATGGAAACCTCAGAGGAGTTTGGTTCTCCAGCCCCCTGTGGCACATTGCTAATCCTGGCCACGTTTTTGACAATAGAAGGGACAGGGACAAACCTACTTTGACGTGTGGGTGCTTGGCACAGGTGGTGCCCCAGATGCGGGCACAGCGCTCCTCCTTCCTGTGCTCAAAGTACTCAGGGTTCTTCAGGATCGCCACCTTGCGCCCCTCGTAGCTGAGCGCCAGTGCTCCGCAGCCCTCCAGCCGCTGCTTGTCCTCCGTGGAAACTGGCAGCACAATGGGGATGGTCAGGTTGATAACGCCGTCTGGCAAGAGAAGGGTGGATGTTAGCATCCTCTGAAGACCTAGAGCACCAGCACTGCTCAAAGTGTCCCCACACTACTTCAGATGGACTATGGGAGGGTGATGGGAGAGGCTGGAGGGGGCACTGAGTAAACAGAGGTTTTCAGAGGCTGAAAACAGGAGGCCAGGTTTTCCATGATTAGGTCACCATCATGTGAATTTATTCACTATCCAATTTTTGTTTTGTGCTGCTAATAAATACCAATGTTAGTGGACTAAAAAAGCTCCTTATCTTAGTGCTAGCGATGTCTCAAAGACACCTGGAATACTTATTTATTTTCTGGACTCTTTCCCAGGAAGATATTTCTTTTTCAGTTGGCTTGTTTTGAAGTCTCTTTGAAAAATTTAAACATACATGATACATACAGTCTGGCTATAACCCGTCTCCTCTTCCAGGACAAAATCTCCATTAAGGCCACTCCAGCGTGGTTTTGCCTGGTGGCATCTCTCACAACCATGAAAAATCACTGCACTGCCCTATTTGCACGTCTCTTGAATCAACTCTTCCAACAGGGAAAACATCATGTTTTCTTTTTTTTTTTTTTTTTTTCCTTGTTGTCTCTGTACTGTTACCCCTCTTAGTTTATCTTTGCAGTCCATTTTTGATCTATTCTTTGTATATACAGTGAATCTATGTTTGCATGTGTGGTTTCTAATCTCTGTGTTATCTCTAAATGCCTTGAAGTTGATTTTATCCCCCCCCTCTTCTCACTTCCCCACTAAGGTCTTCCCACTCAGATATTAGTACATAAGAAGCAGTCTGTCCCATGGACTGCCATTCATAAACAAGAGCAAACAAATCACTGATTCACTTTGTTCTGATCTGACTAAAATCATTTTGGACCCTTGAGAGTCTTAATTTGAGGATTTTGCCTATGATGTAGATTTTGTTTAATCTTTATTAAAATTTTCCATTTAATTCATGACTTGGTATCATCTGCCAGACAGAAATTTTCAAGCAACTGCATGAACAATCAGATACCTGTAACCAGTCATATGTGAATCAATCAGTATCAACTTTATATATTTAAGAAATATTAACCAGTGATCAGTCAATAAAGTCAATGTGGAAAGTCAGCATGGCATTTTCAAACGCAAGACACTAATAAAAAATCACTCCAGTGAAAATTACTAGGATTTTTGTGCAGAGTGGTCAATAGGACATGGGGTATACATGCCATTTTGTAAACAGCGGAATCATAAATGGGATGTGGGTGTGTTAGTGTTAATAATTTAAATAGCAAAAAAATCAGAGCAAAAAATCTAATTGTAGTGATTTCCATATAACCTGAGGACAGTTAAATACATACCAGCTACAGAGTGATTCTTTCCTGGGAGAATACAAACACAATTAAGATAATTAACACTCACAGGCACCAGTTATGGTTTCCAGAATCAAAGCAGCTTGGTTGAAACCTCCAGCAAACACTGTGTGTCAGCGGGCAGGGCAGGTCGCTCCCTCACAAACATGGTCTTTGCCAGCCAGCCCAACAGTGGTCATCCAGCCGCACACACTCAAAGGGATGCGCAGCATCGGTGCTGTCTCTCAATCTATTTTTAACAGTGCTCTTGTTCTATCAGTATGCCAATGTGGGATTTACTCCTCAGTGCGTGAAAAATGCCTGGTTGTCAACCACAAGAGAGGAGGACAGACTCATGCTGATGCTGGGCCACTGAACCAGATCACAGATGTCCCGCGCACAGCTTGCTCCTGCTGGGCTGCCTAAAACATCACCTACACCCCCTGGGTAAGAAAAACCGGGCCACAAACTTTAGAAAGACCATCATGGAAGCTCTTGGGCAAGGCACGCCCAATCCCACCACCCACAGCCTCTGAGTAGCAGAGTTCTGGGGCAACACATTCATTTTGGGGCACCTCTGGGACCTTGTCAGGTGTGCAAGGGGCAGCTTGAAGACCACAGCTC
Organism: Aythya ferina; assembly: GCF_964211825.1. Taxonomy (NCBI): domain Eukaryota; kingdom Metazoa; phylum Chordata; class Aves; order Anseriformes; family Anatidae; genus Aythya; species Aythya ferina. The sequence continues at coordinate 8,392,875 of NC_140302.1, read as the reverse complement.
CAGGTCTGACAATAAGGAAATGTACTTTTGAATGCTGTTTACACAGCGTTTAGGCTACTGCATGCCTGAAAGTTGAAGAACACTACAGACACCCACATGCAGACCCTGCTCCAGTCCAACATGGCAGTCCTGAACTGTTTGCATTTGGGGTGCAGTGCCTGAATCCCAGTGCCAGCAGTAAATTACTGCCCTGCATGACCAAGGCAGGACCAGGGTCCTCTAGAAGTAGAACAAGACTCCCTACAATGAGTCCTTCACCAAGATCCCAAGCCCTGAGGCCAGAGAGCCATACTGGATCTACAGAACCCAACGCATGCACCCATTCACTGTGTGCATGGCAATGGCATCTCCATCTGAGACATGGGATGCACATATCAACTACCCCAAACTCTGTAATAGTCACTGCCTGAGCATTATTTGCCTCTTCCAGGGATGAAAAAACTCTTATTAAGCTGCTAATCAGTAGCTAAATCTGATTTATTTCAAGCTACAGTAATGGGGAAGGGGGAAAACAGGAAAAATGAAAGAGAAATCAGCCCCTGGCCCTGTTTCCAAGGATCAGCTACCCTCTCCTCTCATCTGAAATTCAGCCTGGCAGTCTTCCCTGGCAGAACCATGCAGGGTTAAGAGGTTTTATGTATATATATATATATAATGGCAGCCAAGACCTTTGAACAGCATGATGTCGGATTTCTAGCATGTGACACGGGGCCCTGGCTACAGCACTGTGAACTTTGTCACCTTTTGTACTCTTTGGCGCATTTCAGAGCACAGCTTCCCAGCTCCCGCACTCCTTTATGAGGGCTTGCATGTAGCACTTCAGAGGAAAGGGGGCTTAAAACACAGCTGAGCATCAAGCTGTTCCACATGAGTGCCTGCTAAAGCACCACAGTGTGAGTGTCAGGTCTCCCAAAGCGTAGGATTCGTACCGTTCAGCAGGGTGCCGAAATGGATCACTTGCAGGTACTCTGCCTCGCGCATGAAGCCCTTCAGTGGCGTGGCCCAGCCTTCACTCAGCACTTGCACCCACTGCAGATCCAGCTGCAAAACAAACCCAGAGGGCACTCCTGTCACCAGCTCTCACTGCTCTTCCTTTCCTTCTGCTGCAAGAGCAGTCTCACCATTTAGTGTAAAATGGAGAACATTCATAAAGGGGAAAAAAGTGGTGTTGGGGGTCAGTGTGATGATTGTTTTGTTTTGTTTTTTAAAGCTATATCTGTATTCTTCCATAGCACAACCATGTGTGGGGCTGTCCTAATACAACCAATGAATTTGATGGCCCTGGCATGCTACAGGATAGAGCAGAGAGACACAACAGGATGAAGTGTCTGAGGATGAGAACTACACTTCATTTCGTCATAACACATAGCCATGAAAGGACACAGCAATCAAAGGAATCACAAAATCAACACAAAAGTGATTAGAGGACTGGAACTCATCTCCTGTGAAGACAGGCTGAGGGAGCTGGTGTTGTTCAGCCTGGAGAAGATAAGGCTCCGGGGTGACCATACAGCGGCCTTCTAGTACCTAGAGGAGGCTACAGGAAAGCAGGGAAGGACTCTTTGTCACGGGATGTGGTGATGGGACAAGAGGGAATGGCTTTAAGCTAAAAGAGGGTAGGTTTAAATTACATATAAGGAAGAAATTCTTCATTATGTAGGTGGTGAGGCACTGGCACAGGCTGCCCAGAGAAGCTGTGGCTGCCCCATCCCTGGAGGTGTTCAAGACCAGGTTGGATGGGGCTTTGAGCAACCTGGTCTGGTGGGATGTGTCCCTGTGCATGACAGGGTGTTGGAACTGGATGGGCTTTAACGTCCCTTCCAACCCAAACCAGCCTGCAATTCTATGAACAGAGCACCATTTAGCCACATCCCTGTCTATGCTTCTGCCCTTCAAAAAACAAACCAATGACTGAGTCAGTGCAGCATTCAAATGAGATTTTACCTTCGTGATCTCTATGGATGGTAGCATGTCTGCTTCAGCTCGGACACTATCAAGTTTATTTTCAGGTACAAACAGCTCAAGAACATCCTTAATCGATGCGCGAGGCACAATGTTCTGAAAGAGAGAGAGACAGCACTCCTAACACTGCTTTTCAAATGCACACCAGTAAGCCAGTACGTGAAGTCAGATTTATGAGCTGCCGGTGGTAGTGGTAAAAAAAAATGACCTACTTGTGTCTGCAGGAGCTCCACAACCTGCTGAATGCATTCAGACACTGATGCAACGTTTGTTTTCAACACTAGTTCAGGAGATTCAGGCTTCTCATAGTCTGAGTCAATCCCTGTGAATCCTATGGACAATTAAACCCAAACCGAATTTATTTAATGTAATACTCCATGCTCTAGAGTTAACACCACTATACAAACAACTAGCAAGCATTCAAGCTGTACTGAGTACTAGAAGTGATGCTTGTTGTAGTAAGATTAGGAAAATACGATACCCTTGTGTACTACAAAGAGCCTTTACTAACCCACCTCCAGAGATCTTCTACATGCAAAGCTGCAAAGATAAGCTATCTGACACTTTGTTAAGCAAAAGGCAAATTAAGAGCTCATTCTTGCATACCTTTGATCTCTCCAGCTCTTGCCTTTTTGTACAGTCCCTTTACATCTCTGCTTTCACAAATAGTAAGAGGAGCATCTACAAAGATTTCGAAGAAAGGAAGCCCAGCTGCCTCATGAATTTTCCGTGCATTTTGACGATCCTGTTTCAAGAAAGTTGGGAAACCGTATGTGTCTGCATTGCAACAAATACCTTCCTACTAAATGACATTCCCTGGAATTTTACACAGGTAAATTCATCTTTGGTACGGATTTATTAAATTTAAACCAATTCTAATTAAAGGTTTATATCTCTTTTCCCCCTTTTTCTTTAAAGATACGTTAGAAGACCTCTTCATTAAGTGGGATAGCAGAACCTGATGATGTGAATCAGTCCTGTGTTTTAAAAAAAAAAAAAGGCAACTATTCAACAATTTAAATTAGCTTGATACTGGCAGATATTTGGCATTCTCAGGAAGGATAAAAACACAATCAAGCTTCTTCAAATAAAGTACTGATACCACTAAGACAGGCTATTTTTTATGCCTCTTTTCTGCCTCCTAACAAGTTAAGAGTAGGAGCTTTTATAATAAGATTTCAAACATCACTTAACTTTTAACCAATTCTGAAAGCAAAAATGGTATGTCCAGCAGCACTCCAGAAACTTCTACTGATCATTTATAGCTCTGTATGCTGGTGGCATTGCACAAAAGACTGGACAAGAAGCTAAAGGAACATCTGATGGCATATACATAAACGTCTCTTTCCTAGGAACATTCATGAGATCAAGGCCATCCAGAAGAGAGCAGCATATGATGCAGAGAGTTTACCTTTGAAAAAGGAGAAATGAAACTCGTTATGCAGACGAGCCCAGCATCAGCAAACAACCTGGCCACCTCTGCAATGCGGCGGATGTTCTCCTCACGGTCTCCGGCTGAGAAACCCAGGTTTTTATTCAAGCCATGCCGAACATTATCACCATCCAGGGAATAGCAGGGGATGCCATGAGAGACCAAGTACTCTTCCAGAGCAAAGCCGATGGTTGTCTTACCAGCTCCAGAAAGGCCTGTTGGAGACAGAAAAGTGAGGTTCAAGTTTGAGTTCATAAGAATGAAAATGACTCCACAACCTAATTCTTCCTGAGATGCTGGCAACATCCTCCTGTCTGGACCTGCTTTAGCAAAAATGAGGTAGGGAGGTTGGAGTAACTTTTTCAGTGTATTGTTACTGCCACAGCACCCTGGTCAAACCTTCTTACTCCAGGGGTGGTATTAATGCTATGCAAAATGCTGTTAGACCCTCCCATCTGGACGGGTTCAGCCCAGCTGTGTTGCAGAAGTACATCCTGCTGGGCCATGGTGGAACAAGCAGGTGTCAGGAAGTGGAGGAAGCTTTAAAGGATGCTGTTGCCTCTATGTCTTTCAATATCTTCCTCCTCCTCTTCCCCCTCTGGACAGCCAACCGCTCTCCTGGAGTGGTCCAAGGAGAGATTCTTGCCGCAAGTGCATGCAGTGGGATGGGCTCCAACAGCAGCAACAGCCCCTGCGCATCCACAGACACCTCCACTTACACAAGAACAGAAGCCACAGATCTGTAACAGCAGAACAGGATGGCTCTGCGTCTCCTGGAGTCAGGTCAGCAACCAGAAAGTCACCAATCCTAAGTGAGGTGGCTGCTTCCCACCCCATCTCAATACACTCACACAGCAAGCACTTGCTACTGCCTGTGTAGCAGAGCGGCAAGAGGACCTGGGGCACCAAAACCGCTCCTTTCACTTGGGTGGAGATGCACGTGTTGAAAGCTCCTTGAGATGGAAGAGGATCTCAGCTTAGGAAAGAGAACACCTCCAAACACAATGCCTGCCTCAGGAAACCCTTCACCTTGGAAAATATCCTGAGAAGACAGCATCACCTGCCTGCCTGTTTATTTATATACCCCAAATGAGATCCAGGAGAGGTGGACTTTCAGTATGATGCAGAATGGTCATGCTTGTGCTAGAGAGGAATAGTGGCTGGGTGTGCTGCTGCCTGTGCCTTTGGTTTGTGTAGTACAACAGCCTGAGGGCCTTCCTCAGCAATGCAGGACACTCAGGTGTCCTTCTGTTTCATCTTCATAGTCCATGTAACATCCTTTCATATGGTCTCTTAAAAGTCAGTTGTTGGGAAGTTAGGAGGCCACTGCATATGTCATAGTCATAGAATGGCTCAGGTTGGAAGGGACCTCAAAGACTATCTGGTTCCAACCCCCTGCCATAGGCAGGGACGCCACCCACTAGATCAGGTTGCTCAGGGCCTCATCTAACCTGGCCTAAAAATCCTCCAGGGATGGGGCATCCACAACCTCTCCGGGCAACCTGTGGCAGTGCCTCACCACCCTCTGAGGGAAGAATTTCCTCCCAACCTCTAATCTAAATCTCCCCTCTTTTAGTTTAAAACCATTCCCCCTTGTCCTGTCATTATCTGCCCAAGCAACAAGTTGCTCTCCACCTTTTTTATAAGCCTCCTTTAAGTATTGAAAAGCTGCAATGAGGTCACCCCGAAGCCTTCTGATCTTTTGCCTGAACAGCCCCAGCTCTCTCAGCCTTTCTTCGTAGGAGAGCTGTTCCAGCCCTCTGATCATCTTCATGGCCCTCCTCTGGACCCACCTCCTTCTTGTGCTGGGGGCCCCAAATGTGGATGCAGGACTCCAGGTGGGGCATCATGAGGGCAGAGCAGAGGGGGACAATCACCTCCCTTATCTACTGGCCACTCCTCTGGTGTATGCTGGGATACAGCCCAGGATGCAGTTGGCCTTTGGGCCGCAAGCATGCACTGCTGGCTCATGTCAAGCTTTTTGTCCTCTAAAATTCCCAACTCTTCCTCTACAGGGCTGCTCTCAATTAGTTCTTCTCCCGGTCTGTCCTCCTGTCCAGGATTGCCCCGACCCAGGTGCAGCACCTTGCACTTGGACTTGTTGAACCTCATTCAGTTCACATGGGCCCACTTCTCAAGCTTGTTCAGGTCCCTTTGAATGGCATCCCTTCCTTCTTTTGTATCAACTGCACCACTCAGCTGGGTGTCATCTGCAAACTTGCTGAGGGTGCACTTGATTCCATCATCTATATCATTGATACAAATGTTAAACAGCACAGGACAGACCCCTGGGAGTCACCACTTGTCACAGGCCTCCACCTGGACACAGAGCCATTGACTACCACTCTCTGGGTGTGACCTTCAAGCCAACTCCTTATCCACTGAATGGTCCACCCATCATATCCATCTCTCTCCAATTTGGAGATCACGATGTCATGTGGGACCATGTCAAAAGCCTTACAGAAGGCCAGGTAGATGACATCAGTCGGTCTTCCCTTGTCAACTGATGCAGTCACTCCTGATGCAGGCACAATTTGCCCTTGGTGAAGTCATGCTGGCTGTCTTGGATCACCTCTTTGTCTTACATGTGCCTTGACATTGCTTCCAGGCAGATCTTTTCCATGATCTTCCCAGGCACAGAGGTGAGGATCACCAGTCTGTAGTTCCCTGGGTCTTCCTTTCTACCCTTTTTTAAAATGGGAGTGATGTTTCTCTTTTTTCAGTTACCAGGGATTTCACCTGACTACCAGGATTTTCAAGCATGATGGAGAGAGGCTTGGCAGCTCCATCGGGCAATTCCTTCATGGCCTTGGGATGCATGGCATAAGGCCCCATAGACTGTTTGTACTTGTTTAGTTTCATCAGGTGGTCTTGAACTTGCTCTTCACTTACAGTGGGGTGGACTTTGCTCCCCCAGCTCCCATCTACAGGTTCAGGGAAATGAGAGACTTGGGAAGCCTGACTGACAGTGAAGACTGAGGTGAAGAAATTGCTGAGTACCTCAGCCTTCTCAGTGTCTGTCACTACCAATCCTCACGCTCCTTGGCCTTTCTCTTTTGAGCAATGTACCTACAGAATCCCTTCCTGTTAGTCTTTGCATCCCTTGCCAAGCTCAGTTCCATCTGTGCCTTGGCTTTCCTGATACCATCCCTGCACATCTGGGAGGCACCCCTGTACTATTCCCAGGCCACGTGTCCCTGCTTCCACTGCCTGTGTGTTTCCTTCTTCAGCTTCAATTTGACCAGCAGGTCCTTGCTCAGCCATCCTGGTTGTCTGCCCTCCCTGCCTGCTTTCTTACCTAGGAAGATGGCGAGTTCTTATGCTCAAAGAGTCTCCAGCTCTGTTCAGCTCCTTTGTCCCTGAGGACAGTGTTCCAGGGGATCTCATACCCCAGGTCTTTAAATAGCTTGAAGTTTGCTCTTTGGAAGTTCAGGGTCCTGACTTTGCTCTTCGTCAGGCCCATATTCCCCAAGATCACAAAAGAGTAGTCATCAGCCAAAGAAGTTCAAAGCTTTTGTATGCAGGAGCTTGGAGTGACACTTGAAAGAAGGAAATTGCCTTGGATAATTATTTTTGGCTTCAGAAATGTTAAAACAGATGAGATGCTGGCCTTCTTGAGATTAAAGAGGAAAACAAAATAGAGATGTGTTTTAATCCAACATCTAACACATAAATTGATAATGAAGGCAAATCAGAATGGCTTTACAAACCCTTCCACTCATGTCTTGCATCATTGTCTGGCAGCCAAAGAAAATGTAAGTATTTAACAAGCAAAGAAAAAAATGGAAAGTAGCAAAAAAAATTGTCATGTAATTATCAGCAGAGCACAATAAATGCTGTTGCCATTTTTAGCAGTCCCTAGTCCTCAAATACTGAGTTGGTTTTTCAAAGCAGAAGAGAAAGGCAACACACCAGAAGGTACACAGAATGAGAAATAACATGAAAACTGCGATGGCAGCACAAGAAAGTACTTTCAGCACAACTCACTGTCTGGGTGTATTTCCTTTCCAGACAAGGAGACCACCTTGTTTTGCTGCTCACAAGGTCATTTTAAGCACAGTAAACCTGAGTGCCCCCACAAACTTCCCATTGACCCAGAATGGAAATCTGTGTGTGCCGTTCCGGACGATCCTGGGTGTGTTTCACTGCCAGGGGCTGCCTGGGTTTGAGCCAAGACTTCTTCAGCCACACGCTTTGGGACAACAAGTGTGACTCATAGGGCTTTTTATGTGTTCAATCAAGGGAGCTGGGAAATGGAGGCCCCAGTAACAGCTGTGAAATTTATAACAACGTTAGTTAGGGGCAGCAGCTGCCAGGGAGAACATCTTGCATTACAAACACCACACGGCAGTGTTTCCTTGCTTCCTACTCAAAATTGTTTTGCAACTCCCAGCTCACAAGGAACACTGGTGTTTCCCACAGATCCCAAAACCCCACCTCCAAGCTGTCCTCCTTATCCCCTTCATTCATGCAAGCAGCTGTCACATGAAGTGAGACATTCGCGCCCAGATGAAAATACCTGTTAGCCAAACCGTGCAGCCTCGGAATCCACCCCTGGTACCGACAACTTGTCCTCTCTTACTCCTGCTGACATGGTGCGCTTGGTAAACCACATTGGTTGATCCCTAATGGAAACAGAGCAGAACAGAGCTTTCGTTACCGTGCTGCACTCCGTATGTGAGAAAATTTCAGCCAGGACCCAAAAGAGATGCAAGTTCATTCAAAAATCTACACAAGCCATCGCGGCGAACACTGGCAATTTCATTGTACGGGAAAACACTACAACCAAAATAGGAAAACAGGAAGAAAACAAGGGAAACCAGTGAGCTTTTAAGCCACTGGCGTAAGTTATGTCTGTCCAAGTCCAGGTGTGGGCTGTGGCCAGGATGAGTGACATGGCAGGGCTGAACTGGGCGAGCCTGTCCCCTCCAGCAGGGCTTTGCTCCTCCTCACCGCTGCCACGGTGCGGTCGGGTCTCACAAAACCAAGCGCACTGCCTGCAGAGCCTCAGGCAGCCGTGATAATTGTGAGGGTTACGTTTCCATCTGCGCCAGCAAAAGGGAAAGTCCCAGCAGAAGCTGGCATGGAAACATTCTCTCCTCAGCCGCAATCTGCATCTGAACTGCAGGTTCATCCCTTCCATACTGTCAGTGCAGCAAGGGACCCAGGCTTTCTCATAACGTACATCATCCCATGGAAATATTTCTATGTCTGAAGTCACAGCAGGGAAGCCATCACATCTTATATGCCTGAGATTTTTTTCAACAAGCAAAAAGGAATGGAGGAATGAGAGAGAAAAACTTCTACAATTGTCTGCAAAAGAGCCTTTTGTTTTCCTGTGTTTTCTGGGCCATTAATTAATATGATGCAGCAAAGGTGTGAGCGTTCATTGGAGGCTTGGTATTTTGTATGCACCAGAGGGCTGTGCCTGCACAGAAATCTGGGTGACAATTACTCTGTAACAAAAGAGAAAGAGCACCCTCCTTGCGTCTTCTCTCTTCAGTATTATCCCTTTCAGAGAGGCCAGCATCCTAGCAGAGGTCAAGCTCCCACCACAGAGATGTATCATATATACTCAGAATGTCATGCTCAATTTCAATTCCAGTTTAGCTAAAAACTCCAAAAATAGCCTCTTTTTATGCCTGCAAACAAGAGGTGAAATTTTCCAGTTGCAATCGCTTGTGGGCATGCTGAACAGATACCCAGGTCCAAAACAGCTTAATATAACAGGTCCCCTTTTCATTGCTGCCCTCAGCAGAGTAGGTCCCTGATGCTGCTTCCCCCTCCCATGGCCATTTCAGTGGATAAAAATAAATTATTTGGGTGTTTCCTGAGTTGATCCTCTGCAGGTTGAAGTCCTACTCCTTTTTCCTTCTTTGCAAGCAGCTCATCCAAGCTCACGGGATGAAGGACACTGCTGGCATCTCCCTTGACAAGAACACCCGTGTGCTCCTGCAGTGACGTACCCATGCCAAATCATGTCCTGCTGCAACAAGCCTCCGTCCTCCACCAGCAGGGTGCTCTTACCAGCATCACCTCACCTCTTGCCATGCGAGTACAGGGCAAAGAAAGAGCCTGCTATGGACCTAGGCAGGTGAGATGCTGTCTGAAACACAGACGCCAGTGCACATCAGCAGCACCCTTCAAGTCTTGCAGCCCTTCTGCAAGCATCGCAACGTGCCACCCCTTCCTCAAAACCATACTGCTGTGCCAGCAACCCCAAACAAAACCTCTCTGGGTCCCACTGGGAAAGCATGACTGAGCTGAACAGAGCCTCATGACTCCTAAAACAGAAGGCAAAGATAAATAGTTCGATGTTTGGTTTCAGGGTGTTGTTATTTTGTTTTTTTTTTTGTTTGTTTGTTTGATTTGCAGGGGGGATGTCAAAAGTCTTTTTGAGCATGTGGAACTTGCAAATACGAGATGGCACCACTGTGGTTTCATTTTTTCTTGTTCCTAGGGGTTCAGACTTCTGAAGCAGGATTAAACGAGCACATGTGGAAGGCAACAGACACCAAAACAGCCCCTGGGCCCAAGACACCACGGTGCTTTCCTGCTGCTTTACCTTTGGCTGAGGCCTGGCACCGGTCTGGCGCTGTGTGTGGGTGCCCAAACTCACTCCTCTCAACAGTGCACCGTGACTCAGTGCTGCAGCGAAGCCATCCCAGACACAGCACAAAGCCTGAGTGGCAATCACACAGCCCTCCAGTGCCCCAGCACATGGAGCAGGTATTTTGCAGTTTGCAAACCCCAGCAGAAGAGGCAGATATTTCTGTGTGGAGAAATGAAACCTGCAAGTTCCAAAGCTCTTTCCTACACCCTTCTGCCCCCTGCATCAGCAGGAACTCCCACAGCATGCTTATTTCCTCACAAAGTGGCTTTGCAGAGCATTAATCTGCTGGGTCTACTCTGCATGACCAGGAATACGATAATGTCTGTGCCTCAGGAAGATGCAGGTGTTAACACATTCCTACATGGCTGACATAATGAGATTATTATGTTAAAAGTACACGCTGCTGTAAATTTGCACAGTGCATGCATCTTGGAGCAGGTTTTTTTGTTCACACCAGCATCTTTTGGAGCTTGGCAAAGCATCATCGATTGCATTTTTGCAACCCAGCAGCACTTCCAGACCTCTCATACCTGCTGGTTCCAGATCCTTCCAGTTTTGCTCCTACACCCTTAGAAATCTCACTGCTAAAGAGGCAGATTTTCCCAGAGTCATGTGTCTGAACAGTGGGACTCACACTGACTCCGACCCTTGTTACCAGCTGCACAGAAAATAAGAGGAACAGGGCAGTGGGAGGCTTCGCTGGTGGCTGGGAAGCTTCGCTGGGGGCTGCTCAGCAAAACCCCCACATCGTCATCCAGCAGCTCAGGAAGTCAGATCTGAAAGCAAGCAGAGAGAAGCCACAGCAGCACCAGAAATAAGCATTGACAGGCTGAGAGCAAGTGTCAGAGAGATTTCATCTAGAAGGAACGTACATGGTAAGGCTGTTAGCAGGCAGAGATAAGGTTTCGTAAGACCAGGTTTGGTCTGCTAATTTTCTTCTCGTGTTATTAATCTCGTCATCGTAAATCAAACAGACCAAGCCTGTGTACAAAGACCTCAAAATACATCTAAAAGAGATCAGGGCTTCTGATCAGCCCTGCAGCACACCTGAACGCTGGGCCCCATGGGGGCAGGAACAATTCAGAGACACTGGCAAGCATTTCTTGCAGAAATTCTGAGTCTGGCCACGTCTACACTAGCTTAGTGCCCAGACCACCCACTCTGGCTCACCTCATCCAGGACAGGGGACAATTTAATATGTGATTCCAGACCTTCTGCCAAGGCTGCAGTGGGCTCTGCTTTTCATCTTCTGCCCTACTGAACCTTTCCATGAGGTTGAAAAACTGGGAAGCACCAAGATTGCAGCATCATAGCATCACAGAATGGTTTGGGTTGGGAGTGACCTTAAAGACCATCCCATTCCAACCTTCCACTTCCAGGGACACCTCGTACCAGCCTAGGCTGTCCCAAACCCCATCTAGCCAGGGCTTGAGCACTTCCAGGGGTGGGGCATCCACAGCTTCTCTGGGCAGCCTGGGCCAGTGTAAGATCATAGGTATCTTTCAGATCAGATCTCTCTGATCATAGGAGTCTTTCAGATCATGTCTCTCCTGACCTGGCTTCCAAAAGAAATGAGGTTTCTTGGCCCTAGCAGGACATGATGCTCCCCTGGTTGGTGAAAGCAGGTTGTAGGTGGAACAACCTGCCTTGGTTCTCCTCTGAAATAAAGAGATGTGGCTCGAGACCAGAGAGCCCACCACAGCACAGACCTGACAGAAGTCAGGAGCCATCAGTGTCCCCTGCTCTGAGAGGTGCCACTTCTCAACTCGTAGCATCTAGAAAAGTCACCTCAGCTCTCCTCAAGTGTTGGCTGTGAAAGGGAGCAGTGGCACGTGCCCAGATAAACCAAAGGATGCATGTGACTGCCCACATGAGGTGTTATCAGGCAGCATCTTCTCTTACCCAACAGTGCTGTGCTGAATGCACCATATCTGGGGACCTCTCCCAACCTTGTCTGACATCTGTTAGAAGCAGAAAAACTGCACGATTAATAGAAAATGTACTAGACGAACAATAAATGGGAACTACACAGACGATTTGCCATCCGTCTTTCATTAGCCATTCAAATAGGTACCAACTCTGGACCTTAGGATGCGCCTCTGGCCCCAGCTGCCCATTTCTTTGGCCAGCATCCCTGCAGCTGCTGGGGGGACTCCGGGGAGCAGCTCCCTCCAACATACCGCACACCAGCCCAAGGACCGCACTGATGGAGGAACAGTATCATGGACTGGCCTCACATGGAGGCGGGTGACGTCTGGCAGCACCTCCGGGGGCTCCCCCAGCATCATTTCTACTTACAGGACTCACATCATTAGGATGATGATTCACTTCTCCAGTTAAGTGTTTAATACATGCCCTATTTTAGTACTTCAGCCTGGAAAACTCTCCAAAAGGAAAAATTAAAAAAAAAAAAAAACAACAAAAAACAGCAACAACAAGGATAGGCTTCCAAAAACATTTTGAGCCAATCATATTGAAAAATGATACAACTGACTTTTGAAGTGATAAAATGATCAAGCCAGCTTTCATGTTTGAAGTCAAATGCTTGTTTAAACCTACAGAGACTGATCTTGTTGTATAAAATTACTTCTCAAATCCTGCCACTGCATTAAAAAAAAATATTTTTTTCTCATTAGTTGGTAAAAATTAAGTTATGGAACTTTTTCTTAAAAAAAAATAAAAATAAAAATTCTTCTGTGAGGGCAATTCCTGCTGCTGCTCTTGCAAAAGGGCATCATTGAGGAGAGAAAGCATCCATCACCACCATCAGAGAAAAACCATCCATAACAGAGTGAGAACGGGGGGTTTTGCTTGGGGAAGGCTGGCTCATATACTCATAATCAAGCACAACGGAGAAACCTCGGAGTCTCTGAAGTCATGATGTAGCTCTTGTAACACTACCTACAGACTTTTCCCAAACATCATCGTAGTTCACTGAAAAGGGCTAAGGTGGTAAGGGTTTCAAAATCAGCTCTCTCCTTTCCCAGGGAAAAACCCCAGAGGGCTGGAGTTACTATGGAAATTTCCGTCTGTTTCAGGCCACAGGATCCCATCACCACAGAGTGGAGCAGGGCCAGCAGGTGCAGGGAAGGAGGGCTGGAGCTTCTCAAGCACCCAACGCATCTCCATGCCACCCATCTTCCTGTCCCCCCACTGTCTCCCTCTTCCCTGCACATTTGGGCCACCTAACACAGCACCACCTGAAGAGCTAGGGGACATGTAGGATGGCTCACTCGCTTCAGGCAATGATAAAATAAAAATGTTAAAAATAGCATATATATATATATATATATATATATACACACACATATATATACATATATATATATATAACTTTTTTTTTGAGATTTAGTTGAATAATGCAGCAAAGGGGTGCTAAATATCCCGCTGGGCTTGCCAGCATTTGTTCATACCAGGTAGGCTGCTGAGCTGGGCTCCCTTCTGCATTCAGCTCACTCATAAACCAAAGCAGACCACACGCGGTCCTCGGCACAGTCAGCTACTGCCGCTTGTTCCTTTTGGCACCACTACATCAGCCCATTTTCCCTGCCAGGAGCATAACACAGAAGGTCTTAAGGAGACTAGCAGACATCCTAGCTACCTGAAACAAGCAGGCTTTCAGCTTGCAGACAGAGGGTTTGAAACGCCAAATACTGCTAACACACACATTTGTCAAGGTGGCGTTAGCCAAAGTGCTTTCTCCTTAACCCACAGGAATTTTTGAGCTCTTAGCAAGACCCTGATTTTGAGTGCTGCTAAAATAGTTTTCGTTTGGTATAAATGTGAGTGTTTGGGGTTGCCACAATCAAGTTTTATACAACCCCGAGGGGAAAAAAATAAGGCTCAACATACAAGCTCACGTTCCTGTCACCTTGCAAATCAAATACTGATTTCAAGACATTCTGACTGGAAAGCAGCAGGTTGGGCATTAAAAGTCATCTTTCCGAAGTCACCCAAATCAGGGGTTTACTTTCCTTTTTTTTTATTATTATTATTATTATTTTTATTATTATTATTTATTTATTTTTTTTATTATTTCTCGACAGATGATGTCACTACTCTAATTTCCTCAACCCAGAAAAATTACTGAATTGTCCTGTGCTCATATATTGCCAGGAAAAATTTGCAAGGCCAGGACAGATGTGATAAAAAAAAAATCCTGTCTCCTTTCCAAAAATTACAAGGGACATCCAGACAGGAAGCAAATATTTGACAACAGAAGCATCTTGTCTGCTGCTGACAAAAGTAACAACAAGAAATTCTCCTATGGTTCCTTCCTCCCCCCCTCCACCACCCTTTTCTTTTTTTTTGTTAGTATTCAGAGCAGTTCTGCTAAATTACATCCCCTAAATGAACTCATTTCAACAGTTTGGCTCACACTGACTTTGCAAATACTAGGTTTTACATTGCAGAATGAGAAATGCTTTGCCTTCATGCCCAAGTGTGTTACAAGGCTGCTTTGTGCAATGTGAAGACAGGAACAGTCCTGTGGGATCAGGGACAATAAAAAACGTGGTTCTCCAGCAGATCAAGGGAACCCAAATCACATTCTCACTGTAGTTTTCTGATTGGACGCCCACAAAGATCCATCAAGGCTGTCCATTCAATGGCTGAGAAAACTGTGGAGAATGGAATTACGCAGCCAGCAGGTAGGTGATGAGCTGTGAAGGTGCGGAGGGGGCAGCCAGCTGGGCTGCTCCACGTGCCCTGATGGCATCAGCGGGGAAATGATGCCCCAGCAGCACTGAGCAGCGGTGCCTGGCCAGGAAAAGTGACAGAGAGCAGGACAAGCTTCCGCGGCAGCTTCCACAGGAAAGTGGCAAATCATGGAAATGGGAGACGGGACAGCAGTCCCTCAAGGAAAGTACAATAATGGTACATATTTAGATTACACACTAAATTTGATATATAAAAATTTCCAGAGAATTATTATAAATTTTTCCCTCCCGAATATGAGATTCAGGAATTTAACAGGTTGTGGCTTTTTACAGTAAAGCCACTGCATACATCCTACCTCTTACCATGGCAAGGCAGCCACCCCTATCCCTAAAAACAAGCAAGATGGGCAGCTAGGATTCCTGCATCAAATACCACACAAAGCATAACCAGCAATACAGCCTCAGGAGATCAGCAGCTGACCTAACATTCTGCTACAAGACACACAATCAAAAATAGGAGCTCTGCTGTTCAGAACTGACACTGGTCACTGGCTCACTGAGCGAGCACTGTGAGTCAACGCGGCAGAGCAACACGTCGCTTCATCAAGCTCATTTCTCCTGAGAGCTCAAGACATTAGTTCGACAAATCCAGACCACCAGTACGTATGTTGGCTGTAAAAAAAGTCATCAGATGCGTTCATGGCAGGAATAAAGGACTATTAGGCCCATCAAGGACTGGTAGGTCCTTGAGCGAGCTGAATGCAACCAAGTATAGCACAGGTCTTAGTCACTGCACACCACTCAGCTGGCTGATGGACACATCCTCCTTGGGGACCACTATCACCTGGCACCTCAGAAAACTTCTTGGAAACTCCCAGCATCTCTCTGATTCACAGTTTTACAGCAAAAGAGCACACAAACAGTAGACGAAGCCTCAAGCTCCCACAATATAAAAATGGTACACATTTGAAGAGCAGCAGCCCTGGACTCCAGGCTGCACCTCCAAGAGCTCGATGTGTCTTCCACCCATCCCAGAGGCCTCAGACCAGCCTCAGGCGGAGGCAGATGCAGTCAGCTGCCCTGGCCATGGCTGATATGACTTGTCCAGCAGCACACCCTAGGTTCCTGGTGTGCAACCCCATTCCCACCGCCACACTCACTTCCCTTAAATGAGGTTTGCATCTCTTCCAACCCCCTTGGGCTCACAAGATGATGATCTTCCCATCAAAAGGGCTGGGCAGGCCTGAAAAATGGCCTCCCACCCAAAACTCTTTTTTTGTGCCACAATGCAAAGATGAAAATTGTTTTGCTGTCGAATAAAAGATTTTGTTATGCCAGAGACTCTGTGAAAATCTAGAGGTCAGAAAGTCTGGGAAATGTAAGCACAAATGGTCATTTTCCAAAGATGAACAGTCTAGCAAGTGTGTGGCAAAAAAATCTCAACTCCAAAGCACTGCATCTAAAAAAGAGCCACATTAAAAAACAAACAAACAAAAAACTACTCAAATTGTCTTCTTTGTCAAGCTCTGTTCTCCAACCAGGCCAACACATTTTGGCACCCACTCAGCAGATAAAACTCTTAACACGAACAGCCGTAACTCAGCCAAGCTGTAAGCAAACACACAAGGACCGCTCCATGAGGAGATGAGAGGCAGTGCTACCAGCCCTACAAGCAAATCCTAATTTTCCAGCATCCTAATTTTGTGACACACATCTACACTGAATGCTTTGACCAGCTTTTTTTTTTTTTGCATCCCTCCTTTTGTTAATGATACACTCCGAGTAAATTTTCATTTAGAAATGACTAAGCTGTGAGGCAATTAAGGAACTATTTCTCACTTCCCACAGCTGTGATTCAGAGCTAAATCTGAAGTAATCATTAGTCACCATACTCACAGTAACAGTAAAGTAACATAATGACCTGAATTACATGCCATTTCTCTTAAAGAACTTTAAAGTACCAAAGCACATGAGCACTGTGATCAAAGTACAAGTTCAAGGCAGAGCAAGAAGTATTAACACGGGCCCTAAACACTCCTTATCTTTTGTGGGCATGTACAGCTGCATGTTTATCCAAAATACCTAATTTCAGATAGAAAAGGTCTTTCCTTTTTGAAAAGCTATTTTAAAGACACCCTCCAGGATCAACATCAGCCCAGTAATAAATGCAAGTATGCCAGTACTTCTGAAAACCCTCAGGAAAAACAAAATCATTGTGGCCTAAATCTAACTTGCATCTGCAGTGCACATGTCTGGATAGCTTGGGGTCTTCAAAATCGTTCACTGTATTGCCTAAAATCCCTTGCAGGAGCTGCACAAGAAGCATACAGATGGAAATATGTGTGCAAGATAAAGGTTTTAGCAGGCAACCTCTCCAAGACTTAACCGGTGCCACCCGAGGAACAGAAAAGGCCAGATGCCATTGATCCACAGCAGGAGAGGAAACACTGTGCTGATTCACAGTGCTTTGACCATCTCTTTTCCAGCTAGGACATGGATTTAGGTGCTGATCCTGGGGCTTAGCCACTGTCCCAGGTCACACCTGCAGCTCTGCTAACCCCACCAGCAAGCAATGCTCAGCTGCACTGATCCTAACACCCCCAGCCCCTGTGAGATGGACAGAAGTCCCAAAGAGCCTGAAGCCCCACTGGGAACACAAAAGACTGACTTCAGAGCATGCCAGCAGGGATCAGCTCTGGCCCCAGGGATGTAATGGCTGAACACACATGCCCTGGCCACTTGTCCCTGTGAGCTCCTGAAAAACATAGCCCACTGCTCCTGTGGCCATGGCACCATCAGGGACATAAGACAAGGCTTCCCAAAACCGAAGATCCCGGCACACAGCTCCTGGAGCTGGACCACACTGACTATTTTGTTCCCCATCCCCTGGGTGACTCAACCTCCCCAAACCACTGAAAGAAAGAGCTGTTCATACTTAGGAGACTGCAACTTTTTCTGTCCTTTCCTCCATGAAATTCCCCAAAACGAACAACCCTGCTTTCACAAGACCTAGTGCAGTTCATAAACAAGCAGCTGGTATGCTGGCAGCCCTGAAAAACAGCACAAGTTAATGAAACAGCAAGGCAAGGGGAACAGACCAGAAAGGTAACTTTTTAATAGCAAAGGACTTCAAAAGAAAGAGGGAGAAAAACAGTAAGAGCTACTGGAAACAACAGAAATTGATAAAGAGCATATTGAGACAGTTCATCTAATGACCTCTCCTTGATCTTCAAAGAAAAGAGAGAAAGAGATAAAGCAAAAAGTGACAGAAAATAATACAAGGAGTATCAGAAAAACTAAGCATGTGATGAGCAATTAGAGAACAATCACTGTTTACTATCACAGTGCAATGAGTAAGGGACTGTGTTTCAGAAAACACATCACACCTGTAAACCAAATCATCTGGTGAAACACTAGAAACACAGTCTTGACAGACACAACCAAGACTAAGCCATATCAATTCACTAAAATCAGCATTTTGCTGCCTACTGCCTGTTCAAGCGCCACTGTGATGAGCAATCCAGCACTGTTTTGAACATCAGCATCCTTAAAGATGTTTCAAGATGTTTCAGTCTTTTTCTTTATATTCAAGGCAATAGTAAAAAAAAAAAAAAAAAAAGCATGCAAGCAGATGAATCTAGGATTTATTTTTTTTTTTATAAACTCCTCCTACTTTTTGTTTTACATTCGTTCACAATTAAAATGATAAGACTGTACAAACATTACAGCATGGCTTCCGATATCACACTTCATCTGAACTCTGCCCTGTGGCTGCAGGTTTTTCAACGTGACAATAGTTTCTAGGCAAAGAAACTAACCTTCATATTTCTTCATATTTCCTCAGTGGTGTCATTTCATATTTCTTCATATTTCCTCAGTGGTGTCACCTAATGGTGTTTTTTTTCCTTCTTTCTTTTTTTTTAAATAATAAAAATCTTTTTATATGTTAATTTACCTTTAAATAAGGATCTGTAACTTGTGATCACGCACATGCAAGCCCTGCACGAGCAAAACCAAACCTCGGGAAGTTACAGCTTTGGGACCAACCCAAAGCTACTGAAAAGAGCATCCTCTGTGAAACAGAGGGATGCCACATGCTGCATTGCTCTGCTTCCTGGAGACACCATCATGGATCCAACAGGTGACAAAGCTGCAACACTTACCCTAGGAAGGCAGTTTCACTACCAGGGTCCATTCTCCCCTAAGGTTCTGTGAGAACATCCAAGGAGAAACTCGCCACAGTCAGCAGGGAGGATGTCCGTCTTCCTCCCAGCTCTCCCACCTCCCGGACAAGCTGGAATGAGTTCAGCTGGGTCTCTCTCAAGCTAAACAAACACCTCAGTTTTGCGAGGTATTCTGAGTGGCATCTTCCACACACCCATGCTTTGTTACAGGAGCAAGGGCATAGATGCAAGCCGTGCAGCTGGTCACCCTGGCAAGGGGACAGTCCTTTAGGGACACTGCCAAGTCGACGGGCTTGGACTGCCTCTCCATGGCACACTGCACTGTCTGTATCCTTCTGGTTGTTGTAAAAACACTGCTCGGTGCAGAGAGGCAGCAAATGGAAAAAATACCAGCAGCACCACAGGTGTACAGAGAACAAGCTGCTCTTTCGATGGGACTGAAAGAACTACTCAGCCATGAATGCTTCACTGTGCAACAGCCCTCATAATAAACAAGGGCAGTCCCACAGCTTCATGTTACTCACTGCAATTACTTTAAGGTGTACTTACTCCTGAGAGTAAGATTTCACCATACAGGCACACAGGAGGCTTATGTAAGGAGCATTAAAGTCATCATTAAAGACCATTCTTCTCCCAAAAAGTCAGTTCTGAAAGTGGTCAGAAGTAACTACTTTCTGCTGTCAATAAGGTCTTTGAACTGAAGGAGAACGCCAGGCACAGAGAGGACTTCATGCCTCTTGTAATGTCACAGGCAGAAACCAAGGGAGCATTTCAGTGTTTATCAGAACAGAAGATTCCCACATATAAACTCCCAGGTCTTAACCTGAATTAGGGGGCCTTGCTGATTTTTAAGGGCACCACACACTGAGGTCAAAAATTTTAAGTTTCTTTGCACCTTTTCTTTGCACCTTACCGTAAGCTTGCATTAATAAATGAGCGTTAGGTGAAAATATCCTCAAACTATCCTCAAACTCCAGGCAGCACACAGGGTGAAGCTGGGTTTTAAATCTTAGGTTTATGAATACTCAGCGTGCAAAATCAGAAGTACAGCCAAATAACAGTTAGCTCACCTTGTAACAGCTAGTACTACTGCACCTTTTGAAAGTGGGCAACTAATCAGTGTCACCTACAAAATCAATTTTTGACATATTCTCAGGTAGTGAATAATGCTGGAAACATCCATTCTCCTCCACAAGTACATCTGAAAAGTCTCACAAAACGTTGCCTGCAGAAGGAAGATTACTGCATCACCCACACCATAAAGAAGTGGTAGAAACTAGGATTTTATTAGGAAAAAGGATTCATGTTGCTGGAGGAAAGAAAAAAAGGGGATTAAGGAAGGTGCAGAAAAAGGACCAGCTGCTGTACTGAAAGGGATCTTGGAAGAGTGAATTAGTGTTTGCTTCTCACCTTCCTTTTCCAATCAGACCTGTCTTGTCTGTCCTGCTTACAAAAGTTGTCATGAAAAATTCACTACTATGCTCAAACTCCTCTGAGCTACAATAGCGAGGCGACTAGCTGCAGGTGCACATAATGCTCTTGCCTGCTCTTTTTTTTTTAGGCAAAATCTCTAATAAACCACAGATGCCTGCTCTTTTTTTTAGGCAAAATCTCTGATAAACCACAGATGCCTCAACCTTCCTGCCCCATACCATGTAAATTTCACCAAGACTGAGTCCAAGATGCCTCATGCACATGCAAATAACCGCACGCTAGCACAGCTCTTTCCCTCGCTCTCACGCGGACGACAGGAGCCTTATCAAAGGCAGTGCCTTGTCCTGTGCCTCCAAGTAACTTGAGATGGCTGAAAGCAAGGGGATGACAAGTCCACATGGGGAGCAAGACCTGCAGCCTTGCTTTGCACAGCACCACACTGTCCTGGCCACAGACCACGATCACTAATGGGATAATACCTTGGTTTCATTGTAACAACTGAAAACTCTTATAATTAGCGAGATCTTACTCTGCTGCATAGCTTGGCAGACAAGCACATGAAAATACCCTTTCAGCTGTCAACAGCTAGCGTCTGTTTTGACAGCTAGGGTACAAAGATCAGCCACAATCTTGCTTATAAAGGTCATTTTTCCACCCAGGGTGGAGGTAGTGCAGAGGGATTATTCTGGAAGTTCAGCAATACCTCTCTCCTGTCACAAGAACGAAAAAAAATCCTCCAGTGCAGAGCCCAGACGTCACACCTCCCCAGCGCAACCTCTACAGCACAGCTTTTCAGGATGCTACAGGGGTGCGCTTCGTGAAGCGCCGCTTGGGTTGCACGCCCGTGCGGACACGCTCTGAGCGCACTAAACCACCTGAAAACCTTGCAGCAAGGCAAAAAGAGATAATCCACCAAAAAAGCCCCAGGCTTGCGGCCGGGATGCCCGCACTGCTGCTAGCAGCCAGCGGGACCGGCACCTCGCGTCCCGAAACGGCGGGTGAGAGCGACGCTGCCCGCAATTCCAATTTCTGACTGAGCGCTGCCCTGCCTGTCAGAATTTGTAAACTTTCTTCTTCTTTTTCTTCTTCTCACCCCCACCCCGTCCCCGGACAACTGACAGCGCCGAAAGCCGGCGGCTGCCTCAGTAGCTTCGGGAGGCCGGTGGCATCCGAAGCACCGGAGCGGGACGGCGGCCCTGCCTCCTCCACCTCCTTCTCCCCCCTCCCCCCCCCCCCCCCCCCTTCTTCTTCTTCTTGTTCTTCCTCCTCCTCCTCGCCTGGCCTCGCCGGGGCCCCGCCGCCTCCCTGGCCCGTCCTCCGCCCCGTCAGAGCGCGGCCCTACCGTCTGCTGGCTGCTCGACATGGTGGCGGGCGGGCGGGCAGGCAGAGCCGGCCCGGCGGCAGCGCGCTATAAGGGCTCCCGCGACACGTAGCACGGCCCCAGGCCGGCCCCTCTCCCCCTCAGACCTCCTCCGTCTCCTCCTCCTCCTCCTCCTCCTCCTCCTCCTCCTCCCGCCGCAGCCACCGACGTGGCGGGGAGCGGAGGAGGAGCGGGCTCGGAAGGGCGCCGCGGCGCTACCTCCCGGCCGCCCGCCCCCGGGCACGGCCGCGGTGGAACGGGGAGCGGCTCCACGGCCCTTGGCTAGCCAATCCTGCATTCAGACGAGGGTCCCGCACACCATCGGGCTTCTCTCTGGCTTGTCACAGTGGCACAGTCAGGACAAAAAGGGCCCCGTCTCATTGAGGTCGCTGCTGCTGAAACAGGTGTGTGGCTCGGCTGTGCCTCTTGAGTGAAATTCATCTTTCCTCACCACCATCCCCATGATGGTGATGACGGCAATGTGTGCATTCAGGGAGAGGCAGGCCCAAAGGGAAGGAACGGGGCGCCAAGTGACACAAGCCTGCAGCCAAAACATCGCCTCAGAAGAGTAACAGTACTACCAAAAAAAAGAGCATCTCTGTGTTCAGAACCCTGACCCTTGGGCCAGGTTGCTCTGCAGATGCCAAGAAGGTTGGAAAGAAACACACAGGAGTGCACCAGCACATAAAATCAATCAGAAACCACTCCTGATAGCTTTTCAGGAAATACACAACAGACCCCTGGAACTTTCCACTGTTATAAAAGCCCAGATCTCAGGACTTTGCTGAACCGGGGGACAGACAACATCCCAGTGGAGTAAACCACACAGCATCCTTGGGATGACACACGAGGGAAGAAACACTCCCAGACAGTGTGTAATTTTGCCCATGGCTGGGCTTCTTTCATGTAGCCTAAGAATGCACAGCCCCATCCAGCATTGCACTTGTCCTCTCGCCACTCCCATTCCCCAATCCCTACCAATCCTCCAGGGCTGTGAGGACAGCAATGCAAACAGTCCTGTTTCTCCCCCAGGAGGAGATAACTCCTAATCCTGTCCAGAAGAACAAGCACTCTCTCTAGGTCAAACAAGGAACATTTGGGCATGGGAGTTGTGGGCATCTCCTGGTACCTATTCCTCATGCAACCACCAGCAGCCATTCACATCCTTCACCATAAAAATACTGCTGGTTCATTTCTGCTCTTTCCAGGAGAGTTTAAGATGCTGGTGCCATAAAAGAAGCGCCTAGAGGGAAAAGGATGGTGGGCTTTTGCAAAGCTCCTGAAATAAGTGGGAGGACACATAAAACAGAAAATGGGAAACTCCAAGGGAAGGATAAAAGGAAAGACAATGGAATAAAAGGAATTCCTCAAATGAAGAAGGAACGGGGCCCAGTGTGGGGACAGAGGAGCAAGGATGACCTGCAGGTGAAAGAATTGGACTGGAAAGATGGAAGGAGGCAAGTAGCACCTGTTAAACCAACTCCTGAAGCCATGTAGCTAATACAGTGCGATCAAATTAACTAATCCACATGTAACTCAAGTTAAACCCACATTACGTGTTGGACCAACTTGACTAAATAATACGCAGCTCACATTTTAGCCTCTCTCATTTCATGCCTTTTCTCAGACTGCTTTTTTTTTTTTTTTTTTTTGATTGTCCAGCTGCAGATTAAGCTCCTGCCATAAAAACAATACAGCATGGTTGGAAGAACAAACAAGCATGAACATGTTATCCATTGGAAAAGCATACCCTGGTACAAGGGCACTGTTAAAGGAACCCTCCCGCAATCATTACCCAGTCAGGAAACAGGCTCTGCCCCATCCTGTGGAGGACATCTGGAAAAGGATGTGCTAAATGACACAGCCTGGGAGTGCACAGTGAATGGAAGGTGTTGGTAAGCTTTCTCTCAAGCATGGTGGCATCCAAACATTGACTAAAGCTGCTTGGTCTGTTTAGCTGATGCTCAGAAGCAACTTTATGCCATGCCCAAACTAGGGAACCCACAGCCAGCATCTCATCTTTTATTTACATGTGGATTCAAGTAAATTTGTTAACATGAGAGCTTCAGAAGTGATCAAATCAATTTTGACCTGGCAGGCAAGCATGTAAAATCTTGGGGAAAACACAGGTGATTACAGATTAACCACAGTTGTCATTGCATTTGTGGCTCTGCTCTACAAGAACACAGCAGAACACGTTATTAACTCTGGTGAGTTAATTACACATATTAATTTCCTATTATTTTTCAGTGATTTATTTTTTTGTTTAGTTGGATAAAAACATGCAATACTCTCCTTCTAAACAGGATAAATTTTAAATTCACATCTTTACACACACACACACCCCACATTAACTTTCTTTTGTGCAGCGTCAGTAAAGAAAAACAGTTAGAAGTGCCTGACAGACCACCACAAGTGGGGAAATACATCTAATGAAGAAAGAGGAACAATAAGAAGGGGCCTGTAAAAGAAAAGACAGAAAGAGAGACTTCTGTACTGATAGACCACTATAAAAACTTTCTGGCCTGTTCAGGGCTGAGGCTGGCAGGGACCTCTGGGTCCATCTGGTCCAATCCCTGCTCAAGCTGGGCCACCTTGAGCCACCTGTCCAGGACCACAACTTCTCTGGACAACCTGTGACAGTCCTCAGTCACT
The DNA here is from genome assembly GCF_964211825.1 of Aythya ferina. NCBI lineage: Eukaryota > Metazoa > Chordata > Aves > Anseriformes > Anatidae > Aythya > Aythya ferina. The sequence continues at coordinate 8,368,577 of NC_140302.1, read as the reverse complement.
CACACAGTACAAAACAAAACAAAACAAAACAAAACAAAACAAAACAAAACAAAACAAAACAAAAAAAACAGTTTTCTGATGTTCAGATAAAACTTCCTGTGTTCCAGTTTGTGCTCGTTGCCTCTTGAGTGGGCATGACTGAAAAGTGCCTGGCTCCATCCTCTCTGTGCCCTCCCTTCAGGTGTTTATAGACATTGGTGAGATTCCCCCAAGAATACCCCATGATCCAGACTATTAATGAAGATGTCTCCAGAGGTACAGGACTGAAACCAGTACTGAACCCTGGGGTACACCACTAGCCATTGGCCACCTACTGGGCTTTGTGCCCCTGATTACTACCCTCCAGGCCCAGCCTGAAGTACAGCTAGATGTAGTACAGACATATTTTGAAGGAAAAATAAGTTCTATCTCATTAAAAATGAACAATGGAAAGATAAGTGGAAAAGACAGAAAAGTCATACTTCTACATAACAGAAAAAATGACACTAAGTGCGCTTAACACCTCCATGTCTCTCACAGATATCTATCAGTGAGACAGGAAACAAGTCAATGTTATCTGCATTTGTTGCATCATTCTTCATTTCATACTTTATCAAAGATATCTCCTTTCTAGGAATTAAATTGACTGTTCATAACTTGCCTGAGAATTTAGCAAGTAAGAAATATTTTGCATTAAAAAGATATTTTTTTCTTCCTCCATTTCCCCAGCATGACGCAGAAAATGGTGTGAACTCCTTTAAGATTAAACTTCAAATAATTAAAAGTATATGGCTATTGCCTCAAGATTTAACTTGTGTGAGCTTTTCAAATAATAGATTATATAGAATCAGAAATTAAGCAGGAAAAAAAAATCTAGTTGCTTACCTCAAGAGACATTTGAATTAGTGACACTCATTTAATTTTCATTACAGAACCTCTCAGGCTATTTAACGAGCTGTAGGAGCCCCAGCCTACCACAGTTGGTGAAAAAAGCAGCATCACAGCAAGGCAGATGGGGTTAAAAATCTCTCCAGACAGAAAAAAAGGGCTCTTGAACCAGCCTCCCTACTCGGTAAAAAACAGCTTTGTGAACGACTGGGCAACTTTTGGGCCCTATTATATACCCTACAGCATTAAAGAGAATATTTTTATTTGTGGGTGTTCTCATTCTGCTTACAGGATCCGAGACTTTTGTTTCTCTCCTTACTGGGAGGGACAGAAGCAAGTTATTCACTGGGTATCTGCCCTAATGCACACAGAATGGGGATTATTCAGCACTCCCTTGGAAAGTTTATAATACCCTGACACTCTGATCTCAGAGAAGCAATAAATCTCTAGACAAACAGCTCTCTGAAGAGCCCATTGTGCAACCTACTGTTCCACTAACAGGACCCACAGAGAGGAAAATCTATATATAACTCCACCAAACAAGCCCTGCGAGCAACTGTCTGCAAAGTGTTTGCTACAGATAGCTTCCCACTCAATCAAAAATACCATCCTAGCATAACCCAAGAAATTACCCAAAAGTGTCAATACTCACTCGAATGCCTGTGTGCCCAGCATGACCACTGGTTTCCTCGACACCCACCTCATCACGCCTAGCATAACAGATTTAACAGCAACAAAGTATTTTGTCACTCAGTCCTTGCCCATCTGCAGGGTCACAGAGGTGGAAATTAAAACAGGTCACATCCTTGCTTGTAGGATGGTACCAACCTTAAAAGTACTGCAGCCTTCAGTCAAGTGTTGTGGAAGAAGGGTGTTCCCTGTAAGTACACTCCCACATGGAAGATATCAAGGGGGGTCACCACCCCTGATTTTGGATGACTATATAGCCTGACATCCTTGCACAACCTCCCTCACCTTGCTGATATCTAGCAGCAGAAGCTTTGTCCAAACTGACACTGCATCCTCAGGAGAACGAGTGCAAAGATCAGTCGCAGCATTACTAGTGATGCCATTCCTTCAGCTGCTACCCCCTGCTCTGTGCTGTACATTTGGGAAAGCAGAAGCCAAAGGTAGAGGAAGCAGGAAGGATGGCCAGGCTCAAACTTGAGTGCCATGGAAGCCGAGCTCTCCTGCGTATCAGGCTATATGAGCCCTAAAATTCTCAAACTACTCCACTATCACACTCTGTTTTCTGTTTCATTTGCTTTCATAACATTAGGGAACCTGCAGACAAAGACTTCAACTTCAGTGGCTTGCTTCAACTTGAGCAGCTTGCTCAGTTTCACAGGTGATGAAGGCAAAGTTGTATGCCCCATTTCATGGCTTCTCCAGGTTTGGTCAGATGACAACCAGCCTGAGGCAGAGCAGTGTAAGAACAGCCTTGGCAGTGTGGTTTGGGGTTCGCTGCTCGTCTGCAAACAGTGAGGGAGAGGTTGCATGGAAGACAAACATTGTAAGGACAACTCTCAGGAGGGAGCCCACAGGGGAAATCAGTGCAGAAACACCTAAGAACAGCAGACCCGGGTTCACCAGCTTTTGATCCAAGAACAAATACAGACAACAGAGCCTCAAGGGAGGCTGTCACCCCAGCTACTGGAGTGTCGCTCAGCCACTGGGATTCTAACAAATTATGCTCATCAAAATTTTCAAAATTCAACCTTCCACAAATTAATTCTCATAATACCTTTGGCATCAGCCCCATGATCTGTCTTACCCACAAAGATACCAGTTCTGATACAGAACTGCCCCAACAAGCAGTTCCTGCTTATCTACCTCACCTTTCACGCATGATTTTTCATAAGCAATTTTTTTAAAATCCTGTGTATAACTCAAGACTGAATCTGCAGCCCTAAAATGTCACTCATGAGATGTTAAATGAGAAACTATCAAAGCAAAGCACAGCACCGTGTGTTGGTAGCTTGACCATCCATGCAGACTGGAAGGGCACTGGCTGCTGGCATAAGCAATTAGGCCTTTTAATAAGAGCAGGAAATGTTTTTCCTCTTGTTCTATAATTCAAAAACAGGATCATCCCCAGCTTTTGGGAGAGAAACAAAAGATCCAGAAGTTATAACAAACCTGCCACAGAAACTTCCAGCCTTAGCAACACCCACTACTGTTGGGGATGGTTACAGATAGCCAGAAATCCTATGTTCAGAAGCAGTTTGCCAAAGATTTCACAATGGGAGTAAGGAGCCCAAACCAGAAAAAAGTTTTGCACCAGCACAGGACTTTGCATCTTTAGAACACCATAAAACAGTCAAAAAAAAAAAAAAAAAGAAAAAGAAAAAAAGAAAGCAAAAAGTCAAGGCTCTCATTTTGAAGGAAGAAAGGAGAGAGTTGGAGGGGAAAAAAGTTTATCATAGCAATTGATGTCTTCCTATTATCCAGGCAGCAGATGTATTAAACTTTAGCTTAAGCTGTCAAACATCTTTGCATCCTTCTGTACCACACCACCACATCACAGAACAAGGGTGAAGAGAGCTTTTAACATGGGACCATCTTTACACCTCTCCTCCTCTAGTGAGAATTTCACAGCCACCTTGGTGCTCTGTGCAGCTCCCATTGACTGGCATGCATGCTGCCCCTTCTCCATCCACACACCTCTCATGGCGCTTCAGAACTCATGCAAAACAACCTGGATCTGTGATTTCCAGGACGTTTTTTTAGAAACTGCTCCTTGGTGCCACAACTGCTAATGCTCATCATCATGGTCTCATTTTCTTACATGCTCTCCAGTCTACAACTGACAGCTCTGAAGGTTCACAGTTGGTCCAGCCATTGGGATGATGTCCTCACACAATAAGCCAACATGCAACAAATCCCATAATCATTAGGGAAAGGGTGAACATTCTGCAATTACACATCAGCTTCTTCTGCCCTCCTTTTTTGAGCAAATACAAACATTAGTCACATCCTTCCAGCACCACTCAATGCCCAGTTCTCTAAACTACATTCTGACCGGGCTCCTTGATTTTTCTCACTGGCTTCTTTATTTCTACTTTTCTTTTTTTCCTTTGCCTGTCTTCACAATCCAACAATGCTTTAGAGATTTCTCTACCAGCCCTGCAGAGGCAAGAGCAGCTCTCAGCTGCATTTTTCAGGCTGACCGCATGCTCTCTTTGCATTTGTATGGCATGGCTACAACAGCAATGTGTGAAGCAATCAAGAAAGCAGTTCAGATGGAAGATTTCACTTCAAGGAGCTGGCAACTCAAAACACACTGAAAACCCAAAGCATCATCCGGCAGGGTGGGTGTGTGGGCCCAAACCACAGTCTGAACAGCTCCATATCTCAGTGTGGATGTCAGGCCATGTGTGCAGCATCACCTCATGAGATAGCATGGAGATGTCCAAGCAAAGGTGACTTGCACAGCAGGGGAGCCAGTGTTCATCACAGCCTGGGAGCCTGACACTCTGAAAAAGAAGGGGTATTTGTCAGCATAATGACATCAGGAATAGCCAGCAATTTCTGTCCCACCAATTTTCCACAGTTGGTTGGGGCAGTTTGTAGATCCAATCACTGAAGAATTCAGCTAAGGCAAATCTTTGACACTGCAGTTTGTTCTGCTTGTAAAAGTGCACTGTTTTCCTTGCACTCACCTTGAATAATGATATAGTAACAATTGACTTTACAAAACAAATTGACTTATCGAAGCAAAAGGTAAGGGTCTTTATCATTTTTGTGATATGTCATATTGCAGTAAAGATATTTATTTATTGTGTGTAATTTTCTGCTATAGACCCATCGCCTTTGCCCTGTGTGATTTCTTGTCCCTATCACAGACTTTGCCCATATCCCTATGTTGTTGCCTTTACAATACTGGAATAAAGATCTCAATTCCCAAAATGACACCAAAGGCCCATTTGCACAGACTCCTTTTTCATACAGACTGCTGTAATCTGTGCACCCAGGTGAGGAGATTTAAATCCACAGATGTCTTCTTCCAAAAGCAGGTTAGCACAGAAAAAGGTGTAAGATAGCCAGCCTGATATCTTCATGGATAAAACTGTCAATAATGCAGTCACAACAGAAGGAGAGTCAGACAGAGATTAAGGACAAGCCAAAGAAATGCAACCTTTGTAGGGCCGGTAATGTTACACATGGACAAGCACGGGCAAGTAGCAAAGTCAACTCCTATCACAACATTTTGAGGTCTAAGTTCATCCTAATCCTCTTGCAGAGGAAGCAGCATTGCAAGATAGCAGCTCTGACCCATCACTCCTCTCCTTCTCCAAACTCTACTTAGGAAGACAAGCTCTACAGCTCCAAACACTTTTTCAAGCAGCCCAAGATAAATACACAGTGAGCAACCCCATGATCTTCGCTGGCTTCATTGTTCACCCATTTTTGTTCATCTTCACTCTTGTGTGGGGACAGATGGTTTAGGATTTGCAACGCATCACTGGATTTTAACTTTTCGTCATGCTTTTACTCTAGTAAAAAGCTAAACTATGACATTTTCTAGTGTAGTTTGCCACATGGGTTACCAGGCAGGTTCTCTAGCCAAGACAGACATACATTACCAGCAACTAAGATAAATGACCATGCCTATAGAAAAACATCTTAAGGAAAACTTTTAATGTATTCTTTTGTGAGACTTCAGGTTTGGTGAACTTGATCTCAAGTTTGTAATTTTTAGAGTTATTTAGAGAAGCCTTTTTTACCACTCTCCTAGAAAAGCCATTGTTAATAAGAGGAGATGATAAGCTTTGTTAAAGATTATTAGGTTGTCATTATTTACTAGCTGTGAAATGTTTTGGGAGCTTTATCCAAGCATTTCATTATTTATTTATTTTCTATATAAGCAGTGTCTTTGAAAATGCATATTGCATACAAGGAAATACTAGAAAAGAATGTCTCTTTATTTCTTAGCTATTTCTTTCCATTTCAAGTCACTAAGAAAACACCTAAGTCCACACTGCCAACTGTGCTCCAGGAATCCCTTGGCAAAGAAACAGCAAGTAATATTTCATCCCATGAACCTCAAACATAAATTGAATTATTGGAACAAAGGGAAAATGGGCACACAGCAATGAGAACAAGCACATCTTCAGCAACCCAGCAGAGATGACCAAACAACCATGTTGTTCCTGGCAGCTCTCCCCTGGCAGAAAAGGCACACTGAATGCTTTGTTTTGTAGTGGCTGGGCCCAACAGAACTGATATTATACCAGGAAATTTCATAATAGGCTGCAGCTATGTCCGGAGCACACCGTTGCCCATTAGCTCACCCAGAGCAGTTCAGTGGTTCGCATCAGCACAATTCCCTAAAAAGTGTACTGGGTTGGTGGAAGGCTACTGTATTTGTCCTGTCCAGGATGGCACTACATTGAGCAAATACCTCCTCAAGGTGTGCTCCAGTGATCCACTCTCCTGTGCTCACAGATAGCTAAAAAGTGTACTGGGTTGGTGGAAGGCTACTGTATTTGTCCTGTCCAGGATGGCACTACATTGAGCAAATACCTCCTCAAGGTGTGCTCCAGCGATCCACTCTCCTGTGCTCACAGATAGCAAGGCACTAAGCAAAAATGATGAGGCATGTTCTGCTTGCTGAAGAGACTGAGAGACAAGGCTTCAGCAGAGCACCTTGCCTGGAGTCACACTGCTGAAACAGCCACTCGTTCCCTATTGTCAGTATAAAGTAGGTAGATGGAGAAAGAAGAGAGCTTTGTGTATTTGTTTGCTCTGCTTTGTTGCGATAACATGACCTCTGCTGCATCCTGAATCTTTCCACCTTGATTTCAGCAGGCTCCTGCGCAGCCATTGGTTCAAGCCTCAGCCCTTCTCCATCCAAGGCAAAGGGAAGCAATGCAGACCAGTGGACACTTCCATTCTCCCCTGCACAAAGGTAGCTCAGCATTCATGAAGCACCTACACCCAAGTAACCACTCTACCACTGTGCTTCCCAGCCCTGAAGGAAAACTTTTACCTCAGGTCCTATGATGAAATCTGGTTTGAATGAGCAGATGCAACACCTTTGGGAAAAACAAAACAAAACAAAACAAAACAAAAACAAAACAACAAAAAGCAAGCAAACAAAAACAACAAAAATAGAAAAACAAAGAACCACAACCTAACACAGGGAGAAGGGACTTTAACTTACCTAGATTTACCACCTCTTCCCTGACTGACCAGGCACATGGGATCAGGACAGTCATGTTACACTGTTAGTTCATTACCGATATTCCATTCATTACCAATTTTCATTACTTCTTTTTTCTTTTTTTTTTTAACATTCACTACCAATTTTCCATGGAGAGGTTTCACAAGCAGAAAGCACACGCACTAGCCAGAGATGGAGAAAGGGGAAAGTAGAGATCTGCTGCAGGGTGACATGTGAGCATCCATCTCACCTGACTTCAGCTCCAGGAACATGGCGAAGGGGGAAAGGGGACACCTGCTGATATTAGCTCTTTGGGAGCTAGATAATCCCTGGAGAGCTTCCAGGCTGGGGGATCCACATCATAGCCTGCTCTGGCTCCAGAGGAAAGACTTGTCACTCTGCACCACACCAAGACCTCCAAGGGCTGGAGAAGAGCCCTGTACTTCTGGGTTATGTGAAGAGAAATCTGAACCCCAAAGGCATTCTTGTGAAGCCAGTCCTCAGCAGGACTTTGCATATGCTTCATGCTTGAGAGGTCTGGAGGCACATGGCCCCAGGCACTGGGTTTTATACAGCAGCACTGGATCATCAGAGCAGTGGCTCTGCAGGTAGAGATGTTTCCAGGCACACAGAACATAGGCAGTAATTCTACATATTATAAACAAATCTGTTATACACAAACCCATGCACAAGAAGTGATCTGTCACACCTGTCAAGAGTGTTCTCCAGCACCAGATGGGAGCCAATGCACAAAACCTCTGCAGAAAACAGCCCTCAACTACACCAGTAAATAAAAAAAACTCAATTGCATAATGATTAACCTTCCCAAGAGGGAAATGAAGGGAAATCACATTGCAAGACCTCATCTAGAAAACACAGTACAATTGTGATCATTCATGTTCTAAACAGCTGAGGTGAAACGAGAGCCTATACACAGAAGAAATAAGTCAGGTGAGAAGGAGAGTCAGGGGGAGATTAGGAGAGACATCTTAACAGATCTGGCAAAGCAAACACTGGAATGAGATGCAGGCACCGTCTCTGAAGATACCAAGCAGGTGTATATGTTGGAAGACAGAATTAGGACACAAAAGCCACATATATAGTTAGGCTGGAAATCAAGAGAAAAGGAATTACAAATCTGTCTTTTGGCAGTTATACCAGGAAGCAACAGCCTAGGTATTTTTTGAAAATTATAGGTGGATAGGGTTGTGAAAGACATGCTGTAAAAATGGTAGCTGTGGAGGACACGTGTCAGCCTATGATATTTCCTCCTCTGCGCTGTCAGCGGAGTCGTGGGGTGTCCCTGAGAACAGCACACTATCCCCCTGACCTGAGCCACTACACATTTCTGTACGCTGAGCAGTAGTGCTTCATATGCATTAAATAAACCGCACCTAATTAAAAGCAGTACAATAAAAGAGCACAGCTGACTGGTTGGAGAGGACTAAGAACCAGTCATTTATCTGTGCTTCGGCCAAAGGTATCTAGCATTAGAGGAGACATGAATTACAGATATGGCTGCTGGACTTTAAATTGCCAGAAAAATATCAGAATAATCGATTAAACTCTTGGTAAGCATGATGGAGCCAACACTCAGATGAGTTAACAGCTTGCAGCTGCTGCCCAACACAAATCACAGTGCAAACAAACTGTACGGCAGAGATGAAACCTGTGGATGCAATATGATAAAGGCTAGAAAAGCCTTGTGATGCTCTCAGAAAGCATGGTGAGTGATGCCTACACCAAGGCAAAGAAACCATAGATACAGAACTTGTTGGAAAAGCAGACTTAGAGGGCAGTTCACTCTCTGACTGGAAAAAGGTATCCAACAGAGCCCTACCAGGGTCAGATCTGAGCCTAGTACGGCTCAATCCCTTCCTCAGACACATAGAATCACAGAATTTCTAGGTTGGAAGAGACCTCAAGATCATCGAGTCCAACCTCTGACCTAACGCTAGCAGTCCCCACTAAACCATATCCCTAAGCTCTACATCTAAACGTCTTTTAAAGACTTCCAGGGATGGTGACTCCACCACTTCCCTGGGCAGCCTGTTCCAATGCCTCACAACCCTTTCAGTAAAGAAGTTCTTCCTAACATCTAACCTAAAACTCCCCTGGCTCAACTTAAGCCCATTCCCCCTCGTCCTGTCACCAGGCACGTGGGAGAACAGACCAACCCCCACCTCGCTACAGCCTCCCTTGAGGTACCTATAGAGAGCGATAAGGTCGCCCCTGAGCCTCCTCTTCTCCAGGCTGAACAAGCCCAGCTCCCTCAGCCGTTCCTCGTAGGACTTGTTCTCCAGGCCCCTCACCAGCTTCGTCGCCCTTCTCTGGACCCGCTCAAGCACCTCGATGTCCTTCTTGTAGCGAGGGGAAGTGCTTACTGCATTGGCAGCTGGCACTGCTTAACAGATGTGCTGAGGAGTCGATGAGAGTACCAAACGCCCTGGAGAAACTGTCAACAAGGTAGAAGATGCAATTCAAGAGGGCAGGGGGATGGAGGAGAGGACCTCTTAAAATGCCTTTCTGCCTTATTTTCCTATCATGATGTGCTTTGAAGCCATGGAACTGATTGTTTCAGAATATTCCCTCTGCCATTCACCTCTCATAAATTTACTCTAATAAACCGATTATTCATGAAAAAAATATCATGACTAAAAATACAGGTTAATGAAACTTCACAAATGTTAAATATGAAACTTTTTCATTTTTTACAGGTATTTTTACATAGCCAAAGAGTGAGCAGTAAATTGCCTCGAATAGCAGGAAGGAATACATTATACAGAGGATACTGTTTTCTTTGAGAAACAACCATAGAACATTGATTAACAATACTTTTAAACACTGTTAGGACTAACCCAGTAGGAAATACTTTTGACACTTTCAAAGGTGGAAAAAAAAAATCAGTTCAGCTCTTCCTGTTGGTTAAAGCCAAGCACAGGGTATTCCCTGGGTTAATGTCATTAAACCCTTTAAAACCTGAGCTGTTCCTTGCCATTTGGGCTTGATTGCTAGTGAATGGCCATCACACAGAGGGACTCACTCCTACCAAAAGGCACTGGAGGTATCAGTCCTCAGCTGTCCTACCCCAGTGTAAGGGGGAATACAAGGGCTTTTCCCTCTTCATGCATGGATGTGAGTGCCATGATCTGCTCAGACCCCCAGCATCATGCCAATTTCTCAACTGAGTCAGGAAGAATTTGCTTTCCTTCCATCAGGTTACTTTGAGAGAAGCTTGTCTTGTTTATTTAAAGCTATAGACTGAGAAAAAGTCAACAGGCATGTGGATCCAGCCAGTATGGACTACTGGCTTTCCAAAGGCTTTCAACAAGTTCCTTACTAAAGTCTGCCAGGGAAACTGAGTATCTACATGTTGGGATAGAAGGTTCTGGTGAGGCTGAATGATGAGTTAAGAGGGAGCAAGCAGAGGGCCGAAGCGGTTGGTTTGTGAAATGTAGTCCTGCGGGATCTAATTTGCAGGATTTCATGGTTGGACTTGATGATCTTGGAGGTCTTTTTCAACCTAAGTGATTATTTTCTGGGAACTACAGGCCAGTCAGTCTCATCTCTGTGCCTGGCAAGATCATGGAGCAGATCCTCCTGGAAACTCTGCTCATGGAAAATAAGGAGGTGACTGGTGACAGCTAGCATGGCTTCACTACAGGCAAATAGTGCCCAACAAATCTGGTGGCTTTCTACAGCGGGGTTACAGCATTGTCCCCCTGTGCTCTGCTCTCATGAGACCCCACCTGGGGCCCTGCACCCAGCCCTGGGGCCCCGAAGAAGGACATGGAAATACTAGAACAAATCCAGAGGAGGACCACAAAGATAATCAAGGAGCTGAAGCACCTCTCCTACAAAGACAGGCTGAAAGAGCTGGGGGTTGTTCAGCGTGGAGAAGATGGGGCTGGGGGCGGCCTTAGCTGGTGCTAAATGTAACCTATGCCTATGGCCGGGAATTGGAAGGAGATGGGCTTTAAGGTCCCTTCCAACCCAAACCACTGTATGATCCCTGCTGGGCCTTCTGGGTCCATAAACAGCCTAGAAAAACGAAAATTGGACAAAACTTACTGATGATTCAAAGTCATTCCAGAAGAGAAGAAACTGCAAAAGCACCTAAAAAGACACATAGCAAGGAAGTATTGAAACTTAGAACAAGACTTGATTTGTTCCTGGGAACAGAAGACTGAAGTATGGCAGGTGGTGGAAACCACCATGAAACACTCTGAGCTGATAGTCACAACCCAGGAGTGACATGGAAGTAACAGGCAAGATCTCCACACACACTGACCCACTGCTGAAAGAAACAAAGCACTTTTGGCAGGGGGAAGCCTAGAAAGCTAACAGGAATCATTAGTTTGCTCCTCTTGAAGTCCATGGTGCACCTTCACCTTGAATGCTGACAGGAAGTCTGGTACAGTAAGCTTATGAAGGCACAGGATAAAAAGAAGCCAGAAGTACAAATAACAATGAAAATGATGAGAAGAACAGAATGATTTCAGCACAAGGACCAACTAAGCATGATGAGCCTCTGCACTGTAAAAGCAGAAGTCTGAAGTATGCTATAGTAGCCTGTAGTCCATGGGCGGAACACGAAGAGATCAAGTGTTTTAACTTCTTTCCCAATACAGATGCTCCAAGGACTCTGATGAACTGCTGGTATTCAGGACAACACAATACTGAAACAAGATCTGTATCACACAGAACAATTTAACAACTGCAAGAATACATGCCAAGCACTGATGCTTGCATAATTTCTGACATACTCAATTAACGTCGTTAACTTTGTTAATTGAGCATGTCTTCTGAGCTGTTACCTTTTTCAATCAAGGTTGCTGCAGACTGAATTTCCAGTTTAGCAAGTGCCATGTTCAAATGCAATGATAGGAGCTGGCCCTTCACAAAGCCACAGCACCCAACACTTCCCATTGCAAGGCCATCTAAGACTTTGGGTTCAGAAAGCAATAGGAGAACTTTGTAGAAGAAAAAATAATTAAAAGCTATAAAAAAGCTAATGCAAAAAATCCTAGCCCTTCAATAATAATCCCTTGCTTGAAGACCAATTACTTGATTTTATTAAATAGCCATATAGTAAGAGCTGTGCACAAACTGTTCAGCAGTATCTCAGAAAAATAACACTTGCTGCAAACCCTTTCTGAAAAGAACTTTGTTAAGAAAAAAATCCCCCACTGTAAAGACCACATGCCATCAGCTCAAACCTCCTTTTTTCCTCTGTCTCCCAGTACAAACCTCCTTACTGAACTAACTTGAAAAAAAAACCTAAATGCAAGCTAATCTCTGTACAAATCTTCCTTTTCCAGTTACGGAAGCAAACAAGAGGGAAGGGGAGGGGGGGGAAGCCATACGCCTTTACAAACATCCGCTGCTATCAGATCTGGAAGCAGAACTCAGCTCTGACCTGGCAGGTATTCCAGACAATGAAAACGCCTCTTCAAAAACTATCAGAATATACACAAATCAGAAATCAATTTTTCTGCATACTAGACCACAAAGTCAGGCAGAACATGTGTGCTACCGGTGCATGGGGGGACCACATCTCCCTTTTTTTCTTGCTGCAGTACAAAGGGGTTCCAGTTCCCATTTGTCAAGGGAACATAAAAACCAGGCAGGACTTTTACAGTGAAACCCACTTCTACAACATGCAAGAAAAGCGTGGCCTCACCAGCACATGGTGACACAGGTAACAAAAGCTTGGCTGGCCTCAATATGACAAATTCACAAGAAGAAGAAGGGTGGGAGGAAAAAAAATCTCCCTAAAATCATGAAGTTATGATCTCTCACTGGACAGTTACTGTCACCATACGCTTTACCAGTACACACTGTTTGCATTTGTACATGTATATAGTTCCTTTTTTTTTTGTCCATACCTGGCTACCCTTTGCTGAGGCAAGAAGAAAAGAGAGACCCTCACTCCAGTCCACTAGGGTCAGGCTGGTCCCATTTCAAGACTGAGCATCAGGAGGCATAACCTGTAACTTCAAGCCCAAGAAAGCAAGTATTCAACAACTGGCAGGAAAACTATTCTTTCTGTCATACCAGGAACTACAAACTAGCAGTAGATTATACTAACTCTTTGAAAAGTTAGGCAATTAACAAAATGAATGTTTAGTGCATAATAAATCTTTTTTTTTTTTTTTTTTTTTTTAATAAAAGACAGTCTGTAGGGGGGTGTTTCTGATTTTCTTTTCTGAAAAGCAAGTCAGACATGTTTAGAGTCACTTTATATCTGTTCCTATGACTATACAGGTATTTTAAACAAAACAGCGTCAATTGTTTTCTATTTCAAACTGTCTTACATGCTAATACTTCTGAGAAATGAAGAAAGAGTCCTTGGTCAAAGATTATGCCAGTCCAGTCACAGCACGTTTATGAAAGTGTTGCATCCTCAGTACATGAGCACTGCAGGCAAAGCTTCATTTTTATGTACAGCTAATAAGAGAATTAACAAATTAAGTAACTAATGGATACTCAATAATAAGGATCTGTTGCTAAATACCTACAAGAAAGGACAGGCTAGAAAGTACCGCATGATGTATGTTTGCAATTCTTTATCAAATCAACAGCTTCGATTTCTTATCGAGTGGGTCATAATGTCTAGAAAAATAGTACTGCAGCAGATTCTGGACAGCACAAAAATGTGTGTAATGTTCACTGTACTTCAAAACACAAGACATTTCTACACATTTTGCACGGTACAGTAATATATATGAAAAGCTTGTCAGGAAGCTATCGCATTTTTTTTTTAAATCAGGACTCCAGGAAACGAGAGCTAGTTTTTACTCACCTCAAAATGAGGAAGTAAAAAGCCAATGAAGATATTTTAATAGTAATCACTCAACAATGTGAAGATTCAAAATAACCAGAGACACCAGTGCAAGTAATAGTGACTTACCAAATGTATTTGAAGCACAACACAGCCACGATGATACAGATCGCGTTATTATTATTGCTGATAAAACAGATGAAGAAAGTGTGCAGTTTTATTTCACATCACTAAAAATCCAAACCGAGTTCTCAAAATGCATCCAGTTAGTCCCACATTATCACAAATTCATGTCACGTACAGCGATTAGGCAGCTCCATGCTTTCCAGAATTACAGTAACGGTACTTTAAAAAAAGGAAAAATGAGTTTGCCAGAAACATTAGTAAAACTTTAGACATAGCAAAATTAAATATATTTCAAATGTATTCAATGCCAGTGTCCAAGAGTAGTCAGTATTTCTCATACATGAAAGGTTCCAGTTTGACTAAAGTTACAAACGGAGTCTTCACTGGAGGACTGAGATGAGGTGTTCTGTCAGAGATGCATGAGGGAAGAGAAAGCATCATTTTCCATGCAGGGCTTTTTCAGGATGTGGTCACTTGCAGTGCCATTGGATGTGGTAGCCTCTTCACACCCTGCTCACTGAATTAGTGCCAACTTTAGGGAAATACTTTGATCTGTTTTAGTTTTCCTTTTTAGGACGAAATACACACGTATTTTTGGTTGTTTTACTGTGTGTGTTTTGCTTTTTTTTTTCTTTTCTTTAATAACAAGGTCATCCTGAAGTGAGAACATCCCTAGCAGTGAGAATTAGTCACATGGACAAGTGCCTAGCACATATACACAGGTCCAAACACTCCTGTTGCTACGATTGTGCCAAGTTTCCACATCCAGCCTCTAGTTATGCCAGATGAGTGAGTCAGTGCAGCCTGTAAATACAGACCCATACAAACCAAATGGCACATTTCTCCTCAATTAATTGGTGATAGCCACTGAAGATACATCATCAGCAAGAGATACAGTGGACCTGTACTCCTAGGCAAAATAGGGAACAGCCTCTGAAGAGCCATCCATGAAGTCCCTTTGCCCAATATTTATTTATCATACTATCAACTTTTATGCAGAAGCAAATGATGTTTCACTACAGAAGGGATTATTTGGTTCTTCCACCTTGTCTGGCACATGATTAAAAAAAAAAGACGGTAATGTATTCTTCCTCTGCAAAGAAGGCAGCCTTATCTTTTAACAAATACAATGGGTAAAATCAATCCAACACGAAACAGACAAAGGTAAATCTTCCATTCATCTCCAGCAGTCAGGCTTTCAACCCTTCTGTTCTTATCATGACTCATCATAGAATAGGATGACTCACCCACAAAAAATTGTTCAAAGGTGAATTTTCCCAATCTTGCATCTGCTATTTACCAAACTTTACTGCCTTTAAACAAAGTTTATTCTTTGTCACTTGCCTCAAACATTGTCTCACAATAAAGTTTAAAATTACTGTGGCAGATGCCTCTTATGATCAATTGACTCAGTCTCAAAGCAGGATCATGCTAAAAAGGAGACACATAAAGCTGATATAAAACAGCAGTAAAACCTTTATGCTGCTGCCGACAATTATCCTGACCTATATTCCTACTTGTGTTTAAGTACTGATTTCCTCCCTAGCCATTCACCTATTTCAGAAACAGATCCACAGAGCTAAAATACACAAGTATTTTACCATTTATTTATGCTAAAGTATTCACCATTTTTTGTGAGTATCTTCAGTGAGCAGAACCACGGTCTCCATAGAAGTCAGTGCACTAATGAAACAGGTTTCTTTGTCACACTGTAAGGAGAGCCCCTAACTTATGACAGCAAAAACAGATGAAAAAAGTCATCATAATCATTTCACTGGTAAAAATGATACTCTAAAAAACAGGTTTTCAATTGTTCCATAACTTACAGATACGTAAACTCTGATTTTTTTTTTTTGTTTAATACAGCTACATAAAAAAGTGACAGAAGCCTAGAAATTACAAACAAAAAACAAAACAAACAAACAAACAAACAAAAAAAAAAACACTGCAGACTTAGTTTAAATTCTAAATTGTGAACCACTCCAGGTTTCTTCCTCTCTCTCTCTCTTTCTCTTTTTTTTCTTTTTTTCAGCAGTTAAGTTTTCAGTTCTGCAGGTGAGGCTACCCTGAAGTAAATGAGGGTATAAATGTTTATATTGCATACAATACCCTGTTGTAACTGCTTATGCCACCCACCCCTTTACTCCCCTTCCCAGTGAACAAAGCAAACTACCCCTCACTTTACGGACTGAGCTCTGGAGCACTCGTTATAGGGTGCAAGTGGTCACTTCAGGAGCTGCCAGCACCATAAAACCACACCCTCATTTGTTTTGGGACAGCTTGTTCACCCAGCTGTTCCCTTAGAGACAATGAAGGGATTTTAACGACTTGCGTTTTTTATTTCAGGCATTTCTAGACAATTATCTTCATCATTCCTTTTTCTGCTGTACTGTAGTACTCTAAAATACCCTCAATTTTTCAGCAGCAAGTAAGCCTGCTTTAAGTGTAGACACTCTCAGAGATCACCAGTATCTTTATGCAATTAATTTCCTTAAAACCAGTTTTATTTCAAGAACAAGCTGGCATATCAAATATAGAAGGCCTACGTAAGTGATACCAGGTTCAGTGCTTTACTGCTAGCAGAAGTCAAGTTTCAGACAGATACCTTTCAAAGTCAGAAGCTTGCCCACATTTGGGGTTAACAATAATCCTGTTTCAAGCAGGATGGACTGGAGTCCTCCAGAGGTCCCTTCCAACCAGAGGCTCTAAGAAAACTGTCAGTATCTGAGGAGGACCGAGATGTTCAACCCCCTAACAGAGCCTACCCTGAATGCCCCAGCCCAAACATTTAACACAAGGAATTGATGGTGTCAAGTAAAAGGAAACAGAAGACAGCTGAGAGAACAACTGCTGCATATCCCAGAGCACTTCAAAGGAAAAGTGACTATTTCCCACTCCCTCTCTCTTCCCCAACTCCTTCTTGTTGAGAACTTACTTACCCTGCTGGCTAACTTGCTATGCTGGATGGGTCGATGAGGACTTTAAGAACTGTAAATCATTCGCCTTTTTCAGGCAGATAATGCACACAGGAACACAGCAAGTCTTCCTGCTTTCAGTCCCCAAGTGAGATGTTCACGTGGTGCTGTCCAGGGAGAAGTTGGTCGGCTGTGGAGGAGTTAGTACCCTCTCCCTCCTAGAGGCTCAGGAAAGGGAACAAAAAAGCTCACAGATTTGGATTATTTCATGCCTGGCATAGGAGAACAATAGCAAGAAACAAAGCAATGCAAAGCAATACTGAATCAGTTCAAGCACTTTCAGCTCTGACAAAATAAAAAATTGTCTCAGCTCTTAAATCTATCTACAGCACATTCATAAGAGGAATGACCTAGGAAATTACTTATTCGTACACATAAACATACAGGTACGCTTCATCTTGCATCACATTTGTTACAAATACTCAGTGACATTCCTGTTACAGAATTTGCTTTTGTACTTTTGCTTATGTAATAAACAAACAGTGCATTCAGCTGACCAAGACAACCCAGGGAAGTAACAGCTATCAAATCTGCAAGTTTAGAAAGTCCACACAGCAGCAGCAAATCATAAAAAGTGCTTGTTCACAACCTCTGTTGAAGAGAACTGAGAGCGATTTCCAAAACATCCACTCCATTTCATTCCCTCAAAGTTCGTCAATGGCAGTAATATTAACCTTTGGCAACTCACACACTTCTTTGAAGTGACAGTTTTGAAGGATGTCCTTGTAATAGTCCTTGAAGTCTGCATAAGTAGAGATGGTTTCATTTGAGTGATGAAACAGCATCAGCTTTTCATTCAACAACATCTGCACTTGATACTCCTCTTTAGAGATTTTCACTTGATCACAATGGTAAAGCACAAACACTAGGTTGGCTGCATAAGGCACAATCTGGCCAGTGCGAAATTTCCGACGTGCTTGCCTGATGTAATTGTTTGCCCTGAGAGGCTCGTCATCTTTGAAGAAACCCATAAGAGCAAGCAGTGGTTGAAGGGTCTCTGCATGACCAACTTGTACAATCAAAGGTGAAGAAATGGGTTTTGAACTAATAAAAGAAAAAAACAAAAAGAGCAAAGGATCAGCAAGAGCCTGCGCTTCAAAACAAATACACCAACACCACAGCTGTCAGCAGCAAAGGCTTAAAGAAGCAGACTTTGAACTTGTTTTACTCCAATGCACGATAAGAACCTGTTCGAGAATTTCAGTACACTACAGGCTTTTTAATAAAAAGTACCTGAGCTCTCTAACCTATGTTTTAACCCACATTAAGCTATTGGATCTTACACAGAATGTAGGAATTTGCAATAAATGCAATTAGGATATAGTTAGAGTGCAATACAAATATGGGAAACAAAAGCAAAAGCCAGATTAATGGTGTGCACTCATATACTCGGGATATTGCTCTGAGTTCCTGTGTGAAACCAGTTACTTGTGCTCTTCTTGGGTGTGGAAAGATCCTTTGAGCACAATACAGCTGATAGACTGGTTTGTGATGAAATACGTTTTTCAATAGCACTGCCTCTTCCCACCAGGGATTTTAGAGAAGGGCAGTGAATCTGGAAGGCTTTGTTAACACGCAAAACAAACCTAGCCCTTCATCTGATGTGACTGGAGTGTCTGTCTACTGTCAGCACATAGGAAGACTCGAAGACATCCCGTTACTCAAAATTTCCTTAGCACAGATCCATTATGAACACGTGTAACCATTCTCCCATCACAGGCTGCTTGCAAAAACTGCCTGAGATTTTACTTTATTTTAACCAAATACACACAAGATTAAAAGATTTGCTTTAATACAAATCCCTGACTAAAATCTGACATCTTTTCCTAGGATGCTGAGGTGCGTTTAATAGGAATAATTAGTCAATAGGGTTTTTTTGTTATTCCCTGGCAAACGAGATGTAAAAAGTAACCAAATGACAAAACATAATGAACTATGAAGACAGCTCATCCACAAAGACAAATGATTTATTATTGAAACACGGTATTTTTCTTTAACTGTTCTAAAGTGATTACATTTTTTTTTAAAGTCTTTTTAATAAGCTTCTTCCTAAATCAGCCCTAGTTGTGGTGAAGAGAAGCCCATGGATTATCATCATTTCAGACCTGGAAAGTTTCAAGGGTTTTAGAATTAATTTTGCTAGATTTGAGGAGTAAAAGCTTTTCCAATTGCTGTCATAAAGTGTAAGTGACAATTCAGTTTCAAGCTGAAAATTACACCTAAGCACAAACTTATCTGCAGATTAATTACAGTAAACCCCCACTTCCCTTTGACGTAACCACAACCTGCTGATTGCCTGCATGGCAAACAAATGCCTTAACACGCAAACTGCTTTTCTCCCTGGTGCACCAACACTGGCACAGGACTTGAAACAGAGTTTTTCTTGCCTGTCTCGATGACCACCAATGCATATCGTGCTAAAACAAGAATCATGCTTTAACAACATGCTGCCAATTGTTCTTCCCTGTAATACAGTTCAACTCCTTGGAAGGTATCTCATTTTACAGGTGGCTAGCATACTACCTGTTGGAAGGCAAAAAAAAATTCCCTCCACAATTTACTACTGCCATTTATAAGCAAGTCTACTGCTATTGCTGATTCTTGGGAATACTTGCTCACCAAAAGGATTCCACTCCCTTAGGACAAAGGCCAGCAAGTTAAGGCGATGATTCAAACCACTAACACAGGCTAACAAAAAGGCAGTTTGTTAGACAAGATGTTCCACGTTGTTCAACTGCAGGACAGGTAAGAGCTGGCTTGCAGCACGAGGAAGCATCAGCCAAGATGAACATCTGCCCTGTGCTGCAGAGAAGGATGATGGCTTTTTGGAGCCATCTCCAAGCGGCCCTGGGAAGCCCAGGTCGCTGGCTCTAGCATGTATAAATACTCATTTAGCTTTTGTGAGACAAAAGGTGACATTTGGCAGCACTCCTGCTCACCAGCTGCCAGTGAAGTCCACCCACAGATGAGGCACATCTTGATTGGCCTGGAAAAGAGGTGTTTCCTCTGCTCCGAGCCAAAGCCTGAAGCAACTGAAAAATGTTTAACCGGGGGGGGGGGGGGGGGGGGCTTACCTGCAGAGAAGAACTCTGACCACACTGGCAGGACTTCAGGATGGGCTCCGTGTGACCTGCTCAGTAGAGCCATAGTGTTTGTGCAGTGTGAAACACACTTTTGCACAACCCTGCTCCCTGGCCACCCTTCTGCCTATCCTCCTTAAGACATGCACATATGTCTATGCGCATACTCATCCCTTAGGCACAGCCTCTCTCAAAAAAAAAAAAAAAAAAAAAAAAAAAATAGGAAGAAAATACAGAAGCCTGCCTGTTTCCCATTCAAAAGAAGCGTTACAACCACAGAAGGTTTTTCACCCCATCTCTTTGCTACATGAAAAAGCATCCATTCACCAGAGCCCCTCTTCCAGCTCCTCCAGAACCAGAGGTCCTGCCTGCATTTTTCCCCTTTTTATTAATGACTCTCCCCTCTGACTACTTCATTTTCAACTTATAAAGCTTTTGTATCCTTCAATACCTTCCTTCTTCCTTCTTCCTCCTTTCTTTGTTCTCTCCTTTTGCTCATTTGACCAGTCCACTTATATCCCCCCACTTCACACACATCTCTAGGGAAGTCTTACTAGTTTTTAGGATGCATTCACATCCCTCCTGTCAGTCAGTGAATGAGAACAGCCACCAAAAATGCAGGTGTAGAGAAGACAGAAGGATATTTATCTGGCCTCCTACAATTTCCAGGTCAGAAGACTGGGCCAGATCTGCAATTTTCAAGTCCAGTGGGTCTGATAAGATCCTCCTACAATTCTCCCTAGTGAGAACAATTTGCCTTATCTTGTTTTTATCTTGAATAAATGTGCTGCATTTGCAATGCCACTTAACTTCTCACCTCTTTTTCCCAGTAATTTACAACATGCTGAGCGGCCCAGATATCCTTGCAGATATATCTCCACCAGTGACCTGCCGCTCCCAGTAAAATCAATCATCTATCCCTACCCTCCATTTCTTGCATTTTTATTCTTCTTTTGTACCCATGTAAAGACCTTCTCCCTTAGTTCCAGGCTGCTTGATTTCTTTAGGTAAGGGAACCACTGAAATATTTTTTGGAAATCTAGACTGTACCTCCCAGGTCACCCTGTTGGTATGCTTGCTGATCCTTCCCCAGAGCTCCAGAAGATGTTTTCTTTTCAAAGAACCATACTGACACTACTCCAGTACATCACAGTGCCTGTTCATGCTAGCCTCAGGTGTTATTTCCATTAGATTGGCCTATGATTCTGATTCTCTCCTGGAAATGCTTCTTCATTTACCCTTTATTTATTGGTTTTTAAATCATTACACCTACCAGTCCCCAGAAGCTTCTTGGTTGAAACCACTGCACACTGGCTGTCATTTCAGCCACTTTGTCCCACTTCTCTTAGCACTCTTGGGTGAATACCACACGGCTCTGGCAACTTGGTATGGCTGCATTGTGTCCCAGCAGCACACCCTTAGGCATGTGCGTGTTTCTAAGTGTGGTGGTTCCTATCTCAGAGTTTACTAAGCAGGGAAACTAATAATGTACATATGCTGATGAAGCCTCCAAAACAAGTGTTACTACTATGCAGGCATTGCTGACTCCACCAGGACTGGATTTCACACATACACATCCCCAAATATCAGACATGCTAAGAAAAATGCATTTCATGCTGTGGCCAGCCATGCTGGCTTTACAGCAAGATTTGGCTTTACTTTCCAGTTGACGCTGTCAGGAACTCTAGAATGAGAGTAAATCACAAAAACGTGGGTAGCTTCTTGTTTCATTTCATATTTTTTTTAAACCAAAACAGTAAAACATACACTTCCGAAACAGTAAAACAAGTTATAACATTCATACTTGCACATCGTTGCACACATCAGAGTGAAGTTTTAAAGAACAAGGAAAGAAAAACTCACGAAGACAAAACATGGAACAAACAAGGCAGTCATGCTCATTGTGACTCAAGATTTTATTTCAGCTCTTCACCTTCTGAAATCCTCATGCTAAAAGGTCACAGCACTTGGGAGGTGAAACAAACTTCTCCCATTGACAGCCATCCCAGCATACTATTTTTTTTATAAGGATTGAAGCTATTTCCTTATATTATACAATCCTTATATTATACTATCCTGTGATTTCAAGAGCCTCTTCAACACAGCGTACTTGACAACCTCCTTGGTTTCTCACCAGCACTGGATATTTGATTTCTGTCTAGGACTACTCAAGCACTCCATGTTCAATCTCTGTGGTCGTGACTCCAGTTCAGACTGAGGTTTCGTACTATCTAATGATAACGATAAAAATCACCATCAAGGTTAAAACACAAACAGTAATATTTTTAATTACAGTGAAATCAATAAAGATTGACTCTTTGGAACATGTGCAAAGGTTATTATTGCCCAGACATTTCTGATAAAGTCCAAACAGGAGCACACAACGCAATCAGTGCAACACTGATAAATTCAAACAGTAGCACAAGCTAATAAAATTCTGAACCGAAGGCCTGAGATCTCCACACTCAATACTCTTTATGAACAATTAATTACTCAATATTAACAGTGGCAGACAAAGTTCTTGACATCATACTCAAGTAACTGCTAATGATACTCCATGCCACTTTTTCCCCCCCTTACTGCAGTAGTCAATGACTTGGGAAAGCACACTGACCAGTAGAAAAAAAAATGTCCGAAGTTTCCAACTTTCAATTGGAAAGTTGTTTTTTTTAACATAAAACTTTGCAATAAAATATTTAGAGGTTATCTCAAGGTAATTGCTGGAGATAGGTTTCATATTCATTTTACAAGGAACTTCCAGCAGAGCACAAGTAGCTCTCACTGGGCAGAACAGGAGCAGAGGTCATTCAAGAGATATGGGGACTTCAGCTACTGAACTGTCCTTGCTGTAATCTTTGAAGTCTGACCACAGCTGAAAATGAAGCAGTTACTGAACGCTCATCAGTACGATCCTGAAAACTAAGTCTAGTCATGGAAAAAAAAAGAGCCCTGTAGAGAAGCATGGATATAGGATTTATCATTCAGGCAACTTCCAGTTCTGCTTCTTCATGGCAGACTTGGGTTTAACCCTGAATCTTCTGCCTCAGCACACCCATCCTCAACACTAGATTGTTCCTACTCCTCCAGGACTACTCAAGGACCTTAGATATGGAAGAAATGACCTTTCTTTTAAGCGAAGTTCCTTTCCTAAACACTTTTGGCTAAGTGACTTTTGGCTAGAGACAACCCAAACCCCAAGAGATAGTGGGATAAGAAGAAACATTTCCTGCAGCAACACTTACCTGGCCAACCTTCAAACCTCATGTAAAAATTCTCCCAGTAACTTCAAAGAAGAGTTTTAACAACCGTTAAAGAAGAAATCTTAGACCACATTCTGCCCTCACCTCCACCCCAACACAAAAGTGAGGATGAAGGACTCAAACCCCTGTATTTTCAGCTACGGGATGAATTCTCCACCCTTCCCACCTTCCTCAGTGATTTATTTCTGGAAAAAACAGCAGGAGGAACCCCAAATCTGCAAGTGAACAGAAGAGACCAGGGAATGCTGGGGCAGTGGTGAGACTCAGAAGCAGCAGAAATACTCAGAGGTGTTGCTCTTAGTGGTATTACCAGTTGGGAGAAGAAGAAAAATCTGTTAAATGGTATTACATCCTCCTGTGTCAAAACTTCACCTTAAACAGTAGAACAGACTGCTGTGCTCCTTCATTTTCTGAATGAGTACCAACACAATATGCCCTCACAAACACTGACATGATGAACATTTTCTTCTTGTCCAGCAAGAACATACATGAGCTCCTTCATAGCAAAGGCAAGCTTGAGAAGCTCACAAGAATACTCAAAACTCATTTAAAATCCTCATTAAACAGCAACAGCCCATATCTAGTTCCACAAGAGCTAATCACCCCAAACTACCTAAGCTTCACTGTGTTTAACATCACAGCTTCTGCAGTTTCAAATGCTCCTTTCCAAATGAACTCACCTCTCACCTTCTTAAGGACCCCTGAGATTAAATGCATTATGGTAGCAGCAGCATACCAATGCTAAATAGTTTTATGTTAGTTGCCAAGGAGGTGTTTTTTTTTTTTTTTTTGCTTGTTTTTGAATTCCTTAGATAAAAGGCTATGACTATAAAAATGCTGAGCTATCTTTTTAGAGCAATTCTGACTATGCAAATATTAGGCAATTAATCTGAGATTAGTATTTGAAAAGCATAAGCAATACTTTAGATACCTAGGTCCAGGCAGATGGATGAAGAGATGCTTTCCCAGGGGAAGTCCTCTGAACTACCCCAGGATCTGGGAGAAGTCAGCAACCATTCACATGCTTCAGAAATCCTGGCACAGGGATGCTGTAAGCACACTGCACGCACCTACAGAGACTTTCGCATCTCCACCTGCTTTCCTCAAAAGCACCCCTTAAGCATGTCATAAGTAATGCCTTTGAAAGACAAAGCAATAAAAAACAAACATGCAATATGGTATGAAGTGCCAATGCCAAGCTATTAGAGACATTCTTGTTTTATTAGTGAATGTTATCCCATTTCTTTGGTTTTCTGAAAATGAAAGACCTGAGTATTTTTCAGGTCCCCTAACGTAAGCTGTACAGTCTATCCACCTGCAGAGCTGCCATGCTGTTGTGTGAAGAGAACATTTTATTTGAGCAACGCAGTCACCCAGCACATACGCGTGTTCTCAAGTCAAGCAACTCTGTTTTAGTAAGGTACGTGTTCACTGACTCCTCTGAGCTGGCTCTGCAAGGGCCACCTTGCACCCGACAGCTGCCCCAGCTCATGCTGCAGGACATCCTGAACCTGCTGATGTAGCCAGAGAGCCTGCACTGCAGAAATGCACAGCGCCAAACAAGAGTCTTACTGAAAGAAGTCACTGAACAATTTGGATCCAAGCAACGTTTGTTATTTTTGTTGTTGTTGTTGTTTTTTTAAATGCAGGTATAGTTTCTACTGAATACATGGAAACTTTTTGTTCTGTTCCTCTTATTCATACTATAAAAAAAAAACAGTTTTGAACAGATAATGGTTTTCAGATCACATACTGAATTGGTTTATACTGAATCATAATTCTGAAAGGAGCAATTAAGGCACAGTATTTACCACTAGATGACTACAGAAAAGTTACCATTTCTGTAGTGAACTGACCTCCAGAGAGGGAGGGAAATAACAGAGAATAATAAAAGCTATCAATAAATTGCTAAATTAATCTGTTTACATTATGGCTCAGCCTGGTATAACTACAAAGATCACCTTCAATTTTGAACTAAGTTCAAACAGATATATATATATATATATATACACACACACACATACACACACATTTAAATACCTAGAAACTGGGTAGTCTTGGAGGAAACCACCAAATATTTTGCAATGTGTGCAAAAGGTTAGTATTTTGAAGCATTAGCCACATACTGTAAACACTGAGATGGCTCCAGAAAGTGTACCCCCCAGTTTAAAGAGACTTCTAGAAATCCATTTGGAGAGTACAGATAGTAACAGGTATTTTAGGTTCTCTTTTGGAGCAAGAAAGGCATACATTTAATATCTGAAGCTAGAAGAAAAAGTGTAAAACAGCTTTAGTGAACAGCTGATGATCTGGTAATAAAACTTAATAAAACCAGGAAACACAAATGACCTAGCTAATGCATTCTAATGCTGCTGCAAATGTTAGACTGTTGGTTACTTTACCCTTGAATGATTAAGTTAAGCTTTTCTTTGCGGAAGTGTGGTGAAAATGTACTTCATCTAACCTCTTAGTAGCTCTTCTATTATGTCTGCAGATCTCTGCCCAAAAAGGACTAGCTTTGTTAAATTATTTTTTTGGATGGATATGCTGTAACCCCCATATAACTAAACTAGAAATGAAAGTCTTTTCCTTTGTCCAACAGCTGTTCAGCCCTTAGCCTGAGACAGAGTACTAAGGAAGTCCAGTTATGGTAGCTGTTGCTATTACAGAAATTGTTCCTTAACTCCTGGTAACTACCCAGCAGCTACCTAGTTCTGGCCCAGGAGTGGTTACATTAGGTGCTAGTGAACCGCTGCTCTTGCTGTTCCTGTAGCCGGCTGGTGGATGCAGTGCCATGCCCTGGGTTATGGTGCAGCTTGGGAAAACACCACGTGCAGAGCTGTCAAAGAGGCGTGTGAGCATGGCACAGCAGAACCCATTTAGAAGAGTGAGGAACTGCCAGAGCAGAATTGGTGAGCCTGTGGTTGTCTGTAGAAAATGAAGAAAGAAGTAGATGCCCAGCCTATCCCTGAGCTGGCGGTACCCCTCCCGTCCCCAGCCAGCCACCCCACATTAATTGTCCAGCATGGTATGGAATGCCCCTTTGGCCAGCGGGGGTCAGCTGTCCTGCTTCTGTCCCCTCCCAGCTCCTGCTGCACCCCCAGCCTCCTCGCTGGCAGGGCAGTGTGAGAAGCTGGAAAGTCCTTGACTCAGCGTAAGCACTGCTCTGCAACAATTAAAACGAGTAGGAGACATTTCTTCTCAGGAAGAGCAGTCAGGCATCGGAATGGGTTGCCCAGGGAAATGGTAGCATCACTGTCCCTGGGGAAGTTCAAGGAAAGGTTGGACCTCGTGCATAGGGACGTGGTTTAGTGGGTGACACTGGTAGCAGGGTGGTGGTTGGACCAGATGATCTTGAAGGTCTTTTCCAACCTTAATGATTCTATGTTACACTGATGAGACGCTAGAGCCTGAGCTGGAAAACATCATGTGGAATGTGTGGAACCAGGTAGATGAGGCTGCAATTTGCTCGGTCCTGCATTTTGGCCACCATCGCAGACAAGCCCCCTACTTGTTGCTCAGGCTCCATCGCAAGCATTAGCTTGGAGCCACCAAACACCACAGACATCCCACAGGCTTGCCTGCAAGATGTCCCGGCAATAAACAGCTCTTTCCGATTCTCAGGGGTTGTGTGAGTGCTTCATTCTTTTCGGGGGGGGGGGGGGGGGGGGGGAGAGGGGGGAAGCGTGGTGGGGGGCAATGGGCTGAAGTTGCACCAGGGGAGGTTTAGGTTGGATGTTAGGAAGAACTTCTTTTCCGAAAGGTTTGCTAGGCATTAGAATGGGCTGCCCAGGGAAGTGGTTGAGTCACCATCCCTGGAGGTCTTGAAAAGACATTTAGATGTAGAGCTTAGGGATATGGTTTAGTGGAAGATTTGTTAGTGTTAGGTCAGAGGTTGGGCTAGGTGATCTTGGAGGTCTCTTCCAACCTGGGTGATTCTTTGATATGCAAAGTATACCACAACCAACTTTTCAAACCCACCCTTGCTCAATTGTGTAACTATTGTGGTTGCTACATTTGTCTAAGATTAGCAGCTTCATATTGCAGCAAGTACCAAAACACAGATATCTCACCAACATGCACTGGTCCTATTGGCGGAGCAGTACTCACACCTTCACTGCTGTGAAGTACTCACACTTCACTACCGTGAAGCTTGGCTAACAGATTGAAAAGTTGCTGGGGCAATCAACAGGTATAGAAGAGATTCAGGGTACAGTTATTCCTAGCATCAGCACCACGCTAGGAGGGAAAATCTTAACAAGTTTTGGCCTTTAACTATCCAGAACTTGCAGAACTGATGCTGAAGTGAGAACGTATCAAACACTTAAGGAATGCTCCAAAGCAACAGCAACAAAATGCTTCTCTCCTAATTACTATTTTGACGTTCTGCACATATCCTAAAGGGTGTGGGTCTCCAGATGCTGCTCTTCACTGATTGGAGACATGCTGGGGCCCACAGATGTGCCACAAGGAACTCAAAGCTTCTTCCAAGGCAAAGAGCTACTCACCGATTGCTCTTCTTTATACCATTGACAAAGGCTGTCCCAGAACCAGATCTCTGGCAAACTGAACAAATAACTTCAAAAAAACACTGTCTGGTTTAGAGCAGCCTTGCACAGATTCTTACTCTGCAGCACAACAGCAAGTGGGCATGAACATATGCATTGCTACCTGGCAGTTTTGCAGGTACAACACCTTCTACTTATAATGAGGAGTAGGGACACTTTCAATAAGGCTCCAGAAGTGGGGAGAAAACAACAGGTTAGGGAAGAATATTATCCCATGGGCTTCTTTGCCACATAGTTGCGTAGCCTGATTTATTTTTATTTTTTTATCTGTAACAGGCAGGCTTGGGAAGAATTCAGCTATTCTCTCTTCACAAAAATGAAGTGCTTTATGGACTTGGACAACTGCTCAACTATGCCATTTCAGTACAACTCACCTGGTTTAAAGTTACAGTCAACTTCTATGATACTTTTTTCTTTTTTAATTAAGATGATTTTTAAGGAATAGAGCCCCTGACCTCACCCTAGAAACGTGACTACTACATTTCCTTACAGACAGGCAAAGAGGCATGGAGGAATGTCATCCTGGAAGACCCTATTAGAATGCTGGTAAGGTCTCGAGGAAAACATGTTTTCTACCAAAGAATTAACCTTTATTGGATATTTACATTTTATTGCTACTGAGGATGCAGAAGAATAGGGTCCCTGCATGAGTGTGCTGACAGTAGGTGATCACTAGTACAACTATCAGTAAACAGTGTCAGGCCCCAGCTCCTAAGCTCCAACAGGTGCTGCAGTATCTTTCCAGTGGCACGCCGGATGGGGACAGTTGACAAGAGTAAGTCTACAGTGAAAATCCCTTTCACAGTCTTCATAGCCACCTTGCTGCACAGCACGACCTACACAGTGGAGACTACTGGTGGTTTAAAACAACTATTCTCTTGGAATATATATGATATTACAGATCCTCAAATGTCCAAAACTTTTTCACTGCAAATTGATGGTGGGACTTATTAACCACAGATATTTATTAGTACTGCAGATACCTTCACATAAAAAGTATCCCTAAAAGGCTGGCAAGTAGGATAAAAGTCAGATAACCCTATGCATCTGAAATGACACTAGACATTCAAGTCCAAGACACTGAAGTTGTAACTCAGGTGGCTCAGCAAATGCCAACCCTCTGATGGTCTTATAGTCAAAATCTTGAAAATTGGAGAGATTTTCATCATTTTCTTAAGGGTAGACTAATCACCAGCAGATGTTTTCTCCAGAAGAAAGAAGAGTGAGCTTTAACAATGTGACAAATTAGGCAAATAACTTGAAGGCTGGTGAACAATCAGATTGCAAGGTCAAGAAAAGCTTCACAGAAGAAACAGTGGAAACTCTTTAATTCAGCTGTAACTAGGAATGAAAACAAGGCAAAACTACTAAAAATACATGTAAGTATTTGAAGTATGCAATAAAATGCGGAGCTGCCAGCACCATTCTCCACTGACAAAACTAGAGCAGACTGGCAAGTTCAGATGCTCTAACTTTTTGCTGGAACAGAAATGCTTCCCCTTCTGCTTCTGGATAGCCCAAATTAAACTTTTCAGAAAGACGGGAGAAGCTGGAGCAAAGACAAGGTTCTGGAAGTCAAATTAGCCTTACAGTTGCAGAACAAAACAGAGCTAAAATCGGTGTTTGACACAGCTAAATGAGACAACATTTCATCACCACACAGGTTCTTTTTCTGAGTAATAAACTGCTGCAGATGTATTTAACCTGTTGCGCTGCACCGCTAAAAATAAAAAGCAACCAGCACAACCAAGTATTTTCTACTGTTAAAAATACAGGCATATTTTTCATTTGTGTTGTTTCTTGTTCTCAGCTGTACTCTCAAATTGCTGCAGGATCCTGGATAAGTCTCTTTCCTTAGGTGAAAAAGCATTAATTGCACCTCTACTCTTAGACCACGAGAGATACAAGCTGTTCTCCATTGGCCGTGGCAGAGAACATAATTATAATTTTAAGTGCACAGGCTATCCAATTCAGATCAAGTCTTCAGTGCTTTAAGACTGCCACCTAATGTCGTGGGATGGGGCTACACGCTCCTTCTGTATAAGGCACTGTGGAAGTTTTCAGTTACCACTTTGGAAGGGACGCAGTAAACAGACTGCTCACCAAGCTTTGGATTTTGCAAGATTTTTAGGGTTCCTATTCATTACACACATATGAACTCTCTACCTTCTTCCCTCTGGGGCAGAAACACAACAAAGAGACTGACATGCTGTAATGGAGCTTGTGCAGCCAAAGTTGAAAGGCAGGAGGAAACTATCTCTGTCCTTTAGTACGCTGCCTGCTCTTCCCCCAGGTTCTGCTCTTGTAACTTAGGGACTGCTAATCTACTGCTCAATAAATCACAAGTGCAGATTTGAATTTTGTCAACTACAACTTTTTTTTTAAATATTAATATTATTAACCTAACAGATATCACATACACAGTTAAAACGCACACAGCTACTTTCTAAATAGCCACTGTAATTTAAGGATTGAAGTCTGTCAGTGTTCAAGGAGTAAATACACTAAAAGCAAACAAAACTTATTGTTCTCCTCACATGAGTCAAGCTATGTTAAGAAGTTATTTTTCACTTTTCAGAAAGGCAGAAGGGTCTTGAGGGTTTTGCTTGTCTGCTTTTCTTTTAACCTGCACTTCATCTTCTTATTCCCAGTTCTTATTTTCCGTCTTCATAGAGGCATAGACACAGCATACAACAGAGGCAATCACAGCAGCGTGCCTGTCAATCTGTTCACAGTTGGATGCTAATGACCTGCGGCCTAATGCATTTTTTATTTATCTCCCTAGTAGGCTGAAAAAAGGATGCAGGGAAGGTTTATTTAAAGGGCAATCTAAAATAACCACGGCTTTGACTCTACCACTATCAAAACAAGAGGGATCACTGACTCTGACAGCCTTGGATTTCCAAATGCCAGCACAATCATTTGACAGCACAATGTCTTAAGCCAGCTTGGCTGCAGGGGGATTGCCATCCCCAGCCACTTCCTGCTGCCCACCTTTCCCCCACAGCAACTAGTCCCCAAAACCAACCTTATTTCATGCTTTCAACTGCCACATTTTAACCCGTTCATGGCAAAATGAACAGGGTTGTCTCCTTTGTGCTGGCTGGTGTGCAGCACAGCACTGATTCAGAAAGGTAGAGGGCTACGTGCTGCCCTCCTCAGCCCTCACTTCTAGCCGTGGACAGCCCCTTCCTGGTGCTCATTAGAGCAGGATCAAGGAACCAACATGGATGCTAGCACTGAAAACGCCTGCATGTAGATCTCAAAAGGCACATTTTTAATTCCCGCTTTACTAAGCTGATGCTCTGTTAAAAAGGACACCTCAGTCGGATTTTCCACCTGAATACCAGAAAGTAATTAAGATAGATAGTATTTGGTTTGTTTTTCTGAGAGAGAACTCCGCTTTAGATCAAAGAAACCATGCTGTGTATAAAGCATGACTTCCACATTCCTGCAACTCCACACTCTGGTGATGAACATAGTGCATCTCTCTGTATCCAGCATGGAAGCACAGCAAAAAAGCCAAGCATGAGTTTGAGAATTACACTTCAGCTGACTTAATACATGGTTCTTCTATCACTGCTTACATCTAACTTGGATCCTCAGTTGGCAAACATCTGAAGGAACACAACTTTGCAGTCCTCTCTGCTGTGAAATGATCAGCATCACAGAAAACCCAGAGCAGCTTGCCCAGGACTGTGCCACGGTGGCCTTTGAGGACCTCCAAGGAGGGAGAATCCATAACTGTATGGATCATTCCTCTACTCCAAAATGTCAATGCTACTTGTAATTTCAATCTGACAACTGAAAGGAAAGAAAGTGCTTTCTAAAGTGTTATCAAGCAAAAAAATACATACATTCATCCTCAAACATCAGTGACTCATGCTTTGCTTTCTGAAATATATATTAAAAAATAGTATTTTTCTCCTGGGTATTATGTAGATCTACTTTAACATACTAAATTTAGAAGTAAAGTCCCAAGGATGCTAGGAATGCAAGAACTTCTGCTGCGTATAACTAATATTTGCAATTCAAAGCTGAATTTGCTTATTTTAAGTTACAGTTACTCATACATTGATTCCTACAAACTATTTAAAGGTACAATATTTATACAATCTTGATATCATGTGCTCGATTTTACGTACCTTGGTAAACATTTCCACAGTTACCTACTGAGGTACTAATTCACGTGGTTGATCACTAAGCTATGAATTTGTAATTCCTTTGTTTGAATCACAAGCATTCACACAGGTTGTAAATTAATTCTCATATGAATGCACTGTATTTAAACCTAAAGCAGACCTCAAAAAATGTATTACTGGCATGTGAAAGCAAATACAGGTAATTCTGTGACATAAACATCTCAAACTGTAATTGAAGCCTTTCTTTTCTATGCTGTTTTCTCCATGCCACATCAGATCGCTACTGCTGACTGATACCAGCTGATAGGACTAAACAATATACAAAAACAGCACAGGCATCACATCTTTAATTCCTAAGGAAGCGTACAAGCAGTTACACCCATGGCACTAGAAAGGCTTTTTCGAGGGCTGCACAACTTAGAGGAAGGAGTACCACTGCTATTCATCCTCCACTGACACAGGATGACTGTTGCCAAATCATGTAACTACATGAATACAAACCACTTTGTCAGACCACCATCCTTTGAAGACACTTGCTTGTGGTATCTTTAAGGCATTTACAACAACTTCAGGACTGAAGAGTCCTTCTCCTGTTTCTACAAGGCACTGAGTATACCACCTGAAGTTTGCCCTTCTGTAGTTACAAAGAAGTAGGCATGACAAAGGCTGGTTTGCTGTTATAGATCAAGACTTGTGGATTCTGCAACCAGTGGTTCTGCTCTAGAGTCACCAAGTGTTTGGACTGCTTTGGTCTAATTATTTATTTTTAATCTGAACAGAAAGCTTTAATAGTGCAAGAGACTCAAATCAAACACACGTAGAAAGAAAGAAAGATTTTCACGCCAAAGAGCTTAAATAACAAGAAAACAGGATATATCATGGGGACTTTTTCCAACTCAGAGTCCTCCCATTTGCACCACAAATGGGTTTTAATGAAGATTTTTTGAACAGAAAGTTCATTGTTTTAACTCAATGGCCTCTCCTCAAACTGTGCACAACACAAAGAATATGTTGTCAGACACAGTAATTGGCTGTCCCTTGGAGGCCTGTTCAGATCAATAGGTTAAAATATTGAAATAAACCTGTTGTGCACAAGAACATCAGTGGAAGAAAAAATATATATACCCTTTACAGTAATACTGCTCTATTAACCATTTTATTTCCTCTATTACAAATTCTCATAAACCAAACTCTCCTAACGTCATTACGTTTGGAAATGTTTTACTTCTATTTGCATTAAATTCAACTCAGGGTTGATCACAGAAAGCTTGCAGTCAACACAAAAGGCCTTTTTTTTTTTTTTAATTTACCTTCTGCTCTCTTCCACCGCTTTGTCCAACTGCTGGAAGATATCTTGGAATAAAATGCAGCTGGAGCGACTATTGATGTCATAGCCATATCCTCTCTTCCAGTATTGCTTCAGGTCATTCAAGTATTCCAGTACCTGAAGTTACACAGTTCACAAATTTTTACTATTGCACAAAGTAGAAAAAAACACAGCATAGAACAATGACGCTACTGCACACTACATGAAATAAACAATTCTTTGAAAAATAAAAAAAAAATAAAAAATGAGGTTCCAGCTCAAAGTGTTTCTGCATGAAACCTGACACAACGGATCAGACCAAAGAGCCACCAGATTCAGCATCTTGTATACAACCCTACTCAGAATCATGGCTAGGGAAAATGGTACACACGTTTCCCCACACTGCAGTAATTTTTAGCCCAAGACTTTCTAGAAATTTAATAGACTTCAGTAGATTCTCCCCCACAGCAGCACAATTTCCCTTTTCAACATATCAAGTTTTAGCCTTAACAGTATCCTGCAGATTGGCTTCTAAATGTGGAAAAAAAAAAAAAAAAAGTTTAATTGGAACCTTTGGAACCTCCTGCTACTAGCTTTGTTTGTTACCTTTTAATTACTGTACATGACAAGACAATCCCTTTCCACCACTGTAGCATTTCTGATTTGCAGTTGAAAATTTTATGAAGGTCAAAGATCCTCAGCTTAGTTAATCATTCTTCAAATGGAAACAACTCCATTGCTTAAGTAGTTTGTGATATTCTGTCCTTTTTGAGATGTGGGAGACCAAAACCATATACATCTCAAGACAGAACTGCATCTTAGATTTACGTAAGAGCACATGAAGCTCTCCTTGTTTTTCTCTATTCCCTTTCTTATAAGCACTAAAATTCTTTTTAATTTTTATTCATTAACTCCATTGTAGCTGACCTACCATTTTCATGTATTTAGCAGATTTTCAGCACCAAAATTTCACTTCTAAGTGGCAAAAACTTAATCTGAGTACCTGCCACCTAAACAAAGCTTTATCTTCTTATCCCATTCATCATTTTACACTGAACACCATCTGTCACTGTACTGCTGGGCAATTCAACCTTGCAGGGTCCATCTGCAAAGCTTTTCAAACACCCCATATTCTTAATAACCCAAGTAACTCTCTTTAATCAGCAAATTTTCCCACCTCTCTCCTAATTTACTTATAGAAATAGTGAATGGGACAGGTCTCAGCACAAGTCCATGCTAACACACCTCCTTTTTGAGAGGCGGCCACTTAATTCCTGACTCTGTTGCCCACCCTTACGTCTACCTCACATCTCTCTATGCAGAGGTCCTCCCTCTTCTCCAGGGCTGCTAAGCTTACTTTAGAGCCTCTGCAGGGACTTTACCACATGTTCTGGAGTGCTAAATAAACATCATCGCCCTTAATCCCCATCTCTCTTGACCCAAAGAACTCTAGAAAGTAACTGGATACTTTTTTTTCAAAAAGGGGAATCCAAAGCAATTCATATTTATCCAAGTTCTACAAGCTTTATTGACAGGCATTAGGTTTAGAGATCTGATGGTCACCAAAACCAACTAAAAAGAAGTCTTAGAGGATCTCTAAGACCTCATTTGCTGTCCTCTAGAATCGAGGCGTTTTATCATATGAAAGTATTATATGCAAAACACAGTTGTCCACAGCATTTCAGGTGTTACGGGAAAAAAGGCATTATATGAATTAAGTGCAATGGGAAAAACAAAACAAAACAAAACAAAACATTTTAATCAGGATGAATCAAAGCTGCACCAGTATTTAAGTCGGAATGAAGAAGGGTATTTCAGTCCTACTGTTAGATTGATCCAGAGTTCTTTGTAGACCAAAGAAGCTCTTCAATAGGTTGAAGAACAAGAGGCACAGAACTTACAACTTCTGACTTTGCAAAGGATCATATCTGAACATTAAGACATCTTTTGAAGG
Source organism: Aythya ferina (assembly GCF_964211825.1). NCBI lineage: Eukaryota > Metazoa > Chordata > Aves > Anseriformes > Anatidae > Aythya > Aythya ferina. The sequence goes on along the minus strand of NC_140302.1, from coordinate 8,333,349 downwards.
CTTCTCAAATCTTTCTCCCCTCTACATTCAGCACCTACCTTGGCATCCTCTTCACTGAAGAGCGAACACCATGGGGAGGTCACATTTTTTATGGCCAACTCATATGAGCAGGTGAGAAAAGCCACTTGAACAAGATCTGCAATAAATCCAAGAAACCCGCAAAACATAAACCACCACTACAGAACTAGCAACTTCAAAGAACTAACAAATTCAAGCTGCAAGTCTTCATGTCACATTTGGCAGAAGGGGGGAACAAACAGAGCACATTCCAAACCTAGTGCTGCACGCCTGCCGATGTACGTGCTATAGGTGTTGATTGCTGGTGTGTCCTTATCACCACAAAAAATGCAAGAGTGGGTGGAAAGTGTCTGCTTAATGCAGAGCAGTCTTTGGCTACCACTACTCAATGTTGGCATTAGTAGCTGAGTTTACATAGCAGAGTGCTGCAGAGCTTTGGGATTGAGTCTTTAGGGGGAAGTTGGAAAGGAGAGCAGTGTGCCTACTTCTGAGGGCTCCCCCAACATTTAACCTGAGGGAAACCTGGCACTTCTTTTCCAGACAAGCGAAGGTGCTATGTGGATGTACAGGTCCACCTGTCCCATGGGTTATTTGTGTGTTTGAATTGTAATATGTTTTACAAAAGAAGCTAAAAACATAGCATTATATCCCTTAAGACAAAGGTAAAGATGGTATCACCTGTACCATAGTAATACAGATATTTTGAAAGGTGTTTTGACTGTTGGCTAACAAGCATTCCCTGTTGCAAGACTGACATATATTTTGTACACCTCATGCATTTCATTCCTCATGACTGCATCTAGACTAGTTTAGCGCCTATTTAAAGTTACCTACTCTGCATAACTACAAAGCACGTTGGAATTTGGACTTAGCCTTGTATTTACATGAAACAGGCACTCGTTACCTGCGTTTAACTCCTCCACTGGCAAACACAAGGCACTTGCTACCTTTTCCAAAACCTTCCTCATCTCAGGCCCCTCTTTGAAGGCATTCACTTGGTGCATTGCCGTATCGTTCTCCTCCACCAAGGCGATGAACTTGTCGCAGTGATCGAAAAACCTCATCAAGGCATCGTTCACCTCGATCTCCGACTCTGAAAGCAAAAACCCGTGCTCAGTGCCGCGCTCCTTCCCCCGGCAAGCAACCAGGGAAGGGTAGGCCGCGCTGGAGCAGCGGGGGGCCGCTGCCCCCTCGGCTCACCGTCGCCGCCTAGGCTGAGGGACGGCCCGAGGCCGCGGCGGAAGGCGGCGCCGCTCTGCAGGCAGCGGTGCTTGGAGCTGCTGGCCAGCGCCAGGCGGCGGCGGGCGGCGAAGAGCGCGGGGAAGCGGGCGGCCAGACGGCGGGCCAGGTGCTCCATGTCGCGGCGGCCCTGCGGCGCCAGCCGCCCGTCGAGGCTCTCCTCGTACCACATCTGCCAGGCGGCCAGGGCGGCGGCGGCGGGGCAAGCGGCGGCGGCGGCGGCGGGGCGGCGGCGGAGGCGGCCGTGCAGCTCGGCCAGGCGGCGGATCTGCCCGGCCGTCGGGTAGCGGGTGCCGTGGCGGAGCAGGGCGCGCAGCTGCAGCGGGGCGCAGGCGGCGGGCAGCCGCGCCCCGGCGGCGACGGGCCCCAGGGACAGCGGGTCCTCTGCCAGGTGCGGGTTCACCTCCTCGTAGCGGGACTTGGTGCCGAAGTAGCCGCCCAGCCCCGCGCTCGCCGCCGCGGCCACCAGCAGCGGCAGGAGGCAGGCGGCAGCGCGGTGCGGCGCCATGGCGGCGGCTGCAGGAAGAGGAGGAGCAGGCGGGCGGGCGGCTGCCGCCTCTCGCCTTCCCCTCGCCCTCCGGTCTTGAGATGGGCAAAAATATCTGAAGTCTCAGTCCAAGACAGAAAAGTATTGTTTTGGGCCCAGAGCATGGCCTGGGGAGACGTGTGCTTCATACACACAAAGCACTGGCTCTTTGCTTTTCCCTCCCTGCCTACACAGTCAGAATGTTGCTTATCACAGTTGAGAATTTTCACTGAATAAATTGATTTTCATGGGGCATTCATTCAGCTAGGGAATTTTCTTTGTCATCTGACCTGTCTCCCGCTACATCAATAACCAAAACAAAATGTTAGTGCAATCATATACAAAGACTCACACAGTGTAGGCAATGCCTTTATAGCTGATAGAGTGTAGGGGTAAGGTATTTTAAAGCTAGGTATATATATAGGAGTAGGTATTTTAAAGCTTTGGGGGCAAGTTACAGGCTATCTGTTAAACCAGCTCTGACAGCTGTCGCACAGTGATACTGTGCAGGGCTACTTAACAGGGTTCTGGGTGGCCTTGGGAAAAGAAACAGTATTGCGAAGTAAATGTGACGCCCATCTACAAGAAGGGCCGGAGGGCAGACCCGGGAAACTACAGGCCTGTCAGTTTGACCTCAGTGCCAGGGAAGCTCATGGAGCAGATCCTCCTGAGAGTCATCACGCAGCACTTGCAGGGCAAGCAGGCGATCAGGCCCAGTCAGCATGGGTTTATGAAAGGCAGATCCTGCTTGACGAACCTGATCTCCTTCTATGACAAAGTGACGCGCTGGGTGGATGAGGGAAAGGCTGTGGATGTGGTCTACCTTGACTTCAGCAAGGCTTTTGACACCGTCTCCCACAGCATTCTCCTCAAGAAACTGGCTGCTCTTGGCTTGGACTGGCGCACGCTTCGTTGGGTTAGAAACTGGCTGGATAGCCGGGCCCAAAGAGTCGTGGTGAATGGAGCCAAGTCCAGTTGGAGGCCAGTCACTAGTGGCGTCCCCCAGGGCTCGGTGCTGGGGCCGGTCCTCTTTAATATCTTCATCGATGATCTGGACGAGGGCATTGAGTGCACCCTCAGTAAGTTTGCAGATGACACCAAGTTAGGTGCGTGTGTCGATCTGCTTGAGGGTAGGAAAGCTCTGCAGGAGGATCTGGATAGGCTGCACCGATGGGCTGAGGTCAACTGCATGAAGTTCAACAAGGCCAAGTGCCGGGTCCTGCACCTGGGGCGCAATAACCCCAAGCAGAGCTACAGGCTGGGAGAGAAATGGTTGGAGAGCTGCCAGGCAGAGAAGGACCTGGGAGTGATGGTGGATAGTCGGTTGAATATGAGCCAGCAGTGTGCTCAGGTGGCCAAGAAGGCCAACGACATCCTGGCTTGTATCAGAAACAGTGTGACCAGCAGGGCTAGGGAGATGATCGTCCCCCTGCACTCGGCTCTGGTGAGGCCGCACCTCGAGTACTGTGTTCAGTTTTGGGCCCCTCGCTACAAGAAGGACATGGAGGTGCTTGAGCGGGTGCAGAGAAGGGCGATGAAGCTGGTGAGGGTCCTGGAGAACAAGTCCTACGAGGAGCGGCTGAGGGAGCTGGGCTTGTTCAGCCTGGAGAAGAGGAGGCTCAGGGGTGACCTTATTGCTCTCTATAGGTACCTCAAGGGAGGCTGTAGCGAGGTGGGGGTTGGTGTGTTCTCCCACGTGCCTGGTGACAGGACGAGGGGGAATGGGCTTAAGTTGCGCCAGGGGAGTTTTAGGTTAGATGTTAGGAAGAACTTCTTTACTGAAAGGGTTGTGAGGCATTGGAACAGGCTGCCCAGGGAAGTGGTGGAGTCACCATCCCTGGAAGTCTTCAAAAAGCGTTTAGATGTAGAGCTTAGGGATATGGTTTAGTGGGGACTGCTAGCGTTAGGTCAGAGGTTGGACTCGATGATCTTGAGGTCTCTTCCAACCTAGAAATTCTGTGATTCTGTGATTCTGTGAAATCATCTTGTTGAAGTCTTTGGCTTGAGCCTCCTGAGTGTGAAAGGTTACTTCTCGCCAAGCTGAAATGAAGACCTCTAGGGTATATAGTAAAAATTGTTGACAGCAAGGATTCTGTTCTGTGTGTTTCATAGAGACGTATCTAAAAAGGGATCAGTTTTGTGATCTCTAAAAACCTAGCAGCGAGCATGTCAACTGTCAGCAATTAATCTTACTTGAGAAGTAGTGCACCCAGTTATTCTGGTTGGGCTTCTGTTTCAGCTGTGTCTCGGTCACAGTGCACAGCACTTGGCTGTTTCTGTTGCTGGTCATATTCTGTTCTTCCAAGCCTTGCACAGATTGACGCAGCTACTGGGATCCCTAGCCAGTTTTAGTAAAGTACCAAGTAAGCACAGTGCTGACAGGCAGCAAGGTTTGGCATTCATGAGCCAAGTTAAATTTCTGTCTTCTTTTCAGAGATCAGGAATATTCAAAACAATGCCAACTTCAGAACAGAGGAGCTGAGTCTGATTATCAGAACACACAAGATAGTTTTGAACAAACGCTTACCAACCTAACAATATGTTTGCAGTTCCACACACAATATGGTCAGTTCCTAGAGTTTTATGTCATTTAAAAATATTCTCAGGAGTGTTTTCATGCCCAATGTTAATTTACACCAGTGTTCTTCATACCGGTTTCTATCATTACGTGTATCAGCAAGACGCTCCTGCTGTTTTGAAGCAACACTAAGAATACTAAAAAGGGCAAACAATCTCACAGTGATTCAGAAGATGATCTCCCCAGTAAGGTAGAACACCCGCTGTGCCCTGTTTTAATTGCTAGTACATTCAGCAGATAAACAAACTTAATGATTTCACAGGCATTTCACTGGTCACAGAGATGTGTTGCAAAGGGCTCAGATTAAACATGGAAAATGTAACTTTGTGTGAGAAGGTGATGCTAATAACTAGTTATTAAAAAAATGCCTACTGTATAACACAGTGGTAATCAAAATCGGTGGGACAAATAAAAGTGTTTTGATGTTTTGTCTAGTATAGCTCTTTTCATAGATTCATAAAATCACAGAATGGTTTGGGTTGGAAGGGACCTTAAAGATCATCTAATTCCAACCCCCTAGTATGGGCAGGGACACCTCCCACTAGATCAGGTTGCCCAAAGCCCCACTCAGCCTGGCCTTGAGCACTTCTAGGGATGGGGCATCCCTAGAAGCTTCTCTCAGCAACCTGTTCCAGTGAGGAACATCACTTATGTTTTTAGATCTCTTAGATGTTTGAAAATACAGAGTGTTAATTTCAAGTGTGATTAAATAAAAACTAATCTGTGGTGGTAGTTTCCATTCTGGAAAGGGAACTCTATGACTTAAATTCATAGTGAAGACAGTTACCCCTGACCATGATCTCTAACATGCTCCTATCACTCCTGTTCCTCTGGAAATATCTACTTGAATTTATTGTTTGTGCATTTTGGATGTCTTTCAAAGGATTTTTTTTTCTATGTGTCTGTTCGGGAAAATCTTATCAATACCATTTTGTTCTATGAGAAACCATGTCTAGCTATTTCCCCTTCTGAAAGGGTGCTGAAAATATTGCTTTTCTTCCTTCAAAGCTTTTTATCACATCTCTCCTGAAAACAGCTCCAGTTCATACCCCAAAACTCTGGATAAAGCATTTCCATAGCAGCCAAGTTACCATTTTCATCCTCCATAAGTATTGTGATATCCCTTTTTGATCCTTCTTTGTCTTTTGTATGTTTAAATAATAAGAAAAAATATATAATTATGCCTGCTCCAAATGCTTTTATGACTGTATCAAATTGTTATCTCCTTTATTCTTTATCTTTCTCACATTGTTTCTTTACAGGTTCAAGTATGATGATGCTGTGGGTGGTTAATTCGTAAGTCACATTTCCATTCCCTGGCATTTTTTTGTTATTTTGTAGTGCAGTCAAGTCAGTTTCAAAGAACTGACCTGCATTATTTCCTTATTTCTGCTTTGGATTTTCCTTACAGGCACATCAGTTTCCAAACCAAGCTGTATTCAAAATGCAACTGAGTAAGTTAATGCATTAACCTTTTCTGAAAACACTTTGTTCCTTATAAAGCCTTGTTCCTCAGTGCTTTGATGGCCTGTAATTACCATTAATGCCAATATATTTCTTAAGCAGCCAAAGACTGGGGAAAGCATATTTTAATACATCCCCATTTAACTGTATGTTATTAGCTGCTCTTTTTAGGAGCAAAGGAACTGTTCCCATTACCAGTCTGAACATTCAGATAATTCAAATACTACAGAATTCACTGCCAGTGACTGTAGAAGTGGGGGTTGGTTCTCCATTTCAGCTTTCTTTATAGCACTTTTAAAACTGATACTATTAATTACACAGTCCAGTGGGGAAAATATGTTGGCCTCTTATTTTTGTGTTCTTCTTTCTTTCTTGTACAACCTGTCCTTTCGTCTTCATTAATTTTGAGGGATTGATCTCAAAGAAAGAATCTCTTCCTGCTGGCTGCCAGCCATGGCTTTTAGGAGAAGAAGAAAAGCTGTTGTCAACTTTCAAGCTTCACAGTCCTGGAAGCAGTGCTGTTTGGGCACTCTGCCCTCACCATTGGGTGTCATCTTCAGAATAAGGTTTGCATAGGCTTCAGCAGAGATAGCTCAGAGCAGAAAGATACCCACTATTCATTTCTGTGTCTATTTGTTTATTCTCTGTAAGTAATGGAATCAATTCCACCTCTGAAGGCAGAAAGCAAATTCAACAAGATCGAAGCACACTGCATACTCCAAACAACCCAATTCTATCTTATTCAACCAGATGAACCCTGGGAATGTGCTGTGCTCTCGTTGACAGTGGAGGGGCTGCTGGCCAGGGCTAGGCTCAGATGCCAAGGCACAGGCAGTAGCCCAGGTATTTACGGGAGGTATGTTACCATTCTGGCTCTTGGTCAGAACAGGAGACGTGACCAGGGGTAGAGATGAGGGTAGAGATGAGATGAGATGAGATGAGATGAGATGAGATGAGATGAGATGAGATGAGATGAGATGAGATGAGATGAGATGAGATGAGATGAGATGAGATGAGGGTAGAGTAGAGATGAGATGACAGCGAGTTTGATCTGGCATAAAATGGGTCAGAAAGATGAGGTGATGGGGTGAAGACTCAGAGCAGGCAGGGTGCTGGCTTGGAGCAGCTCAGCCTGCATTTGGGTCATGGCTTCACACTCAGAGACGGGGCACTGGCACATTACCTTTGTCAGCTTCTTGTGCACTCCATTAATGTCAGTGATAACTGAGATACTTTTATTTCTCCAGTGAGGTGGGTGACCCTCTTTCTTGTGATCTTTGCTGGCTCACATGCAGCTGCTTGTGTTTGTACTCAGCAAGCAAAGCTGAGTTTCTGCTGCTGCTGGGTGAGATGGCAGCATCTAGAAACCCAAGCTGCTGATCCTGTTAGGTGGATCATGTCCCTGCTCTAATGCAAAGTTGTGTCAGCAGAGTGGTGATCAATATGGACTCATGTGTTTGTATCCTAAGTGCAAAATTGCTTTAATCTGGTGGCGCCAACAGATCCTCTCTGCTTCTTTTGGGAGTGTGGGCTTTTCAGAGGCAATTTCTCTTCTCAGGGAGTCCTTTGTCTTCCATGCATGTGAAGACAAAGTACATATGGAAAGGGATGGGATATTCCCTCTGAATTGTGTGCCATTCTGGTGTGGGACTTGCAGCACTGCAACATGTCAGCAGTGGTCAGCAGGAGGTCTACAACCATGCTGCTTGTTCTGGAGATCATCTTCCCACTCCCTCACTCTCATTGTGAAGGACGGCTGCTTTAGAGCTGCTCACAGTATGATCTCCTTGAAGCTGGGATCAGAATCTTTTCCCAGAGCTCCCTGAGGCCTGCTTTTCCATCTGGCTGCTTCATTTAATGGCATATAATTAGGGTGGAGCCACAGTCTGCTTGCTGATGGGCAAGGACAGTTTTGACCTCAATTAACCTGAAGTCAGCCTACGTCTCTATCACTGTGCTTACATCTCTGTTCTCGTGGCCTTTTGCCACTTTCCTTTTTCAGTTATGCCCAGCAATCAGGATATCAGTCTGGTTTGGTCACATACAGGAGCACAGTGCTCTCTGAACCCCAGAGTGTTATGACATGCCTGGGATCATGGCTCAGGTCTCTTTCTTCTGGCATTACATTACTTAAAGAGCTTGATTGTACAGCTGTGTCGCGATGGGACTGTACATCACATGGCTTGTTCTCCCAGAAAATATAGAAACCTCTGGGATCATAAGTGGTTTGACCTTGTTTCAAGCAGACTTTCTGGTCTTGCAATGTGGCTTCACCCTCTGTGGGCAACTAGATCGGCATGGCAAACCCATAATTATGTGGCTTGTCCTCCGGGAGCATGTCAAGCTCTTCCAGTTCTTGATCAGTGTGATCCCGTATAGCAAACACACTCAGGCCATGGAATGGCTCAGAGTTTGAAAAAGGCAGAGATAAATTCAGAAACACTTAAAACCCAGCCAAGTTGGGTTTTTCAAAAGAGTCAAAATAAAAGTTTCTTTTTACACATAAGCAAGAGGAGAAATTTCACAATGTAGATGTACGCTTGATATAAAATGTATGAAAGATAAAAGGTATATTTCTGGGTTGTATTTTCACCAAGTAGAAGGCAGAAAAAAACATCAAAGATATTATTCACTTAAGGCAAGGGACTAGTTAGAATAGTGAATACTGGAAGAATTGGCAAGTGTAATAAGTAATCCAGTGGGAACATTTTTTAGTAATTTCTCAGACTGGATTTGGCCTTGGATGCCTGAGGAATCAGAAAAAGTATATTTCAAGCAAAAGTCAACACAGCTTTAGGGGATGAGATCTTCTGTCCTCTGTAGACTATTTTTCAATAAATGTTGAAGGAAAGAATAATTAAGATATATTCAAAATGGAGTAACATGAAAAAATATTTTATTGGCTTTATAGTTTTCGTATGGTATCATATAGGGTAGTTATTAAGGAAGAGAAAATGCAGATGGGTACAGGTGGCAGGCCAAGAGCATTACTGTTAAAACTATGCTACTAGCCCAAAGGAATGATACCAGTGGGCTTCTCAAAGACTGGTGTTAGCCCTGGTCACGTGTAATACTTCCAGTGATCCATCAGTTTCAAAACAGAAGATGACTGTAATAATGAAGTTTGCTAGCAGCACAAAGGTTGGCAGTGACCCATGTGCAGAGAACAACCAGCTGGAGGTGGGCTGAAGTTCAGCTGTGAAAGATTGCACTCTTGTAGCAAACAATGGGGATTTCTTCCATATGCTCATTAGCTCAAAATAAGAATTTTATTATTAAAATTATAATGTTTTATTATATTATTATATTTTTATCCATATTTATTATATTATATTATTATTAAAATTAAAAATAATAAGGGGGAGAAAAGCTTGAACAGACCAGCTGATCTCCAGGCAGCTGTGAACCATCCTTGCGGCGTGGCCACATAATGGCAAATGTGAGCTTGAGTTAGGTCAGAAGAAACGTTAGCAATAGAGATAGGGAAAGGTTAATGCTACCCACAGCAGGGACTGCTGTGATTGCATCTGGAAAACTGTATAGGAATGTTGGCCATCCACAGTCACATTGCTGCACATCTGGGATGTTGCCCATCTCAGGAGAGGCTGGGCTGGGGGATGTAAGCTGGACACAAGTAAATGTGGGCTGAATGTTAGGAGGTTTCTCATTGGGAAGGGGCAAAGTTGCACAAGTAAATGTAAATGACCCGGCTGACCTCAGGATAAATTTAGCAAGCTTGGTGAGAGGAAGGAGGTACTTTGCCTTCCTTTTATGGCAGATACTGAGCAACCTGAGACAGGATGCTTTGGTCCTGTGCCCTGTTCTCCAGCTCCTAACCAGAGAAGGCAGGTAAGAAGCACACAGCACACTTTTACAACCAAGCTTCTTGGACAAGAGAGCAGGGGTGTTACAGTGAGTGCCGATAGCGTGACTTTCCCTACCCAGTGCCATTCATTCCTGCATGAAAAGAGGGACAGAAGAGCTTTGAAAGAGCTTTAGAATAGTTAGCATCAGGAATCAGTGCAAAACAAATCCAACTGTACTACACTGCGTTTGGAGCCACATCTTGTTAAAGCAGCCCGGATGAACAGGAGACAGGGGCAGTTTGCCAATGTATTCAGCAGATCTACAGTCATGGCTGGTCAGCAGCTTTCTAAAATTACAACAGTCATCTAAGACAGATTTTCTTCATGACCAAACCACCTTTTTAATAGGTTCAGTAAATAAAATGTACTCTGGTAGCATTCCTGCCTAACTAACCTGATTTCCTTTTATGATAAGATCACCCGTATGGTGGACCAAGGGAAACCAGCTGATGTGATTTTTTTGGACTTCAGCAAGGCTTTTGACACGGTTTCCCATAGGATCCTACTGGACAAAATGTCCACCATACAGCTAAATAAAAACATCATACGATGGGTGAGCAATTGGCTAACGGGCAGGGCCCAGAGGGTTATGGTAAATGGGGCTGCGTCAGGCTGGCGGGCGGTCACCAGTGGGGTCCCTCAAGGCTCCATTTTAGGGCCGGTACTTTTCAATATTTTTATAAACGATCTGGATGTAGGAATAGAGGGTATTTTGAGCAAGTTTGCTGATGACACCAAACTTGGAGGAGTTGTGGACTCAAATGAGGGTGTAAAGGCCTTGCAGAGGGATCTGGACAGGTTGGAGAGCTGGGCGATCACCAACCGCATGAAGTTCAATAAGAGCAAGTGCCGGGTCCTGCACCTGGGACGGGGAAACCCTGGCTGCATGTACAGACTGGGTGATGAGACGCTGGAGAGCAGCCTAGAAGAGAGGGATCTGGGGGTCGTGGTAGACAGCAAGTTGAATATGAGCCAGCAGTGTGCCCTGGCAGCCAGGAGGGCCAATCGTATCCTGGGGTGCATCAAGCACGGCATCGCTAGTAGGTCAAGGGAGGTGATTGTCCCGCTCTACTCTGCGCTGGTGCGGCCTCACCTGGAGTACTGTGTGCAGTTCTGGGCACCACAGTATAAAAAGGACATGAAACTGTTGGAAAGTGTCCAGAGGAGGGCTACGAAGATGGTGAAAGGCCTGGAGGGGAAGACGTACGAGGAACGGCTGAGGTCACTGGGCCTGTTCAGCCTGGAGAAGAGGAGGCTGAGGGGGGACCTCATCACAGTCTACAACTTCCTCGTAAGGGGTTGTCAAGAGGCAGGAGACCTTTTCTCCATTAACACTAGTGACAGGACCCACGGGAACGGGGTTAAGCTGAGGCAGGGGAAATTTAGGCTTGACATCAGGAGGGGGTTCTTCACAGAGAGGGTGGTTGCACACTGGAACAGGCTCCCCAGGGAAGTGGTCACTGCACCGAGCCTGTCTGAATTTAAGAAGAGATTGGACTGTGAACTTAGGCACATGGTCTGAACTTTTGGGTAGACCTGTGCGGTGTCAAGAGTTGGACTTGATGATCCTTAAGGGTCCCTTCCAACTCAGGATATTCTATGATTCTATGATTCTATGATTCATTTTTTCTCAATCATGAGGCAGTAAATTGCCCTTATGATACTATTTTTAAATTCCTTCTGCATTTTCCATTGCTTCTCCTAAATAGTATTATCTTCAAAAAAAGCAATGATCACCTACATTATCAAAAGGAAAAACTATGCCACTTTAACTTTTACCTGCCAGTGGATGTAAGGAGGCCATTATACAGATATTTCTCATGGCCTTCAAGAAGTTACAAGGTAATTTAAGTTCCATTCAAAATCTCTTTCCAGCCTGGACTAGTTAACTCAGCCTCTATTTTATTTTTTTTTCCTCCCCATGGGAAATAATAACTCACTGCTGGCTCACTGTTATTTTTACTGCCTTATTTTGTGAAGTTTAGCTTTCTTCTCATCTACATTTGAGAGATGATGAGGCTTTAGGAAACCCGAGGGATTATTATACTTGCCAATGCCCTCACACAAGAGGAGAAGCAAATTCATTCTTAGATCTCTTCAGAGCTAAAACGAAGACAGATACTTGTTCTGTCCTCCCAAAGTCTGCAGCATAGTAAAAAGTACATCAGGATTACAGTAACAAGGGCAGTCTGTATCTGTATGACTGTTGATAAATCTGGTGGAGGGGCTGCAAGGAGAGGCTGTGGGAGCTGGGTGCACAGAGCTGCCATCCTTCAGAGTACAGGGCACCTCTCCAAAACACTTCAGGGGGGCCACTATGAATCAAGCTCACTGGGGAAGTGTGCAAATTTGGTGGGTCTCATATTTGAATCAAGAACTGAACTTTCCCTAAAATGAAGGCAAGATCCAAGCACGTTTTCCCAGCTCACACTCAAACTGCAAATCTGTTTTCCACATTCACAGTTTGTTTAGTTCTAGTACTTGTGTATTTAGCTGTTGTGATGTTTTCCAGGCAGCGTGGGTTGCAAATGAACCATATAATCCATGTGCATTTTTGGAAATGTTCTGCTCTATCCAAAACCAGGCTGAGGCTGATGGCAAATAGAGTTTTGCTGAGGAAAGACGCTGATTTGCTTTGCAGCTTTGCCCAGAGCTCAGCTGATGCTGACTGCATTTCAGAGCGTTGATTTCAATTATGTGAATGAGCTGGCACATTGGTCATAGGGGCCTTTCTTTTAGCACCATTAGCAGTTGCAACACAAAAGGAAAATGAACAGAAAGACACATTCAGCTGGGGTTAGCTGAGTCTTAGTCTTTTGTCTAGAAAATCCTTAACTTCCCCATTGAAGTCTATTGTAACAAATTAAAAACTTTTCTCTGTTTTTCCCTCAAAATCAGTTCATGTCAATAATGCTTTTAGCTTGGATAAAGGAGAAGGAAGTTGAAGGTTGGATTTACTATTCATTAAGGTAAATTCATATGCTGTTCTTTATGCAGTGTTGAAAAGTGCTGCACAATACAATAAAGGTGCTCAGGGCATGGGGCTAAAGAGAAGAAGGGTAGAGAAATAGTGCTAACGTATCAGGAGTGCCTTCTGAGTTGTGTGCTGAAAGCTAAAAGCAACAAAAGTCATCCTATTTTGTTTATACATTTATAAAGAATCCACTCAAATGCAAAAGGAAAAAAAAAAAAAAAAAAAAAGAATTACTCAAGAACACCCTGGGGACATGTCACCTTTTTCAGGCTCCTGTTGCATTACAGAGGTCAGAGCCAAGCTCTTCTTGGCCATGACAGGTGATCGCAGCTTCAGGGGGCTCGGGCTGGATTTGGGGAAACCTTGTCCCAAAGTGGGGAGCAGCCCTGGGGCAGGTCCCCAGTGAGGTGGGGGAGCTTCATCTCTCTCTGCCTGCTCCTGGGACAAACAGTGCTGTTGGGCATTACCCCAGAGGCTAGTGAAACACCAGTGGCCTTAACAATTTATGCTTTTTCAAGATAAATATATATATAAAAAAGTGAAAAACAAAAAGGTATTTCCTTTGGTAATTACTCAGAATGCATACAAGGCAAAAATAATGTTCTGGGAAAGTTTTCCTTTGATGATACCGATATGGTCAAGGAAAGAAATCTCTGTGGATGCTCCTGTACATATACAATCTGTACATGGTGAAAAGATGCTTGATAACATAGTCAAAATCATTTTTCTTCTTGGTTTCTTTCAGGGATTGTGAACGTGATTGTGTTTTAGTTGAAGTCTGTCATCTTTGGCTGGTCGATTCAGTAGGCTACAGTGTCACAAACAGCAAGGTGTTGCTTTAAGTCATTGCTTTTATGACTGAGGAAATGATATTGTGCAGAACAGTAGTTCCTACTTCTTTTGCCTTTCTTCACGTTTATCCTGATTGAACGTCTGTTTCCTTCACTCATGTCAGAGTAGAATCTATTCTTTATGGCAGATTTCCCTCACTGGAATTCATTTTCACATTTGATATGTCAACAGCTCATGGCTGCATATTGATTTTGTGAAGACTTTTATTTAAAACGCCAGGATAATGATTTACTTTGCTTAAATATTTGTTACTGGATCCCCTTTTACTAAGACACTGACTGCACATTTTCATACACAAACATGAAATAAGGCTATTGAAATGCAGCTAGATCTGATTCTTAGCATTAGTTATACAAAATATTAGTACTGAAAACCATAATTCGGCAAGTTTCAACATTTTAGATCCACGACCTGTGGCTATAGAATAAATTCATTTGAAAACTGATTTAGTATTAAAAGGGAGTCTGATAACCATTTATAATAGTAAAAGCAATTCCTTAATCTATATGAAAAACAGCCACCTACAATTATCCTTCAGCAATTTAAAATGCTAGTTGAGGCCCTTTCTGACACAGAAAATATATGTCTATATGCATGGTGAAGATATTTAATGATCACATGTTGCATTAACTGGATAGGAAAATTAATTCCGTCCAATGTAAAAGTATGAGTTTCATTAGCTGAATCAAGATGAATGTGACATTCCTAGTGGGTGAGTCTATTTTGGGGAAATCATGAGGCTGGAATAAGATTAAAATAACAAATGTGGCAGTTGGATCGTGTTGCTAACTGTAAAATATTCCCCCTGAAAAGGTTGCAACTTGTTCCTTTTATAACAACTCTGTTTTAGCTCCCCTATAATTTTGGACTGAAAAATTCCAGCTCAACTTTGAGGTCAAAGGAGAATGTCTTACTACAGAGTTCTGTCTGTTTATGCAGAACAAATTTACTAAACAACCTTGTTGGAATGGTGACTTCTGCCTTCCTTACCTCACCTGAACTCCCAAATTATCTTTAAACTTTTCCTAATGTAAAATTCCATTGCAACATTGTGCTCGGGTTATATTTGAAAAATAAGTCAGCTGTACTCAGGCAAAGCATTTGGTTGTCTCATGGACAATTTAAAGTCAAGCTGCTCCCTCTGATGTAATTGTGCTTTCACTCTGATTAGTAAACACGGAAGAGAACACTTGCATACTGCATGAGTAAAGATCCTGTTGGGGCTTTTCTGGTCACACCAAAGCTGGCAGCCTCAGTATGCTTTTGTAGCTTCTGTAGCCATCACAAATCTTCCTGCTAATGCACAAGTATTTTCTTACTAGTTCATTTAATGTGGAGAAATTATTTTTGAATTTGAAACTATCACATTACTATAATAGTGATTTTAAGCCCCCACATATTCTGTGTAAGAAAAACACACTTTGCAAAAGCTTTGATTATGTCAGCTGGTGTAAGAGACTTCCTCTTGTATAGCTTTGCAGCGCTGATAGGCTTTATTTCCCAGATGAAAGCAGTCTGCCCTGCAGCGTTTGACTCCTGTGTGGATACTGCCACTTGGCTCCTGAAGCTGCTGTGAGCAAGGCAGGTAGAGTCAAGGAGCCCATTAAGGTACGTGTGGTCTGAACAAGGGCTAATTCATTACCAAGAATAACTTTGAACTGACACGAAAAGTCAGCACTTCTTGGCATGGGAAAGCTGCTTAATTCTTCCAGGACCTTAGAGTGTGTTATTTTTAGATGAAAATAATCATGGGCTGTTAAGCACAAAGAGAACCTGAGACATAGAGAAGCCCTGTGGCACTGTGCGTGGTGCTGGGAAAGTCTCACTGCAGCAGTTTTACGCTGGCGTAGATGTATGAGACTTCACGTCTGGCGCTGTATGGCCATTCCTCCACAAACTAGACACACTTGTGTCACCCAGGAATGACAAATTGCCATTTCCAATTTCCAATTACCCGTTCTCAATTGATTTGGAAACAAAAATGTGAGCTATTTCTGGAGACAGAAAGGAGACATTAGGAGTAAGCAGAATTGCTTCAGTTTGTTCTTTGTTCTCCATGGAAATGACTGTCTTACCCATATACAGTTCTGTTTTCGAAGGGGAGGAGAAAGGGATCTGTCCTAAGCCATTTTCTAGAAATAGCTGTAGATCTCTGATGACAGAGCTGGTACTGAAGTCCTTGTACTTGGACTGAAGGCATCAGCAAAGCAGACCAACACTGAAAAATACTTTGTCATTGCCAGAAGTATTACAATTCTGAGCCACAGTTTCAGAGGAGACGAATTGGGTGAGTCAGCTGCGAGAGAGCACTGTGGCATGGCGACCTTGCAGGAGTGCCAGGCCAGAACCCGCCAAACTTCCCAAAGGAGAACTTCAGGACAGATGACAGTTTAATACAGAGATTTATCTTGAGACCTCCTTGATCCCAATGGTAAGGAGTGGTGCTGGGGCACGCCATCGCAGTGGGAGCTGCATCCTCAGATGTGGATGAGCACTGGGTCTGAGGTCTGAGTGCCGGGCAGAAGAAGACCCAGAGACCAGCTCAGACAGTATCCAAGAAAGTCTTCCAAAGGCATCAAAAAAAACCAACAAAACAACACATTGAGCTCCTACTGAGACTTCCTGTCCAGGGCAAGGAAAAGATGTGCTTTTATTGGTACATAGTTTGGAAGGAAATTTTTGCAACAGTGAACTTGGCTCTCTGAATTCCAGCACTTAGCTGTTCTCCGTCACACTTGTTGCAGGAACAGCCCTCAGGCATGGCGATAATAAAGCTGTTGATATCTCAGGATCAGTAGGTTTTAAAATAAGCCAGAGAAGTGCCTTTGTAAGGGAAAAAAAACAAGTTCACCATATATAAGGGGAAAGTTGCAATATTTTCCAACAGAAATTGATGTGTCCTGGGCTTTGCTGATGCCAAGCAGGTCAGAACTGGAGCTAACTCTTGTGAGCAGGATGTGGAGTAGAGACCCCATGAGGTCCAGCACTTTGGTGACACTGTGATTCTGTAAAAGAGACTGTTCCATGCATGATCCTGGTCCAAATCTTAAATAATAATCTAGAATGAACTGTTTGATCCCCGGACATTTTGCAGAGATATAAGCAATACTGTCCAGACTGCAGCATGTGGCCTGTAGCAATGTATCTTTACAAAGGATAAACGTTAATGATGCTTTTTGCAAATGCGCCTATCAAAAATACTCTGTGGTAACTCCTCAAGCAGAACTTGTTGCAAATTTAAGCTTGTGACATTGTGGATTTGAAAGGAGGACGCTTGGAGGGACGGCACTGGTCTCAGTTTTACAGCCCTGTGCCTGCTCCATCCCTTGCCCTTGCAGCTGGTTGCTGCCCTGCTAGGTGTCACTATTTCTACAGCTCAGTAAGGAAGAAACATGTGAGATGCCCTGGGGACTAAGTGCATCCCTTTAAGAGCAGGGCCGAGCCTTTCTGTTTCTTGTACCTGGGGTTTTGTCACATTATCAGGAAGAGATGTGCATTTTCACCCACGGTTTTAGCCTCTGTCCTCCTAGCTCCAAAGGTAATGAAAAGGAGTTTAAATAATCATGGTGTTTTTCACTTTATATGTAATACAGCAAAGACTGAATTTGGGCTTACACCACAAGTGATATGTTCCTACGGAACACAGGTCTGTGCAGTGGGGATGCTCTGTGCTCTGCTCCTGCAAATGGTAGAGCCATATCTAAAAAACAAAACAAACAAAACAAACAAACAAACAAACAAACAAAAACCACAAAACAGAAAGCTGACTTTTTTAAAGCTTCTTATCTAGGTGCTTATTTCACTGCTGCAATGATTGCCAGTTCTCTTGCATGAGGTGTTTTTACACACATAAAAGCTTGGTCTTGCAAACTGACCCTCTGTGAAAGGATGCTTGCATGCTGCTACTGACAGGCCCAGGAAACCAAGTGAGTGCGAAGGGCAGCCTGTGTACTCCTCACTCTGCTGGACAGGGCCAGCCTGACAGGAAGCAAAAACACCTTTTCTCTCCTTTACTCAGCAAGGTGAAGGGTTCAACAAATCAGAGGCTAGGTTTGGCCCACTGGTGCTGTTGCATATAGGATTTAGAAACACTTACATGGAGAAAAATGTTCTTTAATCAGCATCTTTTACTTTATTGCAATTAACTCTGATATGCTAATACTGTCTTACTGATTACAGATCATCAGCTTTGCTCTGATAGTCCTGAATTACCCTAGGATAATGAGATTTCCATTTCTAAACGTCCTGTGCGTTCCATCCAAATTACATCTGTATTCATGTACGTACCAAATATGAATTATTCTCACAAAATTTACATCAAACATCCTTCCTGTTTCAAAAATGCCATGTCACACTCAGTTAAAAACAGCTTTCCTGTGTTTTAGCACTCACCTAAAATACTGTTATTATTAGCCCTGTGTTATTATTGCTGTGTATTTAAGCCCAACCCAGCCACAAGCCCTGCCTTCACTTTTTGTGGATGTCTCTGGGGACAGACAGCAACCATGCCACCTGGCAGTCATCCATTGCCTTCACAAAGACCTGTTGAGGGAACAGGACAACCCCTCATGGCCTTTAAAAAGGAAAGAAACTTGTAGAAGGAATCCTCTTTCATGCACAGCGTGAATCTCCTGTATATCAAGAATAGCAGTGTCTATGCTGTAAGGTGAGAGCAGAAAACTTGATTTGGCATTTTACAGTAAAAGGGGGAGAGAAAGAGGGAGAGAGAGAGAAAGAAAAAAAAACTGTGTTATGATTTGTAATGCCTTACACATCACTCTTGCACCAAGGAAGTACATTCAGTAGTGATATCATGGCAGGTGAAGCTCTGAAATCAAATTACTGATGCAGAAATAATTGCTCTTAGCCCATGACTGGAATGTGCCATGACAGCAGCATCGCACCAAAGCAAGTGCAGCAAAGAAAACAATTGCCAGGAGGTCTGACAGTGAAGTCGCTGCACTTGCAGTGGAGCTTGGTAAAGCCATGTGAAGTCCCCTGCTCCCCATCTGTTTCCCAGGCAGCAGTGTGGGACTGGCGCGCACAGCCCGAGCAACAAGAGGCATTGAAGCTACTCACAGCTTATTTTAGGATGGGGCTGATCTGTTGACCTTAGCTTTAGGTGACCTCTCATGATGCCATCTCTGTGATCTACATTTTTATCCGAAACCTCTTGCCTTGCCGGCTGACATGTTACCTGGTATCACAGTGCCTGTCAGGAGCAAGCCTGTGCTTTGACCAAATCGAGGGTCTTCAGATTTATTTTTTTCCCTCCGTCTAATTCTGAACAAAGAGGAAAAAAGTTTTGCTTGCATTATATCAAATGTTAAAAAAGAAGGTAGCCATTATTAATGAAACTAAAGCCTTTCCTAGCTGTAAGTTACCATAAAATCGTATCTGAGGTAATGTAATCTCAGGGAAATGTAATATGCTGCAACCTCAGATTCCAGCAAGAGGCCAGACACGATACATACCCCCTTTCATGGTCTTCACATTAGCCCAATTTGCAGAACAAACATATTCAACCTTCAGCCCTAGTGCTGTGACCCGTGAATAATGCTTTTAATAGGATTGACACATCTGACCAGCACTCTGGGACAAAACTCCCCTTGAATTCAGTGCAAACTGCTCTGGTTCCTGTGTTTTTCCAGCAAAACATCTGCCTACCAACTCCTCCGAGAAGGACTTGCTGCCCAAGTAAAGGAAGGTCAGAGCCACAATAATATTGGGATGACCTGTAGGACAAATGTGATTTGTAGCCCCCTTTTCTTTCTTTAGCAGAGACATTAACAACCTTTTTTTGCAGCAGCGATAAATTTTCTAGGCACCTGGCAGAGGTTAGGCTCTCTCCCATGCTTGGCAATGGTGAGGGGGTTCTATGATTTTGACCTTTATATAGTTTACACAATGATTCTATTGAAGTAATGTATGTTAGATCCACTTGGATTTTGGTTGTAGATCTTTAAGTTACTAAAACTCACCATAAAAATGAGAACCTAGGCGTCAGCTTTTCCCCTTGCATGCTTGCTTCTCCCTTGCTGAAGGGAGATTAGATTATTGTATCTGGAGGCTGCTACAGTGCAAACTGTGTTAACACTGAACCCATAATAAAGTTTGATGCTCGTCCTCACTTGGAGAACCTGGTGCCCTGAAGATTTCTTTTATTTTATGTATTTATCAAGTTGGTAAAAGGACCTTAGGCTGTTTTATGAGAGAATTCCGCGTGTCCCCAAAAGGTACGGGGAGATCTGAGCAGAGGATTATTCTGTTAAAATGTGTCATTAATTTCCCAGGCAGTGCTGCCCACAGCACAACAGCAATGACAACAGTGGTGCTGGGAAGGGATCTTTGGAGGTCTCCAATCCAGACCAAGGCTATTGCCCATAATAGATCATGACAATAATATCTTTATTATTATTATATTTATTACTAGAGTAAAAGGAGGTTTGACTTAGAGACCTTGTTGTAATACAAGTAATACAGCTTATGTGACGACACAGGACACAAATCACTCCTCAGATTTAGGCAGCATGTTAAACATTAAAAAGAAAAGATAACTATTAAACCCACTTTGTTCAGGTTCGTGCTGAAATCGTTCTTGCTATTCAAGCTATTCAAGAAACAGGAGTTCATTTTTTTTTTTTGAATACGGATATTTTTCTTCCTTTAGACTCACTTGAAAAGCAAGTGCTGCCCCTACTGGGAAAATTGAGAAAACCCAGTTTGAGGAAGAAAATTGTGCTGTCCCTGGTTGCCAGCATCACAGTAGGACAAAATCCACAAAACATTTTGAAATGGAAATTCCAAAAATCACGTGAGGTGAAGAATAAATAGTTGGGTGCAACCACAGAAGCCTCCAGGATGAGATCCTGAAACTAAGCAGGAAGGAGAGCTTTGCTCCAGACAGGTATTTTGGTCTCCAGCTGAGGTGACTTGAAGATGACCTGGAGACATTATCCTCTTTTTCAGTGTGACTTGGGGTAGACAGCAGGTTGAGGGAAGGGAGCGTTCCCCTCTGCTTGGCACTTGGGTGATGACACCAAGATATTGGGGCTGGTTTGGGGCTCACAGGGATTGCCAGACAGGAATGAGCCCAGGGAGGCCTCGGAGAGGTGGAGGCCAGGGTGTGCAAGGCGAGGCTTCAGGAGGGGGGCTTGCTCAGCTGCAGGCAAGGAGGCACTGGGGAATTCCCTGCAGGTATTTCCCTCAGCCCAAAAGGGTCCCAGAGATGCTGGGACCAGATGCTGCTCCCAGGGGCACAGGCACAAGCTGCAGCATGGGACGGCCCCAAGGAAACAGCCCTTCTTGTGCAAGCGGGGCATTCCTGGAACTGAATCAGAATTTGTCTTCCTTTACTGTAACTGCTTTTGTGAGAAACACTCCGTAGCCAATAACTTAGGCTCAGGCGAGGATCTCAGTGAAGTAGTAATTTATTCGCGATTGCAATGGCGGGCGCCCCACAAGCAGGAGAGAGCGCATCTACTAGTTCCAAAACACAGTTTATATACCTTTTGATGGCAGGACCCTCCCCTGTTTCCCCACTGAGTGGGTAATCCAGATTCACAATCTATCTGATGCTTCACAAACAATGCATGGCCTTCAGTCGCTGGCCTGTTAAATTTCAAATTTCTTTTGACATTTTTACTGCTTGAAGTGGTAATGTTTCTTCACTTATCTGACTTGACTTGACACCGTGATTTTCACCTAATTGTCCTAAGGAGTCTGATTGTCTGCATTTTACAAGGTCGCCTGCTAAACTTTCTTATCACTGTAAGCATATCTCAGTACCACATTCCCTCCTTCTAAACAATGTAACTCTGCAAAAACAACATTTCTATTCCCACACTTTGACCCAATAAATCTGCTTTTTTATGGCCTCTGCCACGTTGCAAAGTCAGCCCTGAGCACTGCAAAGCCACTTCTTCCTGCTCTCCCATGATTTTTTCACACAGTTCTGGGAACAAACCTGCTGGCAAGAAGCATAAGAAGAGCATTCTTTGTGTTATTTCCTCCACTGTTGAAAGCTGGGAGCTGACTGGGGAGAAGTTGTGAAGCCTCCCCTCGTGGCTCCCTGAGTCACTGCAAAGCCATAGCTGTGTGACTTCTGCTGTGAAATCCCATCCGATCACTGCTGATTTTGTAGAGTACGGTTTTCTTCTTCTTCTTCCAGCTCCTGCCCACAGTCCAGCTGAGATAATTTAGTTTTAACCATTCTGTAATTAATGACTCTTAGGCTCCTTACAGAGCCCTGTGCTGCAGGACCTGCCCAAGCGTGCTGGCATGGTCTGCAGGGAGGAAGATGCGGCAGAATGCTGGTGGTGCCAGCTCCAGTTCAGACTCAGCTGATTTGTGCTAAGCTGTGTGTGTATGGAAAAATACAATTTACCTCTTTTGGGAAGCACAGGATTTTAGAAGGAAACAGAGGAGAATGTCTTAAACTGGGCTTGCCCTGAGCCACGCAACACAGCAGTGTTTGAAATCCACTTTTACATCTATTTTATTACAGTTAATGTTGCTGCTGTACATCTCCTGTACCTGCCGCTACCCTCCTACATGGAGACGGTCACAAAGTGCCCTCTGTCAGCCGCAGTCCTCCTTTTCAACTCCATGGCAGTGAGACACCATAAAGCACAAGCCACCACTGGTGTTAAAATGCTCCCTCCAATTAGAAAGCACAGCTGAACAAATTTGCTCCATGAACTGGCATCAGGGGCTCAGCTCAGATGAGCTGCAGTGCTGTTCTGATGAGAAGTGGAGTATGGCATGGGAATGCATGGTGGGTTTCAACAAGCCTCACCATGAGCGCACACACTCTCCTTGAAAGATGAAGTAATGCAGAACATTGGAACTGAAGGACAGAAGAGGGTAAGGGACACAAAAAGTCTGGGAGCCTCTGTTCTCAGGAAACGTGCGCTGGGGAGAGCAGTGGCTGCAAGTCCTGAGCAGCTGGGACTCCCTGCTCAAACATGGGATGCTCTGGGCAAGTCAACTCTAGCCCCGCACAGTCTGCTGCTAGTCTCTTAAAACTCTGCACATCCTCATTGTTTGCCTGTTGTCCCCATCTGATTCTTTTTTTATTTCCTTCTTTTACTGTCTTTCATGTTCCTTTTTAAATTTTCCTTCTTCTTCTTTCTCTTTAAATGGGGAAATGGTTACTACTGTCCTCTTACTCATTTCTCATTTTATTTCAAAATTTGAAGCCTTTTCCCCTAAAGAAACATGCTGTTTTAATCAGCAGCAATCACCCATTAAAACCAGATTAATTAATTTAAGAAATTACATTATATATTTTTCTAATGATCTGAAACAAACAGGAGGAAAACTCTGCAGTCTCCGATTTGTAATGCTGTTTGCCTGCAACACATTGCTAATACCACTGCTGATCTGAGAAGATGACATCATTTCACCATTAATCTTTTGCTACAATAATAAAATAGCTGGATTGGAATTTACTATATCCTTTGGAAATAGATATTTTGGTCTCTTTCATGCAGCGGTAAAAACCCACAACCTTATTCTACAGTTTCTTAAAACCATCGCATATGAATGCAGTATGTCCTTTGTTTGACTCTGTTATCAGTGTATTTATTTTTTTTTCTCTACTGCTAATATCTTTCCCATTAACACTGTTTGCCACCAACAGGGGAAAGGGATAAAGCCCATGACACTGTACGATGAACTCGGAGCAATGTCCACTCCTGCCAGGCTTTAAAAAATGTCTCAGTATGTGCAATTCCACCTAACTTCAGGGGTAGCTTAAAATTACTGAATAAATGAGGTGTTTTGATAGTAAAATGTAGGCACAGAGTTAATGTCTTTGAATGTTAAGCGATGTAATGGATAAAGCCACTAAACAAATGATGCAACCTAAGTAAATGACGCAGACTGATCCCAAGTGATGTTAGAAGTACCGTCAGTGAGTAAATGATGCCATATGGTAATGAAGTGTCATCATAAATGATGACAGGGTGAATGGTCGTTGTATTACCAAAAGATGTACCTGTGGTTAGTGTGGTGGGGTGAAGAAACTGCTGTCCTTGGGCCCTCTGTATGAGTGAAGCTTAGAAATTGGCAAATTGAAACTGTTGTTGATGGAACTGATGTTCTCCTGGCACAGCAGTGTCACCGAGGAGGTGGGAAATAACTGCAGCAAATATGTGAGCATGGTCCTCCCCCTGTGAACAATAGGTGTGGTGTGTTCTGGGTTGCTTTCCATGCTGTGTGATAGCAAAAAGGGAGGGCAGTTTATTAGTCCCTAACTCAGGGCCTCTGTCCCAGGGTCCAATTGGTCTGGCTGCAAACTTTTGCTGGAAAACATTAGTTTGGGTTGTAAATGTAAATGGAGGTAGAAAGTAATCTGATTTCAGAATTAGCTTGAAGAAATAGCACTTGGATGCTATTGTCATTATTTTAGTATTATAGAAACATTAATTTACTTTAGTATTATTTCATTAATAAAGTATTAATGCACTATTCCATATTAAAATATCTCTTAGAATTGAATTTCTTAGTAATTGATCAGTGATTCATTTATTAATGATAGTGATCTACTAGCATGTTAGTGTTGATTCATTAATATGTACATTGATTTCGATTAATTGGTTAAATTGCTATTCATGCTTATAAAGTTATAAACTTATTGCTACCATGCAGGGTGCTTCATCTAACTAAAAACATGATTTAGATTTTCATATGAATGAACTCCTTCGGGACTGGTAATCTCCTTAGCATCCTAAAGGTCTCTTCTTGAGGGATATGATAAACTCGGGTCACCACTAGAAAGAGCAAAAATTAAGAGAGAATGCCTCCAACATTTTATTATGATTTAAATAGCTTCAGTTCTTCGCTCTTATTGTTAAATGAGGCAACACCTATCTCGGCAGAACCGAAGGGGAAGTCAGAGCTATCACACATCATCCCATTCCCCTCTGGCACTCAGGTAAGGAGAGACAGCCAGCCAGCGTGGCTTCCAAGTGCCTGGAGGAGAAATGCCGGCTAAGTGGAGCTGTCGGTCATCCCCTCCCACTCCTGAAAGGGCATCTCCTGTCCCCAGGGGTCCCCACAATGATGTCAATGATGTTATCTGGCATCCATGCAGTCTCTTGGCATCCCCCCACTCCTGGTACCTCAGGAGTGGCGATAGCATTGCAGGAGAGGTAGCTTTCAGGATCCCAAGTGGATCAGAAGGATTAAGCCCAGGCAGCAGCCTGGGACAGCTGTTTGTAAGCCTCTTGGACAGCCCTTTGTAGTTCCCAACAGGGAGGTCAGGCTTCCCAGGAATCAATTTGCACTGCCTTTGGGTTCATATTATTTGCCAGAAAATGACCATGCTGGGGGAACAACCCTGGAAAAGGGGAGTTTATTTTGATTACCCTGGGGAAAGTGGCAGCTACAATGTTAATCCTATTATAGCATCAGTGGGATGGGGTTGCAAGAAGTGATTGTCAGTGAGAAAACAGCACCCTGCCAAAAAGCAGAAACTCCTCTTAGGAACATACCTGCCTTGATAGCATTGCAAAAGGGAAGCAAATAAAAAGATATAAAACATTCCCTACCCTAGCATTGCTTCCAGCTACTCTATTCAGACTCCTTTTCCTATTCTGATGAAAAACATGGCTTTATATTTATCCCACGAGTGCTGAGCACAGATAACCAGTTAAAAGCAGGGTTGTAAATAATTTGCCTGAGAGGAAAGTCAAGTAAAATCTCATGCTGGACTTCCCCATTTTAAGAAACTGTAGTATTTGGTATTTCGTTACGGAGGAGCAGGACACCGAGTAGAGAGAAGCTGAAGGTGAGAAACAATTATCAAGACGAAAATAACAGAAACAAGTTGTTTCACCTTCCCCGGTGCATATATTACTATTTATCCAAGCTTACTGTTTATTTCGTTTGGGTAATGTCTGCAATCACTCACTGATTGCAATAAGTCATGAGGCTTTTATTGTTGTTATTATGTGCACATTTATGTGCTCAGATCAGCAAAAACTCTCTTATTGGATGCCAATATAACATGCCAGCACATCCAGTCCTCCCTTGTGTGTTTTCATTCACCCACTGCCTGGGCGAGAGGTAGCTGGATGCAGTGCTGCTCTGCTGTCTCTGTGACCTGCTGCCTAATTAATTGGACAGGTAACAAATGCCTGAAGTGCAGGAAAAGTTTCAGTCAGACCTCACAGATCTTCCCACACCAAGGAACAAAATCCTCAGGAAGCTGGACTCAGCTCTCATGGCTAATGCACTCTAAAATGGCTTTGAGTTGCATTTTGGGTAGGAAAAATGTATTTTGCTGTTCTTTAACAAGAGGCAGATTTTGAAGTGAAAGGTTTGAAATAGGATGTGTTACTAGCGTTCATGAAACTTAAGTTTAATCACCTACCTGTTTTGGACTAGACAACATACAGAGGCCCTCCCTTGCTGTGTTGTTCTGTGAATTTAAGTAAGATTGTTTAAAAACAGCTGACTTCTTCCAAGATCTTGGCGCTGGGACAACTCAGGTGAGCAGACGCCAAATAGACTGGGGAGTCAAAGGCAGACTCCAGAGGCTGCTCCAACACCAGGTGGTGCCAGGAGCAGGAAAGGTGTGCCATGCCGCGTTCACACCGGCCCTGGGGTGCCTTTCCCCTGCCAAAAGGTGCAGTTTCCCTGCAATTTCCCCTCCTCGCAGATGAAGGCGCAGGCAGCAGCCGGCTGGCCTCACGCGTCCCAGGATGGGGATTTCCTGCACGCTCAGCTGCTCGGAACAAGCCGCGTCGGGTACCTGACTTTTATTTTTACAGCTACACGTTCTCGGGAAGCTCTGAGGCGGCTTATTTTGAGAAAAGCAGCGATTTTCCGTGCTAAAGGCAGACACAGCCCCCAGCGGGACCGAGCAAGAGGCTCCCAGCCTCGGAGCTCCCCCCACCCCACCCCCGGCCCGCACAAGATGGCGGCGGGGAGGTGACAGGGCTCTTACGTGAGGCCCTGCCCCGCCCGCTCTGCCCACCGCCGCCGCCCGGGACACGGAGCCGCCGCCGCCGCCCAAGGGACCCGCCCGGCAGGCGGCCGAGCTGCGCCGAGCCGAGCCCAGCTGAGCCCAGCGCCGGGGGCACGGCGCCGTCCGGTGAGCAGCGAGCCGCGGGGCCGGGAGCAGGCCCGGGGGCGGCGGCGGCGGCGGCGGCGGGGGGCGGCGGCGGGGACGGGAGCGCGGCCGAGTGGCGCAGCGGGGCTGGGCCCTCAATCCGCAGGGAGCCGAGCCCCTCCCCCCCCCCCAGCCCCGTGAGGTGCTGGTGAAAAGCAGCTGCCCCCCCCCTCCCCGGAAGGCTCAGAGGGCAGCCGGGGCTAGGTGTGGGGCTGGGGGGAGCCCGGTGCCCCTGCGCCCGGTGGTGTGAGGTGGCTGAGCGGGGTGGGGGCCCCAGGCAGCGAGCCCGAGGTGCGGGTAGTGCTGCCCGGGGGGCTTCGGCGAGACAGAGCAGGAGAGACCTCGCCTTCCTCCGTGCCTTGACAGGTGAACGCAGCATAGCTGGTTTGCTGGAGAAATTGCTCACCGATGTGGGTTTTTTGGCCTGTGATGTGTGTGGCTGTCTTTACGCGTTGCTGCTGCGTGCCTGCTGGAGGCCCGGTTGTGATCGGGGTTTCTAATTTGTGCTGTTTTGTGCGTAACCTCATTAAAGCAGGCCTTGTCGCCTTCAGGGTCTCTCGCTGTAAATACGCAAGGTGAGGGTGGGAGGGGAGAGAGAAAAGCGCTGTTTGTGCAGACGGAGCTCTGCCTTGCAGAAGAGAATGGTTTGTGCCAGCTTTCTTGCTGGTTTGTGAGCCGGTGTGAATGATGGCCTTGGCGGTTCGAGTCACTGGAAGGTCTGCTGTTGATGTCAGTGGGTTTGGGCTTGGCTGCGTTTGTTTGCTTTAGGAATGGGTTTTTGGATTGAAGTAATGCACGTTGCTGTTTCGTTTCAGATCATAGTTGGGTGGGGATTGAAATTGCTTCAGCTTTGTGAAGGTGTTTAGAGTTTGGAAAGAGAATGCAGTTGGCCCTCATTGGTGGCAGATGAAAGATAAATGCTAGTTTTAAAATAATAAGAAAATCACTCTACATCCAGAGAGGTTGCCTTGATTTTTCTGGGTTTGTGTATGTAGAGCAGTATTAAATTTAGCTCAGAAGTCTTCAAACTGTGATTTGTGTAACTGTGATTCCCAAATCGTTTGTCACGCTTCTTTTGGTTTCCGTGTATCAGCCTAGAGACAATATGTCTCCCTGGGTATAATTAGTTTTTAATGAGAGCTTGCGACAATTATCTGAGTGCTTCAATTTATTAAATTTACAATTTTTAGGACTGGCAGGTATTTGTGAATACTGTTTGACTACTCGGTGTTAACGGTACCCTTAAAAGGCACAGACTTCTTAATAATACCTTCTATATGCCAGTTCTCCATGCGTGTCATTGCTTCTCTAAATGCTCCTCACACTTCAACAGGTGTTGCTTTTAATTACATAATTACTGAGTTCTCTTTAACTGGACATGGTGAGAAGGAATACATATCTAATCGCTGCCAGTGACTTAAAAGTTCTTACTCTGTTCTGGTCATTGCTGCTCTGTGTTGTTCAACACCAGGTGATTGGCATGTGCAATGTACGTGTGGTGTGGGACTTGCTTGGATTTGACAGCAATTTTAGTCTGGCTATAAGGAATAGTTGCTGAATTAAAGGCTTTGTAGTTGGGGCAACTGCATATCCTGTAAAATGCTCAGACAGAAGTGATCCAGAAGCTGCTTCTCCCATGTGTCAGGTGGAGCCTATTTGGAGTAAGGGAAAAAAAAATCCAAACACACAAAAACCAGCAAACAACAGTGGCCCACACTGGGCAGGGAGGATTTTTAAGGCTTCACACTGAGGTAAGTTCAAGCTGCTCTGCTTGAGATGGAGCAGAGCGCCTGAATGCTATTTCAGTTGTAATTCATGTGCAGCGTATCAGAACCAACCACAGGTAAGAAAAAGTGCTCTGAAGTAGAGGTGAGAACAAACGAGCTCAAAGCCCCGAGTTGTGAGGATTTTTTGAGACTCGACCTCATGACCTGAGCTCCCATGTACTGGCAGAGTTTTCCAAAGGATTTTGGTGTCCTTGGAAGTATTTTGCATCCAGGAAAGCAGAATGCAGATAGGGGCAGGCAGCCCTCCAAAGGCTGCTGTTCTGCATGGCTTCTGTGCTGTGGATTAGAGACTCTCTCTTTTAATACAGCTTTCATTCCCAAAGTGAGCAGGTTCATTAAACTTAATGATTAGAGTCTTTCCCCCTTACTCTCCCCCTGCCCTCCCCTGAAAGGCTGGGGGAGATGCAGAAAACACTGAGGAAAGCGTAAAATCTTCTGTTGTATGTTTTTTTGTGATGCTTTCATCCTAGATATGTTTTTGAGAATAAGTGTTTAGCAGAGGCAATAATGGGTGCAGGTTACTTATGCTTTATTTTTGTTGTTAAAAATAATACCCATCCTAATGAGCTACCAGGTGTAACTAGTTTCCCTGTGCTGCATATAGTTCATTATAACGTAAGTGAATAAATACCTGAAAAGCATCTTCACTAACCATAGGTTTTATTTGTGCAAATATCCATGGTTTTAAACAACAACAAAAATCATCCTCTTAACCATGCCTCCAAAGCTGTTCTCTTCTGTCTGCTTCATTCTGAGGCTCTCAGAAGGTAGCTTGCTTTGTTTACATAAAGTTCAACACAAAGCATGTTAAGCATGTTGCTGCTTGGGGAAAAAAAAAAAAAAGGAATCCTGATGTCTTATGGCTTGCTGTTTTTCTTGTTTGTTTTTAAGAATGGCTGTGTGAAAACTAGCAGCTTTCTGCTCAACCTGGTGAGATGCAGGTGTGCTCCGGGAAAGCCAGTCAGCAGTGTTCCTTGGGAGCGCTCATCGGACTGGCTTCATCCGGCACAACGCACGGCGCTGCATCCTTGCTGTGCAGCCCTGAAACGTTGCATCCCGGGAGCATCGGTCTGCGGAACCAGCAGCAATGGCAGGAGAGGTTGCAATCCCCTCTGAAGAACTGAAGCAGCATTAACTTAGGTGTGCTGCAGCGACAGCCCAGCACGGCTTGGAAGGAGGTCTTGCTGAATAAAGCAGCTGCTTTTCCTTGTTGCTCTTGGGTCGTATGGAGATGATGCCGGGCAGTGCGTCTGGAGAGAAGAGCTTTGGCAGCAATGGTTTAAGAAGAATTTTTTAAGCTCTCTTCCTGCCTTATGCAGCCTACACCCCTAATTTCCTTGTGAGAAAAAGGAGCATCGTGTTTTGGAGTCGTACAATTTTCCTTACTGGCCCATTAGTGTGTTAGCTTAGCTTTGCATGTGTTGAATGCCGTTAAATGTCACTTGCAAATTTAACGTTGGGAGTGCTGAGATTTGTGCTAATTGAATTTACAGCCTTATACTTGGATTTGTTAAAGTGGCAGGTTGAGGCAATTGAAATGCTTTAATGGGAAAGTATGTAAGTGTTTGCAAATCTGCTATTGTGAGTGAGTCTACCACGGCGTTTGGCTAGATCAAAGGGAGACCCTGAACAGACATCAGGTTTTGAGGGGGCTTTACTCTCATTCTCTCTTTTTTTAATGTTGATGTGGTGACAGCTGGCAAAATCCGGTATGATGAGTCTTCATGCTTGGTATCTTTTCAGGGTCACTGTTGTGACCTAAGTTAACCTTAAATACTTATGCAAAAATGTTAGCAAATATCAGGTCTTCTTCACTTAAAATTACGTTTCACCATCTCCTGCAGCCGTCGTTCTGGGTACTAATGGAGAATGGTTGTTATGAGGGCTGTTGGTCTTCACACTCTATTGTGCTTTTTAAAATTGTTTTATGGTATTTTTTTAATGCAGGAACAGGTTTTCTCTCAGTGTTACATCTGAAGGCTTTTTTTTTTTTGTAGAGGGCAGTCTGCACAGAAGCTCTGGGCTTTAACTTTTTTTTTTTTTAATTCTTGACCTTAGCAAAATAACCAAGGATTAAATAGATGTAGAAAGAGCTCTCACTGCCTACAGAAGACTCTTCATTTTTTGTAAGGTAAGGTGTTAAAATTATTACCTTTGATTGAAAAGGAGTCATAAAAATTGTTTACTAGCTTTTCCTAGTAGCATAAATCTGTGCCTCCCTAGATAGCACAGTGCTTTTAAGAAGTTTGTCTTGGAACGATTCCATAAAATCTCTTGATACCATACTTTGACCTCCTGCCACTGAGCTGGCATTTCATATGGTCTGGCATGAGTTCTGCCACTTTCAAGTAAAAATTTACCATGCATTGAAAAGCTCGACTCTGCAGCCAAGCACTGTGCTAAGCTATAAAAACTCTGTTTGTATGCAGAATAGATTTTTGCTTGCTGGGAAGGCGTGGGTAACACTTCAGTAGCTGCACAGGAATGGCTTTGCATCTACATGCAAGTGCAGTAGCTCCATCCAAGCTGAGCTGTAGCTTCTCTTCTGCTCCGACGTCTGTGGTTTGTCTTCATTGTGTCACTGCTGCTTTGCATAGAGTTTTTTTGTAGTCAAATAATATTGCTCTGGAAGGAAAACTTTGTTAGGAAAGTTAATGAAAAGTATTTGAAAGATTTTAAATCCTTCCATTTGGACGATGAAAAAGACCTTGAGAGTGCATTGAGCATGATCGCTGCAAAGATACATGCATGGGTAAGTGAGTGGCGTGCAGCTCCCAGCACATGCCTGGCTGGTGGTGCTTCAAAGTGCCTGGGCTTTGGCTGGGCTCAGAGACTTAAAAAAATAAACAGGGTCCAGAGCACATTTATCACATGTAGATTATTTGCATTCTGATACTTAGTTCAGAATTTGGTTGGAAACGCTTGCAGGAGTGTCTGTGCTGAGAAGGCACAGACCTGTGTAGTCCCATGTCTTGTCTCCAAGCATATATCGTGTTCTTGAGAGGGGATGCCAGGGTGTAGCAGCACTGAAGTGTAAGTGGCTACGATGGTACGCAAGAAGAAGACAATGACTGGAGGGTTTAGGCTGGGGGGAGACTTCTGGGAGTCCCTCGGCTGACCTCCTGCTCAGAGCAAGATGATCTTCAGAGGTACATCAGGTTTTCAAGGCCCTTGTCCAGCTGGGTTTTGAAGTGTCCAAGGATGGAGATCCGTCAACATAAGAACCGAAGGTGGGACCTGGGGAGAGGGCAAGCTCCATGCCCCATGGAGACTGTTCACCCTGCTGGCCTCACTTGGTGTTTCTCAGCACCTACGTGGGGTGGGAGTGGAGGAGAGGGAAGGACCAAAGCTACGGCTGATGGTCAGGGTGCAGACGTGCCGGTTTTATGCAGCGGAAGCTGTGGTTGCCTGTTTTGCTCTCTGTGCCTGTTGGACTGAGCTGATGCTTTCAATGAGCTTCCTGTTACTCCTTAAGGATCTTCTGAGTGGTGCTGGTTAACTCCATTCATTGCACAAGCGAATCGACTGGCATCATTTTATAACTGCCTGTGAGGAGCTTCCTTTGCCATTTTGTTGAGTGGCTGCCAATCTTTAAAATCCTTCTGTGATTCTTCCCATTAGACCTTCTTCTTTGCTAATATCGCACAAAGTACTCACGATGTTAAATGTAGATTGGTTGTGTTAACTTTGTAATCCCTCGTACAGTAGTAATACTGCTTTATACTCTGCATTTGTAGCTGGACATGAACAAATGTTCAAAACACTTGTCTGCAGAACTGTCTGTCAGCTTCCTAGTTTTGGATTTTATTTGTTAACAATCTGGGAATCTTGAGTCCATGTCCACAACCATTTTTCATCTTATCATGGTTATAGCCTGAAAGCAGAATATGTACTAAAAAAATTGTAAGAAATCGCTGTTTCTTCAAGCAATTCCACCGTAATAGCTACATGTTGGCATTCAGCCTGTAAAATGTGATGCCATGCTCCTAAATTCATTATCTCTGTTTATTTGCAGATTGGATAATAACCCAGTCAGTTTTAGGCCCTTCTGACAGGAACTGTGCAAAAACTGCGGCAGGGACAATGCTTTGCCTGCCTTCACTGAGCAGTGATCTCGGGGTGGCTGGGTATGTGGATGTGTGGTCCCACAAATACACCTTGCTCCTTTCTGAATGTCAGAAAAGGCAGCCATGTCTTGTAGTTCTGGTTACTGGTGTAGTTGGTGCACACGGTTCAGTCCCATCCTCTGCACGAGCTTGTGTGCAAATGTTATTGTTGAGACTTTGCCTAATTGTGTAGCATCTGTTGCGCACACCAGTGCTAATAAGAACTTTCAGAAGGATCCTAGTTCATTTACTGCAAATTCTCATTTAAGAATCCATGAAAATCTTTCTGGTGTTAGTGACATGTGAACCAACTACATATGCAGGCGAACTGCTTGAATTTCCTAGAGCCGCAAGCGCAAGGGAGGCTGTTTTTCACTCTGATCCTTATCAGTTTTCTGACCCTTGCCAGTGAACCTGCTTTTAGGTTTGGAGCCTGCAGATTCAACTCCCAGAAAGCAGCAGCTAGCGTATGTACATCTGTTCAAAGTGGGCTTTCTGTTACAATTTCCCTCATGGCTATAGTAGAGCCAATCCAATTTTCCTTCTATTCCTCTCCCCAGTTTATGATGTTAAAGGGTGTCCCAGGAGTTTTTGGAGAAAAGATGAGATCAGAGCCCCTCTGCCAGAGCTGCAGGAACCGTGAAGTCCCTGGGAAGGGGCCTGGTGCTGGGGTAGAAGCAGAGGAGCAGCGCACAGAGGGCAGAGCACAGAAGTGCTTCTGCAGGCAAAATGACGCTGGAAGTTTGTGGTCCTGTTTCTAGAACTGTGCAATTGAAATATTACCACCACTGCACTGGTGCCATAGCAGTCTTGGCTGGCCCAGCTTCTAGGAGTGGGGTTCAGCACCTGTAAAGCTTAGCAGTTTTGGTAAAGAGTGTGTCTGAATGTATGCTTGCTTGCCTTTGTGCATCCTCAACGCCCAGTTATGCAATCAGTCAATGATTTAGGGTCAGCGCTTGCAGGCACAAGGGGTTCAGGTGTGCAGCTGCCTGTAATGCTTGCACCCCATTGTCTTTGTTCCTAATGTTAATAATAGGAAAAGATGCAATACAAACTGCAGCTATAGTGAAGGAAAAGGCCAGCTATCTCCAAAGGCGCTACAGAGTGAAACAGTTCAAAGTGAGAAACTTGATATTTTATTTCTGTGATTTACATTTGCAGGGTGAAGGCAGCACTGTTTCTCCCATGGTAGTCTGAAGTGAGACGTCTACTTAGACAAGTGCTTAAGTTAACTCTGCAGGGAAAAGGAGAGCTGGTTCCTTAGCTGGAGACTGACTTGGGTGCTTGCAGGGCTGTGAACTTGATTTATTTTTTTCCAATTTAACTACTGATATGAAATATGCATGCAGTAATTCAGCATGTCTTTAAGCATGGCATTTAGTAGAATTATTTTCAGTGTGACGTTGTAAGTGTTCCCGTATTAAACCTGCTGGTTATGGTGCTGCTTGTTATCAAAGTCGGTGTTACTTGGTGCAAGCCTCCAAAATGAGGCTCAAGTGTAAGCTTCCTCACTGCTGGGGACCCAGTGTGTTATTTGGGGCTTCTGATCAGGTGAGAAGGGAAGGGGCAACGTATTTAAACAGCTGCCTTTGCTCTTTGATCAGCCTGCTGCCACCAGGTCTTTATGAATTGTGTACGTGCTCAGAATATAGGAATATTATTCTGGCAAGTGTTGTCAAACTTGGATTCTCTTTTCACAGTGATACGCAATTTATTTCCTAGAAATTTCAGTGGGAGCATTAAAATGTGTCTGTAGATTGTTTGTGCTAACTGGTAATATTTGCAGTTGATCCAAGTGTAAACTGGGGACTGGTTTTTGAATGCCTCAATGCAGAGGAGAAAGCCTGTCTTGGTAAGGTCAGTATCAGAAATGCAGGGTCTGTCCTGATTCTTTTTTCACGGTGTAATTTATATCCAGTTATGTTGAGAACAAGTCACTTCGTTTCTCATTTTCCCTAATTAAGCTGCACTTGCAACGTGTCAATTCGTAACCATAGGTACAAAGATCCAGAGCTACATCTGATTAGAGCAGAATCTGCTCAGGCTTTTAGGACTTCTCGCAAGCAGCAGCACAGCAGCTAAGCCTATTACAGTAACCCCTTTGGTTGTGCCGTGCAAGTTGTTTCTCAGCCTTCTCCCTGTTGGGTTGCTCGGCAAACAGGTTAGGAGGGCCATGAGCACTTGATGGGGTTTTCTGGCTTCCAGGGGATGCAGGAGGATGTTCGTCTGCAGCTGCTGCACCTCTAGCAGGCAAAATACGTCAGCATGAAGAGCTACAAGCGAGAGAGGATCCTCTTCCTGCTTGGAAGAGCAGGAGAGCATCCTGTCCCTCCCAAGGAGGTGGTCCAGCAAGCGAGGAGCATTAGCAGTTCCTTGGCAGGCGTGCAGGCTTGCAGATGGTTTTCCAGAGGGGTGGAACACATTCCTGCTCCTGACCCTGAGGTGTCTAGTTTGGGGCCTGTAGCTAGGGGATGGTGAATCTGAAAACCATGCTTTTGCCAGATCCAAGATTGTTGCACAATCTGTGGTAAAGGTGGCTTCTGCAGAAAAGTTGTGTTACTACTGATATTTCTAAGGACCCAGTTCCTGCTGTCATGTGAATTTATTTCTTATGCTAGTGACTGAAGACGGACAACTCCAAAAACACATCCTGTAACATGGAGTGATGGGTTTAAATTCACTGGACTTCTAAACAGAAATGGGCAGAAACAGACATTTTCAAAGGTGTTATGATGTGGTTCTGATGTATAAAGTGCATGTGGTTCTGATGTATAAAGTGCACGTGAGCACTTTTTGGCATTAGGATACTGTTATCCCTTTTGAACAAGGTGTTGTGAAGAGACTTTGGGAGGGTCTCCAGTCCATGTGGGGGAAGGTCTTTTCTACTGGTGTGACCCCTTGCTCCAAATGATAAAGCTTCCCTGAGGTCCCAGCAGCGCTTGATCCCTTAGTGGGAGATGTAGCTTGAGTTTCCTGCTCTTTTGTTTACGTTTATAAGGGAATAAAAATATATGCTCTGCTCAAATTTGCAAATACATTGCTGGAGCTCTTTTTATTTATTTTTTTCCCCTGCCAATCTATCAATTTGCAACTTTCCTAAATCATTTTTGAAAATAATTCCTAAATCATTAAGACTGGAAGAGGCTGTTTGGTGTTAACGGAAAAGTTGAGCAATGGACGTATTACAGAATAGTGGTGTAAATGCCAAAGCAATGTTTTCACTGTTGACAAACTTGTTTGGAAAATATTAATTCCTCACCTCTGTGTTGAAGTAGCTTTTAGTCTCACAGCTCTTGGTATTTGTAACAGGAGCAGACCACAGCAGGTAATTCCCTCTTCTTCCTCAGCCTAGTGCTTCGGTTTCTGCAGGGAACTGTTACCTGTCACAAACCACAGCCTGGTAACTGGATGCAACATCAAACTTCACCATAGCAACTGTCAGAAGGAAAAAGGAACACAGGCTTCGTTGAAATACTAAAAGCATGGTGAAACTCTCCAAAACAAAGTGCAAAACCATTGAGGTTGCAGAGGGGATAGCAGGGAATAACAGATGAGACACCAGGGAGAGGGAGTTGCTCATGCAGTTCAAAGCTAGGCTGATCGTACTTCTGGCTTTGTGGCCTGAGGCTTTTAAAATACCTCTCATGTTGGCTTGTTGGCTTCAGGTTTTGCATGGGGAAGACTTTCAGATCTCTTCTTTGGTCAAATTAAACCAGTACCTTAACCTCAAATTTTGAAGTTATACCTTTTCTAGTAGGAATTTCTAAATGAATAAAGATTATTGTTTCTCTCCAGTCTGCAAGGTAACCACCTCTTACCATTGATTTAATTGCAAGAGGAGTGGTGAGCAAATCCTTTCCAATGCTAGAAGAAACAAGGCTAAAAAGCAATTGATGTAACCTGGTGGGGGTGTGGTACAGATTATTATTTTTTTTTCCTCCAAGTTGATACCTTTTAGGTCAAGGCAGAGGATTGATAACTTCAGGTTACTGAAACAAGTTGGTGCTGCACACTATGAGAATCAGTGAAAGCAGATATAACTTTTCTGCCTAGAAGTCTTGAATCCTTTTATTTATTGCTTTGTTAGAGCTAAACTGTGCTTAGTTTGTTGCAGATGAATTTGAGTTGCCTGATTTGTGGAGAAGATGTTGTGCTACCCTCCAGAAGTGATAATCCCTACTATTCCTCCCACCCCCCAACAGTTCGCCTATCCCTTGTTAAAGCCCGTGTTAAGCCCGGTTAAGAAGCACTTTTACCGAGGTTTAGGTACCACTTGCATCAGACAATGGATGTATATTGGTTTTAAACGCAGAATAACTGTTGCCCATCAGCCACCCATAAAGCTGCTCTGTGGACTAATTGAAGTATGAGTGTGCTCAGCACTAGGTCATTCTATCAAGCATCCTGTTGTAACTTTGCCTTTTGCTTGCAGTGAATCATTGACTGGGGATTTGCTGCCCTCAGTGCACAAGGTGCCTGCTGTCAGGAGGATTGCTGCTGCACTGCTGTGTTGTACAGGTGCAAGGGAATAACCCCCTCTCAGCACTCTGTACCCCGGCACCCACAGAACAGCACGGTTTGTGAAAGCTGGGAGCAGGCTGTGCCTCAGCCTGATTGCTGAGCCCCTGTGCAGGCCCCACTGAGGAACTCCTTGCACTCAGAGCTCAGAGAAGAAGGATGTACTGAATTACTGTGTCATTACCTGCATCATGCTGCTCTGACGAACTAATCCATCTTCCATTTTCCTCCTACCTCCCATCAATACCTATGGCACCAAAATAATTAGCCAAAAGCAACATGAAAGACCATTTTAGTGTAATACCAGATATGCTGTCTCACTTCAGCTCCTTCAACACCACAGCTTTCAGTACGTAAGAGAGACTTGAGAAGTGCTTGGTAAGCTTTTTTTTTTTTTTTTTTAAAGAGCCCTGTGAAAGAGGGGAGGAAGGGACTGCAGATGGCTCTGCATGTCCTGGGTCTGCAGCCCTTCTTCACCAGTTGTCTGAGCTGGAAGTTAGCTCTCTGTCAAGAGAAGCTGCTTCAGGAAAGCACGTGCTTGATACTGGCCAATTCTCTTTTTTCCTCAGCTTTACATTTCTTCCTTAGGCAGGCCTTGCTGTCCAAGTCTCACTGTATAGCTCTGGTGCTTTGATACATAGCTGGGGTGTACACTCGCAGTGACAGGTGAAGAAAGCCCCTTAGGTGTAGGGAGCATGGTGTGTAAGAGGAGACCAGGCCAGTCCTGGGGAGTGGCTTTGCCCACATGTCTATACACACACACTTAAAACAGAGGTTGGGGCTGTATTATGTGCTCCCCCCCTTTCTTTGACTCTTGGATTCTTCCCAGAGCTGTGTCTCGTTACTGACTGTGCAATTTCTAGTTATAAAAGGGCTTTGCTTACTTCCAAATTCTTATACGGTGGGCTTCCTTGCTCAGAAGTCACTTGCCCAAGCTCCCTCCCTTCTTTTACATCCCCAGCCCAGCCTGTTTAATAATTACTGTGTTCAGCAAGAGGCAGAAAAGTAGCATTTGATCTAGTTTGTGAGGGTGGTGTCAGGCTCTTTTTAAGCACTGTGTGACTGCAAGGAAGTTATGTGTGAAAGTGACATCGACATGACAGTATAAATCTTGTGGCTGTGACTCCAAAATTGCTGAATATGATTTGGAGGTGTAGCTAATGCAGCTACATGTGAAATGAAAGCATCTTATTGGGATTTTTGAATATGCTGTCAGCTGCTGTGCCTATGCCCATCCTTTCTTTACCTCCTGCTTCAGGTGTTATAACCTGAAAATAAAATGTGTTGTACAGAGGAGCGGGAAACAGGGTAGCAAGCCAGATTTCAGTGTCCGTACCCTCGTATCAGCATTTGCATGGTGCGGAGAGATTCCTTCTGGTCAGTGAAATGTGCTTGGTCAGAGTGGTGCAGACAGTTCATCACACTGCAGAGACTAAGCTCTTCCATGCTTTGCCCTATAATTAATTCAGATGCCAAATTTAAAACAAAAATAAAGGGGGGGGGAGTGATTTGGAGAAAATGTAAGGTTCGCACAGTTTCTCTGAGGGGAGTATAACCTTTGTAAATCTCTGGAAATTAAGGGAATAAATTTATTTTCCATTCCTTATTCTGCAGTGATGTGAAAAGGTCTCTTGTGAGGTGCTGATGTACTCCTGTGCCACTGACTGAAATCCAGTCCTGACAGGTCCATGGCAACAGGAAGTTTGTCTGTTAGACAGGAGACTTCGTCAGACCAACCAGAGATACCTGTCTTCTGGTGGATACCATGCCATTTTACAGTCTTTGGAGGCTACATGGAAAAATTTAAGTGGAAAGGGAAACTGACGGTTGCTTCTATGTTCCAGGTTCTTTGTTCACATTAATTCTGACATGCAAATCCAACAGTACGAGGTACCCTGTTGTGTTGCTCTTTATACTGACTCACAGTGAAGGCTGAAACCTCTGTTTTTACTTTGTCATGCTTAAGAGGGTTGCTGATGCACGGGCGGTTTGCATGTCTACCTAGATTTGTTTCAGCATTAGGCTTTCTCTCCCATTGGAGTGTAAAGTATGTCTCCGGAAAAAGAAAAAGCAGGGCTCTTATTTTTGAAGATTGCAGGGGTCTGGTGAAGCCTGGAGGTGCTGTGTGGTCCTTTCGGTATGGGAGAGCCTGCCTGTCTAACCCTCCCAACCACTGTAGGTTGTAGGTGGAGTACAGATTTTGCACAATTTACTGATTTATTTATTTTTTGTGCACCTTGGGAAATACTGCAGATGTTTTTGCCTGTTGCACTTAAGCAAACCATCTGATTTGGTACTTAATATGCCTTGTCTTTAACCATTTTTTCCCCTGGTGTAAGAAAAAGACAGTGCAGTCTGCTTTTACTGTTATGTGGTGATTGTGATCGCTCTTGGTCTTATGATGTGTTAAATCTGAAAGCAATAATGTACTCGGGCTTTTTACAGCAAGACTAAAATTACTCCTTAAGTTTTGACCGAAGCTGAGTTTTCATGTAAAAGCTGTGGTTATTTCTGCTTGTTAGGGCCAGGGGTCTCACCAGGGACCCATAATTGACTTGCAAGGTTTTGATTAAGCTCTCGAGCATAGTCTAGTATTCTCATACTTAAGTGTTGCAAAGGCCAGTCCTGAAAAAGTATCCTTTGTATTTGTTGGGCTGAAGTTAATCTTGTGGAGGGAAAGCACCAGCTGACCAAAGTTTATCGCAACCTTTTTTCTTGTTTGCTGCCTTTTTTTTTTTTTTTTTTTTTTTGTATACTTCATTGTCTTGGTTTCACTTCTTGCACTTCCTAGTTGCCTGAGGTCTCTGACCACACGGGGCAAACCCTAGTTTTAAGGCGGTTTGAGCAAGGTCTTAGCTGTGAAGGTTAAGGCGTTATTTGGTAACCTGCAAGGAACTGGTGTACTAAACTGTATGGCTTGTTTTTCTGCACATTCATTTGTGGTAATGTCAATCTGCTGTTTTACTGTTGTAGTGCTGCATGGGATCTGCTAGCATTTTTTATCTTAATTATGTACAAGTCTGTAGTATAATCTTGCTGTAAACCTGAGTATGGTGAAGTTAGCAGAAGAGCAGAAACGTTTCAGTACCTGCCAGATCACTTTCTTAAGAGTTAACTTTTTTTTTTTTCTGTTTATATATGGTTGATTCTACATTTGTAACATAGTTTAAGATAAGTCTGTTGATTAACGAGGCTGCTGAAGGAAGTGATGAACTGGTGCAGACCCAGCCTGTGGCTGGGAATTCCTTGGCAGAGGCAAACAGCAAAACCACAGCCCAAGTAAAGCTCAGTAATGATTTGATACAGAAGAATGCATGGGCCATCTGCCTGCTGCAGGGCCAGTGGGGTTGCTGCAGGTAAAACTTTGTCCTTTTTTTTTTCTTTCATTTTTTTCCTTTAAACTTGGTATCTTGGTCTTAGCATGAGGGTACAGCACATCTGACTTATCCTTTGCTCCTATCCTAAAACAGGGATTGAGAATCAAGTGTATGAAGGGCATCTCTTTAAGTGAGAAGAGCTTTGAGCTGGAAACAGATGTTTTCTTGCTGCTTTTGACCTATAATAGTTTTAATGTTCCTGTCTTCTGGTTTTGGAACCTGGGGATAATTAAATGGAGTCATGTGGTATTGTGTGTTGTGTTTGAAAGTCTGACCTGTCAACTGTCATGCTTTTGTCTCTGGTGATGGATGTGCTTAATTCCTCGTCTTAAATTACCACCCAAATAGGATGCTTGGGGAGAGTTTTATTTTTAAGGTTGGTATGAACACTGTCAGACTTCATTGCTGGTAGATGATCTGCTGGCTATCTAGATTTCACTGCTGCAAATTAAACTTGGGACCAAGCTGCGGGGAAACTCCTTATACTTTATACTTCATATTATTCTGGTTTTCCAGAGCCACTTACTGGCGAAGATGCCATAATTACTGGCTTAATCTGCAGTACCATAAAGGTTTTCCTTCTGATTGTTATGTTGATCTGCTCCAAACAAAGTGAGCAAGAGTGCAACGGCATCCTTGCTTTGACTTTTGCTTCTCTCTTCTTGGCGTAGCATTTTTTTTTCCATCCTCCTTTGTTATTAAGTGTTACACTTTGCTTTTGGTTTGTTGTAATTTTATTTTTGCAAAATAGATTTTCGCAGCTAGAAAGCCTCAAGGAAAAAAGTTCCTGGTAATATCTGTAGGAGTTGTATCTCTTTCCTGTGCAAATACTGAAATCTAAATCTCGCTTTAATATCTCTTGGAGCTAAAATGTTTTTGGATAAA
This sequence comes from Aythya ferina, assembly GCF_964211825.1. Classification (NCBI taxonomy): domain Eukaryota; kingdom Metazoa; phylum Chordata; class Aves; order Anseriformes; family Anatidae; genus Aythya; species Aythya ferina. The sequence goes on along the minus strand of NC_140302.1, from coordinate 8,292,039 downwards.
CAAAGCATTTCACATACTGAATAAACCGCTTACAGGCAGCCTTTGCCCTCAGACTGGAATGCAGCCACTGTGAATGTTGCAGCACGAACAAGGGACTCTGGCGTAGTTGCAGGCCAGGAGTGGGATGCAGTGTGAGATACAAATGTGAATTTTGATCAGAGTATCACAATCCAAGCCATTTTTATTTGAAAAACTACTGGCATCCATAACCAGATTCGTATTTTATGAAATGTTTCACATTTTTTCTTCCAAAATTGTTACTGAATATTGCTATGTATTAACTAGGAGCAGTTAGACTATGAAATGTGTTTATAAAGTGTATCTTAGGAGTGCTGTGCCTGCTCAGGTTCCACTATGGACAAAACAGGCCAGAAGCGATAGCAGACACGGTTGGTAAGTGGATCTGGTGTGTACAGTTCAGCACCGAACTGTAGACACCGAACTGGAGATAGCAGCTGTGCATTCACGAAAATCAGTTCTGCCACTGCTAGCCCTTCAGAATCCTAGTACGGCATCTTAGGAATGGCAGAGGAGGCTGTTCAGATGAAGTCTGTTTCTGTTTAATTGTTCTTCTGGAGGAAGTTCACATTCCTGCTCTTTGCTGTTTTGTGGGAAGAAAGGTTTTCTCAAACATCTCCTGTGTGTTGTTACAGAGGGGAAGAGTGTCCTCAACGTGTGGGTTGTAACCTGGTTTCTGCTTACCAGAGAACCCAGGGAGGTAAACTGACACCTTGTGACAACTTAAAGATTAGGTAGTGGTGTGAACTTACCTGCTTGTGTCTGTAAGTAGACAGGAAGCCAGAAATGGGGATTTCTTCCCACCCTATCCATGTGGGAGTTAGGAAGTGGCAGTAACTGGAGTCCTGGGCAGCGAGCGATGGCACGTAGGCTCCCCATCGATGCAGCGACAGATGTGTCAGAGCCCGTGCCAGGTAATGTTGTGGGCAGAGTTTAAATGGGATCAAGGGGAGGCTGAACAAATATTTGGATGAAATACTCCCTGAGGGTTGCTAAATACAGGCTTGGGAAACTCCCGGAGCTGAAAATAGTCAAAGGCTCAGCCTTGTCTGAGACAGGGAGCGCTGTTTAGTCACCTTGGTTGAACAGGTACAGCAGAACAGCTGTGAGGTTTTGTTGCACAGGGACATCATGAGAGTAAAAGCACTGAAGCTTGGGGTGACTGGATTCAAGGGTAGTGATAGAGGAGGTAAATGCCAAACATGGTATTCTTCTGGAGAGGCTGGCAGCCTGTGGCTTGGATAGGTTTGCTGTTAAACGCTGGCTGGACAGCTGGGCCCAAAGAGTGGTGGTGGATGGAGTAAAATCCAGCTGGATGCCGGTCACCAGTGGTGTTCCCCAGGGGTCGGTGTCGAGGACCTTCCTCTTTAATATCTTTACTGATAACTTGGGTGAGGGAATTGAGTGCACTCTCAGTAAGTTTGCAGATGACACCAAGTTGGGGGGATGTGTTGAGAGGGTAGGGAGGCCATGCAGGGGGACCTGGACAGGATGGGTCAATGGGCAGAGGCCAAGGGGATGACGTTCAACATGGCTAAATGCTGGGTCCTGCACTTTGGTCACAACAACCCCATGCAGTGCTACAGGCTTGGGGCAGGGTGGCTGGAAAGCTGTGCAGAGGAAAAGGACCTGGGGGTGTTGGTCGACGCTTGCCTGAACGTGTGCCAGCAGTGTGCCCAGGTGACCAAGAAGGCCAACGGCATCCTGGCTTGTGTCAGGAATAGTGCAGCCAGCAGGACCAGGGAGGTGATTGTCCTCCTGTACTCTGCTCTGGTGAGGCCACACCTCGAGTACCGTGTTCAGCTTTGGGCCCCTCACTACAAGGACACTGAGGCCCTGGAGTGTGTCCAGAGAACTATGAAGCTGGTGAAGGGCCTGGCCCACAAGTCCTGTGAGGAGCGGCTGAGGGCACTGGGGGTGTTTGGTCTGGAGAAGAGGAGGCTCAGGGGAGACCTCATTGCTCTCTCCAGGTACCTGAAAGAGAGGTGTGGGGAGCTGTGGGTCGGCCTCTTCTCACAGGTAACTAGTGATAGGACTGGAGGGAATGGCCTCAAGTTGCACCAGGGGAGGTTCAGGTTGGGAATTACAAGACATTTCTTAGAGAGGGGCATTAGGCATTGGAATGGGTTGCCAAGGGAGGTGGTGGAGTCACCGTCCCTGGGGGTGTTTAAGGTTGGACCTGGTGCTTGGGGACATGGTTTAGTGGGTGACATTGGTGGTAGAGGGATGGTTGGACCAGATGATTTTGGAGGTCTTTTCCCACATTAATGATTCTATGATTTTATAAAATTCCTTGGTGCTTGATGCAGCATCAAAGGGAGTCTCTGCAGAAAGCAGTCCCAGAGGTCAGATACACAGGCTTCAGCCTGCAGGGGCTGTGAGAATGATACTTCGGTGATTTTTTCCAAGCTGGAGATCTCTCAGATGGGAACAACTCAGGAGGAAGAGTCCACTGATCTACACCAGCTGTCCTGCTACATACCCCTATGTCTTTCTGCCTGGGAAAACCATTGGTACCCACTGATACTTCTGGAATTTACTGCGCTTTGCACAAGTGCCCCGTGTCCTCAGAGGAGCAGCAAGCTCTGTGATGCCGAGCAGCTGACAAAGTGCACATTCAGTTACCAGCAGAGGATCATGTTCCAGAAAGCAAATCTGAACTAGCACTTTTAACCCTGCTGGAGCTGAAAACCCATGCAACAGATCTGTTTTTGTGCTACAGTTGTTTCCCTTAACCTCTCCAGGTTGCACAGTCTGTAACTGAGCTCATCTCTTTGCTCATGATCTGTGCGTAACCATAATGACAAAGTCTCCCCTTGTGTCCATGCTGTCATTGCCACTACTCTGCAGGAACCACTTTGTCCAACTTCACTAAGTCTTACACTTGCAGTAATTGTTATCAGATTAAAACCTGAAAAATGTAGGTGTGAGAAACACAATTTCTCAGCTCTCCAGTGAGTGAATGGTGCAGCTCCTTTTGCCAAACCAGTTATTCTGATTTCTATCTTTATTAAAAACAGAATAAAACACCCCAAGTATTAAACAGTAGGTGTTGTCACAAAGTCCAAAGAAACATTGAGGTCTTCTGTTCTTTGGAGAGAAAACTGATGCCCTGTTTTTAATGCTCTCCATTTTTAAATATGCTGGCAAGGTTGACACCTGTTCACCTGTTGTTTCAAAGAACCTGTGAATTGAAGAGCTAAGTTTGAAGTGGCATGGTTTGTTTCTGAGTCAACAGATAACTTGATAGGAAGGCTTTTGGGTGTGAAGTTGTGTGTTTAGATACAGTGTAATTTCTGATGCATGAAGTTGCTTTCAGGTGGAGGTGAACCATTTGTCTCCATCCCCTTTGCAGAAGCATGTAAGCCATGCTTGTTGTGGGGTCTTCATCTTGCAACCCATTCTCCTCCAGCTCCTAGAATGGAAAGTGATCCAAATGAGATGCCAAACACTGGTTCAGTGGGTAAAAATAAGCAATATGATTCAAAGTAGTGGTCACCAGCGACAGAAGATGGGGAAGTTCCAGTCCTGTTATTGTCTCTTCCAAGAGCAGCAGCAAGGTCTGTAGCTCCGGTCATGCCCTGCGTGCCTTATTGCTGGAACGTTTGCCTGGTGACCTCTCAAGGTATGTTACACAACAGGTTGTGGAATGAAGTGAATGTTTGTGATTTCCTAGGAGTTGTGGGAGAAGAGGCATGTGACCTTTTTTTGAGTACGTTTACTGATCTCAAGTTGAGGGAACCTGTGGGTAGTTAGGGTCTGGCGGCCGGAAGATGTCGTGCTGTATGGAAAGGTGGAGCCCGTCCCTTGATGGACAGCAGCGTGTGGTCTGTGATGTAAGCAAGCGGAAGTGACGCTATGGGCCTCGGGTATATAATGCCATGTGACTCGACAATAAACGCCATTTGCCATCCACCACATTGGTGTCTGTGAGCCGATGGACCGAGCGGCCTGGGGTTGGTCGCCGTGCCGTTCCTGAACCAGGTCGCCACTGCCCCCTGAAGGCAACAAGTGGTGCCGAAACCCGGGAAAACTCCTGGATTCGGGTGAACGGCGGCCGGAGCGGTGGGACCAGCCCGGCGGGGAGGACGCTCCCGGACCAACAAGGAAGATGGAAACCCTTGTGAAGGTTGTATCAAAATTATGGAAGCTATGGGGTGGCTCAGCTGAGGAAGCCAGGGGTGCTGGTGGGGAACCAGAGTCTGAGGAAATCTGGGGGATACCACCGCCATGTGAGCCCCAGTACGGCACCGAACTAGAAGACGAAGAGTCGGGTGAAGAAACCTCCGGCGGGAACGGGGATGAAGTGCTAGGTTTTACTAACACGTGGAAATGGGGGAAAGAGAACGGCTGTGGGGACAACTGGGGAGTAGGTAGAAGCGCGAGAGAGGGGCAGAGAGCCGATCGGAACGGCCATCTGAAAAAACGCTCTGGTGGGGTAAACACCTCGCAGAGAAGGCGGGGCGAGCCACGAGGGAGCGAGCGGCCCGCCCAAAGGGCTGGGGGGCGGGGCCGGAGCAGGGAGCGGCCCCCCCGCAAGGCTAGTGGGCGGGGCCCGAACTCGATGGGAGGGTACTGGAACTCGGAGGTGAGCAGGCAGCCGAACTCCGACTCCGGATCAGATACAGATTCAAATTCGGAGGAGGAAACGGGGACACATAGCAAAAATATCCCCATCCGAAATAAAGCAGCACTGCGAGGGGGAGAAATTCCTCTCTCCGATTGGAGGAAAATTAAGATTGCGTGTGCCGTCTGGGCTCTTTCGGCCATGCTAGCATTCCCAGTCTGGGTGACAGATGGGGGGCAGAGGGTTCACTCACCAATAAACCCGAAGGATGTACAAGCGATTGTTAAAGCCATTGCAGATAAAGGGCTTCATTCTGCAATGGTCTCCACCCTCATAGATCGTGTTTTCAGGGGAGACAATATGCTCCCGTTTGATATAAAACAAACTTGTAGACTGATCTTTGGGGGGGGGATGATCACTTTTAAACAAGAACGGGAGGACAACTGTATGAGACAACTGGCCCAAGTTACTGGGGCAGATCAGCCACTATATGGCTCTAGCGTGCAGCGGCTAATGGGTGTGGACCCAACAGTGATCACCCCCCAGGCGCAAGCCCAGGGCCTGTGGGCCCATGAAGTTATGGCAACTCGTGCAGACAGAGAAGCTCCAAACAGCCAACGCCCCAACTTCCAGTGGAAAATGCTGCCTCAAGGAATGATCAACTCGCCTACTATCTGCCAGATCACAGTGGATCGGGCGCTGGCGCCAGTTCAGTGCAGTGACCTGACCGTGACTCAGAATAAAACTAATGAAAACTGAGTTTCTGTTCACAGGAATGGATCATCGGACACCCCTGTAACCTGTATACCCCGGTGACAAGAGAAGACAATAAGTCATCAAGCGTCCTGTCTAAGCCTGAGAGTTCCACACTGGCAGAACCCAGACGACAGCGAAGCGGCCTCTGTGGGTGGGGGGCTGTGATGCCTTTGTATGATCTTATCTTTGGACCTTGTATACTAAATAAGCTTGTGTTGTTTGTTAAAAGTTGGTTAGAGAAAGTTAACATTATGTTGGTAGAACACCAACAACTACTTTAAGAGTGTATTTACTCAGGGTTACCAGTTACCTCCTAGTTTTCTCCTGGTTATTGTGCTTTATGTTTTTTATTTAAGTTATGATGTCTACATTTTAAGATTGTTATATTTTAGCTAATTTGGTTGTGCATAGGGAGGGGGGAAATGTGGGTAGTTAGGGTCTGGCGGCCGGAAGATGTCGTGCTGTATGGAAAGGTGGAGCCCGTCCCTTGATGGACAGCAGCGTGTGGTCTGTGATGTAAGCAAGCGGAAGTGACGCTATGGGCCTCGGGTATATAATGCCATGTGACTCGACAATAAACGCCATTTGCCATCCACCACATTGGTGTCTGTGAGCCGATGGACCGAGCGGCCTGGGGTTGGTCGCCGTGCCGTTCCTGAACCAGGTCGCCACTGCCCCCTGAAGGCAACAGGAACCCTTGAGGAATTTGCCAGTTTTCAAAGAGCATGAGTTTTGGAAGCTGATGTTGCAGCAGACAGTATGGCATTCAAAAAGCTGTTATAACAGCGTCCCTTACAATGCTTATCAAAGGTGAGACTTTCAAGAAAATCCTTCTAATATATCTCTGTGTATATGAGTGTGTGCACGTGTATCTATACACATATGCATGAGTTAATAGTGGAAACGGTCTTCCAAATATTGATCCAGGAAATGCTGTCTAACTAAATAATTAGACCTTGGATTTTTATAACCTGAGGTCATTATCTAGACAGATCCAATCTGAATAAACCACTGACTATTCTGAAGGTTACCTGACTATGAGTTAGTTGCTTCCTTTTCTTAGTGTTTTTCAACTTAGTAATAACTTGCTGTATTAGCACTAGTTTTAGTTTTGTCATTTCCAAGTATTTTCAGGTTAATCTAGGAAACTTGGAGCATCCCACCCTGGGGGGTCTATTGAAAATGCCAGTATGTACCAAGGTGCTTCTCATTGTTTCCTGCTGGTGTGGAATTTCCATGTGTTCCTGGGGCTGCTAGTACCCTAAATGATGAAGAGGCTCCAGAAACGTCAGGGATTGATTTGTGGAGCAGTGTGTCCTGTAAGGTGCTGTTTGGAAGGTAGAGCAAGAAACTGGGGAGGTGGCCTGAGGGGGGAGTGTTGTTTCTGGGAACAGTGGAAGAGACCATGTCACCTGAACAGGGTAGATACTTGTTGCATATTCGTCATTTAGATCTTGTCTGATGTGACCTAAAAGTAAATCTAGCCAACAGGTAAGTGGGACTTTGGGTCTGGTGGTTTTTTGCTGGAGGTTGGCTTCCTCCCTTATGACAGCTACTGTGTCTGGTGTAGCTATTCAGGAAAGGACTTGAGCATTTTGACTTTGTAACTTGTGCTCATGCAGTCCTTTTGGACATTCTTAAAAATTGTGCTTTGCCTTTTTTGCAACATAAACTGGAAAGGAAGGCTTGGTGTGTTATGTTGGCTGGTTTTATTCAGGTTAGTGAGGTTGGTGCACAGCTGCATTAGATGTGAAGATGGGCACAGTTATGTACTTCCATAAAAGTACAGAATGATTTAATAGTGAAGGAAGCGCTTGCTGCAAGCAGTATCTTTCATGTTGTCAGTGAAGTCTTTTGAGCTTCCTCCCTTCAGTTTTGCTCACAGCAGTCTGCTAGGGGGCTCAGGCCCTGGAAGAACTAAAAGGTAATCCTGTGGCTAAATCATGCTGCTTTGCATAACTGTCACCCTTGGTCATAATACCAACAGTGTTCTTGGGGCTGTGGAACGCCAGGGCTGACTTCTTTCTGTGCATTGGCATGCTGTAGGGGATGTTTTGGGGGTTCCTCCCTTAATGCTTCACCAGTCACCAACCAACAATGCAGTGTGTGGCAGTGGGAAATTGCCTCTAAATCTTCTGAATGAAAATGAGAGCCAAAATATTTTGCCTTTTACAAACAGAGACAGAAGAGTAAAGTGGATGTTAGCCTAAAATACAGCAGCAAAAGCTGAAGGAGGGAGGAAAAAACCAGTGTTTGGACAAGGGTTCCTGCACTGCAGGTCTGTGTACTTCAACTGCTTTAAGATAACTTCTTACGTACCCTTTCACTGGGGAGTGAATGCAAGGTTAGGATTACCCATATGATTTTATTGTCCCTGCGGAAAGGGTGTAGAGGCGAACTACTGTAAGTTAAGAGCCCTTTGCAAAACAGTTCAATTATTAACATGCCTTCAGAGGTGTGTTATGTGAGCATCACAAATTTTATTGGCTTCCTGTGTTCAAAGAACTAACTGTGAGCAGGATTACAGTGATATCTTAGATGCTGGTTAAAACGTTCTCTCAAAACCCCTGACATTGTCTTCTAATCAATTTAACGTTTTAATCAACAAGCATACACAGTGGTGAACTTGGCACAAGTGACCTATTCAGGCAGGACTTCTCCCGGTGTATTTTAAGGAGTACTTCAGCATGTCTGAGAAATGAGAAGCAAACACACCAGGGAAATGTGGAAATAGGCCTGTACTCCTGTGCTAGGGTGTAAAAGGAAAATGCTGCTGTAATCACCAAGGTGCCTTTTCTGAGGAACAGTTGGTAGCCAGTTAATCCTGCTTTTGCAGCCATGCCTGATTCTTACTGTTTATGTCGGATAAGAAGGCAAGAGGACAGCCCACTCCTGCTCTCTTTGCAGCGCCTCTGCTTGCGTATGCATGTTAAGTGGGAGGGAGACAAGGAGAATCCCCACCTCCAAAACTTTGTGTGTGCTTTGAGAGAGACGTTTCTACTTCTTTGACTTGGAAAGTGGCCCTCGGTGCTTATATTTGGACACACATTCACCAAAATCCTAGTGACAGTCGATGCCCTTACAGTTCTGCATGGGTGATTAAGATGGTAGCATTCATTTGAGAACACATTTGAGCATCAGTGAAAGAAATGACAGGCTCTTTCTGGAAATCCTGTGGGTTCTGCAAGCTGTAGTCTGTTTAAATGCATTTGTTAAAGGTGCAGCTTCAACTCAGCCTGTCCTCAGCTTGGGGTGGGTGGATGTGCATGCATGCACGTGCATGCATGCACGTGCAGGTTATGATGGATTGGGTCAGAGGATTGGAAATGCTGCACGATACACCATGAATAAGCTAGAGCTGCTCTGCGGGGTGTTGCAGAGGGCTCTGGACAGGTACTTCTTGCCCATCCTGTGATGTGGAGAACACGACTGGCTGGCATCTTCAGGAACCGATAGCATCAAAACCATCAGAAATGCTTTTTAGCTGATGCTTCTGTGTCAAAGAAACGTTCAAGGTATTAAAAACAAGTGGTATCACAGAGTTGAATGCTGTCATCTTGTGTGCTAGAACAGAAGCGTGCTTCTCTTGTGCCATGATGCCTTGCTACTGCTGAACAGCTCCAGGAATGGAGCTCCTTGGTAGATCCTTTGGGCTCTGCCTTGCTGGGTGTGTTGGTGTCTGCGCACCAGCCTGCACCCCATTGCCTCTTGGATCTTGGTATCGAGTCCAGGAGCTTCCAGCAGGGACACAGGCAGTGTTGTGGCAGCTGATGGGCGGCTTTGGGGCATTGTGAAACTTGGCAGGGATGAGTGCCTGAGAGCACTCTGACGTGTTTGGGAGGGTGGCTGTTGTCAGGAGATAAGAGTGCGGTTACTCACCAGAACAGGGCCTTCCCCCTTTATCTCCCTTACTGGAGACTGGAGGGTGTTTGTGGGGTGGGTGGCAAGCATAAGCTGTGGCCTGAGCAGTCCTGCCTGCTGCTGCTGGCCCTAGCACGTGGCTGTGCACGAGGCTGGTGTCTGCAGAGCAGTTGGAGGGGATGGAGAGAAGCCTGTCACCATCGTGCCGCCCCTGGTGGATTTTGTTTAAGTGCATTTCAATTTTATGTTTTATCTTCGCTTCTGTGTGACTGCTTTCTCTATTGTAAAGCTATCTTGAAGACCCGGAGAAAAGGCTTTTGTCCCTCCCCCTGCATCAACTTGCTTGTTATCTCTTCTGATGCCTGGATCAGAGCCTGGGTGACTTTACCATCTCCTGCCAGAGAGAGTTTTGGGAAGGCTGCCGCGCACAGTAGCGGAGCTACTCTCTGTGTGATGCCACAAAGTAGGAGCAGAAGCACTCCAGCCCCCCTCCAGATCCAACAAATGCTGCTATAGGCCTCGTATGGACACAGGGTTCATCTGTGTTTCTGTGACTTTTGGGAAACGCTGTCTTTGAAGCGCAGCTGCCTAGGTTAGCACAGTGCTTTACAGCATATTCCAACTACTGGTAGATCTTGAGGCAATCTTCACGTTATAGTCACGGTAATGCTTTTAATAGGAGGCTATGTGATAGCACTGCTTTCTTAACACATAATAATAATTATATATATATTTTTTATAGTGACTCTTATGACTACGTGAGCAGCAGCCAGCAGCAGGTCTTCTGGGCTTTGACTCTCATAGTCACAGTGAGCTTCTAACCCAATGAACCAAGTTCTCTGGGTAGGAAGGCAATTTCAAGTAAGTAAGTGAATTTTGTGTTGTTAAGGACTTGTGTTTTGGAGCAGTGCGCTTCTTAATAAGTTGTTTATTGTAAGCTGATGTTATATGCGACCTGAATTTGGATTAATTCTTGTTTTGGATTTGCACTGGCAGGTAACCATTTCTGCTTTGGTTTAATCATTTTTCGTGTGTGTGCCAACGGCAGCCTTCAGCACTGGCAGTCTGTGGTCCTCGCTTGTGTATTTGTAACGTCTGATTTAATGTCCTCCAGCTGCATGGCAGTGTTTCATTTGGCACCTGTGCTGCCTGGTTGCTTTAAGGGAGGCTTTCATTCAATGACATAGCTTACTAGCAAATATATAATGATTCACTACATTTTATGTTAGCTTAGACACTAAGTGCTAGCCTGGTGCTTTCTCTCCATTCAAGAAAACAGTCCAACTCCAGCACTAAACTGTACAATCTTAGAGAGTCAGCTGAAGGATGTGTTAGATTGGTTCTTTTTTCCTTCCAGTTCAGAATAACTGAGAACAAAACTTCAGAGGATACAGTTGTGTATAAATACTACAAAAAGACTACATATAAGGAAATTTTTGCCCTTCTGGCTGTTGAAGCCTGTGATATACAGGGTAGACGGCCAGACTGGTGGTTGGAATGCCTGGTTTCTGTTCCCAGTTTTGGCTTTGACGTAGATGAATGACCTGCAAAGGAAAAATAAATTGGGCGTGTGCCCTTTTTTTGTTGCTTGTAGTTGTGTTTTGTTTTGTTTTTCTTTCAGTAATCCTTTGAAGCTGTGCAAGGATTTGCTGAGAGGTATCATTTAAGATTCTTTCATGGTTTTGTTGGGTTTGATCTCTGTAGAAAGGCCCGTGACTAATGTAAGAGCTACAGAGGGAGGTATCGTAAGAACTGGAAAATAAAAGCAGGAACTATTGAGCATAGACATTTTTGAGGAAAAAAAAGATGTATTTTAAACAGTCATTTGTTTGTGTGCAACCCTAGTGACTAGCATATTGAATGAAACAAGTTTTTGGTGCCCTCAGCTCTTAGTTGGAAAAGCTGCTTCCTTTTTCTCTAGATGCTCTTGAAAATCGGTGAGACTAAACTGGCTGGTCCTGCATGGCCTCAGTGACAGAGCAGAAGAGCAACTCTTGTGGTTCTGCCTAATCCGGTTGTAATTCTTCCTGTGGGTGCCCCAAGCAAACTTGTTTTTAGAAAAATTGGTTTTAGCACCTTTCCTGCAGAGGTCCCAGTGCTGTGCACCTCTAAATCTCAAGTGTCGTGCACTAAAGTATTAAATAGTGCTTCCACAGATAGTGTAGGAAATAGGGTCAGTGAACAGAAATAATGAGAAAAATACTGTGACTAAAAATCAGCAATGCTAAAATTGAGAAACTTTATTTATTTTTTTGCTGCATGTAATACTAATTACTTGGGGCACAGGTTAGTTTTGGAGTTGCTGCTTTCTGAAAGCTGACATCTATTTGACAGTTGTTCTAGACCAGAAATTTGAGACCGTTTTCGAGTCCTGAAACCTTTCTGTTTCCCCAAACGTATAAATACTGAGAGTGGAAGACACCTTTACCCCAGGCAGCAGAAGCTCCCCTCACTGTATTGATTCACCTTTTATTTCCTCTGGGTTCAATGCACAGATGCTATGAATAATGTAGTCATCTACTTCTTGAGTTAAATGCAGATTAAATAGGGGTTGAATATTATTACTGCACATATAGTGCAAGAGATGTGAGGTTGATTTGTTCCTGCTAAAAGAGAAAGGTTCAAACCAGGCACTGTTGGGCACGTGGCACAACTTTGTGATTTATGTTGAGAAATTACTCGCAGATGCATTGGTATCTTTGACTTCTGTGTGATTTGTGTACTTGTCTCAGTATATGACAGTGGATGCTCCAAACTCAGAGGGTCACAAAGTACCTGTTGCTGAAATCTAGGGGTCTAATATGGCAGAATAACAAGATTCTGCTGGCTCTTCAATGATGTTTATTTTGTGAATCGGTCATAAAAACAACCCTGTCCTCAACTGTTAGCTTTGCAGAACTTGAGCCTTAAAATAATCCAGGAAGCCTTTTGTTACATAAACATAACTCATCCTTCAGCTTGGTGCTATACTTGCTTGCTGCATATGCTTTAAAATTTAAACTGTGGCGTCTTGGAAGCAGAAACCCTCCCAAATTTTTATGTAGCACTTCATGTTCTGACCGTAGCAGCCCTCTCCACGTGGAGAGCAAAGCAAATGATTGCTGCATCATCAGTGTAACAGTGACTGTTGAAAGCAGATATTGTGCCGTGTAAAGCACTTTTGTGGCTGGAACTGAACTTCTCTTGATGATTCTTGTTTAAACTTACTGCTAACAGGTATGCTTATACCTACCGTATTTAATTCCACAGGAGTAGACCTTCCAGGTATGTGGTATCTTTCTGTAAATATTGCTTCTACCAAGCAACTTGGGCAAAAAAAAAAAAAAAAAAAAAGGAAGTGTATGAATATGGCGAGGGATTGGAATAGTTAAAATTAAATTCCAGTGCAGACTACATGGTGGTTTAACAGCCATGGGATTTTCAGCCATTAGATTTCCCAATTAAATGAGCAACAGTTGGCTAGAACAGGTGCTCTAAAAGAAAAAAAAAAAAGTGAAATGTCAAATGCATGGGAGATAATCTCCATTAAAAGTGCTGTCTGTGGCTTCTGGGTGTTGTCTTGCACACGTAAGAGCACCTTGGGGAAAACTATTAATCACGTAACTGACTGCAAATTTAGGGGTTTTGTGGCATTGACTTCTTAAGTGATTACTTTGCTGCCAGGGATGACTGAGCTTGAAGCTGCCGATGAGTCTGGAGGTGATCCAAAACGAAAGGTTTAACTGAGCTTTGGAGCAGGTATTTTGTGCCCTTCACCTGGTTTGTTCGAGTTGATCCGATTTGACTCTGGTATCTTCCCTAGCCTTTGCTACTTATTTAATATGTCTGGTTCTCAGCAAGTGGGTACCACAAAGCAGGTTGCTGTCAATAGTTCGTGTTGTTTCCCCATTTGTTTTCCCTTAAACACAGAGCTTGGGAAAGGCAAAAGGTGCAACAGCAGGAAGTGACTGCTGCTTATGGAAACAGGCTGTACCTGCCCAGGGTACTCCTTAATCCAGAGAATGAATCTTCCTTCTTGAGATTGTTTGTCAACTGCGTTAGCAATGACTGGCCCTTTGTCCTGGGGCATTGCTCTGAGGTTGATTCACAGCTTATAGAAAAGAGAAAATGAGCTTTACGTTATGCTGTGGATCTTCTGCTGGTGCTCCTTCTGGCTTTGGCTGAACCATTGCTACTGATCAGTTCCCACGTATATACCTGAGCCTTTGGTTGGGCTTGGCCACTGCCTGGCTGCTTCCAAGTGCCTGAGCATCTACCTGGCACACCTGGGGGTGGGGCAGGACTCTAGGCAAGCACTGAAGCTCCTCATAGCCCCAGCCGTGCTCTGCTTGAGGAGCAAATGTCTGTACATGCAGGCTCTGTCTGAAGGGCATTTAGTGCAATGAAGTACAGCACAGCTTTTTTGCAACTTTTTTCACTTCCTTTGGAGGCTGAGCATACGCTCAGGGCTGCTCCCTGTGGCTCTTCCTCCATCTCTTAGCATGCAGATGAAATTCCAACTATTATGTTACTAACAGCCTAGTGCAAATGTTATTTTGTGCTGAAGCTGTTCTGGAAATGGTTCAAAATGTGTTGTTTACATCTTGCCGGTCTCTAATTGTGCTTTGCTCCCTGGCTGCGAGTTAGAAATGTAAAGACTAAGCACGTTTGGCTTGCAGTTTGGAGTGATACTCTGCATTTATATCTGGTCTCTTTGCGTTCAGAAAACTTGCATTCAAAGCATTTGAAGCATAATCAGGCCATCCTTGTAGTCTGCAACCCAGGCAGACTACAGCCTGGTGATACTTGTAGGCTCTTTTGTCTTTTTGGAAGCTGTATTATTAATCTGTTGTTTTCCCCCAACTTCAATCATGTGAGGTATCCAGCACGCTGTATTCCCATGTTGAATTAGACCCTACTAAATAGCTTTCTTATCAGAGACTCTTATGGCCTCATTTTGCACATTATTTTAGCAATGGACATAGCTGTTCTAAACTAGTCTGTGGCTTTGCAGTTTTATTATTCCACAGATCATATGGTTATCAGGATTCTTACACAAGATGCTTTCTTTCAGTTCATTTAATTGTTTTTCTGTGTTCACATGGATCTGTGTTTGCAGGATGCCTTAAAACAAGAATTTTTTTTTCTGTCCTTTGCTTCTTCCCCCTTCCTCTGCTGTCCCCATTTCCATTGAAGAGTTGAAAGACTGTTAACAGCTGTTTTGACAGGAGATTTGCATGTACTTCTTAGGAAGCTAATATGTTGTAGCTGATGTATTTTGCTCCATGGTGATAGATATGTAGAAAAGGATGGGTAGAGTATTGGGTTTTAAAACGTTGAAGGATTTTACAGTCCCTACTGAGGATGTCTGCTCTGTCACCAAAGTCCTCTGTGGCTGTCCTAGTTGTTCAAATCGTGTGTGCATCCAAGCTACATCAAATTTTTGCTAGGCAAATCTAAATATCATCTTCTTTAGAGCACTCTCCTGCCTTGAGGCTACTCCCTGCCATTTTCTGGGTTGTGGAGCTCTTCATTTCAGCTGTCTCCTGACACTGATGAATTGTTAAATTCCCCAAGCTTTACTAATAGTTTCTTGGAATGCTCATGTAAATATAGCCCTGGAAGCACCCTTACCTGTACAGCACGTCATGAAGGGTGAGTGGCAGCAGAGGTGAGAAACACGCTTTGCACAAACGCTGTTTTTAGTGTTCCGATATGCTAACTCTGCTTGCAGAGTTGCTTTAGGTGTTTGGTAGAAGCTGTCAGCAACCCAAATTAGGCCAATGCCCTCCTCAGCCCAATGCAGCTACTTGCCTGCCCCCTGCCAAAGATTTGGATGGTCTGCATCTGCCAGCACAACCGCCCTTTCATTGTGCTGGTTTGTCCGACTCTGTCTGCTCCAAAAATAATAATCCTGCATGAGAAACATTTAAATGAAGCCAGCAGCAGATGTGAAATGGAGTGCTGTAGACAAGGCAGAGGTAGGATAACAGGTCTGGGCATAGCAGGAACAGGGAAAGCATGTGTCTCAGCTGAAATCAATTACAACACCTAGCCTGCTCTTCCGCTTCATATATTTGTCTTCTGTGTTTCAGTCTTCTGTGAAGTTTCTGTGGGCAGGCAGCTGAAAAACAAGAATGTAGAGACACTGATTCTGATTTTTGCATTGCTGTACAGTTTTTGCTGATTCTCTTCCTGTCTTCAGACAGTTTATCTGGCAAACCTACTGCTAAATGGATGATCTAATTCCCAGTGAATTCTGTGATCTTAAATATTACCCTGCATCACAGAAATTATTTGAAAAGTGGTGTGTATTCTTCAAGCTGTCGGTTGTCTTTCAGCATCCTCTCGGTGTTCTTTCATCTGTTGCTCGTTCTGAAGCTGAGATGAACTTACCTGTCAGCAGTTACAAGGCCGTCTCTTCTTGTCTCCTGCTCCTTAATCACAGCTGTACCTCGCAGTTTAAATGTTGTTTACAGAGGAGATACGGCAAGTAGCTGTGTTGTAGCTGCTCCTTCTCTAAACGTTTTTTTTCATACTCCAGTAATATTCAGCACAAGGTTGTGTTTGTGCTCTGTAAGGATGTCAGCTTGCTTTTGGTTTGCAAAGCCAACACGTGGTCTCTCTTTGTCACTGCTAAGGACTAATTAATACTATGGGCAAGTCTATCAAAACTAAAGGACATCTCTGTCCATAAGTCACTGCTAGCTTTGAAGTATCAGTTAGGTTTGGGGTTTGCTGGCAAGGTGGTAACAGCTTCGAGCCACATATGGGTTCTTCTAAGTGATCTGTTTTTAGAGCAATAGTCGTGATAGTTTAAGATACTTGATCACAAATATCATAACCACAAAATTGCAACTTGTGTACAAAAATACACCAATTTTTGCCAGATTTCATCAAAGAGTTCTGTTGAGATACAGGTTGTGTAACGAATAGACAGCACCCTCATTGGATTTTAATGTTACCTGATATGCTATGAATGCCATGCTAAAATTATGAAATGCAGGAGCATACCACAAGGATAAAGAGCTTAACACTTTTGTGACTGTTACTTGGCCACATTCTGTAGGATTCAGACTTACAGACTGCATCAGGCCGTGCTTTAGCTCCTGTTTGCTGAGCTGAAGCAGCTGGTATGCAAGGGAGCTCATTCTGTGTGGAGGGGAAAGTACATTGGGTACTTGGCTTCATGGCTTGAATTCATCACTGCTCGCACACACAACCGCCTAGCAGAAAGGTGAGGGGGTAACAACAGATAAGATGTTTGCATTTCTTCACTGTCAAGAAGTGGCTTAGTTAGGAGGCTTTAATTGGAGCCTTGAATGCAGCCTTGATACTTGCAGTCTTTAAATACATACAGCTGACTTCAAATCAGCATAGCTTGTGCATGGTGTATCGGTCTGGCATGTGGCATTCTTGTCCTAAAGCAACATTTGATGAGAAGTACCTCGTCCTCCCTCCCAGCACAGTGTGAAGTGCCACTTCTGGTCTGGCCAGAACTGTAAGGAGGGCTTAAGGTAAGGCAAGGGAAGGCAGCTGCTTTTTGGCAATTTCTGGCATAACAACATTCATCTTCATCTGTGTTTGATCAAAGATGGAAGGCACAGTAACCCTGTGTGTGCCCTGCTCGTGCTTTGCTTCTTGCTGTTCAGAGATGGGATTCTGGGGGCGGAGGGTTTAATTTAGCTGTTCATAAGGAGGGTGTGCAAGACAGCATACACTGAAACAAGAGACACTGATGTTAGCTGGAGTGCTTTCTGGTGGCTGTTGAATTGTTACAAACCCAAGAAGTAGCCAGAAAATCTCTTTTCACAGGCTTCTTCTCTTATGGAGTTCTGTGTCATCTGCTTTCCTTATCTTGATGGAGTGACTGGGAGGGAGAGGTGAGGCCAACTTCCTGCAAATTTCTCTCCCACTGTAGGGAACAACCAAGTGCAGAAGAACTGCTGGATTCTCAGTCATCTTTTTGAGTCTGCAGTGGCAGCAGGGAGGCACAGAGGCTGCGATGAAAATGGGAGTCGAGTTGTGAAGCTTGCACAGAAAGAGTACAGAGTAATTCAGGATACGGGAGAGTCTTGAGGAGGAGTGTAGAGCTTGGCAAACTATCTCATTGCTCCTTCCCTGTCTTTTACCCTTGCTTGAGCTGCTTGGACCCCAATGAAAAGGGCGCACTGGAAGCAGTCAGTATGGCTAGCCACTGAAAGCCATGCATCTGCCAAATAGGAATCTTGGTCCTGTCTCTCACAGTGATGTCCCCAGGTATTTTAGTTTTGTGTTTTCGAAGTCCCGCCATGCATCTCAACTCTGTTACATTCATTTGTAGATAAATTGTTTCATGTCTTCCACGTTTTTGGCTGTTGAGCTGTTCAAGAGTACATCCAGTGTCAGTAGCCGGCAGTCCCTGTACATTGTGAATGTGGGATGGAGAAGGGAAGGGAGCATCCAACAGCCAGATTGAGGGAGAGGAGGTAAGAGCTGGTGAGACTCTCCTGAGGGGTAGCCTTAGGCCAGGCAGTGCCTTTTCCAAGGCCTCATTCCCATAATTTTAATTTTACAAGGGAGGACTTGTGGAAACCTGAAATTCAAGACCAGGATGTGGAGTCCCAAGAGCAAGTTCCTGGACCTGTTGATGTAATCTCTCATTCTTTCCTAAAGTGAGGCATTTGATGCTCACTTATGAGTGAAAGTCTTGTTATCACTGCAACCAGATCAATCCTGTCTATTCCAAACACTGTCACAAACAGTGCAGCAGGAGTGCCAGACAGACTGGCCTAAGAAAGAGCTTTATTTTCACTCCACAGCCTTGCAAGGTAGATGAGAAGCCTAAGAATTTTTTTCTTAAGTGAACTTGCATCAACACTCATGCAGATTGTTGTCTGCATCCTGCTACTGCTTGCTTGTGCAAGGTTCATTGTTGCTGCACAAGTCACACTACAGCTGAAGTTCTTCCTCTAGCCACTGCTTGTTGGAGAAATGTCCACTTAAGTTGTGTTTTTTTTTTTTTTTAACATTTCTGTGCTGATTGCTGAGTTTTAGCAGGAAAATATTTCTATTCGGCCAGTGGTGATTTGGGGTTGACTGAAAATAAGTGCTTCAAAGCAGATCTGTACTGACACTTTGTGTTGGGAGGAATTTGCAGTTTCAGGTACTGAACCCTGGGGAAAAAAAAAATACTTCCTGGCAGGAATTTTGGGATACAGCCCTGCCCCTTGGCAAGCTGTGCCTAACATGGCACAAAATATAGTGGGTGTGCTGCTCCCACGTGAAGAGAGGAAGCAAGCATGTGTCCAGCCTAGAGGAGGTGAAGAATCTGGTATACGGTGAGAGGTTAGTGACGCTGCAAAGTAGCTAAGGGTAACTAAAAACAAACAAACAACAAGAACAACACCACAAAAAAGAGGTTTTTCCTGTGCGCATCAATACAGGTCATTTTGCTGATACTATATCAGGAAATAATAAATACAAAGAGGGAGGAAGGCTTTAATTTTATTCTTATTTAATTTGGAGAGCTGCACAACAGCCAGAAAGGCAAAGAAGGTAATGAATGTTCCTGAGAACAAAACAACAAGCTACTGCTAAATATATATACATTTTAAATATATTTTATAAATGTATTTGTATATCCATGATTCCCTGCGTCCTCAATGCCAGCTGCTCTACCATCTCAAAAAAAAAAAAAAAAAAAAAGGAAAGTGTGGCAAAGGATGATGAAGGTAATCAAAGGCACACAGCAGCTTTTGTATAAGAGGAGCTGTATAAACTTTGGCTCTACATCTTGGAGAAGAAATGGTTGTGAGTGGAGGAAGTGAGAAGAGGAATGTTATGAAAAGCATGAGTAGAGCATGACTCTGCTCAGGCCCTCACCATTCAAAAAAAAAGCAGCCTCAAATAAAATGAGGAAGCAACAAGCTTATAACAAGGGAAAGTTTTTTTCTTTGAGTAATGCTTTCTTTTCAGTGGTGTGCAGTTAAGTGTGGGTATTCCCTGCTGCAGGTGCTGGAAGAGCAGAGGTTGAAAGGAGATAGGATAAAATCTAGCTGTGTCTATTAAAGATGGCATCTCCTGGCTCAGAGAGAGAGGCTACTGAAGCAATGTTTTAGAGGAAGGTAGTGTCTTCTTTGCTAAACTTGCTACAGAAGCATGAAATTTAATTTTATATGTATGTAATTAACTATGTTTTCAAATGCCGTGTCATATCTATTTGTGCTAACACTGGGGCTGCAAGTTGGAGGAGCAGATTAGATGTGGGAACTCTTGGCTTCTTCATGATTTGAATTTCTTGGAAGCTAATGAGAAACAGGCATGTAGAGGCAAATGATTCAGGTGATCAGAAGTTGGCATTTAGCTTCAGGTTATAGCTGAAGGGATTGCACTGCTGAAGTCACCTGGGCAGTGAGGAGGGGAAAGGTTTCCTGCACAGCACACTGCTTGGAACTACCGGGTATGTTTTACTCAGCTACTGTGTAAAACCACCAAATTTCTCAGATTCTGGGGCTTGGCAGTGTGTGGGTGTTGGAGGCTCTAGTAGAAGGAGAATAGAGATGGAAGAAAGTCCTTCGGAGGGGATTTGATGTGCTAGAAAGAAATTGGCAGCTATAAACTGTGAACCACTTACCATTTTGTGTAGAGAGGAAAGACTGAGGAGGAGATGTTTAAAAATTTATGCTGGACTGGCTGGGGTGAAAACCCAAGTGCGGGTAAGGATGGAGCTTACAGGCACACAAACAGCAGCTTTGCAGCGACATAGAGCTGAATAGCGATGCCCTGAAGCTGGAGAAGGCAGTGGCAGCATGCTGGATGAGTCTCAGTTCACAACAGGCTTCATCCTAAGGCATGGATTCAGTGACCTGCTTGGCAACCTCACGAGCAGATATGTAGTGATTTATCCCTCGTCTGATCCCTTCTCTGTCTCTGGTGCTCTCTGATTGCTCTTGTCTATTGCAATGAAGGGGCCTCAGCTGTCTTTTCGAGTGAGGTACAAAGCTGTTGACCTGCTTCGCTTCCTGTAAAAAACAAGTGGTAGTTCTTAAGACAGTAAGAACAGGATTTCTGAATGTGCTTGGACTGAATTTGCTACGAGGAACTGAAAAAGTGTAAAAGGTGAGTGACAGGAAAGCGTGTATTTATTGCACAGTGACAGTAGATTCATAGCTTAATTTATAAATATTATTTATATATATAGCTATAAGCAGTTAGGAAATCGGATTTAAAAGCCTAAACTTTGCTATAATCTAAAGATCTTTCTACTTTTTTTTTTTTTTCTATCCCATCTGCTGAGTTCTTCACTCAGGGCTGAGACGTCACATGGCAGCAAGAGAGCCATGAGAAGTGATGCATCTTGGTATCCCATGGTAACTCTCTTCCTTCATTTTTAGCTCGTTTGCTTTGCTACCGAACAGAATAACCTGACTGTGGGATAAGATTTGCTTTGCTCAAAAAAGGTGAGGGTTAAGATGTGATGTTTTTACTCACCAAAATGATTTGCCTGTGGTAATCCCAACTGGCCTTTACAAAATAAAACAAACCCAGAAAACCCAGAAAACTAGGTGCTCACCAGCCTAATTTCTCAACCTGCACGAAGCTTTGGGGGGGGCTTTTGCTGTGCGTTTGCCATTCAGGATGTTGAAGCTTGTGTGAGAAACTTGCAAACCACAAGTATATCTCCTACAAGCATCTGTTGGGCTCAGAGGTAAAACATGCAGCAAAGCTATATTTGCAGTTTGAGTCTTACAGTTAGCAGGTTTTGCTGCTGGAAACTTGTTAGGTGATTTTTTTTCTTTTAAACTCCATCATCTTTTTAGCTGTTTTATATAGTTACTGACTTGATCTTTAATTAGCAACATTTAACATATCTTAGAAGAAAAGCTCTTGGTTTTGCATTCGGATGTGTTGATATTATTTAGGATTCTGCTTTTGTTTTTTAAAATGTATTGCTTACACCCATTTTCTGTTCTACACCTAAATATTTACTGCTACCTATATTGTATCCAAAGAGCAGCAGTACCATCTGTCAGCCAATGCTGCAAAAGCAGTAGCTCCTCGCCTAATTGAAAAGTGTCTGGTGTTTGAAGTGCATGGGAGACTTTGAACCCATTGTGTGTCCTGCTTCCGAGCTCTGCTGGACTCTTTGTAACTGCTTCCTTAGTACAAGCCCCTTTAAAACCTAATAAACCTGGCCGAACTTTTCCCTGTAAAATCAAATTTTTTTGCTTTGGGGGATGGTATAGTTATCAGAGCAAAGAATTAAGCAGGGCTCTGACAAAAGGGCTCTTGCTGCTAGGTGGCTTGCACAGACTGGAGGAGCTGTGGCAGAGCTTTGCTGCCTGGCAGGGATGTGTTTGCTGTGGCTGCAGTTAGGAGCAGGTTGATGTCGTTTCGGTTCCTGTGGCAGAGAGGTAAAGCAGAAGTTCTGGGAGCAAAGGCACCACCAGCGCATAGCAATGACTCATTTTGGGGCTCCTTTTCTTTGCTGCACTTGACAGGGCGAGTACAGCCAGGACAGTTCTGTGCAAGGAGGCTTGGAGAAGTAGCTTTGACCAAGTTTCGGCTTCCTGGATGTGGCGGGTGGTTGAACTGCGTGATGCTTGCTCTCAGCAGGCTGCTGAGCTGTCCTCTGGCACACAACATACATAGAGGCACACGCACAGCTGGAAGCATTACACAGCCCCTCTGGTCTGCGTGGGCTCTTTGTAGCGGTGCCAGTGCAGGGGAGGGAGGCTCAGCCCAGGTATTTGGTGCTGGGTCGCATGCGCTGGCTTTGCAGCTCCGTGCGGCCTTGCGCTCGCTGGAGCTGGGCACTCATAGCAGGAGTGCAATGTGCTTCCTTCCGAACGACGGGCGGCTTGTGGCACCCAAAAACAGCAGGGAAAGAATCACTCCTCTAACTGCAGGAGAAAAGCAAGTCTGTTTACAGCAGGAATCAGAGAGAGTTTATTAAATTGCACTTGACTTTTTCCCCTGCATTTTCTGCATAGAATATTAGAATATGATGATTGAAGCATGAATTGCTTAGGCAGCTGAAGTGCTTGGCCTTTCTTTTAGCTGTTAATTGAAGTAGCTCTGACTTAGTGTAAAAAAAAAAAAAAAAAAAAAGGCAAAAGAAAAAAAACTATACCTTTCCAAGGGTGAAAGCATGTGCTTCTTATTTTGAGAGCAGATTTCTGCAAGTCTGTGAGCATATTTACCAAGCTGACTCTTACATCTGCAAAAACATCTAGCAAAACAAAAGCATCTCATACATCTGCTTTTTTTTTGTTGTTGTTCCGTCACTTGGATTATAGCATTGAATTGCCAATACTCATTGGAAATTGAGAGAGCTCAGGAGTCCTTCCCAGACTGGCCTGTCCTTCCTGGCAGCAGGGGAGAAGGAAATGAACTAAAGAAAAAGAACTGAGTTTCCAGTGCAATGAAGTAATAAAGAGCAGTATAGCACAAGTATGATGTGGAAAGTGATGTAATGTGAATAATATTAAGAGTATGCAACCATTGACTGTGCTGGAAACAAAAGTAAGTGTCAGGAGAAAGACAGGGAGTTTAAAGTCCATGGCTAAAGATTTCTAACACAAACAATAGGAAGTTTGCTTCTCAGGACAGAAAATCATATGTATGTTCAAAGGCAAGAGGAATAACATCCTTTGAAGATGAGCAGTTTGTGTGGATATGGGTTCAGTGTCTGAGGACTGCTACCTTGTAATCAGAAGTTTATAATTTAAATGTTTAAGTAAATGTAGAATATTTAATAGGTAGAGAAGGTATCTTCATCTAGATAAGATTAAAAACTGTATCAGCTACCTTGCAGTCCAGTTTGTCATTCTTTTTCCCACCAAAAGCCTGTGCTTTCACCTCCAGTATTTCCTGCTGCTCACATATATCAGCCAGGCTTTGGAAGCTGCCTGCAGTGATTGCTTGTACCTGCTGAACTGCTGATGCTTGGTCTGTCTTGAAATGGTTAACAATATGCTGTTTACTCACTATCATCTGATGCAAAATACTACTATGCCACTGTTGGAGGAATGCAGCACTGAAATTAGCTTCCCACTTGAGGAAACTGGAGATTGCAGCTGCAGTTTGAGAAGTTGGAGCTGGAGGAAGGAGGACTGTGTGGTGTATAGCAAAGAGAATTGATATGGGGATCTTACATTTATGTGGGGAGCTGCATCTGAAATGGTGTGAGCAGGCTGCAATGTTTGTTGTTTTTTTTCCCAACAAACGTCTGTAACTTTTCTCTGGTATTGTCTCATGGCCTAGGCTCCTTTAAATATTTTATTATTGCATTTCGTTGGTACTGCTGAGGTTTTGAGTTACTGTGTGGGAAAGTGCTGTTACACTGATGATATACTTAAATTTTTGCTGTGCTGTGAAGGTCCTTGTGGTAGCTTTTGCATTTTTATTTTTAGAGCTATGGTTATGTCGGTTTATGGCTTAAAAGAAACCAGCAGGGGTGAGGAGGAACCCTCCAAACAAGCCAAACTGTCAGCAGCAGCAAAGCTACAGTGCTTTGGCATAGTGGGAGGGCAAGACCTTGTAGCAGCACAGATAGGAAATGGCTAAGGAAATGAGGTCCCTAGCTGCTCTGCTTGGGCTGTGCTAATGTCCTCTCACCACGGAGAATTGCTGTGGTCTCCTCCCTCGCTTAGAAAATAGCATAACAGAGGGAAACCCTGGAGCAGAGGGGTCAGCTCTGGAGATGGCCAGGGAAGGAATGGTGCAGAACATCTGGGTCGGAAGGGCAGAGGCCTGCCCTGCACCTTGGGAGTAGTGAGATGACGAGAGAACTCTGTGGGACCCAGACAGGCAGAGAAGATTCCCCCTGGGATCATCGCCCTTTTGGGCTGTAGGTCAGGGGGAAGATGAGCCCCTGCACAGACATCACCTGCTGTTGCTTTGTCTCCATGCATATTCTGCAGATTTGTAACAGGGGAATTCAGCTTTTATATTGCAAGGAATGCCTGTTCGTGTAGCAGGTAGAACAAAACAAGGAGCAGCTATTGTAATAAGGTGAGTATCTGGCTCCTGTGAAGTGTTGACTACAGAAAGTACAGAGAGGTGTATTATCCGTCTTACGGGACTCCATCAGACTGTGTGTGGTGAGCTTTTTTTTTTTTTTTTTTTGGACCACACAGCAGGCCAAGGAATAAAAGGTAGATGCTGGTTTGGTCAGAATTGCTGGGGAAAGCCTTTTGGCAAGAGCACAGTGCTGTCTGCAAGTGAGGCTTAGCCTTGCAGGCAGCTGGGTCACTGAGGGACAGGCCGGTTCTTCATCGGTGGTGGTTTTTTGTTTTACCATTGGCCTCAAAACACACCGTCACGTGTCTGAGTTGCACCTAGGGAATTACCTCTGTAGGAATTAAAATTAAGAACAAATCATTTGTCCAGTAGATCTGCAGCTTTCTTTTCTTTGTGCTTCCAGCCAGAGATCCTGGACTTATTCTAGTCCATGGGAAGACTTCTTATACTGCTGTGATCAACATCTGCAGGTAATAACAGCTGCATGAAGAGGTGTAGCACTGGGAGGAATGTCCACAGGTAATGCCAGTGGTGCAGAAGGTCTGTCCTTGAGCTGATACCACTTAAGTTGGCTGGTCTGGTCTGCACAAGGGAGGACTTGAGCTGTTCCCTCTAACATTTTTATGGTCTGTCGCTGGAAACTGCGGAGCTGGGCAGGAAACTTGCTGAACCTTGACAGCGTAGCTGGCTTTGATGCGTGAAGATGAAAGGAGAAGGCTTGAGGAGAAGCTCAAAAGCATCCCAAAGGATGCTTCTGGAGAGTTTGGGTGGATGAAATGGCTCTGCAGGGACTGACAGAGCCCGTATGAGCCCAGATATAATTATTCGAAAAAGCCTATGGCAGAGTTGTACTGGAGTGGGGAACTGTACTGTATTTTGACATGGAAAGTCAAGGAAATGGGGTTTTTGTTCCCCACTATGTGTTATAATAGTGGTGGAGGATTTCTGTTGGAATCTCTTACTTCCTGTGGGAATCTGTGTCTCCTTCCTTTCTGCTGGGCTTGATTTCCTGCACAGTCTGGTCAACACTGTGGTGTAATTTACTGCTTCCAGTAACAAGAAGTTAAACAGTGATTTAAAATAAAAATAAAAGTCCCTGGAGCTCTGAATGACTTTCTGAAATAGTACAAGCAGGAGAGAATCCGTATGTGGATTATTTGGTCTCTGGGGTTTTAGACTTTATTTATTGGTCCTAAAAATGTCCAGAGGCTAAAATTAGAATGGCAGTCTGTAATAAACCTTTACCAGTGAACCTTGGCGGTCATCTGTCATTTAGCACTGAGAGCCCTGGAAGGCCGTGGACCATTTTTGGATGCTGAAGTGAAACTGTGAGCACAGCTGCTCAGCCTAGCATCAGGGAGTGAAAGAGATCTTGTTAACTTTTTGCTCTCTTTCCCTCTCCCCCCCCCCCCCCCCAACCTGTTTGTTTGAGATGCATAATGCCTGCAGAAACTCGAGGTTTTTTACTTAGTAGGGTAGCAAGTAGATTCTTCAGCTGCGTTAACAAATAGTCGTGCTTTTAGCAGCAAGAGACACTAAGCAGTGCAGTGACTTACAGAGGGTTTTGGTGAATATCTTGGTATTGCAAGCAATTCATAAATAATGTAAGTCTCTTCTGCTGAAGTCATCTTGAGCTTATAAAATCATTGATTGTGGATAGTCCTGTAGCCTTTCTTACCCAAGAGAAAGAGCTACCATGTCAGTCTTAGTCATGCCATTCTGTCGCAAGCTGTACTGAAGAAAGTAATGTGGTTATTTTTGTCATTAGGGTGAGATTCCTGTTGTGTGAGCCTGTAATGAAAAAGCTGCTGTTTCTGACCTTGATCCACTGAGAAAATACATGTAGGGGACAGGCTGCAGCTGCCTCGGCTGGAGCCCGGTTGTCAGAGATACCTGCTGCTTTGGGACAGGAGAGAGTCTCTCTTGTCTGATACGTATTTTTCCCTTGAGCTTTCTGATAACATATACCTGTATGTGTGTGTCTGTGTGCATCTGGTCTTGCTTTTTTCTGTAGTACTTATGATACCCCGTGACTTAACCAAAATGCTGGTTATTCTGCTAGCAGCAACAGCACAAGCTGTCCTGAGTGGATCCAGCAAAACAATGACAGTGTCCCTGTATGTTTTGTGGAGCAGTGGCTGTGTCTGAACATCTACTGGCATCTCATGGCTCAGATGCCCCTCTCACAGTGGAGCTGCTCTATTACTGGGGAAGGGCATTGGTTTTACAAGCAGGTTAGTGTGTATAAAACCACAAAACCTTTCTGGTCTGACACAAGTGTCTGCTTTAATCATTAAGTAGAGCTGAAAACCACTGCACAGGACTCCTAAGAAATAATATTAGCTACTGTTTACCTAGAGAGTGTCAAAAAGGTGAAACACGAATGCAGAGGCTCAGTGTTAACCAGCCTGCAGGCAGTAAAGTATGCTGCTGTTTGAAAGCAGCTCATGGCAGTATTACATATAAATAGTAGTTCCTCTCTGACACTTCTTCCCCTTGCCTGAACCTAAATTGGGCAGCTTCCTAGTGGTGGCGACTGCTAATGGTGACATTCAGCAGCGCATTAATTGACCAAGAGTACCTGAGAGCAGTTTGGTTGTGGAGGACAACCTGTGTTCAGATCTTTGCAGTAGAGCTGGAGCCAGTCAGGAGGTACAGGTAAGAGGCATCCAGCAGGCTGGTGCCTGAAGCTGCTCCCCTCGTCTCAAGGGTGCTATCAGGCCAGCTTCATGAGAACCCAACCCCCCGATTTAAACACCAGTGACAATGCACGTTATAGAGTCTTCATTGGTGATGCTCTTAGGGCAGTGAGGAGATGAGTTGGGCTGTAATTAATATCTTCTCTTTCTTCTTGAAAGTCTGGAGAGAATTCTGTAGTTGTCTTTGTGTTCAGTTGGTTCTGCTTTATTGGTTTTAATTCAGTATGAAATGGTGGCTTATACTGCCCAAGAGAAAAGTACCATGTAAATGGGGTTTCTTGTGTGCAGGGAGAGTGCTGCAATTGTAAAGAAACCAACTCCTTGGCCTCAGTAGGATGAATTGCTTTGATGTTTCAATATGCTGGTCTCATTTTCATGTTTACAGCTGTGGGATTTCTGAACACAGAACTTTGTGGTGAGCTGAGAATCTGAGCCCTTGTTAACACCTAGAAATCAGTGTAATGAATTTATATAGGTTCAGGGCTGTCTCTGTGTTCATCTGATGCATTATATTAAAATCTAGCTTGGCAGATACAAATGCATAGTCTCTAAAAAAACATTCCCTAGCTCCAGTGTGAAATGTGGTATTGCTCACTGATAAACCCTACCACAAAATTTACCTTTCATCTGGTTTCAGAGCCAGCCTCAGCTCGGAGCAGGGGTTGGACTTGCCAGCACCCCTTCTACCCCCTTCCCAAGCCCCTTACAGCCCGGGCCTCTGTACATTTCAGGTTTGAAAATGTGGCAAGAAACCTGGACTGTGAATGGCCTTTAAATACCTGTGAACAAACATATACAGCCAGTGTAAAAATGTTGCTAAGGTTTGTTTTGTTTTGTTTTTCTGCTGGGAGGGAAAGACCAGAAGTGTCCTGGCTGCAAATATGCCAGCTGTCCTGGTAGAGCTCATTGCTCTCTCCTGCTCAGCCCCCAGCCTACTCTCTATTTGCAAAGAGAGGAAAAGGAGGAGGAGGTGTGCTAAACTGAGAATCAGTAAAGACAAACGCGCTAATGTTTGGGTAGTAACATGTTTTATCTTGAGCTTTTGTATAAAATTTTGAATTCCATGTTTCTGAGCTTCCCTTTAGGGTGAAATCTTAGTGGATAGGATCAGCTTTGTACTCCTCACTGATCTTTCTTTGGCAGATCACTTCCAGTTGTGAGAACAGGGAATATTGGGGATTTAAAGAAATTACATTTTTAATTTAACATTTGGCTTTAAAAACAAAATATTTAGCACTTCTGTTATGTTATACCAGCAGGAAGTAAATGTCTGTCAAGTCAATGAAGGTTTTAGCTAGTCAATCTAGAGGGTATCCGTGTCTGATTCTTCTTGCTTCCTCATGAAAGAAACGAATCATCTTTCATCTTGTAGAGGCAATGCAGAGCGCTTGTAAGGTTGAGGGGTTTTTAAACCATGGGTGAGGAAGGGCATTCACCAAAAGGTGACGTTCAAAAAGAACAGAACCACAAAAAACCCACAGCCAACAATCCAAACCAAACACTACTACCACCCCAAAAAACAAACAAATGATAAACAACAAAGCCAGGCAAAGCTTGAGGGAGATGGAGGCTCTAAGAGAGAAAAGATGTGTTGAGAAAGCAGAGTTTGAGCCAAACAGTTCTAAAGGTGAGCCACTGCGAAAGCTGAATTTCAACCTCAAGGATGCAATGCAGCTTGTTTGTTTTCTCCTGTCTCTCCCTGAGTCTTCTGCAGGCTGAACAGTCCCAGCTTTCTCAGCCTCCCCCCATAGCAGAGAGAGCCCAGTCCTTTAGTCATCGTTACAGCCACTTGCTGGGCATGCTCTGGTAATTCTGTGCAGTCCATCGACCCCAGCATGTACTGGTGCATGGAGTTACCCTTCCCCAGGTGAAAGACATTTTCATTCATTTGAACTTCATTAGGTTCCTCCCTGTCCTTTGCTGCAGACTGTCAAGGTACATCCAAATAGCACTATCTGGTGTTTTGGCCACTCATCCCTGTTTTGTCATCTGCAAACTTGCTGGGGATAAAGTTTGCCCATCTTCCAGGTCATTGCTGAAGAGGTAAACAGTATTAGTTCTCGTGTCAATCTCGTGTCAATCCCTGGGTAGACCACTAGTGACTGGTATCCCCTGGGTACAAGTCCCACA
The DNA here is from genome assembly GCF_964211825.1 of Aythya ferina. Taxonomy (NCBI): domain Eukaryota; kingdom Metazoa; phylum Chordata; class Aves; order Anseriformes; family Anatidae; genus Aythya; species Aythya ferina. The sequence continues at coordinate 8,263,023 of NC_140302.1, read as the reverse complement.
AAGTACCCCCTAGGATACTTTGAAGCAGATTCCTGAAGATGCTGAAGTCTGTTCTCCTGAAAGCAAGCATGAGGTCCCACAGAGCACCTCTCCTTGTTGGCTCCCTGATCTACCTGTGTTAGGAATTTGTCACCAGTGCACACAGAAACCTCCTCAATTGCTTGTGCTCTGCTGTGTTGTTCCTCCAGTAGATACTGTGGTGGTGGAAGTCCCCTCAAGAGCTTGTCTTTCTCTTCCTAAACAACCTCTATGCATCCAGATGTTCATCCAGTCATGGTAACTACCCCACCATGTCTCCATGGTCTCAGAAATTGGATTTATGGAAGTGCTGGCTGACCTCCCCATGCTGTATGCAGTAGTGTTTGGGTGCTTCAGAGCAGTACCCAGGTGTGCTGAGCTTCCAGGAACAGTGTGAGAGCTCTCCCTGTAATGCCCTGCAGATGCTTCCTTATCTGCTCACACACCTTCAGGTGTCTCAGGTGAGGTTGGCTTTCCTGAAGTTTGATTTGGACATGCGAAAATGTTTGTAAACTACCAAGGTGGCAGTTTGTCCCAAGCAGCAATAGCACGTCTTCGTGCAACAGTCAGGAATATGACATGATTGGATAGATGCAATATTTATCTTGGAGCATTCAGCCTGGCTTGTGTTTAAGTCAGCACCGTGCATGTAGCTGTAGAAAAATAAGGACTTTCTGTCTTGTATTCTCCCCTCCTTACGTCCTTGCTAACATAACTGAACATCTACATGAGGGCTACATTTCTTCTCCTCTGGTGGGTATGTGCACGTGCACACGTTTATATATGCGCCCTGTGATGTTGCAGTGTTTTCTTTGGAAGAAATCTCTGCATCTGAGCCAAACCAAAACCAAACATGCAAGACAGTGTTCCTTTTTCTGCTCTTAACAAGAATGCAGCACCCGACAAGTGGCAAATTATCACCACCTTGGAAGGACAGTAAGCTTGTGAAGGTAAAGGGCCTTTTGCAGGTTAGCTAATCTGGTAACAAATGCCCTACAGAACCCTTAACTTCAATCATGTGTGCTTCTGTTTTTTTTTTTTTTTTTTTTTTTTTTGGGGGGGGTAGGCTATCATTAAACACGATCACGCTGTTTTAGAAAGGATCTGTGATTCAAAGTTGATTAAAGCCTTTTGGCTTGGGGACGGGGATGCTTTGACAATCCAGCAGAATTTGCTCATATCACGATTGGATGTAGTCGTCATTGCTCAGGGATTGCCTGTCCTATCTCCCGTATATGTGAGGGCTGCAGCAGCAAACTAAACTTGCTGTAATTTGTATGGGGGGCAGGGAGGAGGTTTTTTGTTTTCCCCCTCCAAAAAACATTAGGGAAGTGATTTCATTACTGTAAAACTGAATTTTAACTCCTTGTTGGTATTCTAGGCACTGCAGAACTTCCCAGGACTGTTCCATTTTTATGAAAACTCTCTATAGACTGAATAGTCTCTACTTCCGCTCCTAAGGATAGTTTGCAAAATCCCACAGCTTGCTTTTGGTTTAGGTGTGTGTTTACTGGTGTTTTAAATGGCATTTGCTACCTTTTGGTACTTGTGAGCTGTAGAAGACAGTAATAGGGTATGGGGTTGGGTATGTCTAAGCATTGCAGTTTTGCGGAAAAGCAGACCACACAGCAACTGTACTACTGCTACACAAATAAACAAGACAAGAAAGTAAGCCCACCTCTTCAGAAAGCTCAGATATGTACCTTTACCCTTCTGAATTAGATATTTTCAACTCATTATAGAATTGCTTTTTGTGAGCTGTAGTTGTAGGGGTGAAACCTTTGACTGGGATTTTTATGAAACACAGTGTTTAACTGTCAGTAGAAGGTCTGCGGAAATATTGTTTTGGATTAGGCCTCTCTAGTGTGGATGGGGAAAAAATAATCTCCTTTTACTCTAGGAAATCATAGCATGCAGCATTGAAGTAGTGTCATCCTTTGGGAGGAGTTATGAACTTTAAAAATAAATGGGCATTTCCTGTAAATTGAGTTTCCAAGAGCATGGGAAGGGTGGTGGGGTTCAGTTTATTTACATCTACCTCACCCAGTTGGGCAGGATCAGCTTGATCCAATTATCCAGTTTTTTGGATTTCACTGGGAAATACTTGAGAGACCGCAGGGTGTCAAGAAGAATGATTCTCCTTGTCTCCATTTTGATCACACAGGGACTTGCAGGATTAATAGTGAGTTCAGAATGGCATGATGGTTTGTTGTGTGGCATAGAAGAGATCTGGTAAATGTTTGAAAAATGTGAGTGTGGTCTTTCCATTCTAATTGGTGTTAAAAAAAAAAAAAAAAAAGGCACAAATGCCATCCAGAATGTACTTCGTGCATGCAAGGGGAAAGGTATGTTAGCATGGCTTGATTTAGCATTAGCTACTCTGTGCATATAGCGTAGTATATTTATGGTTTTTGTGTGTTTTTTTTAAGATTGATAAAATGATAGTGGTTTGTCAAGTAAGGCTATATACAGGCTGTAGAGCTATTCTTGGCCATTATAGCTAACAGTACTAATAGAAAGCAAGTTGAAACAAAATCTGCTACATGTGAATCAAACCTATGCACATTCATCATGCTCAAATACCTAGCTCCCTGAGATTTAGAAATCGATGCTGCACTTAAGCAGAACTCAAAGCAGCAAGCGGCAGTCAAGGCTATAAAAGCAAGATATAGCAGGCCAGTGTGCAAGAATAGGAACTGGGAACACCTTTATCTCACTCTGGCCATTGGCAGAGATGTAAGTACAGCTGGGTTTTGAGTTATGCCAGAAACAGCCTGTGTTGTGCCTATGGCAGCACTGCTGAATTTGCCCTTTCTGGGGAGGAGCATAAAGGGCCAGAAACACACCTCTCTAATAAGCTCTTTCAACCTTCTGTGATTAATGAATCAGGCTTGCTGAGCATTGTATTTTCGTCTTCATTCATCTGCATTCATCTGATCATCCCTTGAACCCAGGTAAGCTTTTGGCACTTGCAGCATGCTGGGGAGAAGCTGTGTGAAGAGGCCATGCATAGGGTGATGGCATCACACAGCTTGTCCATCTGTGAAGCTCTGCTAATGGCTGCTCCACAACACAGAATACTGGGTATATAACAGTGTGCCATGTTACAGCTCCTTACGGCTTCTGTTGTGTTATTCCCTTTGCCCTTGGGATGGAGGAAGTGGATAACTGAAGTCCTGCTTTGCAGTATTAATCCACCTCATTTTTATTAATAAGTCATTGGATAGACGGGTATGTCTGAGTCAGTGCAGTTTAACTTGTGAATGTTTAGTTTCGGTTATGCTGGAGGAAAAAAAAAAAAGAGCTGGAGGCATCTGGCTATGTCATCTTCACAGTCTTTAAGTGGGGTGTGTGGCCTCCACATTCTGCTGCCTGGGCATGAGAGAGAAGATGCTTGCTGCATGAACAGCAGGTCCAGGTTGTATGTTTGGGAGAGTTTAATCACCCCAGTGACCTGCCTCAGAAATACATCGCAGGGCAAGGAGTTGGATTTCTCTCTGGTTTGTGTCCAGTGCGGCTCTTAATGGTATGCAAACAATACTCAGGATGTGAGACTGAGCTGGTTTATCATTGACAGGAAAAAAGCCCTTTCCACACCCAGAAGCCCTGTCATTGACCTCTGGCACAAAATGCAGTCACCCATTAACTCTTGCCTTTTTTGTTTTGTTTTAAGATGCAAATTTCACTGGTACGGGAAAGTCCATTTGGGTTTTCTAGGTTAATAAGAAACTCCTCTGAATGGCAAGAGATAGCATCTGCAGAGTGTGAAGTTGGTATTTGTGGAAGGGTGAAGTTCTGCTGCTGAAGAACAGAAGAAATGGGAAGAAATGAAATATTCCTCTCTCACTTCTCTGCTCCTTCTTTGTGTGGAGATCAGCATTAGTACTGTTTCAAATCTCACTGCTACAAAAAAAAAAAAGGGATCGCTGGGCGGCAGGCTGACAATCTGGCGGTTCTGTGCATTAATGAAATGTGCTTTCAGTATGAACTCCTTTATTTTCTGAAAGGAAAATCATTTGCCTTGCAACGCTCTGCATAAGCCCAAGTATGGACACATTGTCTCTGTTTATGCATAATAAATTAGTGACTTGCTATATTCAGCCAGCCTTGCTTTAGATCAGTGAGGGTGTTTTTCTGAAAGGCTCGTTATTTCTCCCTTGGATGGCAGCAGCAGCTGACATTCATTGTTATATGCCATGTTTCAAAGCAGGCAAGCAGTATATACTTGCTCTGTCCAAGGCTTTAAAGAAGTCAGAGCACAGGTCTGACTACATCTGTCAGACTACAGGTGTACAAAAGCAGCACTGTTGTAGCAAGATGTAGGGTAAATAACAAAAGAATGAACTCTTTGTGGAAAGATCTGTCCGTGTCCTGTAATGGTATTTGGTGAAGAAATGCTCTTTTGGTTTAGGCACACAAAATTTGGCGTGCCTATAAGCATAGGCCCTTGGGTTGAAATTTTGGTTTTAGAAGAGCTACAACCAACTTAATGTTCTTAGGTGATGACTTCCTTAGCCAAAGGATTTGGACACACCTGGATAATGATACTTCTGAGAAGAAAAGAGTACGTGGATAGGGAAAAGGAGTGGCACTCCATAGGCAGGGAACACTGCAGCTGGATGTGGGACAGAGCCACGTGTGGAAAACTGCCTGCCACGTGAAAAATGCTGGTTGCAGTGGGGAGTTTGAAAAGAGCAGCTTGTCCTGTGTCACTTTACTGAAAGCTTCACTCTCCTGGGTTGCAACACAACAGGGTTGGTATTGAACGCTTGCGTTGAGCCAGGTGCCTCTTCATGCACCTCTGATGTGAAGGCGAATGGCAGGAACACGGTGTGCCACCTTGGCTTGCTTGGATCGCCTTCCAAAGCGGCTCTGGGAGTTGCACTCCACCACACCGTTCCAGTGCCTAATGGCAGAGCCACCTCAGAAAATAAAGGTGTTTCACTGACAGTCTAACATGTGACCGTGGTGTTTCACATGGGATGAACATGTCCGCAAAGGTACTTCCAGTTAGATGAGGCTTGAGCGAGATCCAGGCTGTTTGCACAGCTGGGACGATGTACTGGCTTCATCTGCAGTGAAAAGTCTCATCTCCTGGAGGACCTCCTCTGGTATCATGCAGATCCTGTTGGTGTTTCTGCAAACCTTTTTACAGCTGGCAGGCACAGGGAGCACACAGGGTGCTGGGGCACTTGTGATTTCCCAGAGCTGTCGCAATTCATTGGAGTCCCGTGACTGTGTGCAGGGCTGGGTGCAGGGGGTGAGCCGGGAGCTGCCTGGAACAGATCGGCCAGCTGCAGCATCAGGAGGTTGCAAAACTGGCATAGGGTCAAAGTACAATCACGTGTTAAAATACAAAAGCGTGACAGATTTCCTAATGGACTTCTGAAAGAGGAGCAGCAGGGGAGGCTTTCAGCTGAGTTTTCAGATGACTCTGGTTTGCTGGCAGGCTGTGTGTAATCGTCGTTTTTGCTAGTGATTTTAAAATAAACCTTTGCTCTTCCACACGTATTCAAGGAGGCTGAAATTGGCTCCTTTGGAGGAAAGATTTCTTGTTTGGGTATCATGGTTTGGCCTAAAAACAGGTAGTGGCTTTTTTTTTTTTTTAAATAAATAAATAATAAAAAACCCTAAACAGAAATGTGTTTTCGTCCGGACGTTGGTCTGTGAGTCACACGAATGACACAGTGTTCCTCTCTGGAAACTCAGTTGCTGGAGCTGATGAGGGTTTCACAGAATTCCAGGAACACCCTTGGTGTCTGATACGCCTAAATACTTAACCCAGCATTTCTGGAAGTTAGTTTAAAAGGTTGACTTAATAGAATTTTAAGTATTTATTAATGCTTCTAGTGTATATCAGAACCCCATTAAGGTAAATTTAATGAGATTTCTTCGGTTTCAAAAGCAAATGTCCACCCAGCTGCTTTGCACACAGATGTAATGGCTGTTAATGCCTTAATACAGAAGAAATAGTCTTGAGTTTTCCTCTATATCATATTTACTACTGAGTTTAGTGTTTTTTTTTTTTTTTTTTTTTTTGTCCACTACACTTTTTTTTTGCTACAGACCTGTTTAAGATCACATTATATCAAACAGAAATACACACATCCACTGGTTGAAAACCCTCAGAAGGGTGGAAAACTGATGGCCAGAACAGATTGCTTCTAGAGATGAGGATTTGACCTTATTAATAAAACATGCTTCATTTCTGGGTCATAAAGCAAATGTGTTGAAAGATCATCCGTTAAAGCTGTTAAAAACTTACCCACATCCTCAACTCTGTATTTTCTTTACAAAGGCATTTCAGTGTAGGAAAAGTGGTTTAAAAAACAGCTCGGAGCTAGAAGAAGTAATAAGGTTGAGGACACAAGACTTGTTGCATTCACAGCAATTCTGGAGAGATCTGTGTTATGGATTGCACAGTGAGTTTACTATAAACTAGGTCACTTCATTTGAAGGTGAAAGTGTTGAAGTGGAGTAGTAAACACCAATTTTAAAGTGGTGTAGGTTGTTCAGCATATCGTGATACTAAATGCTGAATGAAGGAGGGGATTTGGTTCTCATAGCAAACAGTAATTCAGTGCAGTAGTTGGTACTTCATTTCAAATAAGCACCTAGTCACACAGTAGTTAAAAGCAAAAAGGTTTGTCTTGAAGTGAATGGGCTTTATGTTCCAAATCATTAAAACAGTGCATTCAACAATAACGTGAGGACTCACTTTTAAGTGTTTTGAAGCAAACAGAGCTGTTTGGTTGGTTGTTTTCTTTTAATGGTCGTATGGCATGTTTTTGCTGATATGTTGCATCAGTGACCAGAATCGGATTACTCAAGGAGGGAAAGAGTGCTTAAAAGGTTTTTGGGATACTTTCTCTGTGGAGTATGTGTGGTGAATGTAGGGATTTATATTGTTTAAGTGTAGTGATCTGAATGTGACCTTTAGTAGGTGTTGATCCTAGAAATAAGGGATCAGGCTTTGAACTCACACCAGCTTTTGCATTGTGCTGGTATCAGCCATCGGCAGCCAGCAAGAAATGTGCCATCATGCTGGGCCATGTAAAACGCTTCCTGAAAAGGCAAGAGTGTAGCTCCTTCATTAAAGCTCTGCTTTGGAAGGAGTGCTGTTTAGCAATTTAAGGGGAGAGGAATGCTTTGCTTTAAAAACTGTTGCCTGTTCTATGACTTACCTTCCTTCAGAGGTGTGAGAAGGTAAAGCTACTTCATTTTTTTCAGTTGCTTTTTTTAGGTTTTGTTTTTGTTTCTCTTCTTATCTCTGGGTTAGGCTACTCAGTCTTCCTTTCCTGTTTTTGCACAAAAGCATTGTTACAGCTCTGCTTTTTGTTCCCTTCAGCTCAGCTGGAGGTAGCTCCATGATGATGAATGTCACACCTCTGTAAGCTTGCAGATTCCTTGTATTTCAAGTGGTGTGGTGGTCATCAGCATGCTCATCCCACATCAATATAATCTTACTCTGACTTTTTGCTTTTAAGACTTGGGCAGATATAACCTTTTGGGCCAAGGAAGGGCTTTCCTTGTCAAAGCTTCTGAAAGGATGCTCTCTAGCCAGTGCACGTACTAATTGTATTATGAAGAAACATCAGTGCTGAAACTTGGTAGTAATTATTTCTTTGAAGTGTCAGCAATCAACCTCAAATCAAGTGTTCTGTAACACATGTTGCGTGCTGATTAGAAAAGAAGCAAGTAGCCCCATACTCTGTGGCTGTCTATCTTCAGGCATTTTTATAGTGATCATTGTCCTCGTCTTGAAGCACAGTGTGGGAAGGTAGAGGTAAAGCAGAGCAACAGCTGCTTTAACTGAAAACATTACTCACAGATGTGTAGTCCTATAGAAGGAAAATGGTGTAACCACTTCAGGCTGTCCTCTGTTTTAGTCCTTTGCCTAAATATGTCCTGGCCAAAGTATATAGGAGAGGGGAAAAGAAATTTTTTTTTTTTTTTTTTTTTTTAAAAAACAACACCCCCCACCTCCCTTTGCAAGTACTTTGGAAAAGTTCATTAAGTGTATTTCTTTTTATTTGTTTAGGGCTGCACATGGTATTAAGCTGTATCTGCCTGGACACATACACTATTTAAATGTGTAAGGATTAAACATGTATAAAAGGTGTTCCCAAAGCTCACTTTTAATTACTTGCAATACTTGCCAAACTGTCCTCTCTTTTCCCTCTGGCCCAACCTCATTCATGGGAAAACAGGGCTGGCTTTGCTATGTGCCCTCAGGTCTCTGAACCTGTACAGCTGTGGGCTGCCAGGAAAATTAAACATGCACAGATAGGATCTACATGAGTAATAAAGAGCATTTTTGTCAAATATGAGCGCATTTTTTGTCAGAAGTGATTTATTACGTTGGCCTCTGTCCCATTAGGTGTGTGTTGGCCCAAGGTAGACGTGGGTGTCACTTAGACAACGTGGCCTGGACTGTGTCTTCTAATTAGTCCTTGGATTCGTCTCATGTATGCTCAGTGGGAGAAATTTACAGAACTGGTGCTGATAGGATTTAATCTAAGAAGCCTGCAGGTAATTCCACTCAGAATCCCTCTAAGGAAGTGGGACGAGGTTGGGCAGATGGGTCTGTGGAGTGCTTTGGTACTAAATTACTAAAGGACTGCTGGAAGCAAGGCATCCTGATGCCTTTTTGAAAATGTAGGTTGATGTTCAGAGTCCTTCACCAGAACCTTCTCACAGTCCCTTTCCTCACTGGAGTCTGAAGATTAGTGACAAACCTGTGGGCTGCTTTGGGCTTTATAGGAGCTGATGGTGAAGGCATTGTAGCATTTGTTAGGGAAAAGAACTGATGGGCTGTGGGTTTCTGGTTGCTTTGCTTTAACAAAGTAGTAGGAGCTTTTTTTTTTTTTTTTTTTTTTTTTTTTTTTTTTTTAAGGGTAGGGCTTAACATCTGGTATATATTGGGAAAGGAATCCTTCCTCCCAGCGCTGACTCCTTTGAGTTGGCAGAGGAATTTCTTGGGTCTTTAGCAAAATGACTTGGAGGCGAGGCGGTGCGGGGCTCCCCATGCCTGGCAGCCCAGATGCCTGTGGTGCTCCTGCTGCTGGGTAGCCGCGAGTGGAGCATGGTGGCAGCATGGAGGAGGGCAGGTTTCGTGCTACCTGTCAGCCAGCAGTCCATAAGCTGTGTCTTAAATGGATACCGAGCCTTTCTGTGGTGGATGATCCTATTCATGTTTTTGACACAACCGCCCCTTCTCATCTCAAACCTCTTTTGGATGGAGAGGTTTAATCGGTAAGCTTTCTAATAGGTTTATAGTGATGAATTGAACATTTTTCTTTGAACTTGGCTTTTGAGAAAGAAACTAAAACACTGTGCCTGGAGTAGTTCGTCTGTGTGTGTATAAATGTGTTTACACACTGAACAGGTACTCCAGGCATTGATTTTTTTTTTTAGTGTGCATACACACACACACACACACACACACACATACAGACATATACACTGTACCTTTAAGCTAGGATGGAATAAGCAAGTTCTGAGGCACTCTTTTCTGGTAAAAACCTCAAGTGATGCTGTGCCTGCTTCATTTGTGGGGTTGATTTGGTTGTGCAGACTGAGGCAGGAAGGCAGGCGATGACAAAACATGGTCTTACCAAATACCAGCTTAAAGCACTGTCAAGTGAATCATTAACAAAAGGTCCCAGTAAATGCTGCTGAAGAGGTTTCTGATCCCTAAAATTCCCTTATTCCAGGAGGTAAGCGAAGTTATTTGCAGTTCTTTATTTAGCTTGTGGGTTGCTTGCTGGCACGTCTTCTGTACTGGTGCTGTGGAGTTAAGTATGGGAGAGAAACCTCCTCCCCTCTGCATGCAGAATCCAGCCCTTGCCTGTGGGAGCATCTCAAGCTGATACCAGGAGAGGGAGACGGGGTGGGGGGTGGAACCACAGCATTCCAGGCTTCTCAGCCAGATTAGTTCATCCATTGCAGTTGTGCTGTGAGAGCCATAGGTGGGCAATGCTTTTAAGGCCCCTGAGCAAGAAATTAGCGCTCTATAGGTTTGGGTGTAGAGAGAAGTCAGTGTTTCACTTCCTGTTTGTTGAAATAGCTTGAGGCCATGAAGAGTTTTGCAGCAAACGGTATCAAAGATGCGTGGTTATCCACAAACAGCCAAGTGCTCTGTGCCTGTTGCTGTTGTGGATAGTGGGGAACGGGTTCTTGAACCCACTGGCCTGGAAGTGGGCTGCTGTGCTCATGGCAGGGTTTCTCCCCTCTGGCAAGAGCAGCTCCACGGCAGCTGATGAATCCAATCAGCTTCTGCCGCAGTGGCATTACTCAGCTGCCCGTAAGTACTGTAACTCATTAATGAAGTTTAATTTTAAATGGGCTAATGGCTGATCAGCTGATTTGATGAGTGGCTTTGTTTCCTGGAAACCCGGTGGACTGTGATTTGAATGTATTACTTTGCGCTGTGAAGATGCTGTGCCTTGCCATGCTTAACTCCACACCAGAGTCTTGTCTGACTTCTGTTTTGCAGGCATTTAAGAAAGATTTCTTCAACGCATTTGTTACTACTTATCTATTATGTTTTGTCTGCATTTGCTTTAAATCCGGTTGATCACATTTCCAGTAAGCTTATTTTGATCAAATAACTTGAAGTATGGGCAGTATGTAACATATGAAAACACATTATGTGGAGGAGAGTAAAAGTAGCCTCCTTTGTGATGTTTGCAGCTGCTAGAACGAAAGAAAGAGGGTTTAGTTCAGGAAGGACTTAATCTGCTCTCGTTGCCTGCATTCAAAAGCAGGACTGCAAGCTCACAACTAAGCTCTGAAGCTCCCTGCATTGACATGGTAGTTTTTCCTCACACTCCCAAGCTGTGTCCCTTCCAGGTGTTGAACTCACAACCTAGCTTTCTCACGCCAAGGATCAGTCTGGTTGTACAAGGAGATTTCCACTTTTCTCCACCTGGCCCTAATAAGACTTCTCAAAGACCAGCTCAGAAACCTGGGCCTCACTTAAAAACAACCCAAAGCAAAAAGCCTGCTCCATGCTGTTCCACATGGCTAAAAGCTTTGCACAGCCTGTGCTCTGTATCCCGGCTTGCCTTCAGCTGCAAAGGTTCAAAACTGCTCTTGCTGCACAGGAAAGTGCCTTTTTGCTTGGCTAACTTTATGGGGTGGCTGCACGCTGTCCTTCTAAAGCAGGTCTTTTTAAAGCTGTCCCACCACATGAGGGGAGAATGCAGGGGTCACTGTTTGTGTGTGTTGGATGTAATACCAGCTGCTTGGAGGAGGAGATAAATTCAAACCTAGGGTTACCTCCTTGCTGGGACTGTGGCTGCCTTAGGAGCTGCTTCACAAAGGAGAAAAGTCCCTTGCTCTCCTCTTTGCCACGTGTTCACATGTCCCCCCGCCAAGCGAGTCTCCAGCACCTCTGAATTAATACACGCACCTTTCTCCTTTGACTTTTAAGGACAAGAGGCGCCCATTGGGATTTCATCTGGTTTATGTGAGCTGCAGCAGGAGGCCAGGAGAGTGCTTCGATAAGTCCTTTGGATAAGCAGGTAGCCACACTCAATAACACTCAGTTACTCAGTGTTACTCAGTCACACTGTTACTGTGTTCAGTAACAGCTGTCTTGGACAGGGGACCTGGAAGACAGGGGAAGGGAAGAAAGCCCGGTTTCTGCTATCTTGAGCTGTGTGTTCTGAGGCAGCACTTGAGAGCATATCCACTGCCCCTTGTGTGCTTGCTGCAGGGCCATAGTAAAAGTTTGCCAGGAAAACTGGCCTGATGGAGTGCTCAGTTGTCTCCAGATGCTCTCTGCAGCTGCCTGCATGGCGGAGAGGCTTGGCGAAATGACTCCAGTTAAAAATAGAAAGGAAGATTAGGAAACTTGAGCTATGGTTTCAACATATGTAATGCAGAGCCGAGCTGCTCCAACAACTCACTGCTGCCACCGAAAGGGCTTGCTTCTGCTTGTGTGACTGTGCAGTGAGCCTGCTGAGCTGCCTCGCCCAGCAGCAAACTGAGCCAGGAAAAAAGGAGTTTTCCACCATGCAATCACACAAGCACAACGTGGGGGGGGGGAGATCTGGTTGCCTGCAAGAGGAGGATTGTTTAGCTCTGCTGGAACAGGTAACCTGAGTTCAGGTGAGCAGCTCGAATGCTTTGCATTGGTAAGGTCAGCTTGGTGTAAAATCAGAGCTACAGGGTGCATGCTGCTGCTTTGAGCTGGGGCCCAGCTCATTCAGAATAGTTGATGCAAGTTAAGAGCAAAGTCTTAAAGAGATTTACTTTGCTGTTTGAAGTCTTCGTGTTCCAATAGTTCACGGAGGGGGGGGTTGGTTTATCTGAGTAGCTTTTAAAACACATGAAAAGTGCTGGGGCTTTAATATCGTTTACTAAATGTGCTTTGCTTGGTATCATACTTTTAAGAGCCTTTATTTTGCATTAGTTACGTGAAGTGTTGGGTGGAAGCTAATCAGCAGACTATCCCATGGTAAGTATATTGTGTGTTGTAGATTGCATACTTCTTAAGCATTGCTTTTTAGGAAGCAGCCATTACATCGGCAGCTCTTCACTCTTTGTTTATTACTCGTCCTTGCAGTTATCTCTGGTTCTCATAACTTTGTCTGGATATATTTTGCACTGCCTTCCCTGAACTGGGGGCAAAAGCCAGTCTAACAGTTTTCTTTGCTAGAAAGTTTGTTTTCTGATGCTTTCTCTTGGTGTGTGTTTTTGTTGTTGTTAGTTGCTTCTTTGTTTTAGTCTGTGTTGGTCTTGAGAATAGTGTGGTTTCTCAAGCTGCTCTTTGGTTCAGCAGAGTTCCTGCTGTTGTAGCACTCCCAGCCAGGTCTTAATAACCCATGAAATGCCCTGTGATGTGCCAAATTAAGGAGATATTCAGGGGCAATTCAGGTGCTTGGTTCAGCAAGTGTGCTGCATCAAGTGCTCCCTGCACGTGACATGGGCAGAAAACAGCATTTATTTCAACATAACTAGGTAATACTTAGCTATGTAATATTTAGACAAGAAAACCTGTAGCATAGCACTTTGCCTGGGCAAATGACTTGAAGAAAAATAGCACTTACTCTTTTCAGGAGGCCTTTTACATATGGCAGTAGACAAAAGCCTTTCTCTGGAGCATAATGAAATTCTGTATCGAGTCAAATTGCAGTTCTGTGTTCAAAAGTGAATTCTAAGAACTGAAGTTACTCTTTAAGCCTCTAGGTGAGTTCTAGAGACAAGTGTTTAGTTATCAGTTAAACTTCAAAATGATTAAGGATGCTTTCTCCCTTGATAGTGGGCAGCTTCTCATAACCAGCAGTAAAAATTACTTGGTTCTAGCAATACATACAATTTTTTTTTCTTGTAAATTGGAAGGATCCCTTTAGCAGGCAAACAATTTTTTTTATCGGTAATGATGTTGATATTGTTATAGTTAGTTACTTTTTAAAAACTGGGAAGTTTAACTCAGTTAAACCCAGTTTATTTATAGCAAGAAAGCTTTGAGATTAGTGGTATTAAGCAGTCCAGATGAGGAGGATTTACTAGGAAGATCACACCAGCTACTTAGTTTTGGTGCCTCTTTGATTTCAATTTCTTAATCTTTTTTTTTTTAATAATTTCTAACTCCTGTGTTTTCAATTGTGTTTTTTTTTTCTTTTCTTTTCTTTTCTTTTAATTCCAGACATGTGCTTTTCTTTGGGGACATTGGCTTGTCTGTTCAAAACTAGTCACACCCTGCCTAAATCCTTAGCAAAATCATGGCATTGTTCAACCCTCTGCATGTGTTTGTACAGTATTTAGGTTAGAATAGCAAAGATCTGACTTGGGCAAGCCTCAAGAAACTTCTCCCTCTGCAACTGTTCGAACACAGGAACGGGGGGCTGCTTCAGATGATGCGGGTATCTCTGATCCTGGTAAGCACTGAAGAGGAAATAATCTTGCAAATTCAAAACAAGAACTCAAAGCAACTTTCAGCTGCATTAGAGTTTCTTTGTTTTCATGGTTCTTCTTGCACAGCTTATGCTTCTTGAAGCTCCGACTGTTTGCAAGGGAATGGATTTTAGTTAAATGAAAAAGCTTTTCCAGGGAGGCTAGAGTAATTCCTCACAGCACAGGAGAACACTTTGCCCCTGTTCTGCTTTCTGAGCTACTAAGCTTACATAAACAACCCTCTCCCAAACCATAAATATATTTAATTGAAAAAAATATAGCTCCCTGTATAATAAAAGTCTGTCCCTTTAGCAAAGGGACTATTTGCAAACACTTTCTGGGTATGCAGTAGCCTGCTTTTTTTCTACTGGTGAGGGAAAGGTGGGAAAAGAACTGATCCAATAATTCCAGGTTACTTGAAACTAAATCCACTCAGAATTAGATTTATATGTGAAAAAAAGTAACGCAGGCTTAGACTTTTGTTGATGTTTAATGTTCTGTAACAGTCTTCGTGGGCATAATTAAACCATCAGTGCAGGAGTGATGTCAGAGGAGTTTATGCTGAGTGATTACAGAGCCTGCTGTGGCTTTCACTTCAATGCAGTCTGAGCTAATTGATGAACAGGGACATAATTTATTTACAGTGCTCAATATGCTTTCAGGTTGGTTCTCCTTCTTTTGAAAACCCTTGAACAGTGGGAAGGAGGAGGTGGCTGGTGTTGGCTGAGAATTGCGAGGCTGGGCTGTTTTTACTGTTGGTCACAAAGTTGTCTAAAATATTCTGCCTCTTCTCTTAGGTGATGGTTCTGCGTTGCCCTAGTTTTATCTTATTTCTCACAAGCCTATTGACCTTTAATCTGGAGCGTGGGCTGCTCACTTGGGGAGGTAATGACACCTAGATCTGAAACAAGCTGCAGAGGAAGGGGAAAGAAGGGAAGAATGAGTGGATGCTACTGTTGATTCAAAGAAAAATTAGGAAAAATCTACAGTGGGCATGAGCACACACTTTGTTTAGGGCTCAGTTTAGGATGGATACTGTCTTCCTGATTTTGTTAGATTCCACTGTAATGCAGTACAGTTTGCTCTTCTGATGAACCATGGGTCTGTACCAAAAAATCTGACTCTATGTAAAGCTTTGAAGCATGTTTTGAAATAGGAGGAGTTCCTGTTTAGAAGTCCCTTTCAAAGTAGGTAAGCAAAAGTTGGGGTTTTCTTTTTTTTCTTTTTTTTTTTTTTTTTTTGGCAATCCATATGAAAACACATACTCAGAAATCTCTTAGGGTATGAAGATGACTTTCAGTTCTGTTGAGCCTGTGAATAATGAGGGAGGAGGCAGCCACAGGCTGATTGTGTGGCTTGGGGTTTTCCCCATGCTTTGGGCAGGCCTGCTATTTCTGGAGCTGCAGCAGGGCCCTGCTGTTCTTTATAGCCCTGTATGGAGGGAAAGAGTAGCATGGGGTCCCTTAAAGACTTGCACGCTGATGGCTTGGATCTTTGTACATTGTGTCCTGTCCCAGACAAGCTGCTCGTACAGCTTAGCATTGTCTTCGTCCTGAACTCCTTTGGCTGCCAGTTAAAAGCCACCTCAAAGTCTGCTTTGCAAATACGGAGTGGTAAAAAGAAGATCTGAAAACACTGTTAGCCCATGTTTTAACTTTGAAGGTGAAAGGCTGTTTCTAAGTAGAGATGCAGTTAGTTTTCATGAGAGATCTGGGAGATGCCAACCACCCGTAGTTTTAAAGCTGCTGTGCCTCTGAATAGTATCTGAAGCAGGGAGATTTCTGCAATTTCTTGTGTATCTCTTTCAGTGTGGATCATGAAGGTGAATCCAAATGCAACAGTTGTTAGTATAAAACTCCCTTACCTGCTAACTGACCCCGAGGTTTGTGCCCTCTGTTAGGGGACATAAGTCCCGTTGTCATCAATTATCTGCGCAGCATCTACAATAACAGTGCCTACTACTTATGTAAGTGTAGCCATTTATATTTTACATCTTTGCCTGCTCTTCATAACTTACTTAACTAAGAGCGCAAGGAAGTTGGTTACTTGGTAAAAACAGACTTTCATTGAAGCAGTGAAATACAAGTTTCCTGATCTTGTCCTGACACTGTGCTCTATTCGATGGTGCTCTCCTCCATGCTAGTCATGCCACATTTTCCCAGGATCTTCTGACGCTTTCTAAACATTATCCTTCCTCATTACTCATCCAGAAAACGAGGAGAGCCTTTAGTGCTGCTCTTCACAACCCATCTCCTGTACATCTCGTTGTGCCCTCTAGGCAGGGCAAGAAATCCATCTCAGACAGAGTGCTATATCCTCGTGGTCTGCTGTAGCTGCTGGCTTTCATGGCCAGGGATCAGTGATTGCCCTTAACTCTTGACTTGCATGGTGCTGTGCACGGCACATCTTACATGTGAGACAAGATCAGTTGCGTGCCCGTGCTGCGAATTAACTGGTGTGGTTCATGTGCCGTCTGTTATGTTTGCTGTTCGCCTGTACTCAGTGGAGGATGGTGTTTTATTCTTGGGCCATTGCTGTGAGCGACTGTGCACCGATGCGTTGAACGGTGAGCCCAGAGGTGCCATCTTGCTTTTGTTGGTGTTACCCTTTACTCTGACTCTGAGATGCTGCCAGGATTTTGTAATTTGGCTGCCAAGGAATGATTCAGATTGGCACTGTTTTTTCTCAGAATCAAATCAAGTACCTTCATTGTTTCACTGGTGATGTGAAATAAAACCTGTAATAAGACTTTTTTTTTCTTTTTTTTCAATGCTGTTGTGGTACAACTTGGGTTGGTATGCATATTTCATCAGGATTTATGCTGTGATACTTTCATCCTCTTGCCCACATTAAGTGTTTGTGAATGTAGGTATTTTTGGAGCCAGTGGAGGTTTTGGAGTGCCTAAGGATAGATAATATACTTGCTTTTAAAAGCAAATTTTGTATGCATTTATGTTCTGTGCAATCTTCGCAAGTGCAGCTCCACCCTCACCCCCATAAAAACCACCCAAACCAAAAAAAACCAACCACCAAGCCTTGAACAAACCCCAGATGCAAATTACTGTGACGGTTTAATATCTCTTGGTATGAAGACTTTACAGTACCTGATCTTATCACTTCCAAAGCAGTATATTTTTTTTCATTAGTAGCCTGATCAGCTTTTGAAAGGTCTGTACAAGCCGTACATGAGAAGCACTGGCAGTGCCAGAGGACTGCTTGTGAATTTTCATCACCTTTCTGCATGGGAGATTATTTTTTTTAATGACCTCTCTTTAAAATGCCATTGGATGCTGTTGGACATCTCTACTGAGTGCATCCTCCGATTGTTCACCTGAGTGAGGGGCTTATTCCACTCAGCCTTTTGCATCTTGCTGCTGAAGAAGGAGTGTTGCTCTTTCCAACACGGCTAATGCTTTATCTCTTCTGCTATTGATCTTTGTTGCTGAGGCTGTTTCCAACTGTACCCCTCTTTACTTGTCATCTTCCTTCCTTTCCCACAAGTCAGTGGAGCTACAGCTTTGCAGTAGGCACCGACCTGCCTGGGAGTGGGGAGCATCCCCTCATTCTTCTGTTTTCGGGCTGCACCTTGCTGGTGTTACAGCCTTGCTTTCGTTAATACCTTTCTAATCTGAGCCTCATCTGTCTGCCTGCAGAAAGCTATGGCATCTGTGTGACTACAAATTCTTCCTCCTCTCCCTTCCTTTCGTCTCTTTCACTGTCAGTTATTTGGGTTCATCTTCCTGGGTTTCTGCTGTTCTTTTGCTGCTGTAGTTTTGCAGGTCTTGTTCTCCTTATGTGCTTCCTGCTAATTTGTAATAGAGGGTCTCTTCTGGGCTGTGAAGTCCAGGCTTGTTTTTTGCAGGCAAGCACTGTTTCTGCAATGATCCTCTCAGAGTGACAGGCATCCCTTAATTGATTACATGGTTAATTCATGTCTACTTCTGCACAGCCAGCAAGGAATGCTGATTTTGTTCTTTTCAAGGGCGGATGCAGCTTTTCAGTTTCTAAACCAACTGAAATTGTCCAAGCGATTGGATTTGTTCACTGCAAGCAGTGCACAGGTGGAGAGCACTGGACAGCAAATCTCGGGGAGCTACAGCTGCCAGCTTGGTAAAGCATGTACTCTGTGATGTAGTCCGGAGGCACTTAGGTGGCAGCGGTTCATGAAAGTGACATTATGTCTAGTGCTGTGCTGTGAGATGTTAACTCTTCCCTCCGAATGCACAATTTAATGAAAGGAGGCAGGTTGTTGAGGCCTATTTTATCATAGGCCTGTTGAAGCCTATTTTATCATAGACATGTTGAAGCCTATTTTATCATAGGCTTGATAGCAAGCAGCTCAGTTTGCCTTCTTTTGGCTCAATTTAAAACATTTAGCCTAGTTAGCAAAATCCTTTAGTGGGTGCACCCTCATGCTAGTGGCTGATCACAGCAGTCTGGACCTGATCCCTCCATCCTTTCTGTGGCAGGAGGAAGGTATTGTATGACTGACCATCTCGAGAATGATCTGCCTTGGGTATTTTTAATCAGTTCTCTTTGTGAAGCGTGAACCAACTGTAGAAGAAGCTTGGCTCTCTGTTTCAAGCTGCTTTGGAGCAGTTTGGCTGCTGTTGGTGCTGATCTGTTTGGGTGGGGTGAGCAAGTCTGAGCTTAAATACTGCTCTCATTAAATGCTGTTTTGTAATGTATGATTCCCATGAAATTAATACCAGCTGCTAGTATTTAGCCACTACTCAGAGTATAGGTTCTCTTCCCTTGTCTGGCTGCAATTCCAGATGACTTTTAGAACTGATGTTACTGAAGCATTCAAAGCTTCCCAGGTCAGTGTGTGAATCTGCTAGGCAGCCATCACTGTAGAAGTGCAAAGCCCATCTCAATGTCTGGTGTGGCAGGGAGCAGAGTTGCTGCCTGCAGAAGGGTGCTGAGGACCACCCTGCCTGAGGCACTCCTTGGGGTCACAACTGTAATTGCTGGGTAGCTAATGGACATCTCTGTGAAGATATTAGGAAAACGTGATGCAGCCGTGTTTCCTATACCCCTAGTGTGGTGCTGCGACGGGGAAAGAGGTAATTCAGTGTCTGCAGGAGGAACTTACTTCTGAGGCTTTCAGTCTGTTGAAATATGATTTCCAGAACAGTTAGATAATAAGATGCAAATTTCTTATTTTTCTTCTCTCTGTGTTCCTTTTTGGTGACTGGAGTTGCTTGTAACTTTGACAATATGCTGAAAAGTTCATTTGAAAAAAATATGCGTGTTTTGTGGACCTTGAACCTCCTTCAGTACTTTCAAGCTGGTTGTCTTGGCAATTGTTTGACTGATACCTTGTAGCACACACGCATGCTGCCAGTGCTGATAAAAGTGTCTTTAAGCATTGTTTTGTGTTCTTAAAATATGTGACAATTAAAGTTGTTAGGAACGCTTAGCATTTTAGGGAGGAAGGTTGCATGTTTTGTTTTTTTGGGTTCGATGCTGAATTGTAAAGAAGACATAAGTAAGGTCATCCCAGTGCCCTGGTGTGGCAGGATAAGCTATCTGACTTACTGGGAGCAACTGAGAATGGACAGTTGATGGCCTTAAGATCTGGAGCCCAGTGCAGAGAGAAGACCACTTGGCAGCGATGGGGGAGGAATATCTCTGGCTTGTGAAGTCTCAGGTATCTGTTGCATAGCATGTCACACTTGGTAGCAGCAGCAGTCCTGAAATGCCAAACAAGAATCCTGCATTTAACTGCATTTTACTTAATAAAGACAGGGACGCTTAACTCAGGGAACACAGCTGGTGTGAGCTGCTCTCCCTTCCTGGCACTCCTCCTTGCTTTTGAGGGAAGAGAGGGTGCACGGCCCAGCTTGGGCGGGGAGAGGACGCATCTCTCCAGATGCACTGGAGTTTGCTGAATGAACATGAATGTGGTTTTGCCATCAAGCTGAATGCAGATAGTGGCTGATCAGGAGATTTGGCATTGATGTGACTGGCAGCAAAGACAGTAAGAAATGTGGCTGAAATTTGGCAAGTGAGCTATGAGATACTTTCCTTGCTTGTAGCATTAACTGCAAAAGGAAGATGCCAGGGCAGTTTTTCTGAATTTACAATAGGTCTGGCTCTAGCAAGACAAGTTCCCATCGTTAAGATTTGATTGCCATCAAGTTACTGGTGTAAAAATGCCTCTTTTTTCCTAGCCTTTCCCAGGTTTCTGGTTGTTCTTGGCCAGCTGAGAAAGAACAGTCTTTCTCTCCTTCTGCCTACAGAGATGTCTTCCATATTTAAGCATCTGCTGTGGGTGCAACCCTGAACAGATTATTACTGGATAGAGAAGGAACATGTGTCCAAATATCAGGCTAGGAAATGCTAGAAATGATGTCGAATATATTTATTTTTTTCTTTCAGACTAGGGATTAATATGTGTTATCTGAAATTAAATTAATAAAGACAAGCCCAAGAATTGTTTTGCAAAGGTAACAGCGTTGGAAATAAATTATGTTGATGGTGTACCTTTTGGGTGGGCTTGTGAATAGTAACAGCTGAAACACAGAGAACAGCACCTTGCATGAAGATACACTATTTTTATTTTGGCTCTTGGGGCTTAGAGTCTTCTTGATCTGGTTTTGTTCTGCTGGACTTCAGAAGTATTATATTTAAAATAAAATATTTATATTTCTAATGGAATATGAAAACATTATTCTAGGCTTGGTTTCTAAGCACAGAAACTCAGTTTTCTTTGTGTTAGTGGCAAGTCAGGGGAAGGCAGTTTGGAGAAAGCAACTGTTGTGGTCTGGAATGCCATCTAGTACATGTCCAATAACAAACCCAAATGTTAATAGATATGACAGTTGATTTAAGCCTTCAGTGCACTGAGGCTGTATTTTTGCTGTACTCTCTGCTGGTTTTCATTTTACAAAAGATGCTGTAGTATGCATTTTAGAGGCACGTTGTCATCAGTCACAAGACTGTTCTGAGTTTCCCTAGGCAAAACTTCCCTTTCTCCCTTTCTGATGTATGGTGTGCTTTTTTAAAATTTTATTTTTATTTTTATTTTATTTTCTTGCAACTACTTGAATTCCCAGAGGCTCACCACAACACTGGCTCTCTAACAATAAATTACTTTTAGGTATTCAAAGTAGGCAAAAAAAAAAAAAAAAGCCAACCAAAACCACCTCAACTTGGTTAATCAAATCAAAATGCAGAACACATCACAAGTATTTTTTCTTCCTTCTTACCTTCTTATTTCCATCCTTCTGCCCTGTTCCATGCTCTGCTCATTTCTATACCTTGTGGGGAAATTATGCTTTTTCTGCCTTCTGTAAACAGTGTTTTATCTGTTTTCCCTCCAAGGTCTTCTGTTGCCCCTATATAAACAAAAAGGGGTTTGGATAATGGCAAGAGGAAGGCAAGTATCGTTTTGTGTGTTTTAGCAATGGAGTTAGCTCAGAGGTTGCATGAGGATATGGGGCTCTATTTCTAGCTCTGCCCTATCTCTGCCTGACCCAGATCCCACACTGTAACATGGATGTGTGCTTAGCTGCTATGGAGATGAGGGCCAGAGCCTGCTGCTGCCTGAGTGTGGATCCAGCAATACTTAGGGTTGCTTCTGTCCTGCACATATGCCAGGTTTGAGTCCAGTGCATGGCATGGGATCCGTCGGGGCTTTGCTCTTCTGTAGCATAGAAGTGACTGGTGTAGTACGTGGCTTGAGTACTGCTATAGAAGGCTTTGCTGAAGAATTAAGGATCACAGTGTTTTTGTGATTTTGTGAAAGCTAGGCTTACTTACCTACGTGTGAGTGTCAGTGACAACCTGCTGGTATTTTCATGTACCCCTTTGCAGGTAGAGGGTTGAATAGTACAATACCACTTTTTCTCAAGAACAGAGTTGCAAAATTGAATTCTTAGATGTTGAATATAATTTGTTTTGTTTTTCCTGTGCTAAGTCACTATTTGGGGAGGCTGCTCTTTGCGTTTTCCTTGCATAGAACTACAAGCATGCAGGGTGGGGGGGCAGGGCTGGAAGGGAGTAGGTTTCCTTTTACAGCTGTTCAAAAAAAGTTAATACCACTTCTACTGTAGGTGTGGCTTTACTTCAGAATTCAGACATCAGGACTGTGGCATGTTAGCATGAAATGACAGCTACGTTTGAATCAGCTTGAAAGCCGCTAGCTCTTCCTGCAGGTACCAGCTGGCATTCTGGTCCTGTTGCCTGACTCATTTCTGTAAGGAGACTTTTTGGTCTGAAATAATTCTTCAAAACTTAAACCAAAGCCAGGACCTAACCCCTCCCCACCCCCCTCCTTTCCACCCCTGCATCACTCAAAACAGGATTTCCGTAGTACCAAAACAAAAGCCCTGCTTAGTAACTGCTCAGATAATGAAATTGCTGGTCAGGTGAAACCCTCTCGTGAGTGTTTGCTGGTTTCCATAACTACTTCACAGCAGAAGGAAGAAGAAGGAGGAGGAATAAAGTTGAGCGAGGAGATCTAGGGCTATGAAGAAGCACAGAGCAAGGCTTCCCTGTTCATCAGGTTTGGAGGAAAAAATGTCTCTGATGGAGCAGTGTGTGTGTATGTATGTTTGTATATTCCTATATATGGGCACCATATAGGTGATATGTTTTTGTAAGACTTGAAGATACTCACCAGCAGTGTTTCTTACCTGAAGATAAGTTGTTTGGTTATTGGGATTCAGCATCAATACTTTCGTTTTGAGATCCTTGCTGCTGAGCTTTGGGGTTAAGTTTGGAGCTGTTATGCTGAGATTCCTGCCTGTAAGTGAATTTTTATTGCTCTGCTTTTTTAAATTATGCTGGGAAATATATATGTAAGGTTTTTTGTTTGTTTGTTTTTTCTTCCTGTAGAGTAATTTAAGAAAAATGGGCTACTTGAGGATTTATGTAGTATGCAGGCAATTCCCTCTCTCTGAAGCTGTGTAAGTAGGTAGTCAGGGTATGTGGGAGTAGCTTCGTAGCTTGATCTCACCCTTCTTTTCATAATAGTAATTTGCTTGGGCTGGCGCTGTGTCCAGGGACAGTGTTTTCCATCTGGGACTGACCTTGGAAACCTCAGAGCTCTGTGAAGCTCATGTACCCTTCTGTGCCTTCATTTTATATTTACAGGTATCTTCTATCGGCAAATATTTGTATTTAAAGCACAAAGCCAATTTTATTGTAACATTCTAAAATGCCAAAAGTCTCTTGCTTGTCGGTATTGTAGCTTCATGCAGGGAGCACGCTCTGGTTTGGAGGCAAGGACATCTCAGAAAGAGGGAGACATTCAGCGCATTGTTTGAGAGCTCTTCTTAGTGATATCCAGTGCATAATTTGTGGCAGACATAAATTTTTCTTTGCAGATCGGCATTCAGAGGCACTTAGCAGGTACAGGACATCCAATTATGGAGGTGTGGGAGCGCTGTTGTCAGTGGTGACAAAATTCCTGTAGAGAGGTGACTGCAGACATGACTCACATCCTACTGTTACGAACAGTTTGTGTTGTGCTGTGAAGCTGCAGGATGAGAGCTCCCAACTTTCATCTGGATTATTTGGTGTCTGTGTAACTTCTGCTTGCTGGTGTTTTTTTGGAATTCACCTATGTATTGCTTTCTAAAGCATTAAAACTTCAGTCATTACAGCACTTTATTTTCTCCTGCTTGCTTGCGTGCATACATCATCAATGTGTATCTCAGTATTATTTTTCAACAGAGAACATTTCATTATTTTGTCTTCACATAGTGCTTGTTTATCCCCAGACATAGCTTGTTTTAACAATGTTTTTTGCTAAAGGCTTTATCATTTCAACTTTTCAGAGATGCTTAGGGATGATATACAGTTTTGCAACTAAAATGCACCTACTGCATGTGAAATGATTTGAAAATATTGGCTCCTTGGAGCTAGTTGCAGTTTCTGAAATGGCTTGTTATTTCACTGATTTCTATAGTGACTGTTGCCTTGGCAGCAAAGGTCCTCACTTAGAGAATAAAAGCACTGTGCAAACATGAGGAAGGCATGATTTCATTTGGGAAGACTGATCTAGCTTCACCTTTTCCAACACCATCCATCCCTCCCTTCCTGTAAATACTGCTATTTCCTTTTCCCTACCTACTTTTACCCAGAGCTTTCTTCATTTGGGTTTCAGAGGACTTCAGAGAACAACTGTTGGTCTTTTTCTGCTGTTTTCATCTCATCGGTGTTAACGATGAGAAATATTTTTTTTTTTTTGTGCTGCCAATTTAGAGGTAATAGAGAGCAAGCCAGCTTTAGGAAGGAGATGACTGCTCTCTGGACCGTGCAGCCATCCCCCACAAAGTCTGCCTTCCCAGGGATGTCCGTCACTCACTCAGCAGTCAACTGGCAGGCTTTGAAACTAAAATTGAAATTGTGACACCCAACGTGAGTGCTTAGTTATTCTCCAACCAGACCTAGAGGCAGAAAATTGCAGGTTCTTCTGCACCTTGGCCACCAGGTCAAGTATAGAGGTATAGTCAGCTGCTGATTCAGTTGCAGGAAGACCCTGTTCTTTAATCAAAGAGATGGGTGCTTACCAGTTGAACTTCCAGTTCAATTCTAATGCTCAACTGTATCTCCTAAAAACCATGCAAAAGATAAGGGATCTTATTCTGTGAGGTTTCCCAGGCCTCTCTCAAATACTTGTACAACCTGGCATAGCCATGGCTATGGTATTGCAACCTCTGTGTAGCCAGGTTGAAGTGGTGGGGGGAGATACTTCACTTGCAGTGCTGCCAGTTGTGAAATTGGAAAAGGATCTGAAGGTTTTGAGTTAGGACTTCAGTATTCACTGGGAATATGGAGAAAAAGTTGTGTAAACATGAGAAGGTGGGGACTAGAGACCTTGCTCAAGTTACTTCATCTTGCTCAGTCTTGTGATGAGTGTTTTGAGGAGACTGGTTTTGTTCCGTGTCATTATTGTTACAATAATTTATTTATAATTTGCTATCAGGTACAGGCTCCTTATCGAAGCAGATCTGCTCCAGATGCAAGGAACATTTTAGTTGCGTGGCCTGAGCTCACGGCCCATGTCAGAGCTGGGAAGGCGTGGGTGTGTGCCGGTCATCTTGCATGCCTGAGCCCTTTGACGTGGCCCTGCAGGGCCGATGCCCATCTGCACCTTCTGTGGACAGGAAAAACATTATGTGGAAGCAGTGGGGATAGCAAGGGCTGTTAGTCTCCTGAACTGCTTCTGCAAACATCATCTGATCGAGCTTTCAGAAATGCTTGATTGAAATAGGGAGGTATTTTTGATGTGACAAGCTGGGAATTGTTGTTAAAGAAGCTTTTTTTCTTCCTCCTCCTCTGTTAGACAAGCTATGAAATGAAGGCTTGAATAATAAACATTGATTAGAACTTTTAGCTGTTCTTCCTTGTTTTAACTTTCAAAACAAGTCAGGGTCTGCGTCGTCAGCACAGTATTTTCTTTCCTCTCAGCCTTTCTCCCATGAGTATCAATTACTCCAACTTCACGGAAGGTGCTCAGTAGTGATTTACTCACCCATGATGTGACAGCAGCAGGCTGGGATCGCACCCAGTGGGTGCTGAACTTGTGCTCCCAGAACTATCATCTGTGAGGTCTGATGATTTCTGCTCCTTCACTCCTTGTGCAGCCCGATGCTGTCAGTGTCTGTCTGCAGAGGGTGAGACCC
The DNA here is from genome assembly GCF_964211825.1 of Aythya ferina. Taxonomy (NCBI): domain Eukaryota; kingdom Metazoa; phylum Chordata; class Aves; order Anseriformes; family Anatidae; genus Aythya; species Aythya ferina. Next base: position 8,237,461 of record NC_140302.1, on the reverse strand, counting down.
GGATTTCTAACAGGGATGAAAGTGTATGTCTGTGTGTATATGAGATAGGATCCTTCATTTTTACAGCCAATGAAGTCTCTTAGGAAAAATGCTTTTACACTCTATGACACAAATAAAGGATTTGAGCAATCTTTATTCTTCTGCATGGTATCTTAAAGGCTCACTGATGGTGAGCTTACAGAATGAAGTATATACAGGTTTCTGAATTGATTGTATGGTGTTTTTTTTTTTTTTTTTTTTTTTTTTTTGTTGTTTTTTAAATAAAAAATAAAAAGAAAATATTGCAAAGTCCCATAGTTTTACTGCAAGGCTCACACATTTACACATTTTCCTATTTCTCATAAAGCTGCCAGGCCAGGTATCATAGGAGCATATTATGTTTTTTCTTCTAGTATCAGGGCAGCATTTGCAGCTGGCAACAGATTTTAATTTGTAGACTCCATGTAGAAATCATCTTAAAATCTACTGGTTCTGCCCAGGTGAGAAGAGATGAATGTATAATAAGTAATGAGATGTAATTTGAAGGTTGGCTGCATTTTCTTGAGCAATGATAAATACAGTTCTTTTGCATTGTAATCATCATGTGAGGGATCCTTTAGCAAGCAGGAGGCTTGCAATGTGTTGACAAGGGCTGGACAGAAAGGCCATGTGTAAGGATGATAATAGTTCAAGATGCTCTTTCCTTCTTTGCAGCTTTCTGAGTGTTTGGGAAACTAGATTGCAGTCCTGCCAGCTTTCAAAATTAATAAGCCTTAATAATTGCCCCACCTTGTGGTGTGTGCAGTGTGCTTCAACAACCCCAAATCCATGCTGAATTTGTAAAGCAAAACTTGCAGAGGCAGTTGATGTAGCTGTTCGGTGGCACAGGGAAATGACATCCTGCTGCAGAACAGAGTCAAAGTGTTATAACTGGATTCAAACACGAGTAACTTAGGCTCTTACTGCCATGTCAAGAGTGTCACATAAATGATGCACCCCTCAAAAACAGCAAGCACCTGGACTGCTATAGAAAAGTGTGTCAGTATGAGCTGTGAGTTTGATGCTAAACATTTTCTGGTGCTGCATTCATGGATTTCAGCCAGGTTATCAGCCCCAGGACACATGTAAAAGCATACATGCATTTTATGAAAGTGACATGCTCTCTGTACAGACACAGATTTCCTGTGAATTACTGGTACATCACCTGAGACAGAAATATCATGGACATCAAAAAGGTAATAGTGGCAGGGAGTAAGGGTATGGGTTCATGCTTGAGCTTTGTGCTGCAGCTGATACTGGATCCAGGGTTTTGTGTGCCCCGCAATAATGCGAGTACATCGAGTACATCGCAGACTGGTGCAATGGAGAGCTGAGCTACTCCTTTTGGTGAAAGCCTTGTCAGAGTTGGTAATGTGGGTTAACATGCATAGTTCAATCAATCCTGGTTTTCCATGTTCAGAGCTCTGTAACTAAACACCTATTTGCTAAATACAACTTGAATAATGAAGTGATCTGTGTCTAAAGGCCTTTCTCAGTACCATCCCACTGTAAAATGAAAGAAGGAAAATAGAGCTGTATCCTTTCTTCCTGTGTTTTAAAATAACATGGTATTCACAATGGAGAATATTTATCTTCATCCCTGTTTGTTTCATGTATTTCATGTGCATGCCTGGCATGAGCACTAAGTTAGAGGTGGTGTACCCAAAGTGTTATGAGCCCTTTGTCCAAAGCTTTTTCTTCTATTAATCACCAGACCTAGGTGATTCCACAGAGAAGGTTAAAAAATATATACATGTATGTTATGTTTCTTGCTCAATTTAGACGAGTAGGTCAAAAAAAATGTTTACATGCTGCATAGTCAAGTTTTGCAAAGGAACATAGGTCTGTATCTGTTTTGCACCTTTTATATTCAAATCTTGCCAGTATTATAGATTATTTTGTTTTCCCTGAGTGGAAGCACTGTTCCATGTGACAAAACACAAACATACTTCGGTAGTTTATAAGAAGCTAAAAATACTCTTCAAGCTGATAAAGGCATGATATGACTTCTGGAAACACAAAGCAGCTTTTTCCTGTGCCGTTACTTTCTTTAGGTCACTTGGTGTTTATGATACCATGGTCTTCTGCAGGAGAGACTCCGATAAAATGGGAGTAAAATCAAATAGTTGGGAAGGAAGCCTGGCAGGCTTGTCAGTGGGATGGCAAGCTGGTGATAGGAGTACTCAATGTTTTTTTCTCTGCTCTGGAGGGGACTGTGTTTTGTATAAGTATTTCACTTCTGGGTATTTGTTGTTGGTATACCCTGCTGCGTCATTGTTGCATCGTGCTGAAGATTTTGCTGCCCATGTCGTAGAAATGCAGTAAGAGATTCTAGCAAGTAACATCTATTTTACTGTAAATTTTGTAATTGAACAGCTTTTCCAAGCTTCTTCTAATTTTTCCTAATTAACTGGATGCAGAAGGTTTTTACAGTTCCTTTTTTTCTAACACCTCCTCCTCCCCCCCTCCTGCAGTTTCACTTTCATTTCTCATAGAGTCGTAGAGCTCGGGATGGGAGGAATCTCAGAGACCTCTGGTTCCAAGCCCCTGCCATAGACAGAAACACCACCAACTAGATCAGGTTGCTAAGGGCCTTGTTCAACCTGGCCTTAAACACCTCCAGGGATGGGGCATCCACAACCTCTCCGGGCAACCTGTGGCAATGCCTCACCACCCTCTTGAGTGAAGAATTTCCTCCTAGCATCTAATCTAAATCTCCCCTCCCACAGGTGCCCCTCTGGGCTGCAAACATGCACTGCTGGCTAATGTCGAGCTTTTTGTCCACTAAAACTCCCAACTCTTTCTCTACAGGGCTGCTCTCAGTGAGTTCTTCTCCCAGTCTGTAGTCGTGTCAGGGATTGCCTCAACCCAGGTGCAGCACCCTGCACTTGTTGAACCTCATTCAGTTCACATGGGCCTACTTGTCAAGCTTTTCATCCACTTTTTTCTATTATTTAATATGTAGCTTACTGCAGACATCTGACTTCTAGCAGTGTACCATGGAAACCATAACATTTACCTTGAAGAGCTGCTAAACATCTGCTCTGCAAACTTAAATGCTTCGGTTTATTTTCAGCACAGCCTGTTTGGGCATTGATTTTCCTTCTGATACTTTTTCAGACCATATAGCTTTGTTTTATATACATTATTTTTTGTTGCTGACTTGTAGTAAAGCATTTGGTGTGGTATGCTAGACTTTTTTTTTCCTTGCAGAACAGAAGCCAGGCATATCATTCAGTAACTAGGCGCAGTGCGTTTGATAAGATACCACTGGGTGGTGGGGGAAAAGAACATTTGTGACATGACCATTTGGTCTGTAAATCCTTAAATCTGTTAGTATTACAATTTTAAGAGAGGGTTGGGTACTGGTTATGGACCAGAACTGAACAGTAATAGAAAACTTCACAAATATGGAAAAAAAAGGAGTCCTTCCCACAGTGGCAAAGCAGTGTTTTTAATAAAAAATTGGTAATGCTCTTGAGTAGCCTGTAGCAAGCTCAGAAGGGACAGGGTGTATACAAGTGGTAGCACTCAATTTGATTAATCTTTTCCAGGCCTGCGTCTGGTTATTTTGCAGAAATTTTGTCTTTGAACATGAAATGCAAACTTTTGTCAAATACTCTCTTATTTGCATTTTTCCCCCTTCCTCCCCAGGAAGAAGAATGCCAACACGAATATGAAGTGAACCATTTCCTGCACTTTTCATGGTGCCTGGGTGCTCACATCAGATGGTTAGAGACAGAGACTTGTCTCTTGCCAAACTGCTTCCTCAGACACGATGAAGCCAAGGAAGAGCTTTCTGATGTACTGGAGTCACAGTGACTGCTGCCCAATTTAAAATCAATGTGAGACTGCGCTCCAGCTGCCTGACGAGATGAAAGAAGTGCTGTTGTGGTCGCCCGAAGAGGTGACAAATTGGCTAACAGAAAATGCTGTGCCGGAGTATTGTGAGCCGTTGAAGAGCTTCACTGGGCAGGATTTGATCAACCTGACAGAGGAGGATTTCAAGAAGACACCTCTCTCCCGGGTGTCTTCCGACAGTGGACAGCGGCTATTGCACATGATTGAGACCTTAAAAATGGCTCATCACATCGAGGCTCACAAAAATGGGCACATCAATGGGCACATCCATGTCAGCATGAGCAACACCACACATGAAAACGGCTTTAGTAGTAAAATGAAGCTGAATGGGGTGCCAAATGGGTATAAGAAGGAGATGATAAAGATCCCCATGCCAGAGCCAGAGCGCTCACAGTATCCCATGGAATGGGGGAAGACTTTCCTGGCTTTTATTTATGCACTTTTTTGTTTCATCTTTACCACAGTGACTATCTCAGTTGTTCATGAAAGAGTGCCTCCCAAGGAGGTGCAGCCTCCCTTACCAGATGCATTTTTTGATCGTTTTGATCGGGTGCAATGGGCCTTTTCTATTTGTGAAATTAATGGCATGATCCTTGTAGGACTGTGGTTTGTTCAGTGGCTGCTGTTAAAATACAAGTAAGTAAAACCTTCAGAAACGAAGTGCTTGTGTACATACTCGTGACAGCTTTTGGAGGTCTGACACTGGTTTACATCCGAGTAAAATGAAGTTTTTTGTGATATTGCTGACTTTGGTATTCCAGACTGAAATAGATGCCATGCCATGGGCTCTGCAGTTTGTATGGGCTTATTGTACTAAACTGGGGAGTTCAGTCCAACTGCCACATCAGAAACGAAGGAACAGCACTGGTCTTGCTTGCCTGCAGAGTTAACTTGAGCCCTTTTCACATGTGAGAAACCTTAAATTGTATATAATGATGTTCTTAACTCAGTTAACTGTTCTGCTTAAATAAGAATGAGGACAACTCATGCTGACATAACTCATCAGCTGTGAACTGATTGAGGATGGATTTAGTCTTACTGTAGTTTGCCTGATGTGAAGATCCTACCCTAAGTTTACAGTACTCTTGGACAAAAACAGCAGGCAGTGGTTTAATCTGTGCGCCTAAGCAGTGTTGCATAAAAAGTTTTGAAGTACATTTTCTGCTTGACATTAGGTGGGACAGGTAACATCAAGAACAGAGTATGCTGAAAGCTAATCATAAAGTACACAAAAGTGTAGATACACAATGAATTTACGAGGTTATCTGGGTGCATGCTCATACCTGGTCAGAATTGCAATGGTAAATTTGCCTGCCAATGCAAGGCACTTACCTTTTTATTCTCTACAGAGTGGATGTGCATGCTGCTGCTTAATTTGGTATTTTTAAAGTGCCGTAAATCCGCACCTTGGGCTGCCTTACCATGAGTGGTCTGGTATAAATCCTTGTGCTGCTATGACTGTGAAGTGTTCAAAGTCAAGTGGCTTGAAGCAGTATGAAGTGGCAAGCCACTTCTGCTTTCAAAAACAAGACACAAGCATGCCCCAGTGCCTTAACCCAAAGGTCTCTTTTCTCCTCTGCTAATGCAGGATCTCTTTCTTTACCTGTTCCCTGACTGTTTAATGTGGCTCCTATATTTGAAAAAACAATAATTGGAAGGCATATAACTTGGGCATCACCATGTTCAGTACAAGATCCCTTGGTTTACAGGACTTTGTAATGACCGTAGAATTTTAGATTGCCCTTTTTCAAAAAAGTAAAGCCAGATGCTACTACTGACTCTTGTAATGGAGAAAAACTTTAAAACTTAAATGTGATCAGGTTGTTTACCAGCTTGCTAAGGTTACAGTCTGAAAGGAGAGAATTGCTAAGCTAGGGCAGATACCTTTATCCAATATAGTTGCAGGTTTCCATAGCTAAATGCTTAATTAATCCATGAGACACTGTGAACTTCTCATTCTGGTGAGCTAATCCAGATACTGTTGAGACACAGCTTTTGCTTTGTGTCTTTTCACTGATGCACTGTGTATGAGCATTTCCTATCAAAAAAAAAAAAGCCTTACTTTATGAAATACAAAGGTCATTAATATATGGAGCAAGCAATGGAAATATAAATTGTGTTTTTCTTTCCCTATCTGTTGCTTTATACTAGTTAATGTATTTTCTCAGCTGAAATTTCAAAACTTTTTTTTTTTTTTTACAGATGTGGTATTCCTTAAAGGAAAGTTTCTAAAATGGTTATTTTAGTCCATTTATTTTTTATTATAGAAACTGTGAAAACTGTGAAACTGCTTTTTTTTTTTTTTTTTTTTTTTTTTTTACATGCACACATTTATAGGAGGAAGACTCTACCCTGGTGTGTTCTCTTGTTCTATTTATGGCTTTATCAGCTTCTGTATCAGATCCTACGTCAGTAGCTGCAGTGCTGAGCTCTCCTTCATGCTCTGGTCCAGTTGCCTGCGATGAAGAGGGGAGCCGTAGACTTGGCGTCCCTGAGCATAAAGTGTTCAAAACCAAGGGGAGTATCCAGAGAAGGCCATGGGGAAGTGCTCTCAAAAATGGAGTGTCAGGTTAATCAGGCGGTACAAGGGATCAAACACACAATGATGAATTAAGAACAGCAGAATCCATAAGGTCCTTGGAGATTTCAAAGCAGTGGGGGATGGGTTGACTTGATAACAAAGTATTATGGCATCATTGATAGGTATGGAGGGTTTTCCCTCCATTTGCTTTGATGTATTCACTCATTCTTCCTCTAGTGTAAAGGGAAGTTGGAGTCACAGAGCTTTCCATTTTCATTATCAGTCCTGGACTGTGCCAGTCAGTATGTCTTCTGGTCACACATTGCTTTGGGGGCCTTTCTTCTTGTAAAGGAGTGGAGCTATTCAGGTCTGCGATCTGTCAGTAAGCAGCAGAAGGAAAAAACAGGAGAGGTGCTCATGGGAACAGGACAGTGACACAGCTTTCTCCTGAGGACCTTGCTCTTGTGTCTTTGGTTGGCAAGCCACAAAATGCTCTAAAAGAGCTGAATCACTTTTGTGGTGTGGGTTGTCACCTTCCCTTGGAACTTAATTCAAGAACAAAGGGAGGACATTAAGCCAGATGGACCTTCTTTGATTTTCTGGCCTCCAGTGGTGTCAGGGAGGGCGGTTGCCACAACCCGTTCGAGACCTGAAGATGAGATGTGAAGCCAGGTGGTTGCTCAGATGAGAGCACTACCATTTGCGGCCCTCTGTGAGGGAAAGTTCAGAATTGCTGATGAACCAGAAGCATTATTGTCCATGAGCTGAATTGCAGCCAGGGGCTGGGTTGGACCTTTAACCAAAGGAGGTGGTTTCCTTGTTGCAGGCTTTTCCTGAAACACTTGTCTTTGTCAAGCAGTGAAACTCCTATTGCTTGTCATATTGCACCCATATGTGATGCAAGGATCCATGCAGAGCACTGTCCATGGCCTTTATGGCAGGGGTATTTGGCTGGTTTCACCAGAAATCAGGAGCAGGCTGGATGCTTGGCTGGGGACCCCGGGCTGCCTGAGCCTTTTTCCATGGACACAGCAGGGAGCATGAGGAGCCCAGGCAAGTTGCCTGTCTGCAAGCACTGCCAAGGTCCTAACTTCTCTGGGAAGCATTCCCAGATGGTTCAGGAGAAGCACAGCGATGGTGTTTGGCAGTGTTTGACATCTGATTCATCCTGCATGCTCACAGCATTGAAAAAGCTGCATACTCGCTACCCACATGAGGGAGGTGGAGTCTGGCCAGGAGGAACTTTATTACAACTATCCAGTAATAAGCCTAGAGAGTGCACTTGTTAGCTGGCCCACACACGAGCAAAATCGTGTTGAGAAGGAAAAACATGAGCTCTTTTAGATTTTATTTTATTTTTTTAAATTACAATACAAAGCACTTTGATGCAGACTTTCCTAAGCTAAAGTACATGATTCAACTTTAAACCAGGTACTTTCATGGGTAATGTTAATTAAAAGCATTAATTACTCAGTAAAACTGCTGCTTCTTTGGTCTCTTGAATGCAGTGCTGCTCAATCTTTACTCCCCAACCTCTCCTTTTGTCTTCATAGGGGGGTATAAAGAAAAGCAAGCTCCTGTATTGCTACAAAAGCCAGGCACCCATGTGAGGTCTTTAATAGATCACCCTTCCAAGAGAAAAACTGTGCACCTAAACCACAAGGGAAAACCACTGCCCCAGGGGCCATGGTGCCTTCAACTCAAGGTCTTTTCCAACGTAGATAATTCTGGGATTTTGTGATTCAGTCCATAGAGCTACACTAATAAAGTATAATTTTTAACTCCTAGTTTTGTCCCTGTTTGCACTGGGGGAGGAGGACACTTGAAATGTTCTGTCTCAATAGCAGTGAGCACTCAAGTGCAAAATGCACTTGTACTGTTATATCTGAAGCTTTTCTGATAAATTAAGGCTTTCATGTTGTTATTGATCTGGCACTGCAAAGTTGTACTCCTCTGAGAGTAGAGCACTACAGTTTAATAGCTCTGTCAAAAACTATTACAAATAAAAAACAGCCAATTTCAGCTTTGAAAGAGCTCAGCTCAGTAAAAATGGTTTGTTTGTTTGTTTTTAATAGCAAAAGCTTTAAAATAGCAACAAATGAATGTCAGGACTTGCAGCTTGTATTACAAACCTTGTAGTACCCAAATTATCCTAAGTATAAATAACAATGATTTAAAATCAACCCAGACAAAGAGGGCCTGTGCCAGCAGGACACAGCAGTGATTAAATTCATGAACTGCTGTAATTGGATATGCCCTCCGTTTCATAAAGCCTTTGGTGATTTCTCTTTGCTGACAGCTATGCAAGACACACAGTTTGCTTTCTGTCCTGATGGGTGTGCTGGAAGGGGTTTAGTTGCCATGGTTCTTTCCTGGTGACATTTTACTTGGTAGGTAGCAGTGAAACTCAGTAAGTGTGTTTTGGGGCTGGCAGTCACTTCCAAGTTGAACTTGCAGCCCTTTACAGTGGGTGCTCTCGCTGTTTTTGCAGAACTGCCCTACGGTACCCCAGAATTCAGCAACTTACTGGCAGCCATCCCTGAGTGAATCTCATGCAGCTACAGCTGCTTGCCTGGAGGGTGGTTTCTTATGGAAACACCCTATCCTGTGGCCAATGCAGCTCTAAATTTATATTTGGGATGTTTTATTGCTGATGTGAATTGCTTCCTCTCTTAATGCTGCTCAAGAAAGATATGTTCTCCTTCATTTGGGTCATACAAGCTAATTCTTCTAAAGTAATCCTTTGTAATTACTAAAGGGTATGTGTCAGCAGAAATTAACTTACAATATTTTCTTTATAAGATGAAAGGCAGTAACTTTATCCCCTGCTTTGAATAGAAAATTAGTGACCAATTTAAGTTAATGGAGGGGTGTGGGGCATTAAATCCCTTTTAATGTCTTCAGCACCAAATCTGAGCAGGCTTTTGTATTCTAATCCTTAAATTTCCTGTAATCAACTTCATGGGTAATGTTAGTTGAGTTGTTTGTGTACTTCTGACCTGTAAAGTGTGGGAATATTTGTAAAGGAATTCAGTATCCACAGGTGCAAGTTGGTATAGACGAATAAGTCATGAGTTTCAAAAGCATGGAGAAGAGAAAAGTATCTAGCTTTTGTGTCTTATTTACCTTTTCATGTTGTATTTGCATTGAGTAACCTCCTTTTTCTTTTTCCTCTTTTTTTTTTCTTCTAGGTCTATAATTAGCAGAAGATTTTTCTGTATAGTTGGCACACTATACTTGTATCGGTGTATTACAATGTATGTAACGACACTCCCAGTACCTGGCATGCATTTCAAGTGTTCTCCAAAGGTAAACTACTTCTTGCTACCTTTCTTTATTTTAATCTTCATGTTTTCCCCTTGTCCCACTATTACCAAAACTGTGAGCAGCTCTTTCGCAGTGATTGCTACTAATTTGAAGCACCGACTTGGCATCACAGGGGGACTTCTATCTGCAGATCATCAGGTTCCCTTGCTAAGGTGCTGACAATTTGCTTTTGGGCAGGGCAAGCATTTTCATCCTTCAAAAAGAGCAAATCTATGTAATTTCTCTATCAGTTGGAACTGATTTGTATGTTCAGCATTTTTCTGTCTCCATTGAAGTGGTCAAAGGTTGCTACCTGGAGAAGTTCCATATGCGACACATTTCTAAACACTTCAGTGTGTCAAATCTGATTACAATTTGTACTTGAAATTGACCCAAAGAGACTTTTTAAGGACAGTTTCACATGAAAAACTCTTCCCTTTGCTTCTGTTTGCATATTTTGCAATTATGCATATATTGTAATTGTGTTAGTGCAAACACTTGCCCCCCTCCTCCTTGAACTAGCTCTGTTTGTTGTCCCAAAAAATTAAACAGTCTTAAGAAAGCCATGACTGAAACCAAGTTATTGAGTTGGAGTTGTTTAGAAAGTCTCTCTTAGTCAGTGTTGAAGGGTAATTAATTCATGAAACAAGGAGTGTTGTTGTCTCCTCAGTAAATTTGCAGATGACACCAAGTTAGGTGGGACTGTTGATCTGCTTGAGGGTAGGAGGACTCTGCAGAGGAATCTGGATAGGCCAGACTGAGGACAACTGTACAAGGTTCAGCAAGGCCAAGTGCCGGCTCCTGCACTTCAGTCACAACAACCCCATGCAGCGCTACAGGCTTGGGGCAGGGTGGCTGGAAAGCTGTGCAGTGGAAAAGGACCTGGGGGTGTTGGTCGATGCTCACTTGAACGTGTGCCAGCAATGTGCCCGTGTGGCCAAGAAGGCCAACGGCATCCTGGCTTGTGTCAGGAATAGTGCAGCCAGCAGGACCAGGGAGGTGATTGTCCTCCTGTACTCTGCTCTGGTGAGGCCACACCTCGAGTACCGTGTTCAGCTTTGGGCCCCTCACTACAAGAATGACATCAAGGTGCTCGAGCATGCCCAGAGAAGAACTATGAAGCTGGTGAAGGGCCTGGTCCACAAGTCCTGTGAGGAGTGGCTGAGGGAACTGGGGTTGTTTAGTTGGGAGAAGAGGAGGCTCGGGGGAGGAGACCTCATTGACCTTATTATAGTTGCTTTAAAGGAGGTTGTAGTGAGGTGGGGATCAGGCTCTTGTCCCAAGCAGCAAGTGATGAGATGAGGGAAAATGGCCTCCAATTGCGCCAGGGGCGGTTTAGTTTGGGTGTTAGGATTTTTTCAGTCTTTACTGGGAGAGTTGTGCGGCATTGGAACAGGCTGCCCAGGGAAGTGGCTGAGTCACTACCCTTGGAGGTCTTCAAGAAATATGTAGCTATAGAACTCAGTAGCATGGTTTAGTGGTGGACTTGTTGGTACCATGTTAAGGATTGGACTAGACGATCTTAGATGTCTTTTCCAACCTGAATGATTCCATGATCTATCTCTCCCACAAGCACAGGAAACAAGATTTGTGTATTAGACACGTGTTTTTTTGCCATAGCAGTTCGTTTCCTTGCCCCTTCTACTTAAGCTATAGCACAGACAGGAGAAAGGGGGGGGACGGGGACTAATTTCTGTGAAACATCTAAACATCTTCAGCATGCACAGTTCAGCAGGTTTGTGTGCACAACCATGAATTAGATGACAGGTAGCAAAGTCATAAATCAAGATTGTGATTTGGCTTGATACACGTGCTCTCACAACTTTGATGAAGATTGCTGGTACATACATGCCTGTAGGACAAACAAAGCTGAAATACTTGGGTTCCTCAGGGAAGTTAAAGCCAACTTTACAAAATGCTGTATTGTTTGTTTGATGATTTGCCAAGCCACATGTGGCTTCTTGAGGGACCTAAGTATTTTGTAAAGAAAAGTGGAGGAGAGGAGTCAACATTGTATTTGATCAGTCAGCTATTGTGAAACTTAAAAAAAAAAAACACACAGGGAGCAAAGTGAATAAATCTGCCATTTTTGTAAATTTACAGCATTGGCAAGTTGTTCTCATTACTCATGTAAAGACAAGCCAATGTTGTGCCCTTCTATTGCCCTGCTTGAAAAGATCAGCTGGGCTTTTTTGAAAGCTATAAATACATGGGTGGGAAAAAAACTTCTCAACACCTTACTGAGCTGCAGGGGATTGTGAAGAGCAGTTTTTGGGAGCATTTTTAAGATTTGTAAGGAACTGCAAGCAGGAAATACTTAAATGCTACAAAAGCTTTGTGTATACCTGTCCAAAATGTACAATTTTCCCATTCTTAAAGCAAGAAAGAGCTTTAAAACAAAGGAGGAAGATACCTGCAATGGTTAGTCGGGAGTTCTGTGTTTTCATCTGGCTGTTAAATGGTTACTGTGGATGATAAAATGAGGTAAGGATCCAGCATGCTGAGTGCACTGATCCATTTGGCTGCCTCCTTTGAGCTTAGATGGTTCCTGCTTCCTTCTGGGTCCCAGAGGTGCTCAGCACATCCTGGTCGGGCCTTTCCCACAGCACATGTTTTTGTGGATTTGTTTAATAGTTGGTCTGGTGTTAGAGCTGGAGGCAGCAAAAGCAAGGTCTGGGGATGCTGCCTACTGCCTGTAGGGCACTTGGTAGGAAGGAAAGGGGCAAGAAGGTCTTGGTTTGGAGGTCGTTCAAAGCATATCCTTCAGGTGTGAGGAATGTCCCTGTTGCTTGTGTGGATTGTGTGAATGGAAGCCCTTGCAGAATTGGCACCGTCTGCTGACAAACACCATTACTGGTTCTTCTGCAATGTGAGGTGGGAAGAAAGGACTTCAAAGGCTTTTCAAGGCAGGGCAGGGGATGCCATAGATTTTGAAGTGAGATGCTCTATTTTGTGTGTTAAATGTGGCGTTAGGCAGCTGGATGTACAGGTTAGGGCAGTTCATTTTATTTTCTGTTGGATTATCATCTGTAGGGCTTGTGTTGTTATGAACAAGATCAGTTAAATAAAGTTTGATTTATTTGAAGTGCTTTGCCTCTTAAACAGAACGGAAAACAGATGTTTAAAGAACATGACAAATTTCTAACTATAGCTGGGAATACTTTTAACCCCCGTTCTCTTTGTGAAACAGAATTTTTGAGACTGCATTACAGAATTCCTAGGTTTTCCAATAGTCTTTATTTTGATACTGATAATCTTTATTTTTGATAATCTTCATTTTGATACTGCACATACGTGTCATCTCCCAAGAATATAATGAATGAAAAGTCTGAACCTATTACCTCTGCTTGAAGATTCCTGCTAAAATATTTTCCCACCCAGCCATGAATATTAGCAAAGGCTGCCGGCAAGACCTCAGGTAAAGATTATGCCATGGTAGCAGGAATAAGTATTTATGAATAACAGAAAACAATTTTTGCTCACCTGCCTGTTTTACCATAAGCATGGCACTCTTGAGTGTAGGCACTTACAGGAGTTTAATGCTTCTTGGACCGTTCTTCTGATTTGGTATTGTACTGAAAAATGCCATGTTTTTCATTGCAACCAAAAGTGACCAGGTAAAGGAATTTTTTTTTCACTTGTGCATACTTTCATAAATCTATATGCATAAATAATACTTCCTTCTTCATTCCATTCTGTGAGTGCAGGAGAAGACAGTAATCCTTCAGGTGATTATATTTATAGGGAATTGTAATAATTTCTTTGATTCCCTATCTTGGGAATACTTCTAATAAGATAATACTCAAAACAAATGAATGGAGGTGTGTGCAGCCTGTACTCACATTAAGACTTGCTATAATGCATGCAAAGGATCATTAAAAAAAAAAGTCTCATTTCCAGTCTTTTTTTCTTTTCCTCTAGAAATATATTGCTGGCTTTTGGGAAAGGTGGTAGGATTTACTGAATAAAAAGCAACACAAAAAGAGAGAATAAGAGAGAGACAAAGTTGCTGGCTAATGCCATGCTTTAAATTTAGGAAGTTACTGCTGATAGGTTACCACACGTTTGTGTTTCACTCTTTCACCAGCTTTTTGGAGACTGGGAATCTCATCTGCGAAGGATAATGAAACTGATTGCTGGTGGAGGATTGTCCATCACAGGATCCCACAACATGTGCGGCGACTATCTGTACAGCGGTCACACCGTCATATTAACTCTTACATACTTATTTATCAAAGAGTGTAAGTTTGTCACTGTTCCTGGTGAATTTCCTCTTGTATCAATTAGCTGTTTATTAACACATTATTGTGATTAGTAAATACAATTAAAGTAAAAATGCACTCCTTTCAATTAAAGAAAAGTAACACTACTGCAAGGACATAGGCCTTACTGAAAAAGAAAACTTTGGAGACAAAGTTAAACACTTTACTATGTAGATGACTGAATTACGCATTTTATTTCAAAACTATTTTCTTTAAAATATAGCTTATACTTTCACTGCATCCTGCCTGATGAATGGTACTTTAACTATGTATCTCCTTGTTTAGAGAGAGATAGGTGCCATACTAAGTGCAAGGTTGCTCATTTTGCAAGAATTGATGCATACATTTATCTCCTATGAAAGGCAGGAGGAATGGATTGTCAGCTATATAGAGTCAATATTGAAGTACAAGAAATTTGATGTTACAGACCAGAATACATTAGATTTTTATGCGTCAGGCCTCTTTCTCAAAGATTTCATAACCTTTCTATTTTCCAAGTATCTTATTAAATTGTACTCGTGGGTAGAGTCACACCCTAAAAGAATGAGACTTCTTTTGTGATCTCAGCATTCCTGCTCTTAATCTTAATGCTGGCATTACACTATCCATTCAGGATTGCATGCTGTGTACTCTGCTAATTACAGCAGTAGTCCTGAGCACCGATAACATTACACTTTGAAATAATCATTGCTTGTGCTTCTTTACAGATTCCCCACGGCGACTCTGGTGGTATCACTGGCTTTGCTGGACACTCAGCATGGTTGGAATGTTCTGCATCCTCCTTGCTCATGACCACTACACTGTGGACGTGGTGGTGGCTTACTACATCACTACAAGACTTTTCTGGTGGTATCACACGATGGCCAACCAGCAAGTGAGTTTCTCACAGTCTCTGGATCCCCATGGCCCTGCTTGCTGTAGCGTGGCAGTGGGTGAATATCCATGCTTTGCCTTGAGCCTCTCTGCAGAAGTAGGAATGGACAAGCACTCATCTCTTGTGAAGCACCCTACTCTTCCCCCTTCACTTTGGGCTTGCAGGAAAGAAGAGGCGTCATTGGTTGGGTTCATCTTGTGCCTCGACCGCGAAAAATATCTGAAGGTGTGACTGCAGGCAGGCAAGCAGGCCTACCTCCTTTGGCTGTGTAACCTCATTTTTTTGAAGTCTCTCTGAATTTGGGCTGAAGAGCAGGTTTTGTTGTATTAGAACAAACAATTTAGAAGTTAAGCTACCTGGGTACCAGAATACCTTGTGTTGTGCGTGCCCTTTATTTGAGTGATAGGTCTCTTGAAGAACAGTATGAGGCTTCAAAAAAAAAAGAACCAGTTTTTCATAGTGTTTCCAAGTGGGTAAGTTTGCTCCCCTAACCAAGTGAAATGTTTTCCTTTTGGAGAATGGCGGGTGAGAGCCCAGGCTGCTCCTGTCCTAAGGTCTGTGCCTGAGAAGACATGAAAAATGGGGTGATGGGGGAAATACTGAGAGCAAAGGAGCTGCTTAGGAGGAGATGTGTCACATGATGGGAGATAACAAAGTATGTTTTTTACAACACTGAAATACTTGATCAGAGAGCAGTGGTAGGTGGTACAAAGGTCTAAATGAGGTCTCGTGCCATTTTCTTTGTTCTTACTTTCCTGCCAGTGAACTGGATGAGCTAGTGAAAAGATGAGCTTACCATTGCCTAAGAATGTGAGCAAAAATGCATAATTATGTTATCTATGGAGAGGACACGTAGTGAGATAAGAGAAACTTAAGATAACTTCTGTTAGGTTTGTAAAAACAAATCAGTGTCCAAGTATTTTTTTTTCTATGCAACATGGAGAAGATATTTTGCTTGCCTATTGCATATGAGTCCAGTTTATTATGCTTGATAAAAGCCTTCTGTGATGGTAGGAAGTTAGTTAATATTATGGCAGTGCTGATTTTTAGTTCATACCAGGGTTGTCTAGCTACCATGTCATATATTATTCCTGTGGCTTTGCTTCTGCCTGAACCAGTACCCCACAGTCAAGCCTTGTTGTAGATTTCTCCCTCCAAATGCCTGATTGCAAAGAATGAAGCTTAATGTTCAGCCAGTTCAGGACCTGCTGTGTTTGACAGCAGTCTGTGTTTAAACTTTGTTGTCATACAGCACTGGACTGAGTTCCATGCCTCAGATCTGCTCCTGTGCTGTCAGAATGGCAGTGCTGAGTGGCCATGTTTCCAAGCTGGAAGCTACTGAAGCCAGTTACCCTGAGTGCTAATGAGGACTTGCTTCAGAAAAACTCTTGGCCTTCTTGTATAGAAACATACCTGTTTTGCTGCATGGTGTGACTCACAGAAGATGGCTCAGCATTGCTTCCCTAATCTGCTGCGATGTTGGGAAATGCCAATCCTTGGCTCCTTACCTGGGCGTGCCGTGCCTTTTTGTCCTAGTGCCTCTTCCTGGTGCTGCTCCACATGCAGAGTCCTGTGGCTTGTGACTGACCTTAAAATTGAAAGCACAAGTAACCCCAGCTTTCAAGAGTTTTTTTTTTTTTTTTTTTACATGTGACATTATAACATGGAGAGAAAGCTTGGTATACAAGTCCTGTGTTTACACTTTCCAGTGGGCTGATACAGCTCTTCCCTGTTCTGTCATAACAAATGTGCAGCAAGGTAGTTGCATGACTTCCTCACCTACTCCTTTTGTCTCAGCTGTGGCTTGCATTTACTAGGAGAAGGAAATGGATGGGTGGATGTGGTTTGAGAGCATATGGAGGCTGGGGCAGGGTTTGCTCCCTCCTCTGGATGGGTTGAGTGCACACAAGTGGGCTTGCAAAGGATTCTGGAGCTACAGATAATTTCAAATATAGTTATGGAAACAGCTGTGCTTTGGGATGAGTCTTTTCCATTCCCAACAGAGAGGTGAGATTAACCTTTCTTGCCTATCACTTTTTTCCAATGGGGCTGTTGAGCAGCTAAGGACTTGGAAATGATGGTGAGCCTCGCTTAGGAGCAACTGGTCATGTGTGCAGGAAGGCTGTGGAAAAGTATCTTCGCTCCTCTTGATCTTTGTCCATGTAGATTTGTTTGGCAGGTATCTACACATACCAAGAGATTTTTGGAAACATCTGTAAGCAGAATGCTACTGATGTATGGTAGGAATCAACATGCAGTGAAGTCATGCAAGTGGTGTGCTTTCTTGTAATTCTTTTTTTTTTTTTTTTTTAATTATCTTTCTACAGGTGCTAAAAGAAGCTTCCCAAACCAACCTCCTTGCAAGGGTCTGGTGGTACAAGCCCTTCCAGTACTTTGAAAAGAATGTCCAAGGAATTGTACCTCGCTCCTACCACTGGCCCTTCCCTTGGCCGGTGCTATATCGAGGCAGGCAGGTGAAATACAGCCGACTGGTGAATGACACATAGCAGTGTGTTGATGGACAAAATGGGGAGGGAAAGGACCTGTCCCAAGTGCTAAGAACTCCATACAAGAAGATGCCATAAAAAAAAAAATCAACCCCTCCCTAACCCTTTCTCTTAACAGTTACCTTGACTTAATCTATTCAGTTACCTGGTAAGCACTGTGATCTTTTTTTTTCTCTCCAAAGGATCTGCGTTGGACAACAATAAAGAAAATTTAACTTATCATGCACTGTTATACATTTCTTGTTAATAGATTTGGGATTTTCATTACCCATCACCATGTTCCTTTGTATATGATGCGAGAGCATAAATGAAATCTTTTCTATCATAAGTTCTGGTCTTTCCAGTCACGTCTGGGAATAGTGCATATTATTTTCTTGGGAAAACATACTTTTCATATCTCTTGCCCCAAAGATTGGGCTGTAAGCCATTTTCTAGCAAATGAATATATGAAGGTTTCTGAATACCTGCCTTGGGGTAAAATCAAGAAATCTTTCTACCTGTTGCACCGTGATACAAATAAGATGATAGACACAGGGAGGTGTGGTAATCTTGATTTTGTAGAATCTGCAGTGACTGTGTCAAAAAGTGTGCAAAAAAAAAAAAAAGATTGTAAAGTGATTTTCTAAGTATTTCCTAACTTTATTTTTCAAAATGTGTATGAAAATTAAATTTAAAAAGATTTTTACATGTCAGAGAATAGAGAGTTAAAAATTAAAGAAAATGCTTCTTGGGAGAGAGAGATTTGTCTATGTTTCTAGTGCCTTTCTTGTCTTGATTGTATGGTTAGTAGGCAGTCTTAAATGTTTTTATTTAAAATAAAATATTCCATGAAAGCAGAATTATATATACTGTATAATTACTAATTTTTGCATTTATAGCTAAATTAAACTGGAAATTTGCTTATAATGTTGAAATTGCCATGTCTAGGGAAAAACCAAATAAAAAGGGTCAGATCTTGTTCACACATTGTGGGCAGATCATACTAAATATATCAGTTTATTGTCTACTTGGTAGCTGTATTTTAAAAAGAAAACAGCCATGAATTCCTGTTTTTTAAGAATTTTACAAATGATCACTGAGTGAACTAGGAGTGGTTTCTCCATCCCGTATTGAGATGTTGTTGAAAAACAACAAAGATATTCTATTTCTTTAAAATATTTGTGCAGAAACTGCATGTAATTATAAGTTTCACTCCTACCATACATACTGTATGTCTGGGGAAGTATTCTATCCTAATCTTGCCAATGTGCAGAACAAAATAGTTTTTTTTAAGAATGATGAAGAGAAAATATATATATAAATATATATATATATCCATTCTGTATTTTACGTGAAGCAGAGTTATCTTCTGTAGGGTTTTTGTGTATTCACAAGGTGATATTTGTATTGTAAAACAACAATGGTGAAGGAAAATAAAAAGGCTTTTGAAAAATGTAGTTTCCTTTATCTTCTTAATATTAATTTTAAAATTAAAGTTGGGCTTATTCTTCTTAACTCTGCCTTTAATTTTACATGTTATTGCACTGTAGGCCATCAAATTTGGACTGTATGGAAACTGCATTGATTTTGAATTGCTGTTCACCTTTGGCAAATCAGTGCCTTATCTGAAGTAAATGCTATGCAATAGATTCTGATCGTTTGGGAGCTGGGAGCAGATCTGAGAAGCCTTCCTTGGAACCATCACCAGGGCTTGAAAAATCTACCCTAAAACTGCTGGGATGGAGCAAATTGCAGGGTAAACACCCATAACCCCAGGAGCTACCAATCTTGTTGCTTAAACTAAAAAAAAAAAAAAAAAAAAAAAAAAAAAAAAAAGTCAAATTTCTGTGAGTACATTATGGTGAAATTGGTAAAAGTGTCATTTTTTTTTTATTTTATCCTTTGATGATTTCTCTCTACTTCTCTGCCCTGTATCTCAGCCTCAGCCTAAGACTGCCGTGAAGAATCAATTCCATGTTCTGCTGCTTTGCCTTGCTGTTGCTTGGGATGTTAGACAAGACTAACCCATTTCTTACCACGTTGCCCTGGGAGGGATTTCCTCATGTCCCAGTTTTCTTTGCAAAACCCTTTGCAACAGTATTTGCAGAGCTGTCTGCGAATTTCAGGGATTAGCTCTGCATGCTTTGCCTTGAGTTGAGAGTTGTTATCTTTGCAACTATGTGGTTGAAAGCTGAGTTTAAAAAAGCCAACCCATCCAAAGATGATTGCTTGAGAGACTTCACGCTCCCAGACATAAAAGAATGAGTAGATTTTTCAAGACCTGGCGTCACGCACATCAAAACCATTGACATAAGTAAATGTATGGATATATGCACATGACATTAAATGGAATCTGCTGAATTCTGCATTGTAGTGTCTGACTTACTGCATGGATCCGGCTAAACATGGTTTCATTTTTTCACAGAAGAGCTGTGCTGTAAAAAAGCATGCTGTCTTGAGAATCACTGGGCAGGTGGTGACATTAAGCTCAGCGATAAGGCATAGCTCTTGTCACTGCCAAGTCTGGAGGAGGGGACCGAGGGAATAGATAGAGGACAAAATTCTGCATCAGTGCTAACTGCAGGCTGCAGTGCTCGTGCTGCCTTGTTCCTCTCCTTCTTGTCAGTAGCAGTGAATATCTGCTTGGCAGCGCCAGCTGTTTAAGGTGGGCAATGGCTTGCTATGGTGCTAACATTGCGGGTGGTGGAGCGCAGCTGCTTGTTGTTCAGCATTTCAGTAATGGTAGGGGATCTCACATTTCCCACCGTCAGAATACCAGCTGTGTTTCCCCCATGTTACTCAGGTATGATGCTTGTACCCTGGTGCTGCTGCCTTCAGTCCCTGAAGGAGCGTAGCCAAGAGGTGCTGCTGCTGTTCTGGAGGCTTCTAACACCCTCTGGAGCAGGGTATTTCTGGGGTGAGCTTCTTGGGCAACTTCCAGGAGCAATCCTGTCCCTATTCTGAGGCTGAACCAGCACTTGCTCATCCCCTTGCTCTGGGGTGCCCCATCCCAGTTTAGTTTTCAGCCCTTTCAGGTGGGGAAAGTTTTGAGACCTGTAAAATACAGAGAGGGAAGGTTCTCGAGGAGCACAGGCCAAGCAAGGGAAACAACCACTCGTCCTTTTTGCAAAGAGCAATTATTGCCCATCAAACTCAGCCCTCCTGCTTTGACCTGGAGGTGGCTGCACCCCTTGCCCTTTGCTTGTCCTTGTTCTGGTGGCAGGGTATTGGAGTGCTCCCCAAGGATGAGCCACCACGAGTTACTGCTCCAGCAGCTTTCCTAGTTTGATCCAGCAGCTGTTGGAGCAAACATTCATGTATGTATTTACAAGAAGGATTTGTGGCTTCCTATTGACTGTTTCCTAGGGACTACTTCCAGACCCCACCTACCAGCTGAGATGAACCCTCCATGTGGTGCAGCACGGTGTTCCCATGCGTCTCAAGAATACACGTTGCAAAAAATCAACACTGATTTTCTTACACGGGCCCAGCATTTGGAAGTCCAGCTAGTTTTGGCAGCAGGCAGGAATCCACCAACTTGGTTGCAGGTGGTTTTCAGCAGCAGCTCTGGACCTGGTAGTTCAGAGACCCTATCTTCTGCCCAATATTTTCACAGAGACAGCTGGAGTTAGCTTGGGAAGGATCTGTCCCATTCTGCCATGTCATTTTATCTGTCCCCAGGCTCGGGGAGCAAGAAGAGTTTCCCAGAAAGGCTTTCCCAATTTGGGGCTGCAGCTCTTTTGCTTTGCACGGCACATGCTGCTTGGCTTGTCCTCCGAGTGGCTCCTGCCTGGTGCTCTCCTGCATCCCAGGTAAGGGCCATGCCTGCGTGGCTGCTGCTCTGCAGCTTTGAGCAAAACAGCCCGGGGCAAGGGAACGACTGATAAATGCTGGTTTGGGTGCAAATGCAGATGTTTGTTGACTTTTGTTGTCACCAAAGTGTTTGTTTTCTAACAGATGCTTCCAAATGTGACCAGACACTATGTGAATTTGTTGCAGGTTGGTGAAGGGCTTGAGGGGAAGTGGGGGCTAGGAGTGGGGAGAATGTGCTTTATCCATGAGAGCACAGGCTGAAGCCAAAATTAGCTGCTTCCTGGTTCATTCCAGTATCTCCTCCACTCCTAAGCACCAAGAAGGCTGCCAGCTCTCCTGGCTTCCTCCACCCAGGAGCTACCATGGGCTCCAATGAACCCCAGGCTGCTCCCAGCCCCATCAGCCTGATGGGGGCAGCTTCTGAAAGAGCTTTCCCACCGTCTGCCTTCACCCCTGTTAGAAACAAAGCCCTTTGTTCCAAGTTTTCCCCGTGTAATGATTCCATGCATCTGCCTCCCCAGACTTTGCAAAGCAGCTGCTGAGCTGAGGGGTCTCTCCCTTGGATCCAGTAGTGATACTCGTGACTTTTGGGAATTGCTTCTGCTCAGGCTTTGATACTGGTTCCTTGCAGCAGCAGTCACTGGTCACTGTGGCACAATCTTGTGGTTCATCACAGCGGCCTCAAAGCAGTAAATGGTTGTTCTGCAGTTTGTTAAAGGAATGAGAAATAGGTTTGGTGTCTTTAGCTCAGAGCATGCAGCACAAGGTAACCTCCACAAGCCCGCCAGATGGTGTTTCAAAGCTTTGTCTGCATTACCATAATTCCACATTTCCTTTTTCCCTGGAAGTAAGACATGCTAGCAAACAAGTCACTTGAACAACAATTGGTTTTCGTTATTTTTAGCTCATCTTGGCTTCTTGTGTGTGGAACATGTCAAGCAGCTGTGAGTCTGAGCGCAGGAAAGAGATTAGCATGCACTTGCCCATGAAGTTGTAGTGGTGGTGGGTGGATGAGCCTCTGGTAGTGCTTATTTTTACTCTCCCACTTAATATTTTATAGTCTTAAAGGACAACAGAGGGGGGAAGGAGCTCAGTTAGCTGTTTCTCTGTCCTGATCTCTCCCCATTGGCTAGAAGATGCAGCTCCATATAGTCAAGAAGTGAGAATTGCTGTGATTTTATTTTTCAGCCTTGCCACGTATTTCCATGCATTGCCTGCATTTTGGTGGAGCGATTGAAATGCACCTCCCGATTTCATTTTGCAACTAGATTAACTTTGAGGGTTGGGAGGCATTAAATCCAGGATTTCTGGTGAAACACATGAATTACTATGTTGGCCCCTGGAGGCAGAAGATGCTCCAGAAAGAAATCATTGCATGTCCAAGGCATTGGACAACCAGCCAGGGAGCTTGTGGAGGATCTCTTGCTAACACCTAGTGCTTTCTGCGTCAGTCCAGAGTTGCCTGCTACCATATGCCAGCCTGATGGGGGGGCTGTACTCAAGCATGGCCCTGATTTCCAAGACTTCACCCCAAACCTCAGCCCTTCACCCAATGGAGCTACCAGCTACTGCCCAGAGCAGGTGTGTGAGTGTTTTCACTGGGAAAGACAGGAAGGAAAATCCACGTGGTGCTGCCTGAATCACAGAATTGAAGGGGTTGGAAAGGACCTCAAGAGATCATCAGGTTCAACCCCCCTGCCAAAGCAGATTCCTTAGAGCAGGCTGCCCAGGTAGGCGTCCAGATGGGCCTCAAATATCTCCAGAGAAGGAGACTCCACAGCCTCCCTGGGCAGCCTATCCCAGTGCTCCATCACCCTCACTGTGAAGAAGTTATTTCGCGTGTTGGTGCGGAACTTCCTGTGCTCTATCTTGTGGCTGTTGCCCCTTGTCCTGTCCCCACAAACCCCTGAAAAGAGGTTGGCCAAATCCCTCTGTCTCCCACACCTCAGGTATTTATACACATTGATGAGATCCCCTCTCAGTCTTCTCTTCTCCAGGCTGAACAGACCCAGGTCTCTCAGCCTTTCCTCATAGGGAAGATGCTCCAGGCCCTGTATCATCTTTGTGGCCCTCCGCTGGACTCTTTCCAGGAGATCCCTGTCTTTCTTGTATCGCAGAGCCCAGAACTGAACATAGTACTCCAGGTGAGGCCTAACCAGGGCAGAGTAGAGGGGGAGGATCACCTCCCTTGACCTGCTGGCCACGCTCCTTTTAATGCACGCCAGGATCCCGTTGTCCCTCTTGGCCACAAGGGCACAGTGCTGGCTCATGGTCAACCTGTCGTCCACCAGAACCCCCAGGTCCTTCTCCTCAGAGCTCCTCTCCAGCAGATTGTCCCCCAGCCTGTACTGATACGTGCGGTTGTTCCTTCCCATGTGCAGGACTCCGCACTTGCTCTTGTTAAACCTCATTTGGTTTCTTCCTGCCCATCTCTCCAGCTGGTCCAGGTCTCGCTGAATGGCAGCATAGCCTTCTGGCGTGTCAGCCACTCCTCCCAGCTTTGTGCCATTGGCGTACTTGCTGAGGGCAGACAAGGCAGACAAGCCCCAGCGTGTCCTTGTCAAAGCCCCGAACGCTTTTTGCTGATGTCTCTGTGCGGAAATGTTATCTCCTGCCATCTGGATCCTCCCACATCCTTATCAAAAGGACTTTGGCCATTCCTTATTAAGTAAACATAATCATGTAAAAGGCTTCATAATTGCTTTCCCCTCTTTGCAGCCAGGATCCCAGGCTGTGGTGAACATCTTGGGTCCATATGAATAGCACATCCAGTCTGGGAGCTGGTGCTCATTTCATTTCTCTGCTACAGAAACCTGCCAGGGTTTAGCAAACAGGCTTGAAGGGAAGTTTTCATTCTCCAAATGCCAAGGCGTATGATGTGCCCGGCCTTATTGGAGAATTGCCCACAACTGTGGGGTATCTTCTGTGGCTTCCCAGATACCAGGATTGGCCCCCAGAATAATGCAGTATTGAAGCAGCCAGATTCAGTGGCTGCAGAAACCCAGACAGGCTTTCTGGCTTCAGGGACAGTGGCACAAAAAAGAAAAGCTTGAAGAAAAGCTTGGGCAACACAGCGCATTGTTTTGGAAAAAGAAAATGTCAGCCTATTCATTACCCATCCGCCCTTCTGATGGTGGCAGAGGCAAACAAAATTTCAGCCCCGTTCTGCAGCACATCTCTCCTCTTCCTGGTTGTGTGCATGTGGTGAGTTAGGCCAGCTTTTGGGTCGCTTCTGGGCTCTTTTTTTTTTTTTTTTTTTTAATGTGTTAATTAATAGAAAGGCAGCAAAGCCAGTGTAAAGCTCCAGGACAACCTTTTGAAGATGCTCAAAACCCCACACCTCATCCAGCAGGCGGGGAGTCACTAGGCAGCTGCATTTTACAGGCACAAAGCACCAGGTGCTTCACCCCAGGTGTGAGGCTAGAGCTTTTGGTACAAAATGAAGTTTTAATTGCAATGCAAATGAGCATGTGCTTTGGCTTTGGGCCATTCGTGCTGAGATGTCTCTGGTCTCTCAACAAAAACTCTGTCAAGCATGCAGAAGTGGAGTGGCCAGGTTGCTGTCCTGGTGGTAATGAACTACCTCATAAAAGCAGAGGTCCTACACATGGGTTTCTTTCTCCTTCCTTGGTGAAGGTGGGCATTGTTTTAATCCTCAGCACTATCCTCATGTTTAATCCTCACGTTAGCTTATAGTGAGAATTTTAACTTGGATTTCTAACAAACTGAGCTTTTTCAGCTTATTTGGCTTAGGAGTGACATGGCAAAGACAGCCCTATTTGTGGTGGGGACAAAGTGCATCCTGGCTGGCTGCCGGGCACCACACACCTATGGGTTAGCCAAAGTTGGCTTTGGTGAAGGGATTTGGAGGGATATCTATTGCATGCTGATGAGCTGAGTCTGGGCCTCTCAGAGGAAAGCAAGTGTTAAAGCTGTTCTGAACTGTGCCATACCACCACGTGGTGGTGTAAGAGGATGAGGGGGGAGGCAGGGAGAAACACACGGGAGCTAAGCAGATGTGCCAGACAGGTTTTGTTCCAATTTTCCTCCATCAGAATCCTGGCTCTTCAGCCTTCCACCTTTCACTGTAATTACGCCTGCCCAAAATGTACAGATAAAGCTTCTGACTGCAAAAATGCAGCTATCCCATATCTGTGGTCAGAAACTGCACAGTCACAAGGCAGTCCCATTGCATCATCCTGCATTTTTGGACTGGTTTTGGAGAAAAATGTCATGTTGGCATCTCTAAGGCATGCTGGCTCTTTTGTTTTTGCTCTGCTGTGGTTTTTAGGCCATTCCCTTGGAGAGAAGCAGGCAATAGTGAGGCACCACAGATGGAGCTTTATGTCCTTCCCCCCCTCCCCCAAGGTCCATGGAAAAGCCTGTGATATAATTCAGGGTGAAAATGAGGATTAAAGAAAAAGGAAGAAAAGCAAAGGGGCAGAATGGACAAATAAGCACTCTAGTTAGTCTCTTTTTAAACCTGCTTGGATTGGAGTTTTCCATGGGAAGAGCATCTGGAAGGCTAAAGATGGGTGGGAAGTCCCTGGTGTCCTGAATCCTTCCCTCTGTCTCCCCTGTGATTTTATTTCTTCATCACCTTTCCTGCATGTGCCAACACTGGAAGATCAGGATGGAAGGATCCATTTTCAGATGGTTTGTGGAAAAGATTGCAGACTCCTATGAATTTATTTAAGGGAAGTGTTTGGTTTGATTTGGTACCAGCCCTTGATGACTTGCAGGAGACCAGGAAACACTGTTTCTATGCAACCTGGTTTCCAGCCACAGCTACCATTGCTTCTTAAGAAACACTTTCCTGGCTGTTGTCTTGCAAATCCACCTTTTCTGGAGGTGCTGGGTTGTTTTTTCACAGGCAGGAAGGAGCTCAGAGGGATTTAACCAAGCTCTTAGCACTTCAGCTGAGGGTTTTGCAGTCCAGACAGTCCCTTTTCTGTGCCAAAAAACTTGCTTTGTTCTGCACTTCTGATCCAGGGTGGGTGGGCATAGTCAGGCCATGTAGGGTAGATAGGGACCTGTGGGTCCCCATAGCCTCATTGAGCAGTCTTTTTAAAAGGAAAAAGTTTAAGATATTCCCCCAAACCTGTTTTGAGGTACTATCAAACTTCCTTTTCCTCCTTAATGTCCAACAACAACTGAGTTGCCCTTCCTGGAGCCACAGAGCCACAGCAAAGTCTTTTTCTTGACTCTTTGGGTTCCCTGAGGTGAGATGACCGGGCAAATCATCACTTTCCAAACCTTGAAAACTCAATTTCTTCACATTTCATGATGATCTAGCAAATACATCACCTTCAGGAAGAGTTCTTGTTCTTCCTGCTAATTCACAGCCTACTCCTGTGGTGTACCAGCTAGTTTCTGTCCTGGGACTTAATAAATGTGGCTCCCCCAGGGCTGGTGCACAGCTTGGAGCAACCTTGCAAAACCCTTGGGCACTGTGTTTGCAGAGCATCACAGCTGGGTATGCCTGAACACTGCACCAGGGTGGACTGGCCCAAGCTACGTAACAGCTGTGTGTCCAGAAGAAAGAACACAAATTAAGATAAAGGATCATTAAAGGAAGGAAAAACAGGATCATTAGCTCATGTGACTCATTTCCCACCCTGATTAGGTGCTTGGTGCACCTCTGCCTGAGGACACGGCTGTCAGGTCTGGAACTGCTCTGAGGTGGTGACAGTCAGGATTTGGGCACCATGCTTGGAGGCCAGGGGGCCGTGGGGTGGATTTAGTGGACCATGGTGTCTTGGTGGTGGCCCAGAGCAGAACCAGTGGGGTGTCTCTCTCCCAGGCACCCACATCCAGGACTTTGGCATGGAGCTCACCAGGAATATCTGTCAGCCTATACAGAGATGAAGCACGCTGTTTTCTGCCAACAGCAAGGGCAGAGTGTTCCTTTGGTATCGCAGTGAGGAGATAACATATCAGAAAATCTTTCTTCTCCCCACAAGCCAGTCCAAAAATTGCTGAATCAAAGGGAGATACTGAATGTGACCTTGAAGTGATTACTCAGGCTGCCTGTTCTCAGTACTAGCTGGAATATTAACCCCTGCAATTAGGAGGCATGGAAGAAATGGTGGCGGAAGAAGAAAACAACATCTCCTGCGATGTTTGCCTGCTGGAAGCTGAGTAGAATGGAAAATGTCACATGTGGTCCTATCCTTAAATTCCCTCAAAAACTCATGGGAGTTGGGGAAAGCAAAGGTGTATTTCTCAGGAGGATTTTAAATTCTCTGCAAGCAAGAGCAAGCTGCTACTATCTCAGGGATATGATGGCTCCTGAAGACACAACTCTTTGAAGAAAGCATGTTTTAGCAGCTGGTGGATTAATGCATGATGCAACCAAGCTGGGGCTCAGAAGGAAAACAGACAGAAAAAGCAAACATTTAAAAGCTGAGAGTATGTCCACATATTTAAGTTCTTCTTCTAGTGAAGTTGGGAAGCCCTTGAGACTGATATCCCATGAGAATTCAGATTCACAGCAGGATGTGGAGCAGCAACCATCCTGCAGCCTGGTTAAGCTGTGATGAAAAAACAAAGAGGGAAAATCCTTGTTCCCGTAATCCTCATGCACCACAGCTGATCTGTGTAATCTCGGAAAGGTTATTTTGAAGATACAGGCACTGTTAATAACTTATTAAAAAAAAAAAAAAGGCATGGAAAAAAACCACCTGTTTTGCGATAAATGTTATTGATCTGTTCCTTATCTTACACAGAGCCTGACTCATGGGATTGTAACAGCAATACTTTTCAAGCTGGACCTTTCAACTTGAAGCAGATTTCAAGCAAGGAGATGTTTCTCTAACCCCTGGGACTGGCAAGGGACCTCAGGTACAAGCAGATTTGGATGTACTGAAGCCTCACGGCATCCAGAATATAGACAGAGAACCCCTAATAAGCTGCATAGCAAGGTAAGTTTGCATGAGATGTTGTTGTGATTTCATAGTACAAATGTTTACTTCTTTTGATATTCAGCTGTGTAATCACTTGGAAAAACAAACAGAATTTCGTATCATGTAGTCATGTTTTGGGATGGCGCTGCAATATCCATCATCTGGGCAGGTTGTGATGAGTTGCATCTAGCTGGCGATTCCAGTTTACAGAATAAAATGCAAAGTCAAAAAAGGGAGGAAGGAAACCCGTAATACTAGATTTCTTGCCACTAGAAGATTAGCTGGGTGAAATCCAGCAGTAAGCACAGCTGATTTATCTTACCATGGCAAAATAAGTTGATAGAAAGGTCACCTATTGCAAGTCTAGGTGACCAGTTGGCTTGCTGGTGGTGATATTTCTTGCTGCCGTGCTTCCAAGACCATAAATGCTCTTTTCAGTGGTTCTGCAGCAAGATGATCTACTAACACACCCAAGGATGCATGAAAATGAGCAAAACTATTTTAAAGGCTTAATTTAAGCTAATTTAAAGACTTTATTTTAAAGGCCTTGTATGGATGTTTCCAAGAATGGCAAAAGGCACATCTTTGGTACAACTGCCCGATGGAAGCTCTTGATGCAAATCTCAGATACCAGAACAGGGCAAACTGAAAGTCACCTTTTTACATAGGAGAAAATAGTACATTTTCCCATAACCGTATTTTGAATATTTTTTCTTGTTAATCTTTAAACTGAGGTGGGGTAACAATATACACAAAGGAAATCCAAAGATCTCAGCTCTGGAAAGCTGTCACAACCACCACTTTTCATATCCTGGAGAAAACTGCCTTTGCCCATGCAATGGGGGTATTTGCTTTGCCCTGGGTTTCCTAAATTAACCATTATTATTATGAATATATTGTACACACTGAGCACGAGCAGCAAAAATGTGGTGAGGCTTCAGGCTGCAGCACCTCTCTTGGTGAATATAGGATCTGATGAAAGATTTAGGGTTTTATTTGAAAGAATTTTTCAAAAGAGCAAGCAAGGTGTCCCGGTAAATGCGGATGCGGTAATAGAGCAGCATGCCCTGTCCTACCGGGCCTCATGACAGGGAGCAATTGCTGCACATAGCAGATACGATTTTGCTGTCTTAAGCAGAATGGGTAAAAAAATAAAGATATCTGTCACCACTTCCCATCCTTATCACTGCCTGCTCTGCCCCACCTGGGGGACACACGGGGTGGGGGATGCAAACCATGGCCAGCTCGTGGATCACCTTGGGGCTGACCCCTCTGCCTCTCTCATAGGCTCCCCTCTGCTTTCGCAGGGCCCCCTGACATGTGTGGAAAGAGGCACAAGCACTCCTTCTCCCGCCTGGAGGTGGTCCTCATTGTTTTCCTGGTGCTGATGATAGCGGTGACCGTGGCACTCCTCGTTCTCCACTTTCTCACCCAAGAGAACAGCTCCAGCAATGGCAAGTTAAGCTACTTTGATACTGCCCACCACAGCTCTCTGCCATCCGGAGGGTTTGCTGGGATTGAGGGAGGATACAGGAGGAGGGAGAGGAGATGCAAAAGCGTCTGATTTCATCTTGTGGCAGCAGGGGTCAGGAACCTTTTTCAGGGCCGCTGGCCAGTGACAATCATCCCAAAATGAAACAATAGCATGGTGGTGTCTCATTCCCAAATCATTTGCAGACTCAAGTTGTTACAAATGTGCTTCCCCCCCCCCCACCCCCCCCCCTTTTTTATTTATTTATTTATTTTTTTTTTTTTTTTGCAGAGGGCACCAATTTTTGCATAAACCTGGATATTATCCCGGTTTTTGCCTGCTCCCACAATGAGGCGATGTGCATGGCATGTCCCAGGGCCACATGTTCAGGTCAAATTAATCCATTCCCACCTGAAGCAGTTTGCTCTTTTTGGAAAGTTGAGAAATATGTTATTAAAAAAAAAAAAAAGTCAAAATGAGCTATGAAGCTTCTTTCTAAACCCAGAGAATGAGAAACTGAGGAGCTCGACAGCGCTTGCAGTCCCACCACAGCTGACTTATGCCCTCCAACCCCATCACCAGGCATGGGGCAGCTGGGTGGCATGAGCTGCCCCAAAAAACCCTCTTCTAATATACCCCACACTTGTTTTCTGGAGAGAGAAAATATCATGGGGGTACAAAACAAAAGCAAAAACAAAAAACCACAGCAAACCAATCCAAATAAAAAGAAAAAAAAAAAACAACAACACCCAAGCATTTTCAAGCTTTAGGTGTTTCCATGTGGTAGGAGCCCTTTCCCAGAGCATTGCCTGATTAGTCAGCGATGAGGACTTCCACTTCCTTGATTTTGTTATTGAGTTACATGGAGTTCATGCTTTCCTCTAGTTTTTAGGTTGTAACGTGAGAATTTTGCACAAGTGCCTTTCCTCCACATTACATCTCTCTGAGAAGGAGGTGGAGCAGCAGTAAT
Source organism: Aythya ferina (assembly GCF_964211825.1). Taxonomy (NCBI): domain Eukaryota; kingdom Metazoa; phylum Chordata; class Aves; order Anseriformes; family Anatidae; genus Aythya; species Aythya ferina. Next base: position 8,206,974 of record NC_140302.1, on the reverse strand, counting down.
TTTAATGGGAACCTCCCCCCTTCATTCACGCTGCTTTGTCTCTCTGCTGCTCCTGTGCTTGGTCTGTGGCCGATGCGAGTGTTTTGTTTCTCTCCTGTTTTAAGTAACAGTCTAGGAAAGGCTGTGGTGGGAAGAGCAAGCGTCCCCTTTTCCCTCTGCCCAGCCTCCAGTTGCCCCATCTGGCCAGGGAAGACTTTGAGCACAGATTAACTGCACAAAAATATTTTTCCCACGGTGTTATCTCAGCCTCCAGTGATTTGTGGCTGTGGGATTTCCTGAGGCGCAGAGAATTTATTTATTTATTTAATAACCCTCAATGTCTTTTCTTCTGTGACTTTGTCCAGATGCTCTGTGCATCCCATGGAAGCCTTTTCGATGGCTGGGATGAGGCTCAGCCTCCTTTGAGGGGCCTTTTCCTTGTCGTTTGGTCCAGGGTCATTGCCCACAACTGCTTGCTCTGGCGCTGCTGTGCTCCCCCACCCCCCACTTTTTTTTTTTGAGACCAGGACACCAGCATAGGACATGGACTTTGTTTTTGGTGAAAACACCCTTATACCCTGGCTTCTGTTTTCTGCATGACAATGGTGAATTTGGAGAGATGATTTGGAGTCAAGGAAGCTAAGCTTGTTTTCCCCCCTGCTGTGAATCACTGCACATTTTACACAGCTCAGTGACGCCATGTTGTGAGCTCTGCAGTTCTTCACACCTGGCCTGTTATTTTCCACCCTTAATACATTAACAGCATCAGCAAATGCTGGCCATGTTGGCCAACAGCCGGAAACCCAAGCAGACAGTATCAGCCAGATCCCTTTGTTCACAAACTTCTAAGTCCTCCAGGGATGTGCAGCAGGTTCCAGGCATGCACACCCTTTGAAAAAGCTGTGTTGACTCTTCCTTCCCTAGTTCTGCTTGTTTGTGTGGCCCTTAATCTACTATTTATTCTTATTATAGATTATGATGACCCACTACCAACCCAGAAACCATCAAATGGTGTCTCAGGAGGCTACTTATTGGGTGCAGGTCGAGCAGATTGTACAGGGCCAGTAGCAGAAATTCCTCTGGTATGTATGGGGAATTGAGCATGGATTCAATGAAATACTGTTCTTTTTTCACCATCTCTGAGTATTATTATTTTTTTTTTCAGAACATTTGGCCTAGAGGCCTTGCCTTGACAAATGGTTGTCTTAAATCATTAAATGAGTGATAGCAGGGCAAGATAGTTGCAACTCTGAGTTTTTATCTTGAAAGATTTTTTTTTTTTTGGATCTTCTGGAAATTGACTTAGGAAAATACATGTACGTGCAAATGAATCCATCTCTCAGTATTTTGTCTGTGTGGGCCTGACAGAGCTCTTTCCTTCCAGATGGGTTACGCCAATCCTGACCAGGTGGGCAGTGGGCTCCTCACACGCCTCTACAGCCGAGCCTTCATCGTGGCAGAGCCCGACAGCTCCAAGCGAGTAGTGTTTGTCAGCATCGACATAGGGATGGTGTCTCAGAGACTGAGGCTGGAGGTACGTGGCTGGAAGTGAATTATCTGCACGGTGTGAGCTATCGCTGGTATTAATGCTAAGGTTGTAGTCATTGCCAGACAGTACAGAATGCAGCAGCACCTTGGCCATTTGCTTTGGGATTTCCTTGCAAAAGGACTTTGAGAAGTGTGGTGTCTCTGATGAAAAAGATTTCTCAGCAAATGATGCTGTACTAGGACCATGCTTTTTGTAGTGAAAAAGTTACCAAAAATACACATGGTGCTTGGTGCCTATGTATTGCACCACAGAGGAAGACGGGAGATCGTTGAGAATTAGGTGCTCCCTGGATGACATGGGGTGGGCTGCAAGTTGGCTACAGAGGTCTTCCTTTACAGGATTTTATTATTTTAAGGCCGTTGTCAAATCATCAGCTGTAGCCTACTTCATTTGGTCACTGGCTATAGAGTATCAGATGGAAAGAAAAGAGCTGAGAGGCAGGTGAGAGATGATTTTACTTTATTTTTTTTTTCAAGTTGATACAAATCTCCACAGGTATAAGAAAGGGTTTTTAGGACCACTTCTTTCCTCTTAGGTGCTCAAGGAACTGAAGAGCAAGTATGGTGAGCTGTACCGACAAGACAACGTCATCCTCAGCGGCACCCACACGCACTCGGGTCCTGGTGGCTACTTCCAGTACACACTTTTCTGGATCACTAGCAAAGGACTGATCAAACCATCCCTTGATGCTATTGTGAAGGGCATTGTAAAGGTAGGCATCAGCTGGACTGTTGACACATGGGCCTGTAAACACAGAAAAGTTAAGGGGAGGTACAGTTTATGCAATGTTTATGGTAGCACCTGAAAATGCTGCAACCTTAAAATACACTCAGAGGTGTTTTTATGCTTGTTGGTGAGATCAGGTCAGATAATAAAAGCCTTCAAGTTTTTATTTAGAAAGAGATGGTTTTGCCTGATTTTGAAATATTACTTTTCATTATCATAACTTTCTAGAATTTTGGTCTATTAAAAAAACAAACAAAAAACAACCAAACCAAACCAAACAAAAACAAACAAACAAAAACAAAACACAAAACAAACAAACAAACAAAAAACATGAAAAGCCTCTAGATTCCCAAGAAAGTGTTGGGGCCAGGCGGGGAGGGAGTTTTTCCAAATAAACTCATATGGCTTATATTCATGCACTAATATTCCCTGCCTTTTTGTTTTTCAGAGCATTGATATAGCACATCAGAACCTGAAAAGAGGAAGGCTTTTTATAAACAGAGGCACTGTAGAAAACAGTCAGATCAACCGAAGCCCGTACTCATATCTCCAGAATCCGGCATCTGAGCAAAGCAGGTAGAGGCTCCGAAAATGGGAGAGAAACAGATCCCTGAAGAGAACCCTTTGGTTGGAACCATGACCCAGAGGTCTTGCATACAGTGTTTCTGGTCATTTGTAGGACAGTTCAAATGTGGAACCAAGTCCATGGCAGAATGACAGTCACCATCATGGGTCCTTGGGTACCTGCTTCCCCCAAAATGAATTGTACAAGTGGACTTGGAAGCTGTTGATGCCCCCTCCAATGTGAGACATGCCCTCTCCTAATGTGAGACATTAGTTAAGAATGTGACCTCGTGTTTTGTTAACAGCAGTGAAAGAACGTCCTTAGTGGATGCTAGCATGTGAGTCAGATGGCATTAAAGTACATAAGGTATTGTGTTTAGAGGGATCTCTTCTTTCCACCACCCAGGCCTGAGGTCATCAATGACTGTGCCTCTTCCCTTAGGTTCACAACAGCATTAGGATGGTCCTGTAAGGTCACCATGTCCTAGCAAAAAATCTCCGATATCCTCCCCATTTTCTTTCTAAGCCCAGTGGAGTTTTAACAACACAGAATGTGACTGTTGCTCTGGTGATAACAGGATTTCCCTGCTCTGTTGTCCCAGGTATTCATCCAACACGGATAAAGAAATGGTGATGCTGAAGATGGTAGATGAGAATGGACATGACCTGGGCCTCATCAGGTACTGATTGTTGATGTTTTCTTCCAAATCCTCATAAAGAAAAGCTCCCCAGTGCTGTGGTTCTAGGCTTAGTTCTGTAGTTCCTTCCTGCACAAGCATGCTGACTTTCAGGTCTATGGCACTTTCTCATAGACCATTCTTCTCAGGTAGTCACCAGAGGGCCTCTGAGGCAAGAGTAAGTTATGCTGAGAGTCACTGAGTGCATAAACCAGGTCAGCGTCTCTCATCTGCTCTGGGACCTTCAGCAGCCTTAGCCCACCTCCAGCTCTCTGTGTTGGGCATGTCTCCTGCCACGACCCCTGTGCTGCTGCTTGCAGAGGAGGCTGGGGAAGATGACCATGGCTGGCCTTCTTGCAGAGGTGCAGGTGAAAACCCTATGCCATTGCAAATCAGTCTTTTAAGGCTTGTCTTGCACAACAGGGGAAGAAGGTTGCGCAGGTATACCAGGCTTTGTCTGGAAGAACCACTTACAGGAGCTGCACTCCAGGCTGCATGGGACCATGTCCCAGAGAACTGGGGCCGCCCCCGAGGACAGAGACCCCCAGCTCACACAAGAAGGGCTGTTTCCTTGGGGCCGTGTCCCATGCTGCATCTTGTACTAGTGCCTCCTGTGCTTTCACTGTGCCTCTGGGAGCAGGGTCTGGCCCCAGAATCTCTGGGACCACTTTGGGATCCTGTTCTTTTGGTTATTTCCTTTAACACCACATTATTTCATGCAAAATGTGCCATTCCCAGTGCTGGGTGTCAGGTGCTGTGTTTATGACACCCATCCTATCACCACATCTTTGTGGCAGTGCTCGGCTGCTCGAAGGTCAGAGCTCAGGGCCGGGGAAATGAAGTAAGAGGTAGTCCTGAAACCAACAACATGACTTCTCCATTTAGAAATCACAAGTGAGAATCTGACTCTGAGTAAGAGGAACAGGAGGGTTTTCCTCTCAATTTTTTTCTCTCCTTGTGTCACAGATGATGGTGCAAGGAAAAACCAGGGATTTTCCTCTAAATCTTTCCAAAAATATAACTCTTGGGAGTCAGAAGAGAGTCAGTCCAGGGCTGAACTAGCTCTTGGTGGCCCTGTTAATTACAGTGCCAAACTATTGTCACCTCAGGACCCGGGTCACCAAAGTTATGAGCCTTCCAGGTCATGATGGGTGAGGATGTGGGCACTGCCCGTCTTAATCCAGCCCTGGGCACTAATGATCTGGGGTTTTGCTTCCCCAGAGGAAATTTCTATAAGCCAATTGCAAATATTTATTTCAAATAATGCATTTCCTACACATATCGTCTCTCTAGCTGGTTTGCCGTGCACCCAGTCAGCATGAACAACACAAACCATCTTGTAAACAGTGACAACGTGGGATATGCGTCTCTCTTGTTTGAGCAGGAGAAGAACAAGGGCATGCTTCCTGGAGAGGTAAGAGAGCTTTCAGAATATTGAGAATAACGGGGAAGAAAGTTCAACACAGAGGGTATGGTCAATGCTTTTTATGGGCCATAGCAGGTTCCGTCAAACACTGAGATAGGACAGCAGGGTAAAAATATCAAAAGGAGGCCAAAGATGCACTTTCTGATTTATTTAATCTTTCTTCCTCTGGTGAAGAGAAATTACAAAGTGTAATTGTGACTTTTCAAGATAATAACTCCCGTTTTACTCCATTTACTCCCATTTTAAGAACAAATCAAATTTGTTATGATTCAACTATTGGACACACTGGAAATCACTAGAAAGGCAAGTGGGGGATATTAGATCCTGTACATTGCATCTGCAGTATGGGATCAAGCCTGTGGTTATCCTCACTTGTTTTCCGTGGCTTCCAGCCAGTTCTGTCTCATAGTCTTAATTTGTCCAAGAGATTTGCCATCCCCCAGGTCCAAACAGATCTCCTTATTCCCCTGAATTATTTCCCCTTAAATGTGAATATGGACAGGAACCAGTCTCACAGTCACTTTGAGTCATGTGTTGGTTATGACAGTGTCCTGTGTGCATCTTCAGCATGTACCTTGAAACATTGCTCAATTTATATTTTAATATTCTGGGCAGGGCAACATGTGCGGTTCATACCAAGGATAAAAACTGAAGAAATTTTAGACATGTTCTGCTTGCAAACATTTCTTTTTATAGTGGGTTATCTAAAAGCTTTTAAGAAGACTTGTCTCTAGTGCATAGTTATGGCTGCAAGTCAATGCAAGATGATATGAACACAGACTAAGTATGTGTGGAAGTGTTTGCAGGATCCAATATTCAGTTGTGCGTTTTGCTGGACACATTTTGTCTAGCAGTCTTACAAGAGAATGGCTGAAGAGCTGAGAAGATATTAAAATAGCTGGTGTGGACATATGCTGCTTCTAGAAGGGGTAGAAATGAGAGGATCCATTGTGAGAGCTTTGTTCAGATGATGCTCAGTGCACACCCAGCCTTGCTTCTCAAGTACTGCTTGGCATGAACTCCTGCGGTCAGATCCACTGGCTCTCACTCCATAAATCTGTCATGTTGATAACCTGGCAGAGTTAAAATCCAGCTCAAGGTGTCACAATGAACCATTAGCATGTGATCAGGAATGCGAGAACAGGGGAGGTGGGGGAAGAGCTGCTGCTGAGATGGAAGGTGGCAGTTACATACCCCGTGACCTTTTCTCCCTTACTCTTCCTGTCCCTAGCTTGTGGCACACTCCTGAATCCCTATGCCAGTACTCCCAGTCACCTCAGAAACATTTACCAGCTTGCATGCCAATCAGCTGGCTTTAATACCTCTCTTGAGGTTGTGCTGCGTGTTTGCAGCCCAAAGGGAAAGCCACAGAGGATGTCTGCAATCACTGCAAGTCACTGAAATCTGTCTGACCATGTCTCTATTTTGCAGGGATCTTTTGTTGCTGCCTTTGCATCTTCCAACCTGGGAGATGTGTCACCCAACACCAAAGGCCCATTCTGCGTAAACACAGGGGAATCGTGTGACAACCCACAGAGCACCTGTCCCATGGGGGGGGTACGTATGGATTACTCGATCTACAGTAAATTATGATGGAGGAGAAAAACTCAGGCTAGAGCTGCAAATACAGAGCCTTGTGATGGACCATTCTGCATGAAAAAGACCTCTTCTGGACTATTCTGGATGCCCTTTTCAGAAACCTACCATGTCTTATCTTCATACCATTTTCTGATCATTCAGCCTAAATCCATATTTGTCTCACTGCAAAGCTTAGCGTTGCAATCTGGTGCCCAAATTTTAGATGGCTAGCAAGAAGCTATTAGCTTCCACATGATGAAAACCACTCATGCACTCATCCACTTTGCAGTGCCACGGTTATCCATATGAACAGATCGCTAGTATTGAAACAGATCACTATTATTGAACCGAATTTCTTAACAGGCAGCGATGTGCATGGCCATGGGTCCTGGTACTGATATGTTCGACAGTACAAGAATTATAGGGCAAAATATCTACTCAAAAGCAAAGGTAAGTGATGTTTCATTTTACAAATGCATGTGAACACTGTTATTACAAAAACAACCACATATTCATTTTAGCAAATTTCTTGCACCTGTTTTTTATGAATGTTTGTAGGTTTAAATTACTTTAAAATTAATGTTTATACACTTAAGGAAAATTTCGTGATTATTCAGAAAACATACACTTTTTTTTAGATATGTGATTATAGGACTCAGAATTTGAAAATGTTGATTTTGAAGTTTTGATCTCTCTCTTCCTGACTGCTATGTAATCTGGATGTTGCTCCCTTATAATTGCCCATCCCCAAGAATGCACCTCATGATGGGTCATGATGGGAAAAAACACTGGTGGCGAAGCCTCTCAGGACAGCTCAGCAACACCATCACATTCCACTTATTAGCTGACTTGGCATTGCACTCACAAACTAATGCAAATGTGAATTAAAATCAGCTAGCTTAAAAACCCAGGAAAGATACTCATCTTGCCATGCTTGACTTTGCATTTACTCATTGTGGTCCACCCTCTTGGCTTCGTTATGTAGCCTATGTTCTTGGGCCCCAAATTCACTTAAATTAACTGTTTTCCATTCTATGGATTCGAGTAATTTGCGAGTTGTCAATGGGCAGATCTTTTTTGGCACCATTTCAGGGACAGCAGCTTGTAGGAACTGGAACAGGTCCAGTGAGAGCAGAAGGCTTGATGGTGGCTATTTCCTATTTAATTGCCATTTCGGATGCTTGCCCTGAAGTCACTCCAGGCTGATCGTGACTTGTAAGCGAAAGCTTGTCCCAGTCAAGGTGCCTGGCATAGGTATCAAGTGGAGAGGGAAAACATTGCTGTCACTTTTAACACTGCAGACTCAGGGTTGTGAAGGGCTGTGTCCTCTGCTCCTTCCTGCAGTTACAGGAGCAATGGTGTGTACCAGCTTGAGGCATGTGTGTCAGGAAAATCATCTGCTGAAGAGCTGAATGATGGAGATGTCACCCATATAATAAATGCATAGTCAAGTCCATGAGTTTTGAAGAAATTAATGCATTCGACTGCATCTTTGTCATAGAAAACATTTGTTTTGGTTGGTCTTAGGCACGAAAACTGCAGATACTCTAACAGCTCCTGTAGTCAACAGTTGCTTTGCCTTCTCTTTGAGCTATGAGTAATATGGGTGAGGAGGAAGGAAGGAAGGAAAGAGAGAAGAAAGGAAGGAAGGGAGGGAGGAAGAGAGGGAGGGAGGGAAGAAGGGAGGGAGGGAGGGAGCCATTCAGGCAGAATAGTTGCTTGCTTTAACTGTGAAAATCAAGGTGCACACAGAACTGCTGACCAGTGTCCCCCCCATGTTGCTTGGGACAGGAAAGCTTGCAGGACTCGGGGGACGTGGGATTTAGAGACAGGATGATAGAAACAACAGAGCTTTGGAAATATGCTCCTGCAAGAGGCCACTGCAAGACATCAACTGAGTGTAGAAATAATTCATATTGCTGAAGCTCAGAAGACTGGGGTGCCTGATTTCTTCTTCCTCAAGGATTTCCACACACTCTGGAGACTTTCTGCTTTGACAGGAGGCCTTCCCTTGTTTTTTTGCCTTGGCTGATCTGTGTGTCCCTTAGGAGCTGTATGCCAATGCTTCCCAGGAGATCACAGGACCTCTCAGCTCAGCTCACCAGTGGGTGAACATGAGTGACGTTCAGGTGGAGCTCAATGCCACGCACACGGTAAGAGTGGGAGGTACTGGGGTACAAGGAAGGAAAAACAGCTATGTTCTCATAGCAGGATCTGGCAAACTGGAGGAAACTGGTTTTAAAATCTCTCATTTTTTTCCCTTTTTGGTTAAGGTCAAAACATGTAAACCAGCCTTGGGATACAGCTTTGCTGCAGGGACTATTGATGGAGTGGGGGCTTTCAACTTCACACAAGGTAATTTGGAGAGTGGATGTCAACATGGCTTTGTGCAAATGAGAAGGACACAGGGCACACCCCAGGTGAATTCAAACCCTCAGACCTTTTCAGAGAATATCAACACGTGGTTAAATCTCCAAAGGGATGCTTTTAGGAAGGTGTGATCGAGTTTGTGTCCATTGCAAAGCTTCTGGAGGAAGGATATGCGGGGAGGAGAGTGGGGAGGAGAAAGAGCAGACTTCAGGGCAGTCTTTCCCATTTGTTCTCATTACCCTAATGCTGATGAAATGGGGCTCAGCTGGGCTAAAGCCTGGCAGAAACCACACCAGAAAAGGGAGATAGTTGGAATCCACTAAGAAATAGCCTGACAAAAGGAGGGAGTGGGCAATATATGATATTTCTGCCTGATAGCTGCTGGGGAAGTTGAAGGAACAGTGTTTAAAAGATGTTTTCCTTCAAGGCTCGGTAGAAGGGGACCCATTTTGGGATCAAATCCGTGACCAGCTCCTGGGAAAGCCATCCAATGAAACAAAAGCTTGCCATGAACCCAAGCCGGTTCTCTTTAGCACTGGAGAGGTAAGGGCAGAGCTGGGTGTGCACTCTGGTAAGTGCTGGAGTGCCCTACTGAAACCCAGTCCCTATCAGCACTGTGCTAGCCTGCACGGTGAAGGACAAGGACGGAGAGAGAGCTGTGGGGATGCTGAGGGCATGGTGGAGTGGCACTGGGCTCAGGTGGGCACACCATGGGCTGGAGGCCTCTGCTCTGACCCTGCTTGTGGCAGGACCAATGCTCCTAGCTGGCCCAGGGCTGTCCCTGGGGATGGAGGCCACCTGCCACCAGTCCTGTGCCCCCAGGGACAACCCACTCCCCAGGAAAGGCTATTTCCTCAGGGCCCACAGAGATGGAGCCCCACCACTGCCAGCCCCTTTCCAGGGGGGTGTGCTGTTCCAGGGACAAGCTCAGGGCTGTCCTTACTGAACTCTCCCAAATCCTAGTTAAATCTTTAAAAGAAAATCGATGCCACATTTCCTACCTGCTGTTCTTTTGGCATTAAGGCAAATGCACCATAGTGGAGTGGGATCATATCCAAGGTCCGTTAGAGCACTTTAGAGGATGCCATCTGGATGAGGTGATTCATCATTGCTTTCATGTGTTCCTTTGATGTACATCATGAGATTTTGTCATTCATGTTATGCCCCTGGTAAATCACTCCTCAAAAATTTTTTGGCTTGCTGTAGCAAGATTTTGCATTTTGTTCACCAGAGCTGTGCCACCCTCAGGTTCTTGTTGTTCTTAATTGCCTTTAGCAGACTCCTTCATATTTTGTGTAGTCTTTTTTTTTTTTTTTTTTTTTTTTTTTTTTTTTTTTTTTTTTTTAAGCTGAAATGCTCCTGTAGTGTGCAGTTTGTATCTGGCTGCTGCAAAGGTGTTGAGTCCAGGTGTGGCATGGTCCCTGCTATGGGGTGGTTTGAAGCCAGGGTTGGGCTGCAGGTGACTCCTTTACAGGGCTACCTGAGCATCATGTAGAAGGAGGTAACCATCGTTTTCCATTGCCACCAAGCTCCCTCATTCACTCAGTTTTGCCATTCTGCTCAGATGATCGGCCTTACCAGTCATAACACTGTCCTTCCCTGACACAGGTGGGAAGTTTCTACTGGTGAGGACTCTGTTTCTGGGTGCTACTCTGATTTTATTTACCTACTTTACTTTAAGTTGCCCCTCAGCCAACACTTTTTATTTATTTATTTTTGCCTTACCCATGTAATTTGCATGTGTCTCTCCTTCTCTATTTGTTGCGGTCAGGCTGCTTGCTGTACATGTGGTGTAGGAGGTGCACTTTTTCATGTCCCTGTCTATATTATGCAAAAAAAATATTTTCCCTATTTATCACTAAAGGAAGGAAAACTCTTCAGCTATCTCTTTTGTTATTTTCCTATAAAAGTCATATACTTTTTTTTTTTTTTCATCTCAGATGACATGGCCTCATCCATGGCACCCTGATATTGTGGATGTTCAGATCGCTACCATCGGATCGTTGGCAATTGTTGCAGTTCCTGGAGAGTTTACGTATGTATTCTTTGGTCTTATTCTACATATTGCACCTGAGAGCATTTCATTCAAACTACCTGCAGTACTCCTGTGTGTGGGTACATAATCTAATGCATAAAAAGGGGGGACAGGACAAAAATTGTCCTCGATACAAGACAGCAGTGCGAACACTACATACATATGTCCACTGCACTTAGATTCTTGCATGTGTTCTTCTCTGGTTGCTTTGGAACTCTCATTTTCTTCTGTATTTCTACTAGCCATAGAAATGAATGAGATGCGATCAAGCTTCCAAGATAATTTTAGCTGTTCATAGCAAAATACAGCTTCACTGAAATGAAAGGAGTGTGTTAACTTTGTTTTTTCACACCATCAATGCTGGAACAACAAATTGCACTGATCGCTGATGGTACAATGGTGATAATCTGAATAGAACAGTGATTTATTTCTATCGTTTTTCTTCTATCTCACCCCACCGTGGGGTGCTTCCAACCTCAACTTGGCTGTGATGATATATGTGAAATGTTTTGAGGTGTTTTGATTGGGTTTCTTGAGAGGAGCCCTGAGGGTGCTTTAGCAAACCCCAGAGAACCACTGCATGTGCTGAATGAATTTCTGGTGGCCTCCCCTCTGTTCTGGTGTGCCGCATGTCAAGCAAGCGATCCCTGCATTTCTGGGTATTGATGCCATTCCCTTAATGTCCCTAGGACCATGTCTGGACGCAGATTACGGGAAGCTGTTAAACTTGTAAGTTGCTGAGGAGGAAGTTTCTTGAGAAGGCTGTGGATCTGGAACTTCACATTTCTTGACCCTTCTGTTTTTTCCCTTGTCCCCTTCCCAGCTGGGGTCCTAGGGCTCATTTCTTATGGAGCGCTTCTTCTCACAGTTGCTTAACACTCATTTTGCATGTACTTACTGACATGCAACAGAAATTCATATCCTCCCCAAAAGAAGCAAATTGATTGGGTTTCAACCCATTAAGTCAACAGAAGTTAATTCTGTATTAGAGTGGTATATCTCCTTAATCTCTACCAGAATTCTGCAGCATGAAAACTGTTGGAAAAAATGGCAAATGTATTTTTTCCATTTTCTTGATGGATATGTCTTATTCTTAGCTTTGGTCTGAATACTTAATCTTGCCTGCTGCCCCCGAAGCTCACTGAGACTTCCTCACATAGTTTTATTGCCAAGGTTTTTTTCCAAGAACACAGACATCAGACTTCAAAAAAAAAAAAAAAATCCTTAAATTTATTGCATTCACCGGAGCATGAGGTCATTTATCCTTTTTCACGTGGGAAGCAAAAACGAGATATTACTATATGCAAATAACACTGGTGGAGTTGCTTTCATGAACATCCAGCCCCCTACCCACTGTAACTTCCTATTCTGCCCTGGTAAATAACAATAATATAATAATATAATTGTGCATAAAGAGGTTGATACAAGGTGAGTGATTTATCTCCTTTTTTAGGAATTTGATTCTCATGGTACTGCAGGAATGGATGTCGTAATTGCAGGGCTGTGCAATGTCTACACCCATTACATTACCACCTATGAGGAATACCAGGTAGTTGAGTTCAATTTTTACTATATGGGATGATAATTCACATGAAATTGTGCAATTTTTCCCTTGCCATGAAAAGCTGAAGAATCTGTGATACAAATCCTAAAATGGCCTTCTTTATTTTGGACTAGATGAAATGTTGCAAGTGCCAAAACAGTTTCCTGACCATAGCTGGAAAATACTTATGTGGCTTTAATGTGGAAATAGTCAGAGGTACTGAAGGAAGCTCCTCTGAGCTTGGTCTGTATTAGTTTTTCTCCTCATGACCTGGATGAAATTATCTTCACAGGCTGGTGAACTGCGATAAGAAAGTTTTGGAGCTGCAGGGTCATGATAAGAGCATGAACTGCAGCATCAGATTGCTGTGGAAAAGACTTACAAGAGAGCTTACAAGACCCTTGAAGCAGTTTTAAGGGTCCCTCCAAGGCAGGGTAGATGCCATGCTTTAAGGAAGATGTGGGTAGTTGGAAAGGTTTAGAAACACTTACCTGGGAGGAAAGGTGGGAAGAAGTGGGGTTGTCCAAGCTAAAAAGTGGGAGAAAAAAAGCCTTCAGAAGAGCAAAAGAGCCCTAAGAGATGGAAGAGTGACAACGGGGCCTCCCTGCCTGTGATGGATGGGAGAAGAATAACCTGAAGTTGCAGCAGAAATACCTAAGTGAGCTGAGTTTTGTTGTCCTGTAGCAGTAAGGGGATTGAGGTTCTTCTGGAAAACAACCCCTTAAATAAGGATAATAAATTAATTATTAATCATTAAATAAACCCTTGCAGGTACACTACAGTGCTAATCTTGTCCTAGTGCAGATGGATGAGCTGCATGATCTGCTCTATAGCCCTTCAAACCCTCCTTTTCCAACTTTGTCCTTTCCTAGGTTCAGCGATATGAGGCAGCATCGACTATTTATGGGCCACATACCCTTTCTGCCTACCTTCAGCTGTACAGAGGACTTGCAAGGGCTATTGCTACGGTAATCAAAATTTTCTGTATGTCTTACGTTGCTAGAGGCATTTAAATCCTGTAAATGGTATTGGCTATATTTGTTTCACAGTGAGGTGGCTCGATTGCTACACTTCTTTCTCATAAGAAACCCATTTGAGAAATTCTTTTATGCTATAAAAATATTTCCTATAATGGGAGTCTCATACAACTTTAGAATTTCTAGGTTTTTTTTTTTTTTTTTTTTTTTTGATTCAAAGTTTAAAAAAATACCTACCTCCTCCAACCTTTCTGTATGGTCTGAAGTTGCTGTTTTCCTACCACGGTATAAAAAACAGCTTTATTTTTACTGTATGTGACAATGTCACATTCCCTCTGAGGACCATGCGGATAGAGCAGAACCTGCAGGTGGGAGCTGCCTTTTGAGGGCATGGGATGGATATTCTGCCTGATGGGGTTGGGGAACATCAGCAACAGGGCAACAGGTGTCTTGTGGGTATTGGTCCTGCATGTGGAGCACAGACGAAGGGCCTCTTGCTTGCTTTTACATTCACTGTATTGCTTCTGCTGTTAAAATCTGCTTGAACCAACTTAATTAGATGAAGAGCCACAGCATGGGTGTGCTTCAGGGTGGAGGTCATGTTTATCTGTATTTGAGTATAATGAGCACCTCTTCCCTCCCACAGAACACAGTTCAGGATTTGCCAAGTGGCCCAGAGCCCCCATTTTTCAATATAACTAGCTTCACCTTGGTGCCTGCTGTCACTTCCGACAGGACACCGGTGAATAAGACATTTGGGGACGTGCTTCAAGAAGTGAGACAACACTATCGAGTGGTGAGAGCTTCATCTGCTAAAAACTTTTTAGAAAATCATCCTTAAATACTTACTTATCTTGCTAAAAAGTCTGAATTTTCTAGAGTGTTGTAGTGGATGTCAGAGAGCCTCTTGAATTTTAAAAACCATTTCAAAATGCTTCCCAGGTTACTTACCTTTTAGCAATGAAGCAAACTTAAGCCTTGAACATGAAGCTTGTAGGTGACCAAGTTTTATTTCTATGAAACAAAAGCATTAGTGATTTTATGAAGCAGCAGTACTCTTCAGATCAAAGCAGCAGAAAGGAGGCAGTTTTCATGCCAATGTCATTGTACTGAATTTGGGGTTAAAATGTGTGAATGAAGGGAAAATAAGTCACCATAGTATTCAACATGAAGAATATTTCCCCTTCTGTTTCTACATAAAATATAATTCGATGATGAAATGGGCAAATGTTGTACAGTGATGTCTTTACAAGCAGAAATCAGGTAACCTCTGATGTCTCTGGTATGGCATGTAAATGAAATTAAAAAAATGTTAGAAAGGATTCAGTTTTCAGTCTGTAAAATTTAGATAAGTTGTTCAGAGCAAGGACTTTCATCTCATTGCTGTCTCCAGCATTAAGGTAGGAAGAAGGCAGGAAACTATTCTTAAACATTTACTCATTTCCCTCCCTCTTTTGCATAGAAATTTTATGTGCTATGGTGTTCATCCAACAAGCAGGAACAGGGATTCACAATACAAATTGTCCATTGCTGCTGCAACAATCGAAATTATTTAAAGACAAAGAGCAAATAAAACACTTTTAAGGTGTCTTCAAAGGCTGTTTTTAATGTGCAATGTGCTGCTTAGCCTTTAATATAAATTTCAATTTCCTTCTCAGGGAGAAGTTGCTGAAGTAACTTTTGTAAGTGCCAACCCTAGGAATTCTGCAGAGAACATGGTAAATATAACAGAATCACAGAATTATCTAGGTTGGAAGAGACCTCAAGATCATCGAGTCCAACCTCTGACCTAACACTGACAAGTCCTCACTAAACCATGTTGCTAAGTTCGACATCTAAACATCTTTTAAAGACCTCCATGGATGGTGACTCCACCACTATCCTGGGCAGCCCATTCCAATGCCTCACAACCCTCTCAGTAAAGAAGTTCTTCCTAATATCCAACCTAAAACACCCCTGGCGCAACTTTAGCCCGTTCCCCTTCGTCCTGTCACCAGGCACGTGGGAGAATAGACCAACCCCCACCTCACTACAGCCTCCTTTAATGTACTTATAAAGAGCGATAAGGTCTGCCCTGAGCCTCCTTTTCTCCAGGCTGAACAAACTCAGCTCCCTCAGCTGCTCCTTGTAGGACTTGTTCTTCAGACCCCTCACCAGCTTCATTGCCTCTTCTCTGGACTCTTTCGAGCACCTCGATGTCCTTCTTGTAGTGAGGGGCCCAAAACTGAACACAGTACTCGAGGTGCGGCCTCACCAGAGCTGAGTACAGGGGGACAATCACTTCCCTAGCCCTGCTGGCCACACTGCAAGCCAGGATGCTGTTGGCCTTCTTGGCCACCTGAGCACACTGCTGGCTCATATTCAGCCAGCTATCAACCAATACTCCCAGGTCCTTCTCCGTCTGGCAGCTTTCCAACCACTCATCTCCCAGCCTGTAGCTCTTCTTGGGGTTATTGCGCCCTAGGTACAGGACCCACACTTGGCCTTGTTGAACTTCATACAGTTGACCTCAGCCCATCGGTCCAGCCTATCCAGATCCTCCTGCAGAGCCTTCCTACCCTCAAGCAGATCGACACACGCACCTAACTTGGTGACATCTGTGAACTTACTGAGGGTGAACTCGATCCCCTCATCCAGATCATCGATAAAGATGTTAAAGAGGACTGGCCCCAGTACTGAGCCCTGGGGAACGCCACTAGTGACTGGCCTCCAGCTGGATTTGACTCCATTCACCACAATTCTTTGGGTCTGGCTATCCAGCCAGTTTTTAACCCAACGAAGTGTACGCCAGTCCAAGCCATGAGCAGACAGTGTCTTGAGGAGAATGATGCTGGAAAGGGTGATGTTAAGGATTAGTTAATATTTAGCTACTGCCTCTGCCTTATGCATTTTACTCTTTGATGTTCAGGTTTCAAAAGGAGTAATTTCATGTAATTTGGAGCTTTTTTTATAGCTGGGAGTTCATGTGCTTTTGGAACTCACACCACCAGAATACTTTTGCAGCAAAGTCTTTGTCTGGTTGTGAGAGACCATGTTGGTTTGTATTTGATATACAAAATGTGAAATCCACACTCACGGTCAGACCATCAGTCACCACAGACCATCCATGGTGTCTTCACATTATTGAGGTTAAAGGCACTCTAGTCCACATACTTTTCTCAGTATCTAATACCTTTTCAGTCTGAACAACGATGTTCTCTAGTCTCCATCTTACCAGCCCAGTGCATTGTTTTAATAAAACAAAGTAAAGTAGAAAATACATAGTTCATCCCATCACTCATCAATCCCATCATCTTAGATAGAAGCTGATTGCTAATTACTTGCCTGTTCATTCTTGTTTTAATGATCAATTTCTCTGCTTCATTTTTAAGTTTAAGTTTTGCCAGTGAAATATAAGCACTTTTGCTAGTAATTACTGGATTTGCCAGTAAAACACACAGAAGCATAGCCCTGTCTCCAGTTGAAATGACACAAAAGAGTAGGGACATGCCTGTTCATTCAGCATCTTGCTCATTCTCTTGTTTTTACACAGACCGAACACAACTTCCTGACGGTGGAGACATATGTCAATGGTTCAGGAAAATGGCAGGTGGTACGGAACGATGCCTCCTGGGACACCAGGTGAGTGACCCGAACAGATTTCACTGTTTCACAATCTCAAGAAAGTACTTTGAGTTTAATCCAACCTGCTCAATTTCAGAGCTCCCAGACCTAGGTTGGTCTTGTCCCTTCAGATGATGCTCTCTGACAATGGACAGGTCTACATTCATCTGGTTAACATGTCCAGAGCACAACACTTAGCCTTCCCCTTGATATAACTTCTACAGTGAAGGCTTGTAAGTTTGGAAAAGGTAGACTGAAGAGCAAGAATTAGAGAAGAATCACTCAATTTGTTCATAGCCTACATCCTTCCATCTCCTGTATGCTGCTGATGGCTAAGATACCAATGAGAGGTTCAGCCAGCAGTAGGGTTTTTATGGGAATAGGCTGGCTAGTTTTGCTAAACATCATAAAGTAGAAACAGTCAATAATTTAAAACGTTTATAAGAAAATAAAATCAAGGCTAGAGATATCAGTCATAAGGAAGAATATCCATTAAGCAGCAAAGATGATGGCATCTTTCAGAGCTACACCAGAAGCCCATATATGAAATAGGAATACCAAAGGAATCTTTTGCCAATTTTTTCATTCTGAAGTTGCTCTCTGAACCAAGAGGTGATGTACTGCTCCTGTGCTCTGTATGGATTCCTGGCCTACCTCAGTGTGGGAGATTTAATCTACCAGCAGCTGGAGCTTGGCATTTCTAAGTGTTTAGCCTCTATTTAACACTAACACTATGTTATGTTGTCCTTCTCATTTGTTTCCTCTTTCCATTCACCCTACTTACATAAAGGCAGCACAGGCATTTTATCACTGGTATGCACATGGCATAGATGATATGTAGCTCTGCCTAGAAAGACATCTGAAAAGATGTCTTCTCCTGCCCCCAAACCAACAAGGTTACTAAAATCTCAGCTGTGAACACGGAAAAAGGTTAATAAAATGTCTCTCAAAAGGATGAAAAACATAAAAAGGACAAAACTTTAAGAATGTGCTGCCATGATGCTGAAAAGAGAAATCTAGGCTTATTGTTTTAATTCCTGAGAAAGGTCAGACTTTGGATCTTGCTTGCTCTGAATTATGCTTAAATATTTCTGCTGATAAGGATGAGGAGTTGTTTGGCCTAAAGGAGCTGAACAGAAGGCAAAGCAATGCAGATAGTAATGTCTCCTTTCCTGGTGCCCCAGGAAAGTATAAAAGAACATGAGAAAGGGGAAATGGTTTTGTTAACAACAAAAACAAGGCAGTCTTTACAGTACCAGTACATTCAACTTGAAATGTCAGTAATCAAGGTGATAGGAACAGGAAACATCAAGCATTTTTATTAGATGTTAATGAAGTCAGACTTTTTTTCAGTACTGGGGAAATTAATGTACGATACTGTGGAACTCGATGGCATTGCAACAGGAAGGTAACACAAGGGAATGCATTATTATTCATTATCTCCGTGTTGCAAAGTGTTAAATAGTTTATAAATACATCTGTAAACCTTATGTAAATCTTATTTTCAGGTAACCAACAGATATGAAGTTTTATTTATAGGAGGAGCGGCTTTTGGTGAAGGAGATAGCTGTTATCTCCCCTTTGTTTTGCACTCCCCATTGCATCAGGGACAAACTCAATGCAGACTTGACTTTTGCTGGGTGCTATCTTGGTGTTTACAATAGAGAAGTGTTTGGCCAGATCCCACATCTGCAGCAGGGGCAGTGACCACTTTCATAGGGTAGTTCAGGAGGATGGGCTGAGCTAGAGACAGCAATCTGCCTGGTCCTGCCTTTAACAAACAGTCAGCAGAGATACGATGTGGTTGAGCTCATCTGCCTGAAGCTCTTTGCAGGTGGGATCTGATATGAATTGTGGTCCTGGTTCAATGAGCCTGGAGGGTGGGATGGGGGGAGAAAGGGTGATGACACAGGTCAATCACAGTAGCATTTGTAGGTCCCATCATTACATACAGACAGGATCAGACTGGAAGAGGTGTGGAGGGTAGAGAGCAGAGACCTTGGAGTGGAGGTCTCTGCTCTGAGCCAGCTAATAATGGGGCCAATGTTGCTGCTACAGCAGGTTGCTCAGGGCCACGGCCAGGAAAGTCGGGGCAGACCCTGAGGATGAAGATCCACCACTGCTCAGGGCCTTGCTGTCATCTCCTAACACAACATTGCACTCTGCAGTGATAAAGCCAGTGCAATCCACAGCCAAAACCTCAGACAAAAGCAACCAGGTTGATACACAAACCACGTGTCAGCCTGCAGTCTCCACTCACAACTGATGAAGCCAAATTTTCCCCATTAATCACTGTTTTCCACAAAGTAATGTCTGTAAATACTTATTTCAATATTCTCACTAAGACTGCTGTAGTGAAACTCTGTTTCTCAACACTGACAAAGAATTAATGTATTTTGATCATCTGCTTCCTTTGGTTAAAGCCTTGAAATGGGGGTGTTATTGCAGTAGAACTTGAAAACTCTCATTAAGATTTCTCGGTCCGTTCCTTTTTATTTAGAAAGACTAAGAGCTAGTAAGAATGCTTTATAATGTTATTGTTTCCCATTTCCCACCATGAGGTGTGAACTTACTGAATCATTTCTGCTGTGAGCCAGAAATGTGTAAAGTTACAGAGCACCCACTGAATGTCTGGCCCAGGTACAACTTGGGGATACCCGATGCTGACAGTATCAGAAAAAGAGAGGGTTAAACTTCTTCATCTCCCCAAGAGGTGCTGCATCATGGCTGGCTGAATAATCCCCACCACCAGACATGGGGATCTTTTGTGTGGCTGTCTGTAGTATTAAGTTTTTGCACAACAAGTCTGCAAAGGAAAGGAGTTTGATATGGAAACAGATGTCGGAAGCCTTGAGCTCCACTTTGATGGATTTTACCTGTCACCTTCAGTAAATCCTCAGCCTCTTGGCTCACAGTTTCCCCAGTGCAGCAAAGACTGAACTTGTTTATATTGCTCATGAAGGTGGTGTTGTATGGGGTTATGGTATGGATTTGGAGATGTAGGAAAACTTTGGTAGAAATATTTTTTTTTTGTCTGCAGAAATGACCTTTGACTTGTGGCCATATTTCCAGACACTTTTCAGCCCTACTGGGTTTTGGATTGACTTGCTAGTTGCTGCTCTGGTGTAACCTCAACATATAAGCAAAGGTTAAAAGAAACTCTTAAAATATACTTTGCTGTAGTGCATTCATTTCCTTCTGCTTCGTTTAGCCAGTGTGAGCTCTTCCGATATTAAAACAAATGCAAAGTGTATTTTCTTGCTGACTGCAGCTTTTGGTTTGCCTGATAGGTTTTACTGGACCAAGGGATCATTTGGTCTGAGCAATGCGACGATTGAATGGCACATCCCTAATGGCACAGAGCCTGGCATCTACAGGATACGGTACTTTGGGCACTACAAGAAAATACTCATGCCCATTAATCCATTTGAAGGCATATCCTCAACGTTTGAAATCACAAGTCTGTAGGTGATCTTGTTCATTAAAGGAATTGTTTCCTTTGAACAGTAGATTTGATATCTGTGATGTTCCAATGCACACTGGGGAGTTTTCTTGTGGAATATGTGACTCTATACATCATTGCTGTCCCTCGTGTGTTGTGCTGCTCGTTGTCCTTTGCTGTGCAAAGCTTAGCTTCTGCAAAATTTTGACTTTTACCTGTAACTCAACCTTACCAGTTCGA
The DNA here is from genome assembly GCF_964211825.1 of Aythya ferina. Classification (NCBI taxonomy): domain Eukaryota; kingdom Metazoa; phylum Chordata; class Aves; order Anseriformes; family Anatidae; genus Aythya; species Aythya ferina. The sequence goes on along the minus strand of NC_140302.1, from coordinate 8,186,265 downwards.
TATATATTCATTCAAGCTTTTCCAGTCCTGGCTGGATCTCATTATAGTTAATTCTTATAATAAAAAGTTAACTGTTTTTCTTTAGTCATTGATCAGAAGCTTATTGATTATGAATAGGCTTTCAGAGGGAATTATTGCATGACAGGAGCTAATCCAGACCATAAAATAGTCCATAAAATTGAGCCCAGTCCATAAAGCTGGGAAGAGCTGCTGAATTCACAAGATATCAAAAGAAAAGCCTCCTCAATTGTGCTCAAAGTGATTGACAAAGCTGGCTTACTAGGACGGAAAGTGAAAAAATCGATAGATACTTATCAGAAGGGTTTGAATATTATTTCATTTAATCATTCTGTTTCAGGACATTTTGGTGATTCACTCTCTGATTTAAAAAACAACATATGGGGCAACAGAATGGTTTTCCATAAATCGGTTATCTTGGCTTCACAGGCTGTTTAGGGCCCTACCACAGCGTTCTAGTGTAAGGTTAGCCATGTTACAGAGGTCAGCCATTTGCAAAATAAAATACTGAAGCAGTCTGCAGATATTTCCTGCTAAACTGTGTTCTTCACTTTCACTAATGTTACTTTTGAACTGACTGTTGTGCCATGTGGACTCAGTGCTGTCCACCACACATTGGTTTATGCAAAGGCAAGTTTTTTTGGAAGATAAGTCCTCTGAATGTTCTCAAATAACTGCCAGTGGCCCAAGCAACCACAGATGGGTTGGAGGTTAAGCCATTGGAAGAGTTATACATGTTTGCTGTGGTTGTGGTCCAGAATCAGGATGCTGAGTGAGACTGACCTCAGGGCTGACTGGCCTCTCCTGCATCCTTGTGTTATGCTCCCTCCAACCACAATGAAGGGCAGCCAATGGCATTTTACCCCCATCATATATCAGCTTGGAACACCTCAAAAAGATAAAGACTAAGGATGCTTACATGTACCAAAGGTGATTTCAATGGGAGGGTGCTATGGGAGAACGCTGGGGCCATATGTCGGATGAAATTTTTGTGGAGGAGCTCTTGGTGAAGGGGATCCTGCAGGTGGTAGTGGGATGTGACTGATGTCCAGCCAGAGTGGGGCTGGATTTCATTGCAATAAGTTTATATTGCAGATGATTCAAATGGAAAACAGCAAGAACCAAACTTAAGAATTAAAGCTGTGGGTAAGGCAGCTCTGATTAGATCTCAGCCCATTTCATTTTATCACTTGGAAGGACTCTAGGTGGGCAAGCCCTGACTGGATGAAGGTCTGCCCAGGGCTTGTAGCTGAAGCCTGGACAGGGCTGTGATCACCTACAGGTGGGCCACCAGAAGGGCTCATAGTGCCCTCCAACATATTGGAAATAGAAACAGAGGGTTCATCAAACCAAAGAAAGAAAGTACTACTGAAAGAAGAGAAGAATCGTCCCAAAAGCCATCAGCTGTAACTTTTAAGACAGGAAGGTCTCCAGGAAGGCGGAGGACCTTCTCTCCTACAGGTTTCAAGATCTGGTTGGATGAATCCATGACCACCTTGGCCCAGTGCTGGTGGTAGTTCCCCCTGAGGTCCCTCCCATCAGCGCTGCCATGAGGTGAAGTAAGCAGGAATCACACCCCTGTTCCTGAGTCCCTTCCAAATTCTGGAAATAATACATTTGGGGCCGTGAGAAGAAAAAAGTATCGTTTACAGATCCGGATTTAGGATTCTTGTAGTGTCTTATGGGTAAACGGTTGTAAATATTTAATAAGCTCCAACAATGTGTATTAATTATGTGATCTCTTTAATTCTTCAGAGAATCATCAGTCAGATAATTTTGCCTCTCTTTAAAATCAGTAGGAGAGAATGAATTATTCATTTTAAACCATCTGCAATCAGTCTCAGAGATTCCCATCCAGAGGAGCTCAAAGCAATTGCAATATTGAGCCAGGAAAGAGAGAGCTTTGGAAGAACAACACTGGGAATTAAATCCCCAAAGATGCTGTTAATGTCCTTTTCAAATAACTTGCCCAGCTGGTCCATCAGCCCTGCTCCTGTCTGCAAAATCCCTCTGCTGGCAATGTTAGCATCCCTGAGATGGGGGCAGTGACACAGGACCCTAATCCAGGGCTGTGCCATGCCACAGGGCACTCAGTGCTGTGACGCTCAAGTTGCAAAATGATCAGAATATTTCTTGCAAACCTTTTCCCCACTTCACTCTGCTCACATTTTCTTCCAGGATCACACACAGTAAAACGCATTGCAACACCTTAAAACAGGACAGGATCATGTAATCTTTTTTTTTTTTTTTTTTTTCTTTTTCTTTTTTCCTTAGTCCAGGCAGCACTAAGATATTTTATTTGATTGTTTAAGATAAATTTGTTTGCACTATTGTATTACACTAACTGTTAAATTTTTTAGTAGTACTTCTACAAAGCATGTTTATCCAAGCAAAATTAAATAGTGTGGTTAAAATTCTCACGGGTGAGGTTTACCCTCTAAAATTTCAGTATTTCACCTCAAAGAAAGTTTTTTGAAAGCCGGTGTTTCTCATGGGAAAAGTGTCAAGAGCCAGAAGTGGGGTATCTGGAGAGTCCCACTTGTGTCCCAGAGCAGGTCCATACCCTTCCTTGTGGTAAATTTATTTATTTATATGCCACCAGAGGACACTTTTTTTTTTTTTTTTTTTCCCATAAACGTCAGCAGTGCTGAATACTGCAGTGTGAGAAATGCTGTCCTTTGCACTGTCCTTTGCATTGTTTGCTCTTTAACAGTTTCGTGGCTGTCATCTGCTGTTCACATACAGCAAAATTGGCCCTTCCCGACGATCTTCACACCGCTCAGGAGGGTGCTGTGATTGAATTCAGCAGCCGCTAGGTGCCAGTGCCGTTTTACATGAGAACTAGTTTTCCACTGAACACAGCCAAAGCATATAACATTTTTCAAGAATTTAGGCAACTTGCCAGTTGTTAAATTTAGCATTACTCATCACAGTTGCTCTTCCCTCGATAGAGCTGTTCTCCTTCGATGTCTAGCCATTTGTGCCTTGTGTACGTGCTCAAAAGGCAAGCAAAGTCTCCACCTTTTTTATCATGGGATATAAATTAATATGAACTTCAGAAACCTATCCAGGAGATGCATGCGTCTGCAGGCTGATCCTGGCTCTGCTGAGCTGCTTTGCAGGGCTGCATTACAAAACTTGACCGTACTGCAACTGTCCTCCTGCACAGCATCTTGTCCCTCAAAAAATACTGACACTATTTGGTGCTGCAGAAGAGATACTAAATTAAGATCTGAATTAAGGCACTGAGAAGAAAGGGGAGAATCTCTTTGCTATTTCTGGGATTTCATGGAGGCTTTTGGACTGTCTGATCCTATGGTTGCCTGGTGTTTGCACGTTCCATGTAAGATTTCTGTCTGCAAGGAGCTGGGACAAGGCTCTGAGTGTGTAGTGGTGTTTAAGGAAGCAGAGTATCTCCAGGGGGACAGCAATATGCCCCAAACACCCCCAGAGGAGAGGGTCCATAGATGGGGGTTGTCTAAGCCCCCACAGGCAGTTCACAAGGGGCAGCTGAGAGCTGCCAAGGAATGATGGCAATAACAACTTCTACACCTTGAGGGAAAGGAATATCCCACAAGGCACCTTTGCTTTGCGCCACATGCAGCACCAGAGCCAAGCTGACTCCCTGACAGTTAGTCCCTGGCCTGACATCACTTCAGAGTGTTTTTCCCAAAAAGGGTAAATCCAGGTAGGTATGTGGAGCTCAGATGGGATGGTCTATGAGAGCTTTAGCAGGACTAGTGGGAAAAGGGAGTCATACAGACTCAAATACCCTTGAAAGTCCCTGGAGACTCTAACCCACAGGCTTCTGGAAGGGACGTGAGAGAGACCTTCCAGATGGGATGTTTCAGGGTCTATCGAGCTCCAATGGTGCAGTCATCTGATGCCCAGAGACATTCAGGTCTCACATTGCACCTCAGATCACAGAATCACAGAATCACCTAGGTTGGAAGAGACCTAGTCCAACCTCCGACCTCCACTAAACCATATCACTAAGCACTACATCTAAACATCTTTTCAAGACCTCCAGAGATGGTGACTCAACCACTTCCCTGGGCAGCCCATTCTAATGCCTAACAACCCTTTTGGTAAAGAAGTTCTTCCTAACATCCAACCTAAAACTCTCCTGGTGCAACTTTAGCCCATTCCCCCCCCCCCAAAAAAAAGAAGCACTCACACAACCCCTGAGAATTGGCAAGAGCTGTTTATTGCTGTGACATCTTGCAGGCTGTAGTGGGTTTACGTGGCAAGGTTTTGGTAGCAGGGAGCCATAGGGGTGGTTTCTGTGAGAAAGATCTAGAAGCTGCCCCATGTTTGGGAAGGGCCCCATTGTTTTCCAGAGCTGAGCCAATAAGCGATGTTGTTTTGCGCCTCTGTGAGAGCATATTTAAGACAGGGAAAAAAACGCTGCGCCACACAGCAGCTGGGAGGGAGAGAGCAGTGAGGAACGACCTTGCAGGTGCCAAGGTCAGTGTAGAAGGAGGGGGAAAGGTGCTCCAGGAGCCGGAGCAGAAGTCCCCTGCGGCCTGTGGTGAGGACCATGGTGAAGCAGGATGTCCCCCTGCAGCCCATGGAGTACCACGGTGGAGCAGGGTTCCACGCTGCAGCCCGTGGAGGAGGCCACGGTGGAGCAGGTGGCCGTGCACTGATGGAGGCTGCCGCTTGTGGAAGACCCCTGCCAGAGCAGATTCCGGGCAGGACCTGTAGCCTGTAGAGAGGAGACCACGCAGGAGCAGGTGACCTGGCAGGAGCTGCTGCCCGTAGGGGAGCCAGGTTGGAGCAGTTTTTTCCTGAGGGATGGACCCCGTGGTACGGACCCATATCTGGAGCAGTTCTGGAAGAGCTGCTGGCTGTGGGAAGCCCACGCTGTATCAGTTCATCAGGGACTGCATCCCGTGGGTGGGACACCACAGCACAGGGGACGAGAGTGACTGAGAAGGAGCGGCAGAGAAGAAGTGCTGTAGACTGACCATAACCCCCATTCCCCCGTTCCCCTGCGCCGCTCGGGGGGAGGAGGTAGAAGAGGGTGGATGGGGGGGGGGAAGGTGCTTTTGGTTTCTTTCCTTTGTTTCTCACTTCTCTAGCTTGTTAGTAATGAGCAATAAATCTTACTATCTTCTTATGCTGAGTCTGTTTTGCCCGTTACAATAATTATTGCATGATTTTCTCGTCCTTATCTCAACCCTTGAGCCCTTTTCACGTATTTTCTCCCCATTCCTCTTTGAGGAGGGGGAGTGAGAGAGCGGCTGTGGTGGAGCTCGGCTGCCCACTCTAGCGGAACCACAACACAGGCAAGCCTGCGGGATGTCCGTGGTGTTTGGTGGCTCCAAGCTAATGCTTGCGATGGAGCCTGAGGAATAAGTAGGGGTCTCGCTGGGCACTCCTGCGATGCTGTTGGTGCTCTCAGATGGCAGAGCACAAAGACATGCCGCAGTAGTCCCAGGCCTGTCCTGGCAGAGGTGGATCCACTTCCATCCATTCCTCCGCACCTGGTGGATCCAGCTCCTTGGGCTCCATGGTGCTGGGCAGAAGGCTAAGCCAGTCCTTGCCCGGGACTGCCCAAATGGGATGCCTTCCATCCGGGATGTTCTCAGGCCAGGGTGCTGAACCAGGGGGTTGTCCAGTTCCATGCCAAAGCCCCATGCCACTGTCAGCTTGATTGTTACATGTGGGTCTGACACTGCCCTCTGGTTTACAGCCATTGCTGGGTCCTGCACTGTGCTCCGGGCTAGGGGTACACCTCTGCTCCCCACAGCTGTCTGCCTGATGCTCCCGCCTTTGCTCCACGTCACCGTTGCTCCTAGGGTAAGGCTCAGGCCCCCTGTCGCTGACTGTGTGAGGGGCTGACCTGTTCCCCGCATTGTTGCGGTGCCAATTGTACTGCCTGTGTGTGTCTGTGGGCTGGGCACCAGAGGTCCCTCGGGCACTGGTGTCTGTGCCACCGGCGCTCTCCCTCCGCCCACGACACATCTCCTTCTGCTCAGGTGCAATCCTTCTTGGTGCTTCACCGCACTGCATGGCTGTCCTCGCACACAAGGAGGCCTGCTCCTTGCCTTGCTCTTCTAGTCTCCTTCCTGCCACATGAGCTGGCAGTCAGAGGGCTGAGATGCTCAGCGAGTGCTGGGCCAGCTGCAGGGGGCCTGTTTTATAGGGCCCACAGCAAAGTGGTGGCCACGGTGGCCTCAGCAAGCCTCTGTGATGGAGTGGCCCATGTGTGGCCAAAGGCGGCTGTGCTGGGAGCGGCCTGGAAGATGCCCTCCCATGGACAAGGAGGAGGGTTGTGGGGCTGAGGGCCCCTTTTCTGGGGCTGGCTCCCCCACGCCATTTGGCTTGCCAGAGGGAAAGGCTGCCCCTCAGCCACAGGGACTGCCCTGCACCTCCCATCCTGTGCCCTGGGTTTATTTTTAACACTGCTTTTTAGGCAATTTCATTCTATTCTTTACGGAGAAGAACGGAAGCAAGGTGCATCTTCAGCCCTAGAGTTGTTGTCTCTATAGACAAATTTGCAATACACTGATGTCTGAGGTAATATCTGTAAGGGTTCTAGGTATAATACTATGTACATTTACTTCTCCATGTCTTCAAAATCAACCCAAACTTCAGAATCAGATTCATTTTTCCTCCACCATCAACTCTACCATGGTATATACTGTCTTTACAGAGCCTCCAGCACACACACTGATCTCCAATAACTTCCATTCCCTGACTATATATACGCCATATATACTGACTATATATACGCCATCTATACTTCCCTTTTTGCTAACTTATTTGCTAATAACTAGTGTTATTACATTTTCTTCCTTCTTATTGCCTTAAAAGCATGTGCCAAAACTTCCTATTTGCTGCCCTAAGTTTACTGACGCTCATCATTTGTTGGCTTCTTATGTCTAGCCAAAATGGTATCAACAGACTGAGCTAAAATACTCACTTAACAAAATTACCTCCCACGTTCACATTTCCTTTATGCCACACATACTAATTTCAGAAAATACAATGTAGAATCTATATAAAATAGTTCACTGGTATCTAGTTTAAAATAACAAATTTCTAGTTCAGATTTGACCCTGTATCTTCATTGTTGGCTTCAGATCATTGCTAAAGGACAAGTTCCTAAAGGTTCAGCTCACAGGTTGTTCAAGAGCAATTTATATTCACTCAAACGGGAGTGAAATGCAGCATAATCTGACATAAAGCAAAGTCAGATGAAACTTCTGCCAGAGCTTGGTTGGAACTGGATGATCAGCTTCATCTCACCTCCTGTGTGGTGGAGACTGCTGATGAAGTAAGAGAGCATTAAGGACCTGTGCCGTAGAGACTTCCAGGCCAAGGCTGCGTAGAAGAAGGGAAAAGGAACAGGCAGTTTTTATGTCTCCTGTCCTGAAAGAGGACTAATGTATGGCTATCTGCTGATTTCTCACCATTCTTTTCATTACTTATGGCTCAATCATGTCTTTGACTTATTTTTGGAGGACAGATACAGTTGTTTTTTTTTTTTGCTTTATTTTTATTTGTTTATTTATTTATTTATTTTTCTATCCACTCAGAACCTACATCTTTACAAATTTTTAACTTGGGTTGTGGATTTTTGATTTCTTGAAAATCATTCTTGCTCTCCAAAATTGATCAGCCAACTAAGGAGGAAAGAGGGACTCTCAGTTCTCCAAGAAGCAGGAGCAGAAATGTTAGAAATATAAAAGTGAATTCTGTCATTGCCCTGATTTCAAAGAAAATAAAAGCATGGCATCAGGGAAAATCTAATGAGGTGAAATAATAGAGCTGGAAGATCTGTAGTTCTTGCTAAGGCCCAGTTTATGGCCAACCTCTTGTAAGTCTGTAAAAAAAAGTCAGACTATTTTGAGGAAACCTTCTTTTGGCTTGGTAGGAATGTCTTTTTTGCATGCCATGTGCTGTCAGTAGCAAGGTATCAGATTTTCACCCATCTCTTGGGATCAGGATCCTTATGGAGAAAGATCTCAAAGGTGCAAAAACAGAGCTGAGGGCTTACACCCTTAGTATTTGGTGTGGATGCAGGATCCTTGATTTTTGATGTAAACATGCAGAAGCATAACCCTAATTTCTGCTGCATGCAAATGCCAAGTGTCATCAAAGTGCATGTTGAAAACACTCTCGGCATTGCCAAGCAGTATGTGACCTTGTCTGTATGACCTCAGATCGATTCTTACAGAGCAAAGTGTCCTCTTATTTACCATGAATGGAATGACCCTTTTAGATAAAACTTCGGGTAGGAAAGACTGAGGCATTCAGGTTGGTTTAAAAAAATTTAATGATATTTCAAAGTCCAGTTAAAGCCCTTTGATTATTCTAGAATTACAGACTCACTTCACAGAATTTAAATCAGGTTATAACTTCATTGCAATGGATGATTTAGATGCCATTTTCACTTTATTCTCTTTAAACATAAACGATTGTCCTCCAGTAAATGGATGGTGTGATTTTTGCTACACTTTATAGTGTTAAAACTCTATACAAATATTGTACTAAGTGTACAAAAATAAGTGCTTCATGCACATGCTTTTTAATACTGTTTCTTGCCCTTTTCTTTGACATCTTTCTGAACTTCATATAAATAGCTGAAAAAGAAGACTAAAGTTACTGAACATGGAAAGTGAGAAATGTCTTCTGCCAATGGTAGTAATGTTTTCTTAGAGAGACGTATTATTCATTGGCAGTTTTCTCAAACACAAAACACATAGACAGAAAAGAAAATACATGTAAAGCCACAATAACACTCTTGGTTATTTTGACCTCTGTGAATAGGGTTGTCATTTTCTGCAAATCAGAGTGTGCTGAACAGCAATCACAGAGGACCATAATACCTTTTGGATCACTCTAATGAACTACTTTATAAATAGAAATAGTCTAATAGTACCACAAACTATACAGCTTATATATGTTTGTTCCATTCCTAAGCAAAATCAAGTCAGCTGAAGTATAAGAATCCAAAACACTTGGCTCCTGCTTGTCAACACCTTGTCACAGACCATCGTAGTTGGTACAGCTACAGGGATACAGGAAAAAGTTCCACTTGAAACAGCAGAATGGCTCGCACAGTGCCACATTACATCATCTAGACCAGATGACAAATTTGGGGTCATATTTGTTGGAATTGATGGGCATCACCAACCCAGCCTGGATGAGTTCTGTACCCTGGTGGGGATGTCGCTCCCCTGATTTCAAGGAAGAAGCTTGTTACAGGTTGTAAATTCTCCTGGTTAACCTCCAAAATGGACTTTCGTGACCTAGGCTGAGCTGATTCAAGTCATCTTAGCCTGTGTAGTCTATAGGACTAAAACATACACTATAGTTATATAAGACCAGCTTTCTCCTGTATCTCTAGAGCATCGTTACTCCTTCCTCAGTCTGATGGCTAAAATAAAGGGATACTTCCCTCCTGCTGTAAACCAAGGGGCACTCTCAGCATCCTCAGAGCACATGCACACACTGGCCATCAGCAGCCGGTGCTCTCCAGAACGAGAGTTACGTGTACCATGTACTACTGATATACATGAATTACCCCAGCGAACGCTACTGATAAATTAACTTTCGCAAGAGTCATAGCAGCCAGCACCCTCACTTGCTGTGTAAAGCAGCAATATTAGCCAGGCAGGGCTCTTTCCATCCTGCTGAAAAGTTTACTTCTATATCATTTTGTTCCTGTAGAGGTGTCCATTGTTACTAGGTAATAACTGAACTCTTGTGGTCTAATTAAGAAAAGAATTGGCCTGAATATATAGGGCTTTTCTGATCAGCCTTAACAGTCCAAGAGGTTTTGGACTATTGCACTGAGTATGCCATTAGATGGGAGGTGTTAAAAAAGACATTGTTTGTGGTTTTGTGACTTGTAGGTATGGCTGAGAAGTAGCAAAGTGAGAGGCAAGACTTTGCTGAATACTAACGTCCTGCTTTAAAATACAATCAGCACTAAAAAGCATGTAGACTAGCTTAGTAGGTTGGGCAGACACATTTTTGATCAATAGCTTTTTTCATTGGCTGTTCTCTGCTTGTCTGGAGAAATTCTGGGGTCTGCCTGGCTAAAAACTTGGGGTGAATGGAAGAGAGCTCCTGCTGTTTTCAGCATGGGCTGTTGCTTGTAAACACAAACACAATGGTGTGTGTATGTATGTATGTACGTATACATATCTATATGTAAATATAGATAAATACATATACACACACCTTAGAACCACTCATTTTTGAGGATGAGATTTTGCTTTCTAGTGTGAAAATCTGATTTTGAGCCATTTATTTTTTTCATTTCTCCTTTCTCCCTAATGTCTGATATGAAACTAAAGAACTAAAAGAATGAAATGCCAACTAAAATCTAACTTTAGGCAACAGATTATTTTAAAATCATGAGGGTGTAAGAATTACCAGACAGATAATTTTTCTACCTGTGCTTGATTTAAGGAAACTATTTAATAAAGACAGAATTAGAATGCTCCATAACCATCACTGCGTGCAGCTACTGCAAAGGCAGGGTAGGCTTCATATGTGGCGTATGTTGTCAAATCTTGTCCCATTGTCACCGCTTGTTTGAGGTGAGTGGCTGTGACTGTTGCAGCAGCGTTAGCAATGGTGTATCCTGCAGGGGAAAAGAGATAAGAGATGGAGATTAAAGGGAAGACGTTCAAAAGCTACCATTGCCTGACATTTTTTGATGGGAAGACTTCATTGTCAATGGCAATCATGTCGTTTGTCAATGGGAAGACTGGAACAATCTGATTAAATAAATCATTCCTGGCATGTTTTTCCTCCTCATTAAAGGTACAAACTTGACAACTGTGGCTGGAAAATTAATGCATTTTCTCACCTATTATTTGTTAAACACATTGCCTAAAAAAATCCCCTCTTTGTTGAATATTTTTCCTTAAGCTTCAAATATCTCTGAGATGAGACGCTGGTAACAGTGCTCTTTACATGGACTCCCACACAAGACAAAGGAGGGCAAGAAAATGAAGTACTGCATAGAAAATCTGGGCATATTTTGTTTCATAGAGAAGACATTTGTACAGCTGGGAGAAAACATGGGTGTGACATCCTTTATGGTCAAAATGCATGCAACTCAGGACAAACATGTTAGAGAGGAGGGGAATTCCCTCTATGCAATATTGGGAAAAATATTTAGCAGACTGGATTTTTTTTCCCCATCAGATTCTAATGGGATATGTGGTTTCAACACTTCAAAATTTTCCATGGGAAAATGTTAGCTTTGCTGATTTAAAATGAATTACTGGGAAAACAAACATCATTTGGGGCTGGTATGTCTGAAAGGAGAGTGTAGCATCTTGTCAAACACACCATAGTATGCTGTTGTTATGAAAGGATCAAGAATTAAGACGAAGCCCAAATGTGGTAAGAGTAGACAAGATGCCCATTGGCTCTACTGAACCTGTTGCTGCTTCCAAACTACATCTCCCAGGATTCAAACTCTCCAACCAACCAGCTGGCAGTGGGATTGGCTCAAGGTCAGTCAGATCCAAATCCCATTGGGGCAGGGCCTGGAGATATTTCAGGTTGGAAGTTAGGAGAAATGCCTTCTCAGAAAAAGTGGTTGGTCAGGCATTGGAATGGATTGCCTAGGGAGGTGGTGGAGTCACTGTCCCTGGAGGTGTTCAAGGGAAGGTTGGACGTGCCTGGGGACATGGTTTAGTGGGTGACACAGGTGGTAGGGGGATGGTTGGAACAGATGACCTTGGAGGTCTTTTTCCACTTTAATGATTCTGTGATTCTATTATTCTATGATACTGGGCATCACCAAGACTACGTTTCCTCAGGGAAGGTGTTAGCTTGGGAGAAAACATGAGAAATTCATGGGAACATGAATGTTGTGGTCGCTGAAAGTGTCTTTCTTGCATCAGCAAAGCGAGGTGCAAGATTTCAATTAGGAATTGAGAAATTTGTCACTTAAACCATGTTCAGCATCATCATAAGAGAAATAAGCTGCTACCTGAGCATGGCCTGGGCTGTGCTGGACTTCAGTGAGTGTGGACTGAGCACCGGTGTGTGCTGCTGGCAGAAATTTTAATGTATGTCTATTTGTTGCATTTCCAAGATAAATAAATAAGGGTGGATGAAAGAAAAAGGAGAGATTATAATTAAGCAGTAAGTGGAGACTGGATTCAATAAAGAGCCCATTTGGTTTCCACACTGCGGAAGCCTGCATAAACCCAGACAAATTGATTTTTCTGTGGCTTTTGCGGACTCCTGTGGCAGGAAGCCGGATCGATTTTTATTATTATTTTTTTTAATCCATCCTTAAGACACTCCAAACAATTCAGTAGTACTGACTAATGCATTCCTCATGTGCAGTTTGGCATAAGTTGCTCCCACTACATCAGAATCACCATAATGTACAGTAAATGTAATGCCTGCAAGCTGGATTCCAGCTCCTGGCTTATGTTTTCCATGATTTCCCAAGCTCTTTTGGTAGTTACAAGAGCTGTTGGGAATGAACTCAAGAACTGGAAACATTAGTCTTCCAGCAGGGGTGGGAGAGAGCTGGGATTGGATCCTGGCTGTCACATTCATATTATTCCTTTGGCAGATGAAATCCAAGGGGTTGGCTCAAGAGGAGGGATCCTTGCAGTAAGGAGGACCGAACCCATCCGGTGTGGCACTGGCCAGGGCGCAGCAGGAAGGGGACCCATTCCAGCTCTGGCTCTGGGGAGACCACATCTGGGTCTGGGTCCTACTGGGGGCTCCCAGTTGAAGGGAGGCATCCATGAACTGGAGCACAGTCAGGTCTATCCTCAGTGACCACGAACAGGTTAGTTCTGGACTAACCCATGAGGAAGCACGTTGGAAAAATAATACTGCAGGAGGCCTTTGCTGTACAGACCTTCACATACCTGGAAAAGCTGGCGCAGCAGGAGGCACCTCTGTTCCCTCGGTGGGAACCCCCAGTGTCTGCAAGGTGTATTCTGCTGCGTAGGTTTTGGCTTCATCAATAAAGGCGCTGAGCTTGGGAGGTGTGAAGGGATGTCTGTGAACACAGCAACATAATAGCTTTTTGTTTTGTTTTGTTTTCCTCTCTAGGCCTTTCCTGCAAAACCTTCTAATCTAGCCATAGTTGGCATGATCCCATACATCAAATAGAAACATCATTTTACTGTGCTGATGCATCAACAGTAATACTTTTAGCAGTCTAGTTTCTTTGCTGAGATTATCGGCCCTGGGTCACATTACAGTTACTACATGTTTTCAGAGCATGTTGTCCATTTTCAGTCCAAAAGAAAGCCTGCTTCAGTCTTTCTCATTAAAAAACACCACAAAAATATTTCAGATCAGAAGTGTTTAGGATCATATCTGGAGCCTAATTAGCAGCATGTTCCTACAAGCTGCTTTTCTTTTTCCTACATGAAATATTGTGTATTTTATTTTCTTACTAAAAAGCACCCCTTTGCCTACTTATTTCTGGCTTTCTGCAGTTTTTACACCACTGAACACAGAGTGCCAAGCACAGCAGACATCACTGTTGGTCTTTTTTTTTTTTTTATAATTTATTTATGGATGATTTTCTCTCTAATGTCTCAACAACCTGTAAATAGAGACCTGTGTTGTATTTTGAAGAGAGATGCTAGACAAAATCCACTTAAAAAAAATCCTAAAACCCAGAGAAACTTGAATAGTTACATACATGGTGGGGTTCTGGCTAGCGAGGGCGGGGATGGTGATTTTGTATAGGAAGAGCTGTCTTTGGTCTTGGCCAATTGCAGAGTGGAGCTGGTAAACAGGCTGTCCCCAGTTGTTTTTCTGGCAGATTTCTTCTAAGATCTAGGAGGGAAGAAGGGATTTGCTCAAGTTAATTGTTGCATGTAGCTTTCTTCCCCAGCTCCAGCCCCTGCATTGCTCTGCTTCCTACCCTCCAAAGAATTTTCAGAAGTGTAGTGGCAGCTTCCTCAAGCCTTCGTGAGAAAATAAATGGCAGACAGGGTAGTAAAGCTCACCTTGAAATATAAGATTCATCTAAATGTTATATACCTTAAAAGTGCATTTAATTCCTGAAGCTAATTATCACCTCATTAAATGGGATGTCTTTGTTTTGCTGATTAGCTGTTTTATTTCATTATCGGCATGGCCTTCTCTGAATTCTCCACAGAAACTCTACCTGTGCGCATCTTTTTAACCCCCTTAAAGCATTATGGTTCCATTCATCTTCACAGCTCTGGTGCCTCCCTCCCTTGGTGGGATACAGTACATAAAAAGTCCAGTCTTAAAAAAAAAAAAAAAAAAAAAAAAAAAAAAAGAGGAAGGATAAAGGAAAAGAGGCTGTTTCTCTGTCCAATTAATTATTCAAGCTTCAATAGGCAATTTCTGCTCCTAGTTTGAAAGAGAAATGCTGGACCACATTGCCCTTGGCCTTAGCACAGATTATTCCACAGTAATTGGGAATCACTGTCTGGAAATGCTCTTGTTTTTTCTTTTTCTTTCTTTTCTAAACCCAGGGGCTATCTGCTGTCCCAGATGGGTTTGATACAGTGTGTTGCTCCTGTGCATCCCCACCAGTAGTGCTTGGACCATTTATTTTTTCTAAATAACTCCATCAGGTTTGACGCTCAACTTAGAAATTGTTGGGGCTTGGGGTTTTTCCTATTGAGCAGCAGTTGCGGTCTCCCCAGGTATTTTTCAGTGCCATAACAATTTGCATTTCAGTGACACAGTAAGGCAATTTGGCATCCTGAAGCTGAATACAAGACAAAAATGTTCTGTTTGGAATGACCCCAACCGACTTACTGTAGGTGTGACATTGGTCTTGCCAGGTTGGAGCCCAGACCCCTGGGTACCCACAGTCTGAGGCTTTCTGCAGTCCACCTTAAAATTATTTTATTTCACTGCTGCCTTTCATTTGATAACTACAGATCTAAAGTTTACTACTCCGTAGTGCTCACACCCTAGTTCATCAGATTTCTTGACCATGGTGACACCTGTCCCCTGCTGTTCCAAAGGCTGCATAAGGACGGTGCTTTTGAGATGTAACATCACCATTTAAATACTTGATGAGCAACATCTATTCATGAAAACCAAGTATCCCAGCTAGGCAGCAGGAAGGAAGTTAGGAGGGTCCATCCTTCACAGGTGCTATTGCAGTGTGCAGTGGGCAGAAGAGGCTGACTGATTTGGCAAAGGTATTAACGAGACCTTCCTGAAGCAAGCCATGGCTGTGTAAGAAGCATTATTATGAGACAGCGGCAGTGAGGGAATTAGGCAACTCAGCTGAGGGGAAGATGTGCTCCAAAAATTATTGCTGCATGGCCTGCCACACATTGACCCTGCCATGGGGGTTCATCACAAAGATGTCAGGAGAGCAAAAACCCTGAACTGCACCTGCCCTAAGTCAGCCTGGACCACTTCACCCCTCTTGTGTGCTGGTAACATGGAGACAGAGAAACTTTGCAGGGGGAGAAAAAACACTCTGGGTTTCTGGGGAGAAAAGGATGCTTTGGGAGACATTTAGCAAATGGAATGCTGCGGCAATTTTTTTACTAGACAGAGGTGTGTTTCTGAAATCTGAGTGAAATTAACTTCTAACATTACTTTGGATGATTCAAGGGGAAAGGAGTTGCTGTAGGAGAATGACCTCTGAAACTCGAGGAATTTATTCTGCTCTGTCCCCAGCCAGCTGTCTGGATCCCAGTCCCGCATGCACAAGCACGTCAAAGCTTCCTTGTGCAACCAGAGCTGTTGCATTTGTCTGGGCTGTGCAGTCCATCAACTCCTCTTTTCCCATTCCATTTAGGTTGTACATCGGTGGTTCAGGATTTCGGTTCTCAGCATCACGCAAACCCTGATCTCCTGCCAGGACTGTGTCATATGTCAGCATCAGGGGAGACAGCACAAGCTGCCACACATGGGTCCACCCAGATAATGTGCTCCACATTGTTTTCCTTTTTTTACTGCATTGGAGCAATCACATCGAGGCAGCAAAGCTCTGTGCAATGCCATGACCCTTTTGCAACACAGACGATTCTTTTTTCCTTTTTTTTTTTTTTTTTTTTTTTTTTTTTTTCTGGCAAAGTTGCTGTTTTTCTATTTATGTGAAATAGTTCCTTGGGTGAAAATTTCTTAATTTCTTTACTCCTCAGTGCTTTTGTGGAGGGGTAGTCCTAGCTGGATTTCATCTTCCACTCATGGAAGTTTATGAAAATTCTCCCTTGAAGGAGAATGAGTGCTGTTCTCCAGCGAGGTGGACGGCACTGCAGGATGCAACTAACAAGTGTTTTCTTGTTTAAATGTATTCCAAGAGTTATGAATAGATGTAGCTATCAATCACCAGTTTAAATTCAAGCAAAGGCTGTTTTTCTGAAAGCATTTTGAGCAAAGGCAAACCCTGGCCAACACATTGACCATACTTCGCACACACCTACCTGAGGAGCAAGTTTGATCCCCTGGGGCTTTAGTGTGACGTGATTCATCGGTGTGAGCTCCATTCCTGGCAAGAGGTCGTAGAGTTTATCCTCTCCCCTCTTGTCTCCTTTGAGCTGGTATCCGCGCCCCAGGCCCGTGTACGCCAGATAGCCGCGACCTCCCAGTCCTCTAACTCCCGCAGCCCCTACAGGTACATTCATGTAAATTTCTAGGAATGTAAGAAGGCATTAAACTGAATCAAATCACCGGAAAAATTACCCTGATTGTCCCTGAAATGGAAAAGTTAGCCCCACTGACTGAGTTTGGGAAGGAGGTAGGCAGGAGCCCCCCATAGCCTGTTGCTGGGCTTGCACACTTGGCGGTGCAAAGTTATAGGGGTACCCCTGCTTCTGTCTGACCCAGTTTCCATCTCCTCTGCTCTGTGCTGACAGGTGAGGTGTAACTTTCCATTGAGCTCATAGACAAGCCAGTTTTGATTTTATAACACCTTTCTAACCAGATTTGTAGTCAGAAGTTGGAGAAGGGACAGCTGATGTCACTTGCCACCCACCAGCATAATAACAGTTTCATGAGGAACTGTTTATATGTTTATACAGCCCCTCCCTTATATGAACCAAAGTGAAATTTTCGGCCTCTATTACATTTTCATTTTTGTTCAAGGAGCCCAATGAGCACATGCATTTATTTTTCTGGTAGTCCCCAAACTTACTTCTGCAGGTACCAAATGCTATCTGCAATTATATTTAATCAGGGGGGGGGGGGGTACCTGAATGCAGGGATTTGATTCAGTACCAGCTGCAGACACCTGGGGTCAAAGGCAGAACCTCAGCAACCATCAGAAATACTCTCTATTTTCATAGGTTACTTATTATTAGATTATCATTAAACAAAAACAAAAACAAAAACAAAACAAACAAACAAACAAAAAAAAACCAACAAAAAACAACAACAACAACAACAAAAACAGACAAGTCCACCTCCCAAAGCACAAAATTAACGGCTTTCTTGGTTTCAGTTCTGGTTCCCCACTCGGCTTTAGCACAATGTGACCTCCCTGGGAAATGCTGTGCCTTTGGGTCAGAAGACATCAGAACTGGCAAAACTTTCCTTGTGGGTTTCAAAGGAAAGGGGAAAAACAGCACAGAGTTGTGCTGGTGGTTGTATGAGAGTTGGCTCTGGAGGGAGGTAGGGAGGGAACGAAAATGGTTTTATTTTGTTTTCCCTGCTGGGGCAAAACCAGGAGTATTCATGGTTTATTTACCCTGGAAGGAGGGTGATCTGGAAGCTGTCTAAAGCTTGCTCCAGGAAAATGGTTATTTTTTAGTACCCTGCTTAGCCTGCTGGAATATCACTGTGTCTTTGGGAAGGGCAGAGCCTAAAAACTGTTTTCTGTCCCTTCCTGAAAGGGACATCCTCAGCATGAGGATGCAGCCACCCAAGCACGGGAGGAATCATTTTGTTAGAGCAGAGAATTGGCATGACTGCAGTTACCTCGGACGGATGGGGGCCGGATGATGCTCCTGTTGCTGAGCCCCTTGGCAGCTGGAAAGTGGAGGTTGGGGATAGCAGCGTAGGCATGGGGTGCGTAGAAAACCGGGGCACCCAGGTAGGCGGTGGCAGGGTCGTACATGTGTCCAAAGGCGTAGGTGTACTCTCCCTGCAGCATCGTGCCTCTGCCACCTGTGCCTCGGGTATATCTGACGTAGCTGTCCTTGTCGACAGGCTTGGCTAACGTCACCTCTATGGGGGACCCATCCAGCACCTTCATACCGCAGGAAGAGTGCGGGAGAAGCACAAGTGTAAGGCAGTCTCCGAGATACATGGGTATTATCCTGTCTAAGAAGGCAGCTTCCCCGCATGGTTTACTAACAGACTGGGAAAACGGAGAAAACCACCCAAATCAGCCAAAATCTCCCTCCCACAGGTGGAAGGAGGCACTTGCTGGGTGAAGGTTCAACATGTAGAGAGCATCCAGAGCTGACACCAGCCAGCAGAGGCTAATTAACTGAATTAGCAGAGTTGTGAAGCCCTTGAAAAGGCCTCACTTCCCTGCAAAGCAGCACCTAAGTCAGCCTGATTATAGGTACTCCTATGGAGAACAGCAGTAGCACTAAAAATAGGAACGGGGTTAACACCTCTTTGGGAAAAGCTCTTACATTACAGCAGTGTGAATTACATTGCAGCGCAAGAAGAACTAAATACAGCAACCTCCTTGCAAATCTGCTTCTGAATTTGGAGCAGATGTTCTGGGTTGACCTTGTTTGTCCCTGTTTACTATTTACATGCTTCCCTTCCAGTGTTTTTGTTGGCAGACATGAAACACTTATGTGAGTGCAAGCCAAGGGAACCCATAACCCCTCATTTTCTGGTCCTCATTTCAGTATTGCTCCAACTTTTTTCAGAGAGGTGAACTACAGTCTGATCTGGGCAAACATTTATTATGAATGCAAAAGGAAAGAAGCCAAAAAGAACAGTTTGTGAACATCAGGGTTAAAAAAAAAAAAAAAAAAAAAAAAAGAAGAATTCAGGAACATAAAAGCAGCCTGAGAAGTGAAAAAAGGACTTGCACCCTCAGGGTGTCTTTGTAGCTAATAAGCCCGGCAGCTTTGTTTCAGCTGCATATAATATACTGCATGTAAGTCACAAAATAAACACTCAGAGCAGCTTTACCTTCCCATTCAAGGCTTTCATAGCTTCAACCGCATCTTCTCTTTTATTAAAGTGCACAAAGGCATAGTCTCTAATTTTCTTTACTCTTTCTACTGCACCTGTGGAAAACATTAGAATATTAGTTGGAAATAGGTATTAGCTAGAAAATATGTATCAGAATGAGCAATTGTGTTGGTTTGTGAGCCCTTCAAGAGCAAAAACTGGCCAAGGGTAGAGAGAAAGCCAATGGTGTCTTCTTACCTCTTAGGATGCATATACCATGAGAAACTAAAGAAAATGTCTGTGTTATTTCAAGCAAAACTAGAAATATTTGAAGGCAAGCACCTGTATGGTTCCCATTAAACTAGAGTGGTTTGCTCCTGTCCAAAATGCTCTGTCTGAGGTTGTCTTTGGTTTTGTGTTTCACTTCTGTGACAGATCTCCAGGAGCTGGATGGCTGAGCAGGACACTTGGTGTTCTCACACTCAGTGTTGTTCTCTTCTGTGTCTGTCCTCTACAGCCTTCCCGTTCCCTTGTCAGATGCTCTGCTGCTGGGAACTTTGCAGCACCCAAATATTCTGGCTCTGAAATAACCACACTGGCACCTGCTCCCTGCAGGCTCAAGCTTTAGGTATCTACCTTTTCTCCTCTAGTTGTTCGTGTTTGCCAGTCCTGTCAGTTATCAACCAGCCTAGCCAGTGAGGCTATAACACACCTAAAAGTATCCTTTGGAAATGTGGCTAATGGATGCAGGATGACTTTTCTGTTGGTTTCTTTCCTTTTAAAGCTGAACAGGTGTACAGGGAAATATCCAATTGCCGCAAAAACAAAAAACAACCAAACAACAACAACAACAACAACAAAAAACACTTACTTAAATAACTGCAGAAGGAAAAATATTTCTTTGGAGTTTAAGGGGTGGCATTAGGAGCTCCAGTGGGTTATAAATAGCATGTTTCAGCCTATAACCCAAGCAGCCTGCATGTCTTCAAACTGACACTGAAATGGCAAGTGGCTGTTTGTGTCCTTCTGGGATTGGAGGATGATTTTCTAAGCCAAAAATTAAGGTCATTATATGCTGTTGTCTCGGTTATGAGTTGAGGCTTTAATGAACTCTCTGTGTTTTGAAAATCCCCCTTCTGCCTCCTGAAAATTGCTCTGTGTTATTGATCCTCACTCAAGCCAAAACCTTGCTCTTTCCTATTTATGGGACTAGGTGGCGTGCTCCCACCCCAGCAGGACGAGCAGCTGCGTGACACCGCAAGGAGAATATCATCCCAGTTAGCACCTTTGGAGAGCGTGGCCTTCCTGCTGCCAGGGCAGAGCGCCTTGCTGTGGGAAGGTACAGACCTGCCCCTCCTTGCTGCTCTATTTCAGCATCACCCCACTTCAGCTGCGAAGTCTGGAGCCCATTTAACCAAATGAAAACTTTGCCAGGGCTCAGGATATTTGCCAAGATCTCTAGGGAGTGAGGGCAGGGCTTCTTGTTGATGAAGTGATGCATATTTCTACAGAAGCCATCCGGCACTGAATTTGGCACAGATTTAAAAGGGGTGATACTTGTGTTGTGTTACAACTTGGGATGCTTATGTAGCATTCCTGGTAGTGTCTGTGGAGCTTGTGGTGATGTGGTAATTGCTCTGTAATGGGGACCTCTGCCTCGTAATTCCTCTCATTTGGGTACTTTTTTATTGGATGGCTTGTTATTGTCAAAACAGCTTCTAAATTCTCCAGATCAAATGTGCAATTCAGACAAGTGATATTGAAATGTGACCCAACAAACATAGCAGATAACCAAAGTGGGAGGTGAATCATTTCAGCTCCTTGCTGAGTTGCTTGATTGTAATCTCACTATGACTTAAACTGCATTTATTTTCCTCAAAACTCAGGTTTTGCTTTTTCTGGGCATGTTTTTTTTGAAAGTATGGCACCACTTTAAAAAGGGCATTCTTGGTTTCATTCACAATAATTAAGGCTTTCCTTAAAAAAATTAAAAATAAAAATTCCAGCATGAGAAGCAAAATGAGAAACTGTTGAAAAGACAAACTAAAGAAGATTCAAGTCTTCTGTTGTACTAGAAAACTTTCCTTAGGAGCAGAGCAGATGACTGTTACTGAAGTGTCAAATGGATATAAATGTGTTTCTGGGGAGTGTAAGCAGTTCAGTGATCAGGAACAAAACTGAATAAATAAAGGAGGAAACAGTTAAGAGAGTGGGATGATACATATTTAGCTTGGGGTTAAAATGGGATTTCTAACAGCTTGATGGTTACTTAAAGTATTAGCTGGTAACATTAGAAGGACAGAAAAGACTTGTTAAGAGATCTCTTGAAGATCTTTGCATTGCAGCCTATTAAAAAAAAAAAGAATGCAGCAGAAATGAAAAGTTGGTGAAGGAAAAATGAAGCTCTGTAGTGTATTTTTAAAAATTAGTAGAAGGAAGTTAATAGGAACGATATGAATGGCAATTTCACATTGCCAAGCATAAGTTACTAATGCCTAATGGAATATGCGGCTTGGAGAGCTGCACAAATGGGTTATTTTTACTCTGTTGTTTTTGGGTGGAATTTTCTAAAACTGGAGCAGCTCAGAAGTAAAATCTCATTTGAAAGCCAGCAGGATTTTTATTCCCCACAAACATATTTGCTTTTTTAAAATCTCACCCTAAGACCATGCAATATATGCCATGAAAATACCATCATATCCCGCATAAAATGATAAGCACTGGTTATTCATAAATTTATGGAAGATCATTTTTGGTATGAAAAAGAAAGAATTCAGCATTTAGATAGCTTAGATAAAAAGCAGTTGAATTAAACCACCCTATTTCTGTTATCATCCCTTTCTGTAGATGAAGAAAGCAGAAATCACCCAGCTGTTTTAACAACTCTCTTTTTCAAGAAGAGTCAAATGACTCAAAGTTGTTTTTATGATATAGGCATCCTCATGCAGTATTTTGGATCTCTTCCAGTTGCCAATCACCTTAAAAAGGTTAGTAGTGTTAGCTGTAAATTAATCAGCCCGTAGCAGAATGACATGTTATGCATGTTGGATGGGAGCCTTCAGCATAATAGCAATTTTGCGGCATTACACATGAAGATTTCACCATGGAAAAACTGCTACTTTGTGTCTTCCTTTGGCATTCTATGAATGAAGAAATACTTCCATTTGCAGTAGCGGCACTTACTTAAGGGCTGTGTCAGTGGGATCCTACCTTGTTTGATGCTGTTGAACTCCTTTTCTATAGTCTCTTCGGTGGTCGAGAGCATGAGGTTCCTCACATAGAGGATTTTTACCGATGACATAGTGTCTTCATCCACCTCCACTTCTGGTTCTGCCCAGTCAACAGCAATAGGGTGTCCCCACAACTGGATCCTTCCTATAAAGGGATTGGCATCATCAGTGTCAGAGAGGCTTAGGTTCCTCTCACTTCTGTTCAGAGTTTATTTCATATGCAGTATGAACAATAGAATAGGCCAATTATACAAAGAGGGCCAAAATAAGCCTTTTGTGCTCAAAGTGCCTTTTGCACCACAAAAAAGCCTTTTGTGCTGCCTTTTAGTGAACTCATTTCCAAAAGCAGATGGTCATGCTTTCACAGGTTCCCACTAGCATCTTAGATGCCTGCAGAAATGTAGCATCCAGAATTTAAAAAGCAAATTTGTGGCACTATTCACTAACATCTGCATTCCCTGGAATGCTCTCTGAAGGGAAATATTGTAATGCGTATACTTCTCTTATAGAGATCCCTGTTGGCTGCAAATATTTAATTCCCTAGGAAATTGGAAAGGGATCCAGAAGTCCCAGGGGATGAAATGAAATAGTAAAAATCAGGATGTCTCCATGTGCAAGTATTTGAAGCATGGTCCACACAGGGTGAAGATGCAACAGAAGCAGTAGAAAGAAGGGAAACAAAAAGTAATGAGGCATAAAATAGGGTATGGATAAGAAGCATATGGCTTCTGTATAGAGTGGATCAAGCTGCCAAGGGGCAAAGAAAAAAAACAGCAAATAAAGAGGTAGTTAAAAGTTATGTTTTTTCCATGTGATCATGCTGAGCTCTGTAATCATTTGCATTGAGTTACTTAATCTATTAAGTAATTGATTAACCAATTCATGATACTTAATGTGTAACGAAAACTGATGGCCACAGCCTTGCCTCCGATCAGTGTGAATTGCTGTGATAAGTATTTCTTCCCAGTTCTTTCAGCACATCTTTCAGGAAGAAATCCTTCCCCCTTCTCTTCAAGAGTGGCTGGTATCTGGCCACTCACCAATATCCAGAGCCCTAAATTCCACGTGCTTGGTCTGTCACCCGTTTTTCTCTGGCAATTTTAATCAGCCTAGCAGACAGTGCTTTGGATACACAATAGGGACCATTTTCTGGCTTAGCAGCATGGTTAGTGCTGGGTATTTCCTCCAAAATAATGAAATAAAATGTCTGCCTCTTCTGCAAGTTTCCCTCAAAATAGTCCTGTCTGTGCTATTCTTATTACTTCTCTGATCTTTATGATATGATCTTTATGATTCTCCAAGGCCAGGTGTATGCTAAAACCTGGAAGATACCTATGTTGGTAGAAGGAAAATGAGACAAAACACTCTGAGAGGCATCCCGTCTTGCATCTCCACTTGGATAATCTAAGATAGGATAGGAGGTCCAAAATAGAGGAAAATTAGAGGGAAGGGGTAGAAGTTGGAGACCTGTTTTTCTGTAACAGGAGTTAAAAGATGAAAAACAAACAAACAAACAAACAACACTAAAATGTAAAGGGGCTGCTCCCTGCTAGGAAGTCCTGTGAATGAGCAAGGAATTGTGGAGCTGGGACTGCAGTTGATGTTCAGCTTCCAGCCCTGACCAGTCTGATGAACAGAAATAGCAGCTAATGGCAGCCAGCTAAAATGAAAGGCCATGCTCTATTTTCTAAGTTGCCATGTTCAGTTCAATAGTGGAAATAACAACCTGGCTGATTCATAGCAAGGAGCTAAGTTTGGTTTCTGCTCTACCAGCTTGCTAAAACCCAGTCTTCCTCCACCTCTCTATTTAACCAGGAGACAAGACAAAGCTTTCATAAAAAGCATCTTAATTTTGAGCTTTTCTGCCTCTTCTACAAAGCTTCCTCAAAGAGCAGTGAGGTTCAGAGTCAAGGAAGCAACTTGATAATGATATTCAATTTCACATTCATCCAATGCATCAGCTGGAGACACATTCATTCCTGGCTTGAAACCTTTTTCAAGTTCCTCCCGTATGCTTGGAACATCAGAAGACTCTCACTCCTGCTCAGGTCTCTGAAATTCCCAAATTCCTAACCTGTTTACCAAGATGTCCCTAAATTGGAAATCACTAGCACATTGCACAAGGCTGTTCAAGACTATGTTCTCATTCCCATCTGTCTCACTGTCTTTGCTCAGGATTTCAAGTGCTTTGCTCTCTCAAGGCTGCCATCAGTGGTGGTGCCTGTGCCTGCTCCTTCCATCCTTCTCAATACAGAAACCATGAGAAAGTTATGCTGAAGCACAGACTAACAGAAAGTGCTTCTATAATTAGGGAGCTGCTGAACTGATGCAGAAAATACAGAATAAAAAGAAAAATAATCTGCGTGAGATACCCCACAATAGCAGGCATACTCAGGTATATATTACCTCTTGCAATCAAACTAATTTCTGACAGTAAGAGAAAAGGTTTTAAAATGACAAGATTTTTCATGGGCTATCATGTAGAAAGAAAGAAAATTGGTGGGCATGATGTGTGAGGATCAAGTGTCAGAACAGAAGGTTTATTGGAGTCTTTCATCAGCAAGTGCTCTGGCTTTGACAAAGCAGTGCAGGAGCTGCTGCTGGGCATATGAAAGCATGAGAAAAACAGTGAAATCACTGCAAAGGCAATTAATGTTGTGTCTTTTTTGCATATCACCTATCAATCTTCTCTTTGCTTCACTATGTTCCCCAGCTCTAAATTACATAGACTTATTCTCTATATAATTTTTAAATTCTAATGAAATTCCTCATCTGAGGTTTTCTTCCCACATGGAAAATAATTTTCAGGAACATCCTCAGTACAATGTCAAGTCTGAATATGGTCATATTTCCCTAAGTGATGCTCCACAGGAGGTCATAAATGAGGCCATATTTTACATACAACTCAAGATAACCATGGGATAATATATATCCCACAACAGAGCTGAATGGATAAAACAGCTAGATCCATCTGGCTATATTTTAATAACTTCAAGCTCTTAAATGAAGCACCTGGCTAATGAGAATGGTGGTAAATCAGACTTTTCAGTGAATCACCCACCCCACACCCCAGAGTCAGGGCATGTCTGGCAGCATGATGGGCATAATGGGGTCCCTCTTTGCTTGAAGTGAATCGTTGGCAGCCAAAATGAGAAAAATCAGAAGTGTTCTTTCCCTTGGGTATATGTTTCCTCTGGAGACTTCTGTGCTGTTATGCATACACAGGCATCTGCTAAATTGAAGCTGCCCCTACCACCCTCACCATCTGTACTAACCTGGGAGCAATTTTCGCCTGGCCATGGCTGCTGCCCGGTGGCTTTCATATTCCACAAAAGCAAAACCCCGGTTTTTGGTTTTATCAGCTGCACTTGGGTAGACAATGACATCCACAACTCCATCCGTGACTTTCTTCATCTCTGCTAAAATTTCCTCTCGCTTTTTTGTTTTGGGGATCCCCCCTACGAACAGGCGGCAGTTGTCCACGCTGGCACAGACTCCCAGGAGACGCCCATTCCTGCAGAAAAATGATACTGTTGGTTTGTCAGGACCCAAGATCACTTCTCAGAGAAAGGGGAAAAAAATCCCCCTTCTTGTCCCAAAACACAAGGCCAAATGCAAGGTCTCCCCCTTCTGTGGCACGTGTCGTTTGGGATGTTCCAGTGGTCTCACTCAACACAAGGGGCTAGTTCCAAAGGCTGATAATCTGCTAAATTTGACATCAAAGTAAAGCAGCATATTTGAAACAAGGTACTTGAGATCAAGAGAAACCAAAGCCAAATTTTGCTTTTGACTCTTGAGAGTCTCTCTTTTGCTATTTCCAAAAACGATTGCTACCAGGCAACTGTGCTGAGCAGCTGGGACACCACTGTGATTCTTGCATTGCGGTCAGCATAAGCCAGGTTTCATTGTGTTCACCAGTGGCTTGCAGCTTCCCGATCACCAGAGAGCCTCACAGTTGAGGTCTGGAGAAAGAAAATCCCTTGTTATGGGGAGGCAACATTTCAGGCTTTATTGATGCCAATTGCTGTGCAGACCCCCAAAGGAAAAATGTCTTTACATTCACTTTACTCACACCTTTGTGGTCCAACTACCCCTTGCAGGTCTGGAGAAGTCATAAATTGCTTTAGAGGCATCTTTGGGACAAGACAAGTAGGCAGAGGAGGTGGAGGTAGCTGAAGTCTGATCTTTAAGATGCTCCAGCATCTGATATAAGTCATGTTTCCAAACCCTCCCCATGTGCCTTGTGACCTGCTCATCCCTAATGTTGCTAGTAAAGCAATTCACAATCAATATTTTTCTTTAAAATAATAAAAAAAAAAAATAAAAAAAGAAGAAAGAAAAAGAAATAACAAAAAGAAAGCCTTAAAATTTCCAGAACGGTTGATCTCAAAATGCTTTTTTAGCAATTGCATCTATTCATCCCATTTTGAACAGGAAAAAAAAAATTAAATGGGGTTGAAATCAAAACAAACCATATTGATGGACCCATATGTTGTTGATTTCTAGGTGTTTTGTTCCCAATTTTTAGTCACAAACATGAGGGATTTTTCTGTTCCTATTTATTAGGAAATGTCACTGTTTTGCCAATTAGTTTTCATCCCATTTCACCATTTTTGTAATTGTGTCTCCCAGAACATATCTGCAGTATAGCTCATGTGAGACACAGTGGATAGGAATACATCAACAAAAAGCAGCCCAGAAGGGAACATGAAATAAACAATGGTTAGACATCATTGGTTTCGATCAATGGTTTTGATCCAAAGCAAAATATTTTTTCCAATGTTCTCGTAGAATTTTTTATTTTTATTATAATTATTTTTCTTTAAGGAAGACATTTCCTGCAAAAGATTTTGTCTCTGAGTGCTATGTACTGCCTTTGTGCTAGAGCATAAAGCAACAAATGCACAGGCAGAAAAGAAATGACTGCCTACTGAAGTTTAGGTATCTAAAGAAGCTTCCTCTGGGCTGTAGGGAAAAATATGCTGTCCACAACAATCCAGATTAATACATTATATGATTTAAAGTTGATGTGAAGGTGTATGCCATTCTCACCTAATTTCATAATTATTGAGTTGCTTTATTGCATTCTTTGCCTCCTGTTTATTTGAGAAGGTCACAAAGGCGTAGCCCCTATTGTTGCCATTGAAGTCCATCATCATTCTCATTTCATAGATTTTGCCAATCTGCAAATAGAAAGCAAAGTTATTCGTAAAGAACTGTTTGCCAGGTGAGGTGTTTAAACAAGACTGGGTGCTTTCATGTCAGAACTCTTCAGATATCTTCATCTACAGGATAATCATCCAGAGCCTGTTCTGCTTTCACACAACTTTCTGACCCATAATAGAAGTCATAAACACAGGCAGCAAGTGCTTAGGTGACAAGGGAGGAGGGCAAAGTTAGCTCTTCAGCAAGGTGAGCAAGATTTTGGCCACTGACCTCAGCAGCCCCAGGGTTGTGGTTCTCACCTGCTTATGAGGTTTATGTTCCAGTTTTGAGGCTAATGCATCACACAGTAGAGAAATCAAAAAAAAAAAAAAAAAAAAAAAAAGACTAAAAAACAGGAGGGATGAGGTGCAGCAATGGAATTGCATGGCCATTGGTGTCGGAATGGTATCACTTGCTCAGGCTTGTACATGAGTGATTGGGTGGCTGTGCTCATTTCCTAGGTGGAGGACAGTGTGTTTTATATGACTGAAGTCTAATTTACGGAGGGAGGCATAGCTGGATGTTTCAGTACAACCTTCTACACTAAGCAGGGCCAGCTCCAGTGTTAGATCAGCCCTGGTCATGGTGAGGAAACACCACAGAAGGAGCTGGAGGGGCTGCCACCAAACAAAGGGTAATCTAGTCCAAATCACCTCCAGTTCAACACGGAAATGTAGAGCTGATCTTCTGTAATCTCTGCAAAATATCTACCTCTCATAAAGTCTTACTTTTTCACACAGTGGTATAAGTTCATCTTCAAAGAGGTCCCGTGGCAGTTTCCCAATGAAGATCTCGCAGCCTCTCTCTGGCGGAGGGCCATCCCAACCCGGGGGTGGGCCACCGTATTTCCTTTGCCCATTTTCCTGCCATGGAGGAAAATAAAACGATGATGTAGTGGATAAAATCAGTCCCTTTGTGAGGAATGACACTTTGGGCACACCCTGTTAGTGCAGTGCCAGAGGCAAACACCCTCCTTTCTTGTAAAGAGCATCTCTTTGCAGGCTCAAGGGAGAGGGGGCAGTGTGCGCTGGCTGCCCCACTGCTATATTGGTACCGAAAGGCTTTAGCATCCGAGCTAGTATGCTGGTGATGTACTGCAGAAGGCTCTGGTTTACAGCTGGTTGAGTTCTGCTGAGGAACATGCATCAGCACGTTGAAGGGGAGGCCATTTCCACAGCTCAGCTGTCCAAGATTCAGACAGTCTTGGAAAACGTAGGGGAAAGATGACGCCCATCCCTCTACCACTTTCTTTCTTTCTTTCTCTTTCTTTCTTTCTTTCTTTCTTTCTTTCTTTCTTTCTTTCTTTCTTTCTTTCTTTCTTTCTTTCTTTCTTTCTTTCTCTCTCTCTCTCTCTCTCTCTTTCTCTCTTTCTCTCTTTCTCTCTTTCTCTCTTTCTCTCTTTCTCTCTCTCTTTCTCTCTTTCTCTCTTTCTTTCTTTCTTTCTTTCTTTCTTTCTTTCTTTCTTTCTTTCTTTCTTTCTTTCTTTCTTTCTTTCTTTCTTTCTTTCTTTCTTTCTTTCTTTCTTTCTCCTCCCTTCTTCCACCTTCTCTCTTTTGCTCCTTTCCTCTCCCTCTCCCTCTCCCTCTCCCTCTCCCTCTCCCTCTCCCTCTCCCTCTCCCTCTCCCTCTCCCTCTTCTTCTCCTTCTCCCTCTTCAGCTCTCCTTGTCCTGCAGTGATGCCCTGTGCCTGGAGGGGCTGGGACTCTGGTCATTTTTCTGTTTTTGCCTCCTGACATTTCTGTAGCCATTTCTCCCTCTGGGATTATTCTAGGCAATGGCTGATTTACAAAGAAGGCCTGAAGGACCTAAGCCTGCAGCAAACAGGGATCCTGGTAGGAATATAAGAGTATAGCACAAGCAATTTCAGTTTTCCTAAGCCTATAACCAGCCCTGAATTATCCATGCCCAATCCCGTTTTGAAAATGTTTTCAGCATAATGATGAAGCTGTTTGAATTTATGAATGCATTTTCACAGCAGATCTAATGAGAAGATCATGATGTTTCAGGCTGCTTTTCTGCCCCCAGTTTGGTTGAACTGAGCACATCTCTAGCATGGGATTTTTTATCTCTTGAGCCATTTGTTAGAGTGATGATTGTATGTTGTGTTGCTGTGGTCATCTGTGATCTTCACTGGCATGTCAGCTGGAAGAAGGCCTTGGTGACCTGCAGAAATGCTACTTTCATCAATAATGGTCTGCAAAAAGCCAGCAGATTTTTACCTTCCTACTTTAAGCCAAGTGAGAGACAATCAGATTTTTTTCTCATTTTGTCAACATATGTGGGAGTGTCTCCTAGTGTGCTAGGAGACATGGCAAAAAATAAAATCTACTCTCAGTCTGCAGTGGCTTCATTTGTGCCCTGAAGGCTGAATCTCAATTAACTTATCTTGGCAATGTCTCTGTGGGGAAGGAGAGCTTCATTGTCCCCTTTGAGAAGATATGTGAGCCTGGCAGCTGTTGAAGAAGAAGGTGATGGTTAGGTTGGAAAAAAAAAAAAAAAAAGCCCAAAGAGATGTGGAAAAGAAAATAATGAGGGAAAAATAATAATAATAGTAAGAGAAAATGGTAAGGTTGAAGGAAAGGGAAAAATTAGGAATAAGAAGATTCTGGGTGGGCAGCAAAGCAGGAATCTGTGGTTTAGGAATGAACTATTGCCAGATGTGACAGTATGAAAAACTAAAGATCAGGGTAAAGAAAGTCACAGCAAATAAAACACACAAAGAAGCTATTTATCTTCTCCTGGGTCAAGTACATCAGGAAGGCTCCTCAAGTGCAACAAACCCAATGTTGTTCTGGTCCTGGGGCACACACAACATTAAGGACCATAGGAAAATGCTTTTTCCCAGGAGTCCCCTTTTTGCTTTGGTCTGTTGTGCCCTCTAGTGCTACGCAAAGCAAGCCAAAGTTCACAGCAACCACCTGCCTGAAATTCAGTTTTCAGTTACTTTTTCCAGGATGCAAGGTAAGCCATATTTCTAGCAAACACTTTTGAAAAATTCATTTGTTTTGGTCATGCTAACTAGGGAAGACTTCCTGAGATATTTTTGAAGGACTTGTCTGTTCCCCACCTGCACTAACCTACCCTGCCCTTGGGCCTTGGAGACCAGACTGAGAGCAAACCTGTGGCTTTTGGTCAGGTAAGACACTTGCACTTTTTTTTGCACTCAAAGATCTTTAAAAAGAGTAAATCTGGTGGTCACTTATGGGACTTTCTATGGACAAATCTGTGCTCAAGCTCTTCTGAAACCTTGTTTAGTGGGTTTTCTTTGCTACAACAGCACTGCAGCCATGGCTTTCAGACAGCTATCCCAACTATTCCTGGAATATATCTGTGCTCAGGTTTTATTTCACCCTTCTCATATTGACAGGGGGAATACTCTGCCACCTCATAAAAGACAGCCCCTACTACATGAAGTTTTGTGCAGGATGCAAACTGAAGAGCAGCAGAGAGGGAGGAACAAACAACCAGCACTTGCCACGTGCAGATTTGCTGCACAAGCTCCTGGTGCAGCACTGCTTCAAGATGAAACCAGACACCGTGTGCAGAAGGACGTGACTGTGAGTTCCTACCTGGATCAAATTATATCCTGTTCGCTGAATTAATGCACGGAGGGCGGCTTCTTTCTGTGTGCCGGTCAATCCATCCCCGGATTTGTGATTTGATTCCATTGTGAGTGATTATCAGCAAAAAATCAGGTTAATTAGGGGTGCTCACTGCAATCAAATTTAAGATAAATTAAATAAATTAATACAGCTAGGAGGAGAAAGTCCACCCTCCTGAGAAAACTAACAGGATCATTCTTCCTAAATGAGTCATTCATTCTTCCTAAATCAGTTGTTTTGAGATAAAATAAATAAATAAATGATACCACAGACAAAAAAAAAAGCAAAAATATCCCCCTTTTCCCTGTTGAATGACAGCAAACCCACGATCAGATCTTGTCCAGTGCTCCAGCAACATGCAGGGGATATTGCAGCATACCTGTGCAGGTGTGTTAGGAGGGAATCGCATGCAAGGTGCCTAATCTACCTTAAAGTAGGAGGCAACTTGTCCTTCGTGGCATGGCATCCCGTTGATACTGGGAAGGCAATCTGGCACTCTGCCCAGCACTCTGTAAGAGGCGTGAGACATAGCTCCATATGTGGCCTGTTTTTAAAACTCAGGAACATGGGAGAACTTCAGATCTGTATCTAGGTTCAGGGCTGCGACAACCTTGGGTTCAGATGTTTTGATTCAGTGCTGTAGTTTTAGGTTGTATTTAATTAAATATTATAATATTTTTTTAAGTTTACTTTTTGGGTTGAAAACACCATAAAGCTGAAATCTGAATCTGAATTGGGCCACACATGCTGGCAAAGGACTATTTTTAAGACAGACTCCTCCCTGCCTATAATTTCAGCCTGCCCATTATTTACCAAATGGGGAGCTTCAAGCCTATGCAAACATCATATGCATGGGCACGTGTAGAAATGGGTGTGCAAATGCAACGCTGAGCTTGAGGACTCACAATGTCATCACGGATGCTGTCATAGCAGGAGATTGCCAGTGAAGTCTTCTGAAGGGAAGACTTAAGCAGATAATTAAATTTAAATAGGTGGATTATCTTCAGTGCCAAAAATGGGGCGTGAGCCCATGTTTTTGCAGGGTCTGAGCCTTGTGTCACTTGGGCTCTGCCACACTGAGCTCTGCAGGCTTGGAAATAGAGACATTTGTGTAACAGCAGATTTTGGAGCTATTTATTGTGCAGGCTTGTGGGATGTTTTGGATGTCTTTTTGTTGTGTTCCCAGGCTCTCCTGTGTTTCAATTGCTGCCGATGTGTGGGGGCTGGGAGATGGACTGAGCCATGCAATAGCTCTCTCCCATCTCTAATTGCAAAATGAATGTTTTCCACAGCAACTGGAGTCTGATTATTGTTTTGGTTTATATTTTATAGAATCAAGTCTATATTTAAGCATTTGTGTGTGTGTGTGTGTGTGTGTATCCTTCAGATCAGAGGGATTTCTTTAATGCCTGGAAAGCATGGAGTGAACTCAGGCTTTGCAGGGGAGGCGTGGAGGTTGGTGGGTACCCAATGCATGACCCAATCACGCCTTCGCCCCTGCCGAGGGCAGCAGCAAAGCCCCATTGATGCTCATGGTTTCTCCTGCAGAGCTGGGTTTTGGCATGGCACAGGGCAAAGTTTCCAGGCTGCTTAAGAAAGTAAAAAAAAGGTCTGACAGTGCATATTGTATGCACTTGTTCCATGATCGGTGGTCACTCAAAGCAAACAGTTAAAATCCACATTGGTTCTGCAGCCTCCCTTGCACAGGCAGAGGCATGCTCTATATGCCTTATGGAGGAAAGTGCTGGTGTATTGCTAATTTAGCCCCTTGTATTTCGCTGTGTCCTGATTTCACCAAGGGCTTGAGTGATCAAACTGCAGTACTGGGATCAGTGCGAATTTGCACCAAGTTTCACTGGTTGGGATTTCATCATGTGTAAGAGCCGCAGTAGGCCATGCAAAGGTGTGAACCACACCAGCGCTGAGAGGCTACATCTCATCCCCACCTCAAGGGCCACGCAAAAGGCTTTGTCCCTCTCCGTGGGACACATCAGTGCTGCAGAGGCAGGTGCAAGGGCTGCAGCAAACTGCTCAGTAACACTGAGGGTGGCAGGCTGCTGGCGCTGCGGCCACACAGGGAGCTGCCTGCACATCTCCATTCCTTGCCGGGATGTGAAGCAGCTGGACTGCAGCCAGCCAAGCCTGGCGGGTTTCCATAGCAGCTGAGGTTCCCAGTCCCATCCCCAGCGGCGACCTAGATAGACAGCAGTGCAAGAGCATTTCCCCCTCCCTCCCCCCCGTCTCCTGACAAGCTGGCTGACTGCTTCAAACGTATTTGCATGGGGTGCCTTAGATGCCATACATCTCCATGCCTCTCATCTGAAGAGGAGTACCCCACACACATCCCAAACCCAGGCATAGCTTCCAGTAATGTTTCCATCCAGGCAGCAGCTTCTTTCTGAGCAGATAAAGCGAGCCATGGGGAGGGCGGAAGGACGGGAATAGCACATCTCTCAGCTGATGCATTTACAGCAGAAGCAATATCCCTCTTGGGCTTCCGCCTGAGTTGATAAGGCCAGACAAACTCTTCTCATAAGGCATCCTGCAAATTTTAGCCTCTTTTAGACCAGCATGTCTAGACAGTTGCTTATTCCAGCAGAGAGGATAAGTTAAGCAATCCTGATTTAAGGTTCGGGACCATGGCTGGACAGCACTGTGCCTGCAGGGCTTGTGCACCACCTGCATCCTGTTGTGATAGTGCTGCTCTTAGAAATGAGGGCCCTCCCACTAATTAGTGCTCCAAATTCATTCATAGCTAATGTATCAGCCTTGTTAGAGAGCTTTCCTCCATCGGGTGGATTTCCCTGGGATGGAGACAGAAATGATACCTCTTTTCGTTAAGAGGAAGAAATCCCTACAAAACAACTCCCAATACCCTAGCACAGTTAAGCAGCCTTTCCAGCCCCCAGTTTTCCAAGTACCTCCACTCTCCCTACTTCTCTTCCTCCTCCTGAGAACACCTAAAAATCTTTTTGCAGGGGGTACTTTCCCACCTCCACCACCCAAGAGTCTGTTCCCATTTCCAGCACACAGACCCCAAACCATGGTGTCACATTTAATTTCCTAAACCTGTGGGATTTCAGCCCTTTCCCTTATTCCAGGTGTCAGCGCCAGTAAGTGCAAAGGAGGAGAGCTGCTGTCATGGGACCAGGGAAACATGATTACTTTCTTTCTTTCTTTGTTCCCAGGGTGATCAATCAATTAGCAAATCTTCCCTGACAGGAGGAAAACTCCCATTTCAATGGCTGCTCTCAGGAATTGTGAATGCCTACAGCAAATTAAGGCAGTATTTTTAATATTATTTAACCAAAGAAAAAAAAAAAGTTAATGGAAGTAATTGTTATGGAATTCAATCATTTTCAGGGGATTGACCCACAGATTTCTTGCTGCTAATAATGGCTATTATGTTAAATGGTATTACAAGGTGGGGGGGGGAGGGAGGGGAGGTTGCGTTTTATTCAACAGGTGTATCTCCTATTTCTTGCTCATTTCTGGCCAAATTGTTAACAATACTGCCTTGTTATCATGGGCACAGAATCCAGAACCCCGGGTCAATAGGAAGAGAAGACAATAATTTAAAATCAGTATTGTTTCATTTGATTTTTCCCTCTCTGCAGCAAAAGCTATCGTTCATTTTAGGTTTCTCTTAAAACTCTAAAACGCCAAGACAATGAAAGGCACTTTTGACATAGCAAACCCCGTACCGATGAGAAATAAGCTTGTTACAGCACCGCTTAACCTCCCCATGACCACTTCTGTGCACCATTTTCTTGTCGTTTTCTGAAGCATGCAGACCTTGCCAGCCTGCCCACTGGTCCCAGGGCTTGCCCCAAAGCAGAAGCAAGGTCAAATCCTGCTCTTCCCAACTGCTTTTGTGCCTGGAGCCTGCCAGCTTACAGCCCTTCGGAGAAACCTGGTTACCGTTTCCATGAATGAGATAACAAACCCCTGTTTATCCTGTGTGGATCAATGCACCTTCTTGTTTGAATGTATCAAGCCATGCAGGCACATCCAGTGCAGACTGTTCTGCCCCCATGCAGCCACAACATGCAAAGAGTTACAGCTCCCATATATATCCATATAACATGACGTATTCTTTGTATTCTTCCTAAAATCAGGCTCTTTACGTTTCTTGAGCTGCTGTGAGACACACCAGCTCTTAGCCTGGGTGAGACACACTGCAGGACAGAGTCCAATTGAGCAATGAGGGTGTAATCCCTTAACTTTCCAGAGAGGAGTTTTTTTCCAGGTTGTCCCACAGAAAGTGGTTACTTTTAGGTATTTAAAAGCAAATGGTATAGCTTCCCTAGGTACAATGTGCCTTGGAGGTATGGAAAAGTGCTGCCTGCATGCAGCATTTGCAGCACGTGAGCCTTGAGAAAATACTTCACTTTTAATATTTCACTTTTCTTAGAAAGTGGCTGCTCTCCTGGAAACAGCTGCATTACCAAATGCATGCAGCCCTAGAAACTCCTTCCAAGGATGAGAGACACCTGATGCTGAACCCAGCCTCCTTCCTCACCCTGTTTTATTTGCAACATCATGATGTGTCAGATGCTTTGAAGCCAACCTTGTACTCACTCCTGCCTAAGCCTCCTGTTTCGCTGAGGGAATATAGCTTAAGGGAAGCATTAAAGGACTGGGCAGGAAACTATTAGGAAACAGATTAGGGAAATTTGAGATTTTTAGGAGCAGTAATTGCATTTGAAACAGAGACTGACCTTTTGCAAAGAAAAAAATGTAGGAATATAAAGTCAGCTAGGCCAAGTGAAGCGGTCCCTAATGATTAGCCCTGGAAAGTTGCACTTTAACAAATCAAGACTGAATTATCGCAGGGAAAATCCCTCCTCCCCCCAGCCTTGTCTGTCTTCAGTTTTCAGCAACCGTGGGTGATCAGCATGGGGAAAGTGCTTAAAAAAACTCCCTGCTGCCACTGCCCAGGCAGGGATGATGCCGAATGCCCTTGTCTGCTCACCTTGCTTATCAAAATGTCAAGGCGAGTCTTGCGGGGCCAAGCCATGGGGTGCTTGGGGCACCCCCCAGTTCCACCCCAGCATTTCTGGGCAGTGCCTGAGGCATGCATCTGATGGTGGGTCCTCGGCAGGGGAAGGCGTGTGGCTGAGCCTCCCCTTCCCCATGCCAGCTGTGCAGAGCTGACCAAAAGCCCCACTTCATGGGGGGCCATCTGAGCCCCCCACACCCCAGGCCTCATGGTGGAACGAGCCCGAGGGCGGCAGCATACCTGAGCGATTTGGGAGATCACTGCACGGGAAGAGGTCTCCTTGATTATGGGGAGTTTGCGACGTGTCACTCCAGTTATTCCCCAATCGTCATATCAAACTCCAAAGGTTCAGCGGCCCCGGGCTGGTTTACAGTCCCTGCAGGTTAAACGTTAACCCGCCCTATCTCCTGGCTCCCTGCAGGCCTTTGACCAGATAGCTGGGTCACCGCTGCTCAGACAGCACCTACGCAGGCTGATATTTGCAAATAAATACACAGGGCCCGAGTCAGACCGCAGCTCAGAGGCAGGTGTGGAGGACAGCCCACTGCTACCATTTATTCGCTCCATGCTCTCCCAGCCAATCCGTCTCCATTGCTGTTGCTCCCAGCAGAAATCCTGGGAGAAGGGACACAGCCCTGACTGCCACGGGTGTTTTTGGCTTCTTGGAGGCAGTCCAATTGGCCTCACCATTGGCCTACACATAGAGACCCTGCAAACTGCAAATGGCATGGAGACTGTGGCCTCTTCTGCCAACCAGGAGACTCTGAGGCTCTCCGAAATGGGTACTTTCCAGGCGTCCAGATATTGCAGTCCCCAAACATTTGTCTCTGCTAAAACCCTTCTAGACCCTAACAGTAATGAAATGGGCACCGTGGAGTGCCTTTTTCTACGGACACTGAACTACACTTGAAATGGGCTCAGGCTGAATTCCGGGGCGTTTTAAATGAAGCGTTTACAACCAGGTGCTGCTGACACTTGGAAAAGTGCTGTGTTGCTGTTTGTCCAGCTTTAAAAGCATTAGGTCTTTCCACATGGTGAGGAGACAGCAGTGCCCTGCTCAACTCAATGGCATGCGTAACTTAACTGCTCTGTCATTGAGGCACTGGTGTGGTGACCCATTTCATGACCCCAAAATGAGGTTCCTCCCAAGCCAAGGCCTGCCCTCTGTTACCCACCTTTTTGCTGAATTCAGGGGTTCAAATGTAGATTTTGGAGCTTATTTTTAGAAGGAAAACAAACAAACAAACAACACCCAATCAGTTGTGACCACTACTACTAAGTACAGAATCCAGAGAGGGTTTAAGGGCTGCTGCTTCTTCTGGTATCCTGGACAGAGCTTGGGAGTAATGAGCAGGTAAAGCATAATTTTTTCCCCTATTGAAAGGATTTGTGTCTCTTTGGTGTGCCATCCTACCTCACCTGCCACAAGAAACCTGTAAGATTTGACCACCGATGACATCAGATTTCAGGTGTGACACCAGCTTGCAGTCCAGTGTGCTACCAAGCATGTCAGGATCTACAGGGAAATGATTTGAAATTATTCAGTGAAAATGCCACAGCCCTAAGTTGTGATGGTGAGAGAAGCACCAAATCATCTCTGAAAAATAAATAAATAAATAAATGCCATGCATCTTCTTGTGACCATCAATAAAATGGTGTCATGAAAATGTCTCTGGGGGAGAGGCAGAGAGATAACAACAGAAGATGCTACCTGTGAGCAGCTGCGGGTGAGTCTGATGATACATGAACAAGACTGGAAAATGCAACATATGCAGTTGTGTCTGAAAGCATGGCAGAAGTCTGACGTCTAGCCAAGGCAAACAGACGTTTTACAGATTTGGGATTGCTGCTCTGGGAACAGTTTTGTCTCCGTGTGCTCTCCCAATGACTGGGTTGTCCAAGGCAAGAAATCTCATGCAGCCATATATAGCTGCAATGGCATTGCTGGGGAGGAAAAGCCATCTGCTCATTAGATGAAATGCAAACAACAAGTGGTGTTATATGTGTAAATAAATGGATGAATTTGGGATTAAAAGCTGGCCACTGAGTCCCATTTTCAGCTAAAAGGCATCTGTGCTTCCACTGGTTTGACCCACAGGGGTGGGGGAAATGTGATAACACACATATGGGTGCAGGGAGACCACACAAAGCCAGCCACTCAGATGAGAAAGGAGGTGGGATTTAAGCTTAATTTTCTTGAAGGCCCTCAGGTTGCTATGATGCTTTTCCCCTGTGTCTTCCTCTCTCTGGGGCAGACTTTGCTCAGAAGAGGAGACATGATCTGTGTTTATTCTTCCTGGAAAGCCTCTCGAGAGGCACAGTGGAGAAGCCCCAAGAGCAGTAAGATATAATTGCTTCCTTTTCCGTAATCATGCCAGCAGTGGGTTGCCTGTTTGAGGGTTTCTCTTAGCTTGCCAGGTGGAATATAAGTAAAATCACTTCCAGCTCAAGAAAAGCAACACTTGAGCAGACATTGCCCCTTTGTGTTAGTTACTTCCTGCCACAAAATTCCTAACGTGAACCCAGACCCCAGCTTCCCCTGGAAATGCTTCAAGATACCTCCTGGGCTGCCCAGCAAGGGATTAATAGCAAATCATCAATTATCACTGTCCTGCTGGCTGTGATGGGGAACAGAAGCTGCCCATTAACATCATAATGAAGCCATCAAAAATATTTTTGATTTCAGGAAATGCAGGGTGCACTGCCCAGGACCTCTCGGGGATTCGTTCCTCAGCCTCCACTTAATCAAGTTTTGAAGTAGGGAAGATATTAATTTATCATTGGGATTTCCTTGAGCACTCCTGGGGAGGCTCAGGGAAGAAGTGGGTAGGAATTCAGGAGAACATGGTTTTGGAAAGTAATGATGCCAAGATATTGTCCACATCCATCAGAACTGTAAGGCTTGACTTTCTCCAGAAGGCAGATGTTCCCAGGCTCCACAACAAGCACAGCCACATGGGTTTTGGTGGCTTACTTGCCTTGGCTCAGGAGGCTTACACATAGTGCAGAAAGAGGCTTTGCAAGAAGGATGGACACATTTTAAAAGTTATAAAGTAGAAGTTTAGAGTTAATACATGTAGTTAGATGAGATTTGAAATAGAATAGAATAGCATAGAATATATAGAATAGAATGTCCTGAGTTGGAAGGGACCCATAAGGATCATCAAGCCCAACTCCTGCCACCGCACAGGTCTACCCAAAAGTTTAGACCATGTAACTAAGTGCACAGCCCAATCACTTCTTAAATTCGGAGAAGCTTGGTGCAGTGACTATGTCCCTGGGGAGCCTGTTCCAGTGTGCAATCACCCTCTTGGTGAAGAACCTTTTCCTGATGTCCAGCCTAAACTTCCCCTGCCTCAGTTTAACACCGTTTCTGTGGGTCCTATCACTGGTGTTTATGGAGAATATGTTGGCGCTTGCCTCTCCACTCCCCATCATGAAAAAGCTGTAGACTGTGATGACGTCCCCTCTCGGCCTCCTCTTCTCCAGGCTGAACAGGCCCAGTGCCCTCAGCCACTCCTCATATGTCTTCCTCTCTAGGCCTTTCACCATCTTCGTCACCCTCCTCTGGACATTCTCCAACAGTTTAATGTCCTTCTTGTACTGTGGTGCCCAGAACTGCACACAGTACTCAAGGTGAGGCCGCACCAGCGCAGAGTAGAGTGGGACAATCACCTCCCTTGACCAACTAGCAATGCCATGCTTGATGCACCCCAGGATACGGTTGGCCCTCCTGGCTGCCAGGGCACACTGCTGGCTCATATTCAACTTGCTGTCAACCACAACTCCCCTCCCTGCAGGGCTGCTCTCCAGCGTCTCGTCGCCCAGTCTGTATGTATAACCAGGGCTGCCCCATCCCAGGTGCAGGAACCGGCACTTGCTCTTGTTAAACTTCGTGTTGTTGGTGATTGCCCAGCTCTCCAATCTGTCCAGATCTCTCTGCAAGGCCTTTCTACCCTCATCCGAGTCCACAACTCCTCCAAGTTTGGAGTCATTAGCAAATTTGCTCAAAACACCTTCTAGTCCTACATCCAAATCATTTATAAAAACATTGAAGAGGACTGGTCCTAAAATGGAGCCTTGAGGGACCCCACTAGTGACCATCCGCCAGCCAGATGTGGCACCATTTACCACAACCCTTTGAGCCCTGCCTGTCAGCCAATTGCTCACCCATCGTATGATGTTTTTGTCCAGTAGGATCCTATGGGAAACCATGTCAAAAGCCTTGCTGAAGTCCAAAAAGATCACATCAACTGGTTTCCCTTGATCAACTAGATGGGTGATCTTATCATAAAAGGAAATCAAATTTATAAGGCAGGACCTACCCCTCATGAACCCATGTTGGCTGAGACCAATGACTGCATTGTCCCCCCAGGTGCGCTTCAGCATTGAAGACAGAGGTGAAGGAGGCATTAAACGCCTCTGCTTTGCCTATATCATTGTCTGTGAAGAGACATTCCCCATCAAGTAGCTGACCTATGTTTTCTTTGGTTCTCCTTTTTCTGTTCACATATCTAAAAAACTTTTTTATTGTCTCCCACAGACATGGCCAGCTTCAACTCTAGTTGGGCTTTGGCCACATGAATTTTCTCCCTACAAACATGAACAGCATCCCTGTATTCCTTCCTCATCGCCTGACCCTCCTTCCAGCAACCATATACTTTCTTTTTTTGCCTAAGCTCCAGTAGAAGATCCCTGGTCAGCCAGGCTGGCCTGCTGCCTCCCCTGCCTGACTTACGATATTTTGGAATTGCCTGATCTTGTGCTTTTAGGAGGCAGTGCTTAAAGACTGACCAGCACTGATGGATGCCAATGCCTTCAAAAGCAGTTTCCCAGGGGACCTTGCTGACTAGTTCCCTGAGCAGCCTGAAGTCTGCTTTCCCCATATCCAGGGCTGAAGTTTTGGTGGCAGTTTTCCTTCTGTCACCATAAATTCTAAACTCAACCACTTCATGGTCACTATGACCTAGATGGCTGCCAATTGCTACATCTCCCACAAGACCCTCTCTGTTCTCCAGCAACAGATCTAGGAGGGCACCTTTCCTAATTGGCTCCCTTAGCACCTGCACCAAGAAGTTATCATCTAGGTGCTTTATGAACCTCCTGGACTTGCTTGTGTCAGCTGTGTAGTGATCTCAGTTGATGTCTGGCAAGTTGAAATCCCCTGTAAGGACAAGGGGAGTTGATCTTGAGGCATCTCTTAGTTCTGCAAAGAATAATTCATCAGCGTTGTCATCCAGGCCAGGTGGTCTGTAATAGACTCCCACAACGACATCCCCTTTATTTGTTCCTTAATCCTTACCCAGAGGCTCTCAACTTTACCATTTCCAACTTGAAGTTCCACACAGTCCATCCCATGCTTCACATATATCTCCACCCTGCCACCTCACCTACCCTGCCTGTCCCTCCTGAAGAGCCTGTAACCATGTATTGCAGCACACCAGCCACAGGACTCATCCCACCAGGTTTTGCTTATGCCAATGATGTTGTAGCTGTGGGACTGGACCAGGACTTCTAGCTCGTCCATTTTATTCCTCATACTCCGTGTGTTTGTGTAGAAGTACTTCAAATGAGCCTCCCTACACGCAGCACCTTGTGGACCAGACCGGAGGACCTCACTAGCACACAGTCCCTCTGATTCTAGTGCACCATCCCTTAGCTCACCACCGGTGTGCCTGGTTTTATCCCCTCCCCCCTTTGACTCTAGTTTAAAGCCCTTGTTAATACATGTTAGCTGAGACTTGGAAGCTTCTTGGCTAAGTATTAAGGTGCTTAGCCCCCAGAAGACACCTGAGGATGATTTGCTGGCTGGTCATTGACCAGATGGGGAAGGTTCACCTCTATCCCTCCTGGGAGGGGGACCTCAGTGATGTTTCCAGTGCCTTGATTTTCCCTTAGCTTTCCACAATGGGGTTTTTCCTCTGAATCCTTGAGCTGTGAGTGGGCACATCTCAACTGCATTCCCTCTTTCATCTTTAGCCCATGCAAAACATGTCAGTTTTCACAGGGGTTTGAACCAAGGCTATGCTGCTGGGCTGGATTGGTGGGTGGTGGGTGTGGCCTGTGGGTTAAAGAGCTCTGCCCTCTCAAGCCTCAGAGGCTGGTGCTGAAGGCTGCCACATAGCCGCATGTACCCACAAAAGCAGTGTGCCCCTTGAAGTCCTGGAAGAGCTTAGAGGGCAATATATGTTGTATATTATGTACAAATTGCACGTACATATACATCATCATGTTATACAAATGGTGATGAGTATCATTGCTCAGCAATAATGTAGACAAGTCTGTGATAGCAGCACCCCTCCCTTGCTTGGCAATGCTGAAAACGCCTCCTGGGTCCTTGGTGTGGTCCCCTTGGTGGGCACAGCCTGGCTAGCCTGACCATGTGTAGTGGGTTTACGTGGCAAGGTTTTGGTAGCAGGGGGCCATAGGGGTGGTTTCTGTGAGAAGGATCTAGAAGCTGCCCCATGTTTGGGAAGGGCCCCATTGTTTTCCAGAGCTGAGCCAATAAGCGATGTTGTTTTGCGCCTCTGTGAGAGCATATTTAAGACAGGGAAAAAAACGCTGCGCCACACAGCAGCTGGGAGGGAGAGAGCAGTGAGGAACGGCCTTGCAGGTGCCAAGGTCAGTGTAGAAGGAGGGGGAGAGGTGCTCCAGGAGCCGGAGCAGAAGTCCCCTGCGGCCTGTGGTGAGGACCATGGTGAAGCAGGATGTCCCCCTGCAGCCCATGGAGTACCACGGTGGAGCAGGGTTCCACGCTGCAGCCCGTGGAGGAGGCCACGGTGGACACCAATGGAGACTGCCGCCTGTGGAAGACCCCTGCCAGAGCAGATTCCGGGCAGGACCTGTAGCCTGTAGAGAGGAGACCATGCAGGAGCAGGTGACCTGGCAGGAGCTGCTGCCCATAGGGGAGCCAGGTTGGAGCAGTTTTCTCCTGAGGGATGGACCCCGTGGTACGGACCCATATCTGGAGCAGTTCTGGATGAGCTGCTGGCTGTGGGAAGCCCACACTGGATCAGTTCATCAAGGACTGCATCCCGTGGGTGGGACACCACAGCACAGGGGACGAGAGTGACCGAGAAGGAGCGGCAGAGAAGAAGTGCTGTAGACTGACCATAACCCCCATTCCCCCGTTCCCCTGCACCGCTCGGGGGGAGGAGGTAGAAGAGGGTGGATGGGGGGGGGGAAGGTGCTTTTGGTTTCTTTCCTTTGTTTCTCACTTCTCTAGCTTGTTAGCAATGAGCAATAAATCTTACTATCTTCTTATGCTGAGTCTGTTTTGCCTGTTACAATAATTATTGCATGATTTTCTCATCCTTATCTCAACCCTTGAGCCCTTTTCACGTATTTTCTCCCCATTCCTCTTTGAGGAGGGGGAGTGAGAGAGCGGCTGTGGTGGAGCTCGGCTGCCCACTCGAGCAGAACCACGACACCATGCTGGGCTCCAGGTGTGGGGACACCTGCACTCGGTGGTCCTATGGTCTGTGGCATGCCCACTGCCAGGAGATGGTCTGCTGGAAATGGAAGACGGAAGGAGTTGTGGCTACAAGGAGTTTGAATTTTCCCAAGTGGGATGCGGTAGGTTATTCCCTTGTATTAGGAAAGGTTGCATGCATTTGCCAAAGGCTGTGAGTTACAGGCTATGTTAAACACCATTACCACTCATTGAAGCTATACAAACATTGTTGTGCTCTTTTTCCCCAGCATAAATCTGTATAGTGTAATGCTACCACGGTCTGTAATTATGAACAATTAAATTTAAGCCTAAATGATTTCAAAAACAGATCCTATATTTCATCAGCCTACAGCATACCCCACTGGAGTATTGTTCTAGGCTACCAAGGAGTTTGTATTGGATATACACGTGTTATATGTATAAAACACGTGGCTCCGGGGCTGGTGCCAACGCAGAAATCTTGGGTTTTTTGATCATGGGGCACTTTACTCAGCGCCTGGCCTGATGGCCGCAGACGGGTCCCTATCTTTTAGGGGAAAAAGGATCCTGGGCCAGGAGCTGGCAGGGCTCATTGAGAGGGCTTTAAACTAGGTAGGAAGGGGGATGGGGCTGAAGCTAGGATTGTTGGGGCTGTGCCAGGGGGAACGATGGCAAGGCCGGAGGATAAGGCAAT
This sequence comes from Aythya ferina, assembly GCF_964211825.1. Lineage (NCBI taxonomy): Eukaryota > Metazoa > Chordata > Aves > Anseriformes > Anatidae > Aythya > Aythya ferina. Next base: position 8,142,042 of record NC_140302.1, on the reverse strand, counting down.
GGCCCAGCTGAAGTGCATCTACACCAATGCACGCAGCATGGGTAACAAACAGGAGGAGCTGGAAGCCATCGTGCAGCAGGCAGGCTACGACTTGGTTGCCATCACGGAGATGTGGTGGGACCAGTCTCATGACTGGAGTGCTGCAATGCCTGGCTATAAGCTCTTTAGAAGGGACAGGCAGCACAGAAGGGGTGGTGGTGTGGCTCTCTATATTAGAGAGTCTTTCGAGGTTGTAGAACTCGAGGCTGGGAATGACAAGGTCGAGTCCCTTTGGGTTAGGATCGGCAGGGACAACAAGGCTAGTGTCCTGGTCGGGGTCTGCTATAGACCGCCAAACCAGGATGAGGAGACGGATGAGGAACTCTACAGGCAGCTGACAGAAGTTGCAAAATCGTCAGCTCTTGTTCTCGTGGGGGACTTCAACTTCCCTGACATATCCTGGAAGCACAACACAGCCCTGAGAAAGCAGTCTAGGAGGTTTCTGGAGAGCGTGGAAGATAGCTTCCTGACGCAGCTGGTTAGTGAACCTACCAGGGGTGGTGCCCCGCTAGACCTTCTCTTCACAAACAGAGAAGGACTGGTGGAGGATGTGATTGTCGGGAGCTGTCTTGGGCAGAGTGACCACGCAATGGTGGAGTTCACTATTCTTGGCGAGGCCAGGAAGGGGACCAGTAAAACCGCTGTATTGGACTTTCGGAGGGCTGACTTTGAGCTGCTCAGGACACTAGTTGGTGGAGTCCCTTGGGAGGCGGTTCTGAAGGGCAGAGGGGTCCAGGAAGGCTGGGCGCTCTTCAAGAGGGAAATCTTAATGGCGCAGGAACGGTCTGTCCCCACGTGCCCAAAGACGAGCTGGCGGGGAAGAAGACCAGCCAGGCTCAACAGAGAATTGTGGCTTGATCTTAGGAGAAAAAAGAGGGTTTTTAATCTTTGGAAAAGTGGGCAGGCCACTAGGGAGGACTTTAAGGATGTAGCGAGGCTGTGCAGGGACAAAATTAGGAAGGCCAAAGCTCATCTGGAGCTCAATCTGGCTACTGCCGTTAAAGATAACAAAAAACGTTTCTATAAATACATCAACACAAAAAGGAGGACTAAGGAGAATCTCCATCCTTTACTGGATGCGGGGGGAAACTTAGTTACAAGAGATGAGGAAAAGGCGGAGGTGCTCAATGCCTTCTTTGCCTCAGTCTTTAGCGGCAATACCTGTTGTTCTCTAGATACTCAGTACTCTGAGCTGGTGGAAGGGGATGGGGAGCAGGATGTGGCCCTCACTATCCATGAAGAACTGGTTGGTGACCTGCTACGGCACTTGGATGTGCACAAGTCGATGGGGCCGGATGGGATCCACCCAAGGGTACTGAGAGAACTGGCAGAGGAGCTGGCCAAGCCACTATCCATCATTTATCAGCAGTCCTGGCGATCAGGAGCAGATCCTCCTGAGAGTCATCACGCAGCACTTGCAGGGCAAGCAGGCGATCAGGCCCAGTCAGCATGGGTTTATGAAAGGCAGGTCCTGCTTGACGAACCTGATCTCCTTCTATGACAAAGTGACGCGCTGGGTGGATGAGGGAAAGGCTGTGGATGTGGTCTACCTTGACTTCAGCAAGGCTTTTGACACCGTCTCCCACAGCATTCTCCTCAAGAAACTGGCTGCCCTAGGCTTGGACTGGCGCATGCTTCGTTGGGTTAGAAACTGGCTGGATAGCCGGGCCCAAAGAGTCGTGGTGAATGGATCCAAGTCCAGTTGGAGGCCAGTCACTAGTGGCGTCCCCCAGGGCTCGGTGCTGGGGTCGGTCTTCTTTAATATCTTCATCGATGATCTGGACGAGGGCATTGAGTGCACCCTCAGTAAGTTTGCAGATGACACCAAGCTATGTGCATGTGTCGATCTGCTTGAGGGTAGGAAAGCTCTGCAGGAGGATCTGGATAGGCTGCACCGATGGGCTGAGGTCAACTGCATGAAGTTCAACAAGGCCAAGTGCCAGGTCCTGCACCTGGGGTGCAATAACCCCAAGCAGAGCTACAGGCTGGGAGAGGAATGGTTGGAAAGCTGCCAGGAAGAGAAGGACCTGGGAGTGATGGTGGATAGTCGGCTGAATATGAGCCAGCAGTGTGCTCAGGTGGCCAAGAAGGCCAACGGCATCCTGGCTTGTATCAGGAACAGTGTGACCAGCAGGGCTAGGGAGGTGATCGTCCCCCTGTACTCAGCTCTGGTGAGGCCGCACCTCGAGTACTGTGTTCAGTTTTGGGCCCCTCGCTACAAGAAGGACGTCGAGGTGCTTGAGCGGGTGCAGAGAAGGGCAACGAAGCTGGTGAGGGGCCTGGAGAACAAGTCCTACGAGGAGCGGCTGAGGAGCTGGGCTTGTTCAGCCTGGAGAAGAGGAGGCTCAGGGGCGACCTTATCGCTCTCTATAGGTACCTCAAGGGAGGCTGTAGCGAGGTGGGGGTTGGTTTGTTCTCCCACGTGCCTGGTGACAGGACGAGGGGGAATGGGCTTAAGTTGCGCCAGGGGAGTTTTAGGTTAGATGTTAGGAAGAACTTCTTTATTGAAAGGGTTGTGAGGCATTGGAACAGGCTGCCCAGGGAAGTGGTGGAGTCACCATCCCTGGAAGTCTTCAAAAGACGTTTAGATGTAGAGCTTAGGGATATGGTTTAGTGGGGACTGCTAGCGTTAGGTCAGAGGTTGGACTCGATGATCTTGAGGTCTCTTCCAACCTAGAAATTCTGTGATTCTGTGATTCTGTGAAAACTTGGCCTTAGCTCCAAAGCTGACATCAGGTGAAAACCAAACTCTTAAAAATTGGCTCTATTGGGTTACTGCACCCCCCCCCCTTCCTCTGGCTGGGGGATCTCCATTTTCTCATCCTGTTGCTTTCCCTTTGTCCTGCCTGAGATGTTTTGGGTTTGATTGTGCCACGGGGGTGCAGCAGTGATTTGCCAGCAGTGTGTGTGGTGTGTTGGATCATGCCGCTGCCAAAGAAAATAGAATAAATTATAAAAGTCGTGTGCAGCTGTGACTTCAAGATAAAGCTGTGGCCATGAGTACTCTTTTGGTTTATGATATTTTGATATGAGCTGTGTTTGTGCAAGGCTAATATTTGGATATTGATTAAATATTGACACTATGCTGGTCCATAAATGTTCTACTATTCCTCTGCTCCCAAGTCCAATGTCTCATAACGCAGTGTGTGAGCCTGCTGCCATTACAACTTCTTCATTCCAGTGGGTGTTGTGTGAATGCTACTAATGGGTTCACAAGACAAAAGCATTGATAATACTTTTGTAGTTACCTCCTTGTTCCATGGTGTAAAGACAGCGTGAATTATCATAAAGCAGTAGCAGAATCCTACCTGTGACTGCAGATGAAATACTGTTGAACAGATGAAATGCACTCATTCCTAATTTGCCTGCTCAATATTTGTTTCTTAACTCCGTGTCTAAAAGTAAATGCAAAAAAGAGAGATTTTTGAAACAGGAGCTGATGGCAACACTGGTTGTGAAGATGTTTTCATCTCTCTCTCTCTCTCTCTCTCCCTTTTTTTTTCTTAAAAAATAAATAATAATAAAAAAAAAGAATATTTTCTTCTGCACCTGCTGTCATGTTTTTCCTTTTAGCAAACAATATCACTATATCAAAATTCTTGGAAATTTAATTGAAAGTTACTTTCAGCTATTTTTAGTTATACTAAAAATTTCCCAACTTGCTTTCTGACTCATTTTCCTTCCATTCCTGCAGTCTCTTGACACTATTAGGATGACCTCTGCTTGGTGTTGGAAAAAGATGTGTTTATCATATATGTAATATACCAAAGAAGTTATAAAAACTGACAATTTTTAAAATAAAACAAGGTCCTCCACCTATATAGGAAGATAAGGAAGCAAACCTTTAAAGGCTTATGTTTTATGGTTTATGCTATATTTGCAAAATTTAACAGAAAATTTGTCCTTCATGCTAAAACAAAGAAGTTGGCTAGTTGATTTTTAAAGGTAATAAATCTCAGGAAAATGGAAGAAAATCTTTATTAGAGTAGAGAGCTCCTGAATACGTGTTTCACAGGCAAAGTAGAAGAGCTCAGAGAATGAAAATGAAGACCTGAGTGAATATTTCCATATCATGGGGGAGTAGGTACAATTCAAATCTGACTTACTTCTCAGTTATTTTTCCATATCCCCTCTGGAGTAAGGCGATGATAAAATTATTTGGTATGAAAATGTTTTTTTTTGTTGTTTTTTTTTTTTTTTTTTTCTAACCTTTAATTTCCCAACCAGCTCTTATTTCATCTTTAAGTTCAGTATGAAGTAATAAGATGTTCTAATAGTAAAAGTTTACATAAAACATAAATTAAAAGTAGTAAATGAATTTGCTGTACAGATCTCAATCAGTAAGTACTATGATGTTGTTAGGTCTTGTTTAAATATTCCATATGCCAAAATTATTAAGGTTAACTGTTTACATTTCAGTCTTTAGAATACATGTCTTAACCTCTCGTCTAGCTGAAACTGTAGATCATGAAAAAAAATAATTAAACCCAAAGGCTAGACACAGCTATTTGGAGCACCTTTTTGTGGCTTATGTGTGTGCAGGAGAAAGGTTTCCTTTTCTGTTTCAGGACAAATTAGAACTGACATGAAAAGGACAGGATTTGCACTGTTTTTTGTCTATTTATTTTGGAAAGACACCCTGCAAAAGGCCTAAACTCCATTTGCCACAGCTACATGTGCACCTACAGTGTATAACTTATTTTTGGTAGAGGAGGGGGATTTTTTGCAGTTCTAGAGAGATCCTGAAACACGTTGGTTGAAATAAAGCTGTTCAATAGCACACAGACCTTAGTGCCTGGGCTCTAATACAGGTGCAACTTCAGCATCCTGGTCACTTCCTCAGGGTCTTGTGTTATGGCAAAGGTTCAGATGAGGGGAAACCACTCCTGTGGCACAACAGCTTGAAATGGCCACTGACAGATGTTACCAACCAGAGTGAAGAAATATGGCTTGTTGGGGTGTCACATGGAAGTTAATGGAAAGCGTGTGGCTATGAACCCTCCTAAGGAAAAACAAAAACAAAAACAAAACACACACACACACACACACACAAAAAAAAAAAAAAAAAAAAAAAAAAAAAAAAAAAAACTACACTTCTAGGGACAAATAATATGCAGTTGAATGAAGGCTTGGCACTGCAACAGTGTCCTGCTTGTTGGAGCAGGAGACTTTTGTCACCAAATATTGGAGCTGTCTCCCAGTTCTTCTGTAAGTCTACATGATGGAATATGTCTCCTTCAGGTACAAAGCAGCAAGAATTACCTGGGCACTGAGAAACTGGCTGTATTAACATCCATCCTAAATCCCACCTGATGAGGAAAATCTGGTAGTGAAGGAATTTCCTATGTGGTTAGGTGCAGGTGGAAGGAAGATGGGGTCAATGACACTTATTTTTTGGAGAGAAGAAATGGTGAATTATGTAAGATTATATGTGAAACAAAGAGGAGGTAGGAAGTGGTATTGATCTTGGCATACAGGGACATTGATAAGAGAGATGCTGACATTTTGCATAAAATACTAGGCAAGTCTGAGTATGAAAAAATGGAAGAAATGAGGTTTGGTGGAATTTTAATATACATATATATTTATATATTGGAAAAAAATATTTTTAGTCAGCAAAAAATAAAATAAAAATAAAAAATAAATTTATTTATTTATTTTTATTTTTATAAAATAAAAATAAAATAAAATATTTTTAGCAAGCAGGCAGTGTTCCAGAGGAATAGTTTTCCTGGTGGCACCAGGAATATAGGGCAATAGTTTTCCTGGTGGCTGTTGTGATGGTGTTTTGGGGATGGGCTGACTGAAATTTTGCAAGAGCCCAACGTCATTCTTTCATTTTGTTTTTTCCTCTCTAGGACTACCTGAGAAGCTGCATCATGTGCCTTGTGCACAAGAAAAAACAGCTGGCAAACAGCTGGCAAAACTATCTATTTCTACTTCTTTGCTGACAAATCTGTTACTGGGTTCCTGAGGTGCACTTGTGATCTGTCTTAATGGGACAGACATTATTCCTTGCACAAGCATCCTGTTGCCACCTTTTCACTGCCCGTAACAAGCTTTCTTCATGGCAGGAAAAAATTAATTAAGGTTGAATTTGGCTGTTCTTGCTCAAGGAAAGGAGTCACAGGAGTAAACCAGGACTGAGTGGTCTGTCCCTTGCTGTACTTCAACAGCCAGTACTGAATCCCCTTGGGAACTAAGGAGGGAAAGGTTATGAAAAGAGCTGCAGAATGAAGTAAAAGGAAGTCCTGTGGCCTGAAGGGCAACTGACTTAAGTAAGGGCTGAGTGATACTGCCAGGAAAGCATAGAGCTGTGCAATGGGTGATTAACTTCTCAAGCTCTGTGTACAGGAAAAATTACTCTCATAAATCAGAGAGGTCCCCATTCCTCCTTCCAGAGGAGTTATAAGCAATATAACTTATAACTCCTCCTTCCAGAGGAGTTATAAGCAATATATTCCTCCTTCCAGGAAGAGTTATAAGCAACACTGTGACCCCATTGCCCCCCAATATACAGACATTTCAATGGTGAAGACTTAGATGTCTACACCTGGATTAGCAGCTTTTGAGTGCCAAGAGCCAGAATTAGTGCTGGCCTTTTTCCTTTAATATTTCTCAGCTTCGTTCTCCTTCAGTTTTTCTTTCTTTTCTTTCCCCCAGTGTTTTTTCAGGCTGTCTCTTGTCCAGTTGGTTGGCTTTGATGCTGTGTATTCTTGAGCCTGAAGGTTGGCTCATTGGGTATGAGACCTCATTTGAGCCCAGGTCGGAAGCAGGATGGTTTGTTTCTTCCCTGGGATGCTGCAAAAAGCAGGTCAGGTCCAAACTGAGAGGCTTGGACCTTCCATCTGGTCTAAATGTGAACTTCCCTGTGGACTGGGGTTTGGATCCAGCCAACAAAATCACTGCAGAGGTGGGCTGCACCCAAGCTCAGGTGGGTGGCTGGGCCAAATCCACACACAGCAGGGTCTGTGTTGCAAGGTGGTGGTGTTTATTTTTGGATGTGTGACTACTAACCACTAACAGAGTAAATATTTAATATAATAGAATGGAAAAATAGAGTAATCTGTGGAGTTTAGGCAGAACTGTGTCACTTCAGCATAGGGGTAAGGTGTGTGATTTTTCCTTTGAAGCATTTATTATTATTTTTTTTTCTCTAAATGAATCTGAGGCCTTGTTAGCTTTAGGGGTGTCACAGTTTGCTTTGCTATTTAAAATGAACTCCACCAGCTGATAGTCTGCCAGCACCCTCCCTGAAGCTCTCCTGCTAGATGATGTATGGGAAACACATTCATTCTAAAGTGGTGTTTTTAAACAAACTCTTTTCAGCTGTGGCCAAGTTTAAATATTCAAATATTTCCTTGCCTAGAAAAATGGTTTTGCTTTTAAATAGATAAAAACTGGTAACACTGCTCCAGAATCTATTCCTATGACTTCCAAGCTGTGACCAGGAAATGGCAATTGAGGCTAGATGTGACTCTGGTTAGCTGTAAACATAAAACAACACTTTTACTGCTAACAGCTGCATTTGGCAAGCGGGGCAAAGCCCTAGGGATTTAAGCTGTTTTTGTTGTTGTTGTTGTTGTTGTTTTTTGTTTTTGTTTTGGTTTTGGTTTGGTTTGTTTTCTGTGTGGGTATCTGAGGTTGGTGAATTTGTTAAGGTCTAATAGGTGTATGTGAATCCATAGACCCAATGTACTTGTTAATCCGAGTCTTGACTACTCCCTAGCAGAAAGGGTTTCTTGAGCTCTGTTTTTCCTAAAACTCCTCTGGCCTTGATACCTCCTCCTGCCCACTGCAGCATCCAGCTGGTAAGAGGTTGAAGTGACAGGGTGCAAAGCAGCTACAGAAACACTTGCATAAAGCAGTGTTAGAGACCTATTCACCCCTTTGCACTGTTTTTGGGTGGCACATGTTGCTTTTTCCATGACAGCACTTGCCATCATTTCAGATTCCTGTTGTGGATGGCATTGTCAGGCACTCCAGGTCGACATGGTCTTGCTAGAAAATAAACATGCGTTTTTTAAAAAGATGCTCACATTACAAACTTTGCTGGCCAATTCACTTCTGTTGTGAGCAAAAACACTGTCTTGGTCCAGAAGAACATCTCCTCTGAAGTTGTGACATTACTTTTAGACAATTCCAGCTGTGGCAAGATGACATTTTCCCAATGGGGAGGCAGCTCCAGACTGGTTTTCCACTGGAGCTGTTATGAAAAACATCCCTTCTGTGTAGCTGAAGGACTGCAGTGATGCTCACAGATGAGTGGTGTCCTCCCGGGTTTGCAAGTCATGAAATTTCTTGTTTTCTACCTACTTCTGCCTATTGCAAGTGTAACCACTGTGGAGTAGAAGTTGAGTACACAGAAGGAGATGTTACTCTTTCTTGAATACACAGAAAGGAGATGGTACTCTTTAACCTTCATTTGCTCTCTGATTTCTGCTACCAAAATACCAACCTCACTATTAACATTTATGTAATGTGCTGCTTTCTATTTTTGTCCTTTTGAAAGTGGACAAACTTGTCACAAAACTTTTCAAAGCTGGAAACTGCTGAAGTCTTTCCAGTGCTCAGTAACAAATTACAGTTTTGAGATAATACATAGCCCTGGATATTGCTGAGAAATGGCATGTTCTGGATATTTTAATTACTAATTTTTGTATCTGGGGAAAAAATGTTCAGATGCCATGCAACCAAGCAATGCATGTGTATTCTGAATCGTAAACAAATATTCTCCCTGGGACTATAATGTTTTGGCAGATTATATATAAATTAAAATAAACAAATAAATAAATAAGATTAAATGGGGATTCATTCAGCTGCTCTATATAGTGACCAAAATATCTTGGATGTCACAAGGGTGTGGATTTAGTCACTTGCCTTTCCCAGCAATATACTATTATTGCTACTACTTGTTTGGTACAGCCCCTTACTAAGCGAGGAGTAATGCAATGTTCTCCATGCATTCTGAAACCCTGTAAGTGGTCTGTTTTAGGCTTTTCTTTATTTTGGGGCAGCAGCAGAACATGATCAGAGCGGGAGACAAAGACCAGTCAGGAAGGCTGGGCCAGTGGTGAGGCTGGGGTTGGATGGGGCACCACTGGCTTTCCACCCCAAACTAGGCAGACCTCTCCTCTTGCAGGAGGACAATGCACTTTTGGAGTTGAAAAGTGATAGCCTCCAAAGGGACCTCTGGAGGTGGCAGGAGCTGACTGCTGAAGCAGCTCAAGGTTTTCACCCATTCTTTGTCTGTATGAATCAATCCTGCAGCGAAACAATCACAAATGGATTAAAACCATGTTTTTGTAGGTGGCTTAGTTTCTTCTCTAGTCTTGCCAAAGATTTTCTACTGCTGAAACATCATGTCTTTGAACAGGGGTGACGTGCTAGGAAGGATGAAGTTGGTGGTTGGTACCATGTTAGCTATGGGATTGCATGAGTAACTCTTTGAACAGATTGTGGGTAGAAATTGAACATGCATGTGGTGATGCTCTGTTACAGCAGTATATTTTTTATCATAAAAACAGTAATTGTCATCTAGTCATACAGATGAACATTAGCTTGAAGGCTAGGTGCACGTGTTTGTAATAGCTGTTCCACAGAAGAAACCATTCTATGAAACGGAAGAAAAATAAAGACTGGGGGGACAAAAGGATTTCTTTCTAGAAGAAGAGGAAGGATAGACCGAGACTTCAAAGCAGTCACCGAAGAATGCCAAACAGGGTCTTGAGCACTTACATGCTATGGCCCCCTGCCATGATAAGTGAAATAACTTTATGTTTAAAGTGTGGTTGTGGCCAGATCTGCTGACTTCATCCCGAAGCGTGCTAGGCTTTGCCACTGCTCCAGGTGACGCACATACGTTTTTATAAGGTGCTAGTTCAGAGCCTAGACAGCCAGCAGCATGCTAGCCACTCTTCTGCTTTACTCATCATCAAAAGAATTCAGCTCAGTTCCACTTGCAAAGCCTTGCCCTCAGGGCAACGACTTGAAGATAGTCGTGTGGAAAGCTCTGTTTTTTGGTTTGCTGGTTTAACCAAAAAATATGTACTTTTGGTCAACTGGAATAATCATGTCTGTTAGGTTTGTTCTGCCCTTGTGGAATTGAAGAAACCTGAAATTCCTTTGGGCTGACTCAACTGTTGAGACTATTTGAAGATGAAACATTGCATTATTTTTGAAAATATTTTGAAAAAAGGCTGATCAATTTTAGTCAATACTGGTTGATTGTATTTTATTTCTCCCCCTTTTTCCCTCCTTCCCCTTTTTGGTTGTCAAGAAGGTCTACATGGCATGTTGTGTTGTCTGAACTTAATTTATTTAATGTGCATTTCCTGCACATCAAGCAGGAAACCCTGTTTCTGGTGTGTGGAGAAACCCTATTTTTTTGACAAGTGAATGGTGTACTTGCACTATAACCAATTCAGGAAGAACCTCAGCCTGGCCTCTGGTCTGGAAGCAGGCAATCAAGTCCAAGCTGAAAATGGCTGTGAAGTCAGAGCTGAAGTGCTGTGGTCTCATTTTAATCATGTTCTCAAGACTGAAATGTGATTTCTGTCCTCAGGCATTTGGTTTAAAAATGGAGTTATATATTGACCTTTGAGTTATGTTTTCATTGATTGGGTCTGACTTTTTTTTTTTTTTTTTTTTTTTTTTTTTTTTTAACATCACTGTTACCTCTTACAGGTGAGAAATGTCACAAATTACACCTTAAAGGGGTAAATATCTTTGTTTGTTGTTTTTCTTGTAGTATGTTAGTGGCCTGACCTGGATTTCTGCTATGTTGTTAAATTCAGCTGCATTTTCCTATGAAATAACCTCTTGGCAGTAAGAGTGAGCTTGTCTGCATGTTATTGCTGGGTGCTGATAGGCAGGGATAGGCTGCACACTTTCCATCCCTACAAGAACTGAATATTTTCTCTGCTGATTTGCTACTCTACTCTGTTTTATCATTATTTTTTCACAGAATCACAGAATTTCTAGGTTGGAAGAGACCTCAAGATCATTGAGTCCAACCTCTGACCTAACGCTAACAGTCCCCACTAAACCAAAAACTTCTCTGTTTGTGAAGAGAAGGTCTAGCGGGGCACCACCCCTGGTAGGTTCACTAACCAGCTGCGTCAGGAAGCTATCTTCCACGCTCTCCAGAAACCTCCTAGACTGCTTTCTCAGGGCTGTGTTGTGCTTCCAGGATATGTCAGGGAAGTTGAAGTCCCCCACGAGAACAAGAGCTGACGATTTTGCAACTTCTGTCAGCTGCCTGTAGAGTTCCTCATCCGTCTCCTCATCCTGGTTTGGCGGTCTATAGCAGACCCCGACCAGGACACTAGCCTTGTTGTCCCTGCCGATCCTAACCCAAAGGGACTCGACCTTGTCATTCCCAGCCTCGAGTTCTACAACCTCGAAAGACTCTCTAATATAGAGAGCCACACCACCACCCCTTCTGTGCTGCCTGTCCCTTCTAAAGAGCTTATAGCCAGGCATTGCAGCACTCCAGTCATGAGACTGGTCCCACCACATCTCTGTGATGGCAACCAAGTCGTAGCCTGCCTGCTGCACGATGGCTTCCAGCTCCTCCTGTTTGTTACCCATGCTGCGTGCATTGGTGTAGATGCACTTCAGCTGGGCCATTGCCTTATCCTCCGGCCTTGCCATCGTTCCCCCTGGCACAGCCCCAACAATCCTAGCTTCAGCCCCATCCCCCTTCCTACCTAGTTTAAAGCCCTCTCAATGAGCCCTGCCAGCTCCTGGCCCAGGATCCTTTTTCCCCTAAAAGATAGGGACCCGTCTGCGGCCATCAGGCCAGGCGCTGAGTAAAGTGCCCCATGATCAAAAAACCCAAGATTTCTGCGTTGGCACCAGCCCCGGAGCCACGTGTTTAATAGGTGGGCTTTCCGTGTCCTCTCTGTACCCCTCCCTGCCACCGTAGGGATGGACGAAAACACCACCTGCACTCCCGCTCCATCCACTAACCGACCTAGCCCCCTAAAGTCTCTTTTGATAGCCTTCAGGCTTCTCTCTTCAATGTTGTCACTGCCCGCCAAGGTAGTGACAACAGTCACTAGTGACAACCAAGTCAAGGTAGACCACATCCACAGCCTTTCCCTCATCCACCCAGCGAATTTTGTTATAGGCTGTAAAGTAACATTATTTTAGAGGAAGATGCTGAAGTAAAAATTGTACTGAAATATTCAAAATTACTACTACTATAACATTATATTTAATGTTTACAGCTAGTTGTGGGGGAAAAAAAATTGACCATTTAGGAAGCTAGTAATTTTAACAATCTTAGTCAAGGATAATATCTTCTTCACATCATGAGTGTCAAGTTTTGAAGATCTTTCCAGTTTCAAAGGAAGAGTAGCATGTATACTTATTGTGGTCTACTGGGATCTGTGGGTCCAAGTTCAGCTTTCAAATGGTACCAATGTCATAAGGATTTAGTGGGGTCCCTAAGACATGTCTCCTTGCAAGTCGTGAAAAACTTTGGTTATCCAGGGTGCTGTACAGACAAAGGTTAGATCTCCCCCCCACCACTCCCATACCTTACTTTCCTGCTTTGCAGAGCCAACATCCCTTGCAAAGCGAATATATTTCCCCTTGCGTCTGGCTCTTCATTCCTTTCACTCAACAAACTTTTCCTTTTTTATTACCTTTTCTGAAAGCAACAAGTAATTTAATTCTATAAATAACACTTTTTTTTCTTTTTTCTTTTCTTTTCTTTTCTTTTCTTTTCTTTTCTTTTCTTTTCTTTTCTTTTCTTTTCTTTTCTTTTCTTTTCTTTAATAAAGAAACAGGCTCTGATATAAACAGTTTATATCAGATGAAACTTTTTTATGCTGTTAACTATGAAGGGTTTGTATAAAACAGCACAAAAATCAATGTGTTTATCTTGAAATTGCAGAAGGTCCCTAGGGTTTCTAAAAGTGATCCTGCAGGAATGTCCCAAGTCATAAAACAGGAAAAATATTCAAGGTATTCAGTAACTTTACCTACTATTTATCAACACTTAAACTCTGTTTCAGTACTTATCCCTGACTGAACTGTTGGGCCATACTGCATTTAATACTGGGCTGGTCCTCTCAGGTCTTACAGTGATGAAACCAGACTTTAATCCTGAAAAAAATCACTATTTTGACTACAAAAATAGAAAAGACAGCAAAGTATCACCAATTATGAGGATAATACTGGGCTGTACTAGGTAAAACTACTTTCTATTAAAATGACCCACTTTTAGCTACCTGTACAGATGCCAGACTTAGGCTGGATATTTTCCACTTAGCCTTAGGCTGTTGTTTTCTTGAAGGATTTAACTTGAGAGTTGGGGGTGGAAATTTAGGGAGCAGCAATCTTGTCCACCATCAGCTGTGCACACTTCATCCAGGCACTGTGTATCATGTCCTGGCTTTGGAATGTCTGTACCACCAGATATCCTGGGATCCTGTGATTTGACTACCTTCTTGTCCAATATCCAGCAATTTATACATCATGCCTTCTTGTCCCTGAACTCCTCTCCCAAGTTCTTAAAGTATTGCTGGTGCAGAGGAATGAGAGACACCCAGTGGTGTACTACTGGGTGGGGATGAACAAGCTGGATTTCAGGTACCACTATAGAGAGTGGGAGAATATGGCTTGTCTGGAAAGAAAAACTTGGATGTTTCTTGTTTGCTGGGAAACTGGGAAGGCAGAAAAGCTTTTGAGCAATACACAGGGGAGATTTCTGAGTGAAGGAAATAGTTTGGAGGTCTTCTCAGCTTTAGTCATCAATCCAAGAAGAGATGGTGAGGAGATCATTGTTTAAATATGAAAGAAGCTTTGGAAATTTGACAATTTGAAGGACTCAGTGAGACTAGTTCAGCCTATTGTTTTCATCAAAACTTGCAATTCCATTTGTTGAGCAGATCTGGGAAAAAAATACCCCCGGTAACTTGCAGAGGCTGAGAAAAGCAGAGCAAAAGGGACTGGCGGCATGATACAGAGGCATATTTGCAGGAGGCAGCACCAGTCACATCAGCTGGGGGAAAGCCTGGGTTGAAGCAGTGTCTCATTTCTGCTGGAGCTGCTGCGTTTGTAAGAAGCTAAATCCAAAGGGCATGTGTAGGATGTTGTATTCCTATAAAGAAGAAAAACCTATATATTTTTCTACTCCATGCAGAATATAGCCTGCCATGGAGACAATATTTAACAACAGTTTCTATTGATATTTGCTCCAGGGCAGCCAGATGGATGATGAATTGTACCTCACTGCTTGGACATGGGATGCTGACGAGCAAGTTAATCTCAAATCAGGAGTCATGGTAGAGGGTTTAGAGACAGAGTCCATGGGTGCATGCAGCTGAGTGGGGCTTAAGTCATTCAGTGCAAGTCAGCCGTAGTACATCGCCCTGCAAAGATGCTGGTTTGCTTCCTGATATGCAGCACACCTGAGAACACGTTGGACAGTAAGTCTCACTAAAATGTGAGTGCGAAGGTGCTGGCAAGACTGATTGCATTAATTGTTCATCCCTATGTGAATGCCTTTTGATTTTTAACTAGAGCAAGAGGCTTTTACACTTCAGAAGAATTTTATGTTTGTGTAAGCTACTTCTGAAAAGCACAAGACATCGAAGCTGCAGTACTTCAGGTGACTTGGATCTGGAACTTCTAGAGAAAGATACTACAGGCATCAGCTCAAAAATCCTGACTGGGCTGAGGACTTCACAGACTTCTTTAGTACAAGTACCATGTAGTAACATATCCCTTCCCTGTCTGACCACAGTACAAACAGAATTAGTGTAGTGGACATCTTGCATGTAGGTGACAAATCCCTTCTGCCAAACATTTATCTCTATGGCTAGTGGAAAACTTCAGTGGGAGAAGGAATTTCATAGTGTCTTTTTTAACTGCTACTCAGCATATGCATCTTCATGTGTAGGATCACCCAGATTATAGTGTCTTACACTTCAAACTGATATGTGATAAAATTTATGATGTAAATATATATATATATTTAAGTGGGGAGAGTCCAGTCATAAATAGAGATATCTGGCAAAGAAGTGAAGTCAGTTTGGAGACAGCTCTGTCAATCTGAGGTTGTGCTTAATAGGTGCTGATCTTGGTGAAGAGGGGGATGGAAAGGTTTCATCACCGTGGGTTCCACCACCTCAGTTTTTTAAAAAATATATGTGAAAACACATTGATCTAGATGGTAAACATTGACTCTGAATAGCAATTCTCCACTGTCCTTTTGCTTTGAAAAAACAACATTATCTCTTAGCTAATGAATAAGGTGATTCATAGGAGAAAAGTGTGCTTATCTAGCTGTTTTCAGGCTCTAGCATGGGAAGCTGGTGATGCATAAAATGCTCAAATGAAGAACAAATTTACCAAAGGAAAAATATTAATTTGTATTAAATGCATCTGGTTTTGTTGGTTTTGCTCACTGCACTGAGCTGGTCCTACAGATGCTCCTATGGTGCTAGGTGTTTCTTGCTGAATTCATGTTTACGTTTTTAATAGAAAGTAAAAGAAAAAAGAGATTGTAAATACATCTTTGGGCTTGAGGTGAAAACTAAACTACATTGGTTTGTGACAACTACATCCTTGCAAGACACTTCTGTAGTGATCCATAGCATCAGTAATTGTCCTCATTTTTCATTGTAAATATCTGCTAGATTTACAAAAAATAAAAAATAAATAAATAAATTCCCCAACCGTAATGTACTCCTGATCTACTTCTACCTAATGAACTAAAACTTCATTAATTTGACCTGCTCTACCTAAAGTACTTTAGACTTTTGTTACTGAAGTCAGCATTGATGGAACTGGATTGTAAACTTCATAGCGCCTTTGCAAATGGTTTTGGTTTGTTTCAGATTATTCTCCCCCCTCACACACACACTTTATGAATATGTGCTGAGCAGTGAATGGTGTTATTTCTCAGTCAGAAAGTGTTTGATCATAAAAAAAGTCTGTTTCTAAAGAAGATTTGACAAAAACTTGTGTTAGAAAAGTTCGCAGGCATTAAGGATATTCTTCAAACTGTTTGATCAGTAGCTTCTAAAAGCAAGATGTATATATGTAAGCAAGCTGAACATACAGCTGTTTGGGGTTTTAAAAGCGAAACATTTAGACAGCCCAGAGCTTTTAAAGGCAAACATGTTAAGCTGCAGAAGGACAAAACTGAAGTGAAAAGGAGAATTGATATTCAGCGTACTAATTTCTCACAGGCTGAGATTGACATTGACAGCTCTGCTGGGAAGTTGCATTGTTATTAAAAATTATGTGGAAATCCAAACTGAGAATAGGAAATTATGGGATGCTCTCTGAGAGTACAAATTTTGCTGAATGAAAATAAACAGCTAATCTCAAACACCTAAATATCATATAAAGACATAAAGGCTTTTTAAAATGCCATGTGACAGGGATGTCATGAGGCAGTAGCCAGTCTCGTAATGTCAAATATTATTGGCATGTTCTACAGAGCAGCTGAAATTCATATGATGTCATAGAAAAGCAGGTTGAGAGCTGAGTAATAAAAGAATAGAACTGATGACAAGATTGTCCAAAAGGTGGTCTGTGGTAGCAAAGTGAGGGATGGGGGCTGTTTCAGGACTCTGGAAATAATCTCACTGGTAGATGGGTCCCTTGGAAGAGCATCCCTAGGATGGGGGGGAGGTGGCCCGGAGTGGGATTGGGCTGGAGAGTCCTGCCCCAGGGGGCATCCAGCCAGGGCCTGGGGGATGGCTGGGTGACATGGGAGGTGCCAAACTGCCGTGACTGTGCCTGTTGCCACCTCAAAAGAGGAACTCATGATGTGTCTTTGGAGTCGGAATAATTCAAGGTAAGAGTCATTTTTGGGATGGTAACCTGGAGTGCAAAGCTGCATTCAGAAGTCCTTGCTGCCCATGCAGCCTTTGCCTTTGAGATCTCTGTGCAGCCCCATTTATTGGCACGGGACCAGTTTTTTGTTGGTGTTACTGCCACTGAACGTTCCCATTTTAGCAAAATAGGCAATGGTCATTTTCAAACAGCTCTGTCACCTTCCTAATTTAAAGAGCCATTTCTGACATCTTGAGTGAGTTTCTTTTTGCTCTTTATGCCTGAGTTGTCATCTCTAGTGCTAGTTCAAAGGCGACAGATTAGCAGGCCTCAGAAAGGGTAAGATGGATGACACCTCAAAGTAGATTTCCACAAATACTCCCAGCAATAACACAGACAGCTTTCAGAGCTGTTTGAATATAAACTCAGAGCAGTGCTCAGGAAGAGCAGCTCTTTCCAGTCAGGCCTGGTGTCACTTTCCTAAGATAACCGTCAGTTGTCACGCTAAGCACACTGGTTTTATTTTGGCACTCGAACATGGTTGTAAGGAGCAGAAAGTTTTTTAGATTTGTCACAGATGAGAGGCTGAGCATTTTACAGAAACATTTTGGTCTCCAAATAGATCTTCAGTGGCTTAATACATTTGTGGCTGGCCAGGTGGCTGTCAGCTGGAAGTTGCCATCAGAGCCCAGCATTACTGGGTGCCAGATGACATGCTGAGCAGAAAGGAGGAAGAAGCTTTGTTCTGAGATTGCCCATGATCTACAGCACGTTGGGAGATGCCAGACCTGGACTTGGCACTGTGGAAAATGAAGCTGTTCTCTTCGGGGCTGTGCTGTGCCTTGTCTGCACCCAGTGAGTATTTGGAGGAGATGACTTGGGAGCAGCATTCTGCTCGGAGTCCCGTGGGCTGGGGAAAACAAAGCATCTCTGGTTCTGCAGCCCTTAGCGTGGTCACTTCAGCTTGTGTGGCATGGAAAACCCTTGCTGTTTGTCAAACAGCAGCATCACCATTGCCATTTGGTAGTGGCAGATTTGGTCAGCTAAGGTCACGTCCTCTCCCATATTGCTAGCCCATGACCCCAGCCGAAGTTGTTCCCTGGGGGAAGTCAAGAGACCAGGACCTATCTGATGTGAGAGTAAATACAATTTCTATTTATTTATTTATTTTATTCTGTCCACCTCTCTTCCCTTCACAAAAAATGCTTGCAGAGTTTGTGGGCTCTGCATCCTTAGGGGTGGCCCTGACCCTCTAGGACATGGCCCTGTTGAAATACCACAGGTGTTGCTCCCATTGAGAACAGCCTTGGGTCCAAGCCTGGTGAGATTACATAGTTAGATAACTCTACCAGCTTCCCTGAAAAGACCCTAAAGCCTTCAGGGCGTCTATGTTTCTCACATGATATACTAGTGGGAGTGACAAAATGTTGGACCCTCAGGCAATCTTTGGTCATCTGCATGGTGGCAAGTGAGGAAGTACCTGACTGATGTCACAACCTGCTATTTCCTTGACTAGAGAGGTTTTGCTTTGAGGAGTCCCAAAAGTACTGAACTTGAATATAGTTCTAGTTTGTATTAACAGGGTTTCAGAAAGGAGCCAAAGATTAGTGAGAGTTAATGTTTTGATGCAAAGTGTTGGAAAATGAAGGGCTCTTTAATTCAAAGTAATTTTGAGTATTTTGATGGTCTTAAGAGCACCACATTGCAACAAAAAGAGAAGGAAATATGTAAGATCTCGAACTGCATTTTTGTGTGAAAGCTGTGAGGGAGGTTTGTGTTTGTAGCTGCTTGTTAGCTTATTATAAACCAATGTACCTGGTCCTTTTGTGAACCTGCCACTGCTCTGAAGCTCATGTCTAAGGTGGGAGTACCTCTCCTGTGGGAAGAGCCTTCCCTGGGAAGCAAAGAACCCTTCCCAGAAAACATTAATGTATGGGAAATGTCTCAGAGTGCTCATCTGGGAACCCCCTGGATAGCTGAAGAGAAATGAAGGACATTGTAAGTGCTCGATGTGGTAAAATATTACAGGAAGTCGGAAGAATCAGGTCGGTTGTGTCATTTCCCATCATGAACCTTGATGCTGTTGTTTTATCAAGAACTTAATTCTTCTTAATATGATTTTGTCTCTAAAGAAGGAGCCGTCGGGATTTTACTGCCTGACATCTGTAACTATTAGCAGTCTGAAACATTTTCTATGATTTTCCCCATGTCAGAACCCCACCTCACAGCAGTAGAGCCATTGGCAGGCCATGCTGGGCCTTTGGTAGGCTCATGCTGGGGAAATGTAACGTAACCCCATCAAGTACAGCAGCTCATTTTTGGTGAGGATCCTTCATTTCACCCTAAAAAAAAAATAATAATAATAAAAAATCACAATCTCATTCCTGTGTTTCTGCAAAAATGAGAAAGTGCTCTGAGGGGTCTCATGGTAGGAAAATGTGTGTTCTTGGGCTTGAAATCCTATAGACCTGACGTCGTTCCCCTTCACTCCACATGTGGTGACTCCCCCTGCATGTGCTGACTCTGGCTTCACCACGACATGCCAGCAAGCAGCATTAGGGCTGTGCTCTTGTGCACATGTCCTGGACACTACTTCTCAGCAGGCTTTGCTCTTGTTACCGCAAATGCTTCCCTGAAATGTGCCAATCCAGTTTCTTCCTTCTGCCTTTGAAGAAACCAGGGGATGTTTCAGATGTATCTGCCACCAGGCCAGGTGAGGTTTGTAGAAGAGCTGAAATGCTCTGGAGGATGTTTCCTCAAAAGGCAAAGGGATTTTTATTATACAATTTATAATTATTCTTTTTTATTGTTATGCTCTTTAAAAAGTCTTTGTAGAAAAAGGTGCTGAGCTCAGAAAAGCTTGTGCCTAAATTTGTAGTAAGATCAAATGACTGAAGATCAAGGAAGTTATATGGCAATCTTTTGTTTAAAAAACAAAGGGAGAAATCCACTAGAAAGTGATTTAAATATATATATATATATATATATATATATATATATATATATGTTAAATTCAGTTACAACCAAGCTCTTCATTCTTTTGCATATCCAAAATTTTGCAAAAGCTAGTGTGCAGCACAGGAGTGGTGACACAACCACAATTGTAGGGAGGTAAACTCATCTGGGTAGTACCAGACAAACAGCAGAAATTCGTGTGTAAGGGTTCAACATGTCTAAATTTGAATGATAGATTTCTGTAGCCCCAACAAGTTTTGCTTGTGTGGTTTAATATTTATTTTGTTTTACCTTCTCAATATTAAAAATAGAAGTGCTCTTTGCTGCTGCTGGGCATTTTGTTCTGTTCATCTCTGTGATGCTGTTGAACAAGCACAGCAAGAGTTTGGCGATACAAACGTGTAGCAGAAACGGTCATGCCGAGGTATTTGAATAGATGTTTTTGGCTTCCTATTTGTCCTAACATGGAAAATGACATCCTGCTCATCACATTCTGATGGGTGCTTTAGTTGATGTTCATACAAGAAGAAATTAAACCCATGGAGCCATAAACAACAGTGAGAAAACCTACCAAAAAGCAGGAGGAGTGGAATACAAGGAAATGTTTCCAGCTTATCCTGTCAGGAAAAATGTTTAATGAAGAAGCAGGACAACCCTGTAACTTCATGAGCTAATGAAACCTTAGAGCCTAGATCTTGGATGCTGAAGAAATGAATAGCTTCCTCTAGCCTGTGGCTGCTTCCTTGCCTGCAACATCATTTTTCTGTAAATTTTTATAGGTTGGCTTTAGCAGGGGAGGAAAAATCAATCCAGCCCTGTGGAAATGTTTGGGTGGCATCAGTGGAGGCTTCATGGGAGCCACTCACGTTCTTGGGCAGCTGGGCAGCGTACAAAGCAAACACCACAGCGCTTTGGAAGGTGTTGGGCAGCAAGATGGGCTGTGAGAAGTAGCAGCATCAAGTGCTGGGGAATTTTGGGAAGACAACTTTTTAATAAAAGCATATTTTTTGCATTTCTCCATGTGAAGGAAGCTGGATGCTTTTGGCTTCTCATTTGAGGAGTTACTGCATGGTGAAGAAACCTCACAGCTGGTAGTAAATTAGACACTGGGGAGGTGACACAATTTATTAGATTACCCAGAAAACTAGGGATGAAAACCACATTTGGTCTTTGATCTCTAGGCAGCAACAGAAATACCAAAGATTGAAACAGGAAAAAATTAATCCCTCCTTCTTTTAACCTTAAAACACCCTCCCGTAACAAGTTGTCTTGTATGTGATAAGGAAATGGTTATGAAGAAAAACCCAGGTGAAGGCAAGCAGTCTGGGCTGCATCCGAACTTAATTAACTCTTGATTTGGTACCATCCAGCTTTTGGCACAGCACCTGTTTCCAGGAGGTGGTTTACAAAATAAGGCTGGAAGATGAGGGGAGAGCAGGGCTGAGTGAGCAAAGCAGGGCAAAGAAATAGCTGCTGCCCTCTAAAATAAGAACTTATTTGGATCCTCTATCTCCTTTCTTTGTATATGTTTTCCCTCTATAAACGTAAGTTGCTCTATGTGTCTGGAGGACATACTTTGTGTCATCTGAACAGTTGCATCCCTTAGGAAGTTGTTGCAAAGGTTTAGCTGATGTTAGGGGTGGAGGGAGAGGTAATATGTGTTTAAATAGATCATAAACAGCAATTTCTGTTGTTACATGTATTTTATTTTTGCATGGGGGAAATGCTTCAGTGCATGTTGCTGCAGGGCTCGTTGGTAGCAAAAGTGAATTTACCAGAGAGTGGAGGCAGTGCAGGGGGTGGAGGATGTGAAATAAAAGCCAGGCTATTGATCTTATAAAATCCTGCGTCACCTCTGATACCCTGTTAAAGTTGTGCTAAGGGGTTACTGGCACAGCCTGCAGTGGGGAAATTACAGCCGCAGTCTGATTAATGTCTGCGTGTTTCACTCTTGCAAAGTGATCTCCCTCTGTTAGAAGGAGTTTGAATGAAAAATGAAGGCGCTGCTCCTTCCTGGTTCAATACCTGGTGTATTTTGCATGCTTACTTTCTGTAAACCCTCTTCCACAGCATTGTGTAGCAGAAGCAGTGATGCTGGGAAGACCTGGGAGGGCCAAAGCTGATTTAGACGTCTGGCCATGCTCAGCGCTTCGTTTCCAGCTGCGGCTCAGACGCAGGGCCACGGACAAGGCATCCAAATCTGGGTGGGATATTAATACTGATCATATGCTGCGCCATTTGAACACTTGAAACTGAGGTCATGTGGGTGAGAAGGCAGGCTGGGACCTGCTTTTTCTGTCCTGCCCTCTGCTCCAGAGGGTTTCTTCCATCTAAACAAGACTCTATAAGGAGACACAGTCATAAGCAATGTCTGTATTCAGGTCTGGTAATATAGAGGTGAAGACCGGAGAGCCTGTCAAAGTGGGGTGGTGGTGACAAGATTCTCCTAATCCACAATAAATATCTAATTGCACTTAATTTATTGCATTCTTGACATTTTCTCTTTGCCCTGCTGGTTCCCAGGGCTGAAAAATAGCTTAAACCTCAAAGTGCTCTTACTGGGTTTGAAACAGAATTGCACAATTTCCAGTAAGAACCAGAGGGAAAGTTCTTCTGATGCATTAGGGTTGCTGTAGGGCAGAAATGCAAGATTGCTCTTGGGAGTGGCCTTCTTTGGTGGAGGTCTCTACATACCTACTTCTACCTCAAACTGAAAGTCTTAGGACTGTAGACAGCCGTGGTATGAAGCACCAGTGCTTTGTCTGGTTATCATTGGGTATCATTTTTATCATTGGGTGTCTTTGCTTGGTTATCATCTCTACATTGTGGTCGTTTCAGCATTTATCCAGGTTCCTGTTTCTGCGTGGAGACCAAGGCTTGTAGGCTGTCCTTGAATGCGAATAACAAACAGTGCATTAAAAACAACCCTGAAAAGCACTGGTTGACAGTGGTGAGATCTGACTGCCTAATTACTGTGTGTTTTGGGGAAAGTATGCACTTTCTGGTTTCTTTCCCTAGTGACTTGCCAGAAAATGCTTTTGCCAAGCCTTAGAGGAGCGCAGGAACAGCGCTCCTATTTCTCTAAATGAAGGCTTTTTTTTTTTTTTTTTTTTTTTTAATATGAAACGGGATTTTAACGGGGAAATGTCTGGGGGGCGACGAGCGTGGGCGGGCTCCCCGCTACCCTTCTGTCCCCCCTTCTCTTCTGGAGCAGCAAGCGGAGAGTCCGGTCCGTCCGTGTGAAATCTTTTCCCTGCGTTGCGCGGTGGTTTCCTACACGAGATGGCGCTCTTTGCCTTCCAATAAAGCCACATGCAATTTATTTTTTTATAACTCCCCCCCCCCTCTCCCTGTCCATTCCAGGGATGCTGCTGGGATGCGGACGGGACCTGGGAGCAGCTCTGCCTCTGGGGGGCTCCAGCCGCGTGCGAGAGGCAGCGGGAACGGGCCCAAGTGTGGTAAAACATCCCACTGCCTCCACCCCATTAAAAGAGAGGCGCTAATTGCTTTCCCCGTGCACCCAGGACTTTTCTGATACAACACCGTCCTCCGTGCACGGCTCAGATGCCCCCCGGGGGCTCCCCCCGGGAGGGAAGGAGCGAGAGGCTCCTGCCCTCCCTCTGATTTGGAAGGGCAACGCGACGCAGGAGCCGCTGCTTCCCTTTGCCAGCCGGCATTAAAACATTAATGTCCGTGATGGGCTCTTCCAAATAAGTCCGGGAAGGGCGAATTCCGGCCTCCCCGGAGGCTGCTGCCGAGCTCCCAGGCAGCTCGCACGGGGCCGGGATCCTGCTCCCCCCCGGCGCGGGGGCTGCGTGTGCTGGGACAGGGGGCACCCGGCCGGGGGGGAAGGGGGGCGGCTCTGGGTGCCCCTGGGGGTGTGTGGGGGGACGCAGGTGCCTGAGGGGGCTTGGGGCAGTAGGGAGGACTGGATAGGCTGAGGGGAGCGGCGTGGGGTGAGCCGGGGAAAGGATGGGGGTACCCCACGGGGTGGGGTGAGCAGCAGGGGTCGGCGGTGGGATATGGAGGGACCTGGGGGTGGAATGGGGAGGACCAGGGGCGGATGCCGAGTGCCCGGGAGGGACGTGAGGGGGTGCCGGGGAGGCGGGGGCCAGGCGGGGCCGCGGCGGCTCCACGTGGCTCATTAGCGGGCGGCGATTCAATATTTATGAAGTGCTCTCGTTCGAGTCCCAAGTCTTCGGCTCCAGTTACAAGGAGCTGCGTCACCCTCCGATCACATGGTAATTGTTGCTATTTCCAGGCTCCCAGCCTCGCGGAGCAGCACGGAAGCTCTTTCCCCTTTCCTTGGCTTTTTTTTTTTTTTTTTTTTCTTCCCTTCCCCTCTCTCCCCCCTCCCTTTCCCCGCTTGGCGGCTCCATGCGAGCGGCCCGGCGCTAGCGCGGGGCAGCGCCGCTGCCCAGGATGAGCGAGCTGGAGGGGGATTTCGCCGCGCTGCTGCTGCTCAAGGAGGAGCGCATCAGGGAGCTGGAGCGGCGCCTGGGCGAGAAGGACGACGAGATCCAGGAGCTGCGCCGGCGGCTGCACAAGTGCCAGTCGGTGCTGCCCGCGCCCAGCCCGCACATCGGGCCCCGCACCACCCGGGCGCAGGGCATCTCGGCCGAGCCGCAGACCTACCGCTCCTTCCACGACCTCCGCCAGGCGTTCCGCAAGTTCACCAAGGCCGAGAGGTGGGCGCGGGGGCGCCGGGGTTGCTGGGGGGACGAATCGGCCGGGGCCGCGGTTGCCTTAACGAGACCAACTCTCGTTTAGACACACACGAGGGGCACTTTTGGCTTTCCCTTTTTTTTTCTTTTTTTTTTTTTTTTTTCCTTTTCCCTAACCACACGCTCAGCCTGTCCCCCCCTTCCTGGATCAGAGCATCCCTTTGCGCACCCAGCCCAAGGCAGAGCAGAAACCCTCTCTTTCCTTTTACTTTGCCAATGCTTTTCCAAAGTCCCGACCCGCAGCCTTCCCAGGGGCCGTGAATGCCACATGCGTGCTTCAGTCTCTGCCCCCACCCTCTGGGCTCCCTCAGCTCCCCACGACCTCCCCGAGGTCCCTGTCTTCTCCCTGTCACCCAGAGCCACTGGAGAAAGCAGGTTGGGACCTCCGAGCACATCCTATGACCCCCATGTGCCTGCAGGGCTGTGCTGACAGCACACGTCCCCCTGCTGCTCCCATGCCCCAGCATCCTGCTCAGTAACTCAGCTGGTTTGGGGGTGCTCCTGGTTTTCAATTAAGGTCCACTCAATTCCTCCCCATCTCATTACCATGACATGCTGCTGCACCCTGTACCCCTGAGCCTCATCACACCCCAACCCACCCGGTCCTCCTGCACCTCTCCCCCTAGGCTAATACCCGCCAGTGGGCTCGGGGTCAGTGCGGGCACCATCCCCTCCCCCTTCCATCAACCCTTTTCCAGGGGGCTGCAAGGCTGTCGTGGGCACAGGGCACTGCTGCAGTCCAGCCCTACCAAGGGAGCAGCGGTGCTTTCCAGTTCCCGATGCTGACCTGAAGAATAAATGGGCCGGCCTGGTGCCAGGGCTCTCTAATGGCTCTGTGGGCATCTCTGACTTAAAAACTGCTGATGGTATTTTGGCTACTGTAGGAAGGGGGGGGAACTTGCCCTCTGGACAGTCTCAAGCCTGTGTTTTAGCCGCAGCAGCTGGTAATGCTGTCTAACTGCTCAACCCGTGAGGTCCGTGAGTGGTTCGAGAGGCGTGCGATGCGCCTCTCTTCTAAAACCTGGAGACACCTTCCATAGCACCATCCCCTGATCCAATATTTAGACCAGTCTCCTTTCTCCTGCATATTGATTTCTAACCAGTACCCACAGAAACCTCTTCATCTGGGCCTGGGATCAGCCTTGAAATGCTTCTTAATCTCTGAACATAAATAAACATCGATCTGTGGTGTAATTGTTTCTATTTATGGCTAGATTGTATGTAATATACACTGATGTTTAAAACTTCCAAGAAGTTGAAAACAGGATGCTAGAAACTCCCAGAAGTAGTGAAATCCCAACTGGAAGGAAAAAATCGAGTGTCTCTATCTGGCAATATGCTTTGTGTCTCGTAACCCGTCTGTGATGTGTAGCAGGGCCAAAGTCAGAAAGACTTGCAAAGATCTGAAGAAAGGGCTGTGAAAATAGACAGGTTCCAAAAGATGGATTTTGTCCGTAAGTATGTTTTTATGCTGTTTTTCCTCCCAAGAACACAATTGTATGGATTGTAATGGAAGAAAGGAAAGTGCTTCTGTGTGGATGATTGCGTGTACGGAGCTATTCTGATATAAACCAGGGTTTATCAAAATATTTGGGACACTGCAACCATAAAGTGCTGATCATCTATGTTTTCTGGAATATACTTTTTCCCTGTGGTTTTCTTGATGTGTTACTACTGCTTGAAGAGATGTGTGGTGAGGAAAGAGACATACATATGAATGATTTACTAATGTATATTTGTTCAGTGATATTTATTATTATTATTATTCCTGTGTACCTAAGCACGCTAAGTGCTTTGTGTTGTTCCAGACTGTAATGATAGCTGATGCTGCACCTGGTAGATGCATGCAGAAGCCCGAGGAGGGTCAATGTGCCGTTGTTTTTCCTGGTGCGGCAGCAGCTGGCCGCGGCATGATGAGCTGGTGCAGTGACCCAGGCACTTTGCTAATGCCTTGGAGAGTGCTTCCTGAGAAGTGGTGCCTAGTTGCTAAGCAAAGTCTTTGCCATGGTGCGAGGCACTGTAAATGGTAAACAATGCAAAAAGTAAATGACGAGGTGTACCTAAGGTGATTGGCTAGGTTGAGTGTCCACATAGGTATGTGGGGATGTTCAAAACCATCTGATTCCTGCAGCAAGGTGCTTTCTAAACCCCAAGGCGTTCTCATCTGCATTTTTTCAGCATCTGAAGATGTTTTGTGCTGTACAAATGATCAACATGAGCCATAATCCCTATATTTTGTGGAATTTACTGAGGGGATGACTTGAAATGCATTCTCAAATTCAGAGGTGCGATATCTAATTCCAGCTTAATCCTGCCTGTTGGAGTCAACAAGCCGTATTCGTACCAACGCAATGCTGCACTGCTTCAGAAACTGTTAAGTGTCTTGAAACAGCAAACAAATCTCTGTGTGCAGGTATGGGTGGGTGTGCCAGAGCCACAACCAAAACGAGGCAATGGCTATGTGAGCCCTGTACCCATCTGGGCAGCCCTGTCTGTCTGTTCTTCCACGCTGGTCTGCACCCAGAGCAGCAGTTTCAGGGCCAGCATTGCTTTAGGGATGGGATCCATTTCCCCACCCTCTTCCCAACAGCTCAGCTGGCCATGCTCACCACACCAGCAAACTTCGCTCTCAACTTTTTGACAGGTTCCCCCCTGTCGTAGCTGTTTTTGGGACGTGTTTGCCACAAGATGGCAGTGGGGGCCAACATTTCGCACGAGGTGCTGGGGCCTGTTGTGGTCTCAGCCAAGCAGCCCTCACCCTGCTGAGGTCTTTTCGGGATGGGATCCTGGCAGGAACCTTTCGTTTTCATCCCCTCTGCCTCTTCTGAGGCACTGGGGAATGCACTGCTGCAAGCGCGTGTTTATCCATGATGCTCGACCCCAGCATTAAGGGCTTTACCCTTTGGACAGAGGGTTAGAGCAGGTGCTTCTGGCTCTGTATGGCACCTAGCTGCCACCACCTGGGGTTTGGTGGTGGCTGTGGCAGGATCAGCCCATCTCATGGCTGGTAAAGCCAGGTTCGGTTAATTTAGATGTGATCTCATCGTCTGCCAAGGGAACATCAATCCTGCCTCAGCCCACGCCTGAAAGACAATGCGACTGGAGCCATGTCCCTCGGGACACACAGGGGGAGCGTGCTGCAGCTGGCAAAAACACAGGCCTGCTGTGTTACGGAGGTGCCCGAGGGTGGAGAGGGACGGTCTGGGATCCGCAGCTCATCCAATATCAGGTGGGCAGCTCTGGGTTAAACAGGCAGCTCTACTTCTGTGGAGCAGTGTCTCCAAAAATCCAAAATTCAGAGGTGGGGTGTCAGGGACAGCAGTGCTTTTGACATTAATTATTAATGCCCTTTGTTTGCCTCTGGTGGGGAGATCATGCTTGCGTGTACAAATCCATCTCTGTCTCCTAAACCTGCTGAGACTGAGGTTGGCACAGACCTTAAAATGGGGAGGCAGGGGGAAAAATCCCTTGTACCTGTGCAGCAGCACCCCAGCAGAGATGAGGAGCCCACACATGTGCTTAGCCTTTAAATCACCCTAAGAAATGCCTCTTTTTCCCTCATTTATCCATCACCAATCAGCTCCCATCCAGCGTGTGCTGGGGCAGCGCGTTCTTCGGGTATTTCAGCCCTGGGTGGTTGACAGGAAAGGATTAATCTAATAAAATCTGATTGACCTGAAATAATTGTATTAGATTCAATGATATCAGTGTGTATAGTAAGTATTAACGGTTAAGGTGCTCCTGTTGCTTTCAGTGACCTTAATGCATCGCTGGCCCAAAGTGAGGAAAACAAGAAGGAGGAAAGTTTGTCTGAGGGTTATTTAATTTGCAAACAGCCAGAAAACACTGCAAAGAGAGCGCCTTGAGTCAGAGCCTGTTTTTTGACCAGCCTTCTCTCCAATGACCCAAGTGGAGCAGCTCAGTCTGTGCACAAAATGGTGAGATGTGCAGGAGAGTCGGGAGATGAGCAGGTTATCAGGTGCCACAAAGTGAGGTGTGGCATAGGTGACTTTAATTTTTAATGGGAGAAGTGGCTGGACAGGGCTGTGCCTCCTTTCCCCTGCAAAATTAGCGGGATCTTCTAACTAGAGTGTGCTTCGGGATGTTCTCTTGGTGCCATGAGCTGAGGAAAGCCCACGGAGCCTCGACACCAGGCTCTAGCACCCTCGCCGGTGGCTGCCGCATGTTCCTGTGGGCAGGATGTGGCCCGGAGGGGCAGGGAGGCTGCGGCTGCCCGTCCCCTGCTGACGCAGGGCTGCTCCCAGCGGCCCCCTTGCAATGCATTCTTCCCTCTGCCTATTTTTACTTGCCTCCAGCCACAGGCTGTTGGTGCTTCCTCAGGGACCAAGCTGCACTCGGGTGGATTTTCCTGCAGCTGAGGGGTGACTATCCGGCACACCTTCCCCTATGGAGTGTGTTCCTGATTTGATTACAAATCCCCCAAAATGTGGTTGCATGTGAGCTTTAAAACCATAGCTGTGCTCCCAGGCAAGGTTAGGGCAAACTGCATCTCTCTCAGATCTCTGATGTGAACTCATTTTAAAGATATAGAAGGGAAAAGGGCTCTAGCAAATGTGCCATGTTGCTTCTGCGCGGTGGCTGGAGGGGACCCCAAAAGCGTGGAGGGGAAAAGGGTCCTGTGTTTCATTCACCTTCCTCAAAGCAGTGCCTAGATGTGGGCACAGGTGGTACCATAAACTACTTGGACACAGTAGCTCTTTATTTGGCTCCTTTTTAGTTGCAACGTCAGTTTTTGTCAGTACTTTATGCCACATTACAGGGAAGGTAATTCTCCAGCAAAAATCCCACAGGTGGAGAAGTGCATCAAAGTGAAATGAGTTTGAAAAGCACTAAAATAACACTACATGTCCCTCTTTGCAGCTCTACTAATGAGAAGCTTGGGAAAAAAGCCTTCCCGAGATGTGCACTCAGTTGCCTGCGGAGCTGATGCAGTTCCTGGAAAATATCTAGCAGAGTTTGGCAAAGGGCTTCTTCGAGAGCTTTCCCCTGTGCCATGACCTCCCAGATGGAAAGGATGAAGACTGCTTCAGCCTTATCTTTTTTTTTTTTTCCCTTTTTTTTTTTCCCCCTACATTTTGCTCATAGATATTCCTTGAGCATATTTGTTGCATTAGTAATACAGCCCTGTAGTTGCAAAGGAAGCGCGTGCATGTGGAGGAGACATTGAAATAGCTAGAGGAAGGGAGCTGAGCTCAGGACTGCATGTGGTGTAGCAGGAGCTGGGGCACTGCAAGCCTGCCCAGTGGGACTTCCAAGCAGCAATGATTATATTCTGGCTCAAATTCACATGTTGGGCAAAGCCGAGGCTTTGTACAGAATTGCACAAGGGAGGCTGGGGAATACTTGGGCACAGCCTCCCGGGACAGGCTGCAGGACCACTCCAGCAGGGCTGGGGCTGTTGTAGCACCGTGACCTCCTCCAGCTTCAGTCCCGATCACTGGTTAATAAGTGACTGCCTTAGTTATGGATTGGCTTCCTCGCTACCAAGGAAGAGGTGTGAAGAAATCACCAAAAAGTGGTGTCCAGGGAAAACGTTTCACCATAGTGCAAGCAAACTGATTTAGATAGAGCAGTGCTAAATAAAAATGTCCATCTGAATCCATGGCTTCTCTCCTGTTCAGCCTAGCTGCGTGGTAAAAATCATATTTGGGGGACTTTTTGCAATGCACTCTGATGTATTCGCTTCCAGTGTAATGGAGTAGGTATAACTCTGCAGTTGTTTTAAACATCAGAACAGGAAATGACATGTTACAGGGTAATATATGGTGAGCTTTATCAGAGGTATGCTATTGATTGCATATACTGGCAGAGCAGCAGGTGAACACAAAATCAAAGCATTCTTGACATGTAGTGATGTACAATTTGGGATAGAGAGGGTAGCAAAGTAGAAGCTGAAGATGTAAGTAAGCTTTATTGTATGTTTTTGACATATGGTTTGTGGTAATGAAGTACAAGGCTGTGACTGGTTCTAGCAAATGCAACCCGATGGCAATTTTGAGTTATTTTCCTTTGCATTTTGCTCTTTTTTGGAAATTCCTATAAAATTATCCAAGATAAAATCACTGCTGGTATTTTAAATGGCCAATAAATGTATAATTTCTGTTTACGAACAACAGCAAAGCAGATAGTTTTTTAATAAGGGATCTGGTTCTGAAGCTTGTAATTCTGTTTTCCATTTATGTGTCTGCCTGTAATATTGTCACTGTTTAATTTTTTCAAACTCCTTAATGTTTCACATGCAGAGAAGTGCCCCCAGATGAGTATTTGCTCATCCCTGCTCAGTATTATATATCCTGCAGTCTATGACATTGGGAATTGTAACTAGAGGTAATTTCTTGAGCAGGTAATGTGCTGAGATCCCAAAGAAATACAGCCAAATCCTCTAAATGACTTCATGTGTATGCTGAAGTTTGCGTGTGTGGTTGATGTCTTTGTAGCTGTAAGCCAAAATGCAGCTTCAGTAGCTGGAATCAGTGGGTGTAGCTGGAAGGTAAAATTTAAGAAACTTGAAAAAAGACATCCTGAAGGGTGTTTTCCAACTGGGCTGTTTGTAGTACCTTGAAGGAGTTTTGGAGGTGACTGTGGTACAGAGAGAGATTTTGTGCTGCTTTTAGTAAGGCCAGGAGGGGAGTTTGTGGATTACCAAAGAATTTGCCTATCAAAAAAAAGCCAGAAGGAGTAAGTATGTCACTTCTTCCCTCTTGCTGAAGTCCACGGCTTTGGGAGATGCTTTGGGGCAATTGTAGAAATGCACACTGATGTTTTTGAGGCGTACTGATCACTAGCACAGGCACTTCTGGAATCCTGAAGAAAATAAATCTGTTTGCTGGGGGGAATATTGTGGGAATATGGTGAGCGTGAGGTGCAGAAGGCTTACATCTGGTGCAGTTTGGAAAGGTGGTGCCAAGAAAAGGCATGAAGGAGCAAGCAGGGTGGCTAACTCTGTTTTACAAAGCAGCTCTGCAGCTATTAGATGACAGCTTTGTCCCATGGCCCTGAAGTGCTGGTCATGCTCCCACAGATGCAATATGCAATCCCTTTATGGCTGGGGTGTAAAACACCCTCCCTTTTTTTTAGATTTTTCTCTCTCTCTCTCTCTTTTTTTTTTTTTTTTTTTTTTTTTTTTTCAGCTCTGTGGGAAGCAGATCCCAGCTGTGTGGGGGTTGTTTTTGCAGTCACAACCGGGATGCAGCACAGGCTGTGGCATGGGGGGAGGATCTTTGGTGAAGTAGCTGGGAAGCTGCTTTATTTTGGCAGACACAGGAAGTGTTGGCAGCAACAAGGCTGTGTCTCCAAGGGTACACCAAGGCTTTTTTGCTTTTCATCTCCTAGCACTTATCACTGGAGGGCAGTGGTGTCTGAGAAGATGACTGGAGGAAGAAAGCCACAGATAAATAATATGGCATAGCTCCTGGAAGATGAATGCAGCACATGCTCAAGGCACTGAGCATGGCATTGAGGATTAGAGCAAGGATTTTAAGATTTAAGGTGTTTTGTTGTCTTGCATTACATTAAAGCCATGTCTTGCCCTTCAGAGACAAGCCTGTGAATGCCTCCTTTCTGCTCGTGACATCCCTGTGGTGGGGGAAGAAAACAGAACGTGGAAATCCCTTTCTGCACAACCCTGGCCCATTTTCTGCTGCTGCCCCATGCAACGATTTGCCCCCTTCTTTCTGCAAATCCTTTTCAGTTCTGCTCACATGGAGGTGGTCCCTAAAGAGCAATGGGATGGTCACCGGGTGTTTAAATTAAGGGCAGCTCCACCAATGCCATAGAGAAGGACCGAGAGGGTGCATTCTGCACAGTATTCATGTGCTACTGCTTATTTTTAGCGAGCATCGGAGGGCAGCAAGAAGTGGCATCTCCACAGTCTACAGAAGCCTTTAAAATCTAATTCATCATCAGAATGCCTTCAGCGAGCATGCAGACTGGATGCACCATGTCACTAATGCCACGGGTGTCGATGATGATCATTGCCCTTGTGGCTTCCTGCTGCCGTTCAGTCCCCTGGCAATGGGAGTGATGTGCTCCTTCACCCACGGTGCCAGCTTCCTTTTTGTTTGGAGACCTTTGCAGTAAGAGAAACCGAACTGGGACCAAGGTGAGCGAGACAGCTGCACATGCTGAGCTCCGTATGCCTTATGCAGGTGTTTTGTGAGTGCTGTGTGCTGGCAGTCTTTCGGTCTCTGGTCAGAAAAGTAACGAACTAGCTCTGTGGATCAGAGCTGAAATTGGTCTCCTTTTTGGCTCTCGAGAGCCTCACTCTGGTGATTCAAGTGAAATCCAGGGGAAGCTGGGAAACAACCAAATGACAGAGTATTTTATTCTGGCAGACACCTCCCCCCCTTTTCCTGTTTTCTTTTGTTAAGAAAGTAGCAGTCATCCTATAATTATTCAAAGACGATTCTTAATTTTTCCTTTAAAAGAGAATATTTTCCTATTCCTCAAATAACAGATCACCTTGGCAGGCCAAGAAAATATCTTATACTTTAAAAAAAAACAAACAAGCAAAAAACAAACAGTAGACTTCTAAACCTTGCCCTGTTACATGGGAATAGCTAGAGAAGTGCATCTTGTAGGCACAGGCAGTTTTCTAGCACAGGTCCCAGCTCTAGTTCCTTTCAAGACCATGACATGGAGTTCAGTAATGGTATGAGAGCTTTGCTTCACTAACGTGCATTGGTTTGTTTGCTGATTTGATCACTGATAGAATGGAAATAACACTGTTTAGAAGAGGACAATGGGATATTTATCTGCTCAAGATTACCATCTCGTTTCAAGTGTCTAACCTGGGTCTGAATATTTATCTGGTGGAAATGCATTCATGGCATTCACCTACCAGCAAGGAGCTGCAGCTGTGCTCGCAGCAGGACAGTGCTTCCGTGCAATGCGACATTTCATCCCACCTACCATAGCCTACAGCTGTGGGGTTTTATTCCCAGCTCTGTACTGGAGCTCCCAAGAAAGGCCAGCAGGAACCACCAGATTTCTGCTGTTTGACTTGCCTGCCTACCCAACCCTTACTCCAATATGTGTGGCTCTTGTGTTATGAAATTAATTTTTCCAGCACAGGGGGGTGGTTCTCCACACAGGCTGTGCATTTCCTGTGCAATTGAGGCGATGTGGTGGAAAAGGGGTTTTGTTGGTTTGCTTTTAAGGCTGTAAAACAGATTTAGTATTTTGACGTTCAATGTCGGAATCGGTGGCAATGAACGTTTTGTCCCATTGGAGACAAGGGGCAACCCTCAGGCACCTAAAGAGACACAAAGCCTGAGCACAGCAGACAGCAGCATGTCAGAATTTGTTTTGGTGTAGAAAAGAAGAAACAATGAATAATCAGGCTCAGTGAAAGTGGGGAAGAAAACACATTTTATGACTCTGAGGTACGTTATGTTTGCTTAACCATATCTGATTTATGTGAATGTTTCCACTGCGCTGAGTGGCAGGATGGGAGATGACCTGGAGAAATTGCCTGCAAAAGTAGCCACAGTTTCAGATTCCTTTTTGCTGCCTCTGCTTTCAGACCATTCAAGTTATCTTTGCAAACAACGAAAACTCAGGTACCTGCAAGAGCCTTTTTGAAGAAAAAACACTGGGTCAGATAAAAAAAACAAAGGCATATTTGTGCTTTTGAGTTGATAGCTTTCTATGTGAGGCTTTTATTTTACTTAAATGCATATATGTGTTATTCCTAGCACTGATAAATGTTTAGCTTGCATTGGCAGATCTAGCACTGCCATGCACGGGTTGTTCAAAAGAGGGAAAAAAAAAAAAAAAGAGAATGCATTGAGAATAGAGAGAATAGAGTTGTTTTTATTGTATAATAGACTGGACAGCAAAACTACTCTGCATTGGTTGTTTTTGTACAGTTACTCCCAAATACATATGTTGCTCATTTCCTTGGCATCTAAGGGTTGAAAAACATTTAGATCTCCACTTTGGGGCTCAAAATCAATCCCAAATGTGGCCACAGGTTTTCCTATGGGACCAAACCACTACCAGGTTGTGGTGGGGCTCCAGATCCACCAAAAGGAGCCACCAGCATGATGGGGTGAAGACAGCTGCAGAGCTCATTTGAAGGGAAAGTAGCATCAGTAATGGTATTTGCATGGGGCAGTGACTAGTGGAAGACATGTTCCTCTTAGGAAGTGGTAAAGTATTATTAAAAAAAAAAAAGAAAAAGAAAAAGTATCAGCAAAGGAGTTGAAAGGGTGAGGTGCAGATTATAAGGGCTAATGAAGGCTGTTTGTTGATGCAGCAAGACACAGTTTCTCTTTCAGATGAAATCTGCCATTTTACTTGCGGATATGAAGAGCTGGGAACGTGACACAGGATGCAAGCTGGAGGCTGGTATGTGGCTGGGGACATGGTGAGGTTTAGGTTTGCCCTTTTCACGAAGTCCTTCTGACAGCTCTGGCAGCATTTTGCCCTCAATGAGGAAAAAATCCCAGGATCAGCTTTTATAGGAAAAAATTTTGTAGTCCCTTAGAGAAAAACACAACAGGCACTGCAGGATATTTTTAGCTGTAGGTTTGAAGGTGTTTTCCTTTGGAAGTGAGTCTCTTTGCACCCATTGTGCAGATGCAAAGATGAATCACTTGCTCATGATGGGTGTGTTGGTAGATGGTAGGGTCAAGAAGGAAGACCTAAGGTGTCTGATCCAAGCCTCATGCTCGGCCAGTTAATGGACACTGCTCCAAAATGGAGAGTTCTCTAAAGCCAAGGAAACTATATCTGCACTGTTTGTTTCCTTTTCTTACATTACCTTTGCCAGCTTCTCATGGTGACAGTATAGAGTAGGATTGCAGGGTAACTTACAATTCATAATTGCCCCTTTTTGTTGTCCTGTTCTCCTTGTTTTTGGGCACCCACTTAAAACCTGCGAGGCTACCTCTATTCACATATGAGCCCAGAAGCAAGCCTCCAGCTTGCTCTTTGGGCTCTGCAGAGATGAGATGCAGAGTACACATTGGTGCCTGGCTGGCTGTAAATGTTTTGTGCTGGGCTGAGGACTGCGTGCATCTCTCTCTTTTATATTATCAATACTTAAAGGCTTTTGGCAAGGTAAAGTCAAGCTCTGCCACAGCTTGATCTCTGGCACAATAAGGAGTTGCTTCTTCAATGCACAAGGTGTGTGAATGCCCGGGTAGATGCTACACTATCCACTTTCTTGGTGGTATTGTGTCTGACTTCAGTCCTTCAGAAAAGGACTACTAAATACTAAAAAATTAATATCAAAGCAACATAAAAGGTTCCTTTCCTCCCCCCCCTCCCCCTGATTGATTTTTTTCATGCTCCATTAAGAAATCTGTCTCAAGGTAAAGGGCAAAGTCTGTACGTCCCCTTTCATTGCATAATGTGTTGCTGGGGCATTATCGTTAGGGTTTTGGCAGTTGGGCTCTCCATGCCTTATTCTGATCTGCAGTTTTTATTATCAGATGCCCAGTTCTGGGAAAGATTAGGCTGCCTCTTGGAAATGTGGACCAGGGTAATTGGTCTCCCTTGCAGAAACCCTGATGTTTTGCATGTTCTGCCAGGCTTGCTTTTCTGTCTAGCAGCCTTGGTAAAACAGAGAGGGTTGAACTTTGCAATTTGTCCCTTCCCTCCACGGCATTAGAATAATTATTTTTAAAAAATATATGCCAAAGTGGATGTTTTGTCTTCTGGAGCGGGATTGACTGTGGCAGCTCCAGGCAGAAGCTCATTCCTCTGTCTTGCTGGAAAGGTGGCCCAAGCTGATGTGGGTATTATGGATATGAAATGAGGATTTCTGCTGGAGCAGCTTCTTGCTCCATAAAATTATGTGCTTGGGGGTAGAAGAGGAAAAATGTGTGGGAAAGGGAAGTGGAAATGGTGTTAGGGTCAACTGGAGGACAGTCTTACAGAAATTTTGGTGCCTGGTTAATCTCTTCTATGTGCGGTGAAATCTATCCCAGTGAATATAATCAGCTCACTGCAGAGACTATTTGCATCCAGGAGATGTTGAATCACTTGTGTGTTTGCTGCCCAGCTCCTTCTGCAGCTCATTATTAGCTCTTATACCTTATTAACTGGGTTTACCCATTATCTGCTATCGCTACTCCAGTACAATGGTGTTGGCAAAACTGATTTCTACCTTTAATGTTAGGTTGGTTGACTGCAGAACATCGGAGTCTTTTGGGGTAAATGTTTTTTCTCCTTCTCCTTCAGCCTGTTTCTAAATATAAATCTGATAAAAATCAACTCTTAAGAGATTTTAAATAGTCTAAATAAAATGTTAAAGTAGGGGGAGAAAAATCACATGAATGTATTGGTTAGTTGTCTGCTTAAGTTATGTCACTAATCTCCCCAGCTAGTGTTTCTGCAATCATTTTTGCCCAGGCAAGCATGTGAAATGGTCCATTTGAGCTGTTTTTTCCCACCATGAATATTCTTCTGACCCCATCCTGGGCCTGTGATTCATTAGGAACTGGAAGTTACTTGCGTGGGTGTTGAATTTACTCATCATGCAATCATTTTCACATTGTGAGGCATAATACAGAGCTGATAAAGTCCATACATCTGTATTCTGTCTGGCTTTCCGGGCTGAGAAGTCTGCAGGATGCTGGACTGACAGCATTTGTAAATTCAGCGCGTAACCCTGATTTATAGAAAGAGGCTCTACTGTTACATTTATATTCACTTTTGAACCCTTTTACTGTGTGCCCAAGAGATGTTGAATGGCAGCAGAATGAATGAAAATTACCAGTTTTCACAAGTGGTTATGTTATAAGGTCAGTGAGGCTGGCTGTGATCATCTAGCCTGATTTGCAGTAGATGGGCCATTAGCCTTTTTGGAGGTTTTGTTCTGTCTAGTGCATTTTTGTCTTTTTTAAAAAATAATAATAATAACAAAAAAAAAAATCCTCTGTATGTGGTTAAAAAGCTTGCTAGTGGCTGAGAAAGCACCATGATCCCTTGCAGCTTGTTGGAAAGATGAATTGCTCTAATTGCTCTGCCTTAAACATTTGTTCCATGTTTTAAGCCTCGATTTGTCTAACTTCATGGTGCTGCTGTTAAATCCTGACACTGCTGCTTGCTGGACAAGCTGCCTGTTCTCACGCTTGCTGGACGGTGGCTTATTGCTTTTAACTCTCCTCTGCTGGGATACAAGCCACTGGCAGCTAAGACATGCTCAAGAAGTTTGTGTTTGTAAGTCTGTTTACGTCTGTCTTAATTATGTTACATTGCAGTGAATGCTTTTTCAACCCAATTTGCAGGCAGTTTAACAAAACCCTCTAGTTGGCTTCATAAGATCTATTTTCCATACAGCCATATACATTATATCACTTTCATTTCTTCCTCAATTAAATGAAGAATCGCATATCCTGAAGGGTGTCCAGGATCAATGTCAAGCCGAAACAATTATCTGTGCTGTTCTATTTGTCTTCCAGAAATATTTGTGGAGTGCTTGCTTTCCTCCAGCCATCCCGAGTGTTTCTTGGTGTTTCAAAACTTGCTGAAGGTCATCAGTAGAGAAGACCTCAAGGTCTGCCTCCCTGCCCACCCGCCCACCCCCCCAAAAAAAAATAAAATTGAAATCCCAGCATATTAAAACCTGATCCACTCCATTTTGCAGTAATCTGACTGTCCACAGACTATGTCCCACTCTGTGTTTTGTCTGTTAAAACACTGACCCGTAGGATCATTTTGTTTTCCAGGGATTTTCCAGGGACTTGCCAAATAACGGTATTTTGCCTTCTTAAGGAAGCCATGACCGCAGGGATTAACATCCTGACTTTTTCTGCCCCCCTTCAATTGTGGGAATTAAATGGAATTTGTGCAATTCCAGTTTTACAACCAGGCTGTGCTTAGGTGGGCAGGAGACTGTTCTCTCTGGCCCATGGTGTCTTGGCAAAGCCACACTAACCTTTCAATTTTGTTCTGCAAAAGCTCTTCTCTCTCTCTCATTTTATTTTAACAATTTTCTTCCTTGTCTTAGGTGCCATAGGCAGAGGTGGTCTTCCATGTGGAGACCATCAGGATTGGCACAGCTCTCTTGCAGTAGGTGGACTTTTTGTTCTAGAGATGGGTCTACAGGCAGTACATATATATATATATATGCATATATATGTGTATATATATATATATATTCTATATATGTCAGCACATAGATGTGTCTCTGGCCTATGCAGCTCTTTAGGTTATGCTGTTTGCAGTTGCCATGCTAAGAACACAAAGGCAGCTTTGGCCTTGTGGGATGTCTTCTGGTCCTCTCTTCTCCTGCGGTCACATTACAACCCTTCCTCTCTCTGCTTGCACTGGAAAAAGGCAGCTCTGAGCACTGGGTGTGGGGGAACAGTCAAGTCATGGTTTCAGCCTGTTTTGGCTGCTCAAGCGTCTGTTTGCCTCAGAAGCTGCCTGAGCCTAATATTCCACTAATGAAACCACAGAGGTAATGATTTCCCAGTGTGTAGGAAACATTTTCCGGACATTATCTTGGAGCAGCCTGCAGACCCACACAATGCTAATGGGATAATTATGACCCAATTTCACCTGCTTAGGCACTGCTTTCACTACAGTCAAGTGTTCCTGAAGAAGTGAAATGTCATCCTATTCTCAGCTGATCTTTAAAACCTTTAGGTGGTCTCTCATTTTTTGCCTGTACAGGAACAGCTTTCACTTGTATACGTTTAAAGATATATTCAGCAGATAGTAATTACTGTGTTCATCAGTTCATAAAGTAGGTCCTGGCACGCTGAAGTAAATGATAGTTTATTGATCTTTAGCCAATATAGGAGGTTAAACACAGATTTTTCTTTCTCAGTATACTTCTCATTTAAGAGCACCACATGAAAATGCAGGCTGGAACTGATATGTGGTGCAGGTGGGTTTGGGACTCACATTGCCAGAACCTCCTAAATAAGACGAATCACTGGCAGAGGTTGTTCCACAGGCTCCAGTGGAGCTGGCTTTGTTTGAGCAGCAGGACAAGAAGGTGACAGCTGAGACCGAAAAAGAGCTGGGAGGTCATGGCAAAGAGGTTTAGATCTGTTGTAGCTGTGTTCAGCAGCTCTGAATTAAACAAGCTCTTTCTCCTTGCCAGTGCCAGCACATTGTGCTGACAGGTAGAAGTATCCCTGTTTTTGAGCAGGTAACTGGATGGCATGTGTTCACATGGACGTTGTTCATGGGCTGGGAGGTCTGCAGTTGATAGCCTCAAGAAACTGTAGATCTGAAAAAAAATAAAATAATACTAATCCCAGTGACCATAAGCAATGTGTGGCAAAGGGACAGTGTTTGGGACTTTGAAGCACTTCAAAGCATAAATCTAGTTCTAAGAATGCCATTGTCTGAGCTGAAAACAGTGGCTAAAGCAGGAACTTGTGCCTTCAAACAGCAGTGTGCCCTTGTTTAAGGACCTGGCTTTGCAGCCAAAGAAAAGCTGAAGGTTTCGCTCTGGCATTGCTCAGTGACAGCAGCCAGACAGATAGCATCTGACAGGGGCAGAGGGAAGAAAATGCCTACAGAGCATTTCTCTGTATTGATGCTTCCCTGGGGCTGTTGGAAGCACCTTGAAACAGGGGCTGAGCTCTGAAAACCCAAATCACTCCTGGCCCCACAGTGAAAGATCT
Organism: Aythya ferina; assembly: GCF_964211825.1. NCBI lineage: Eukaryota > Metazoa > Chordata > Aves > Anseriformes > Anatidae > Aythya > Aythya ferina. Next base: position 8,101,910 of record NC_140302.1, on the reverse strand, counting down.
GGAAAGCAGTGACAGTTTTGCCTTCTCATGCTGCCATTGGTCCTAAATTTCTATTGCTCAGATGAACTTGGTGGAGAAATTGGTAGCTCAGGGAAGAAAGGCTTGGTCCCATGGTGCGGGAGGACAGGGGGCAGGGCACCGAAGAAGCCAGGCGTGAGGCTGAGGATGGTGAGGAGGTAGCTTTGCCATCTCTTCTCCATCCACAAGATGTTACAGGAAGGAATGGAGCTGTGGGAGAACAGGGCAGATGGAAGTGCAGGGACACGGTGATGTTCGCGTGCATTCATAGGGGAGAAGTGGTGTTATCCACAATGTGCTGAGGATGAGCATCACGTACATTAGGGGCTGCCAGGTTGGGTTATGCTCTTGGTGCTGGCTGAATGCTGCTGAACAGGCCCAGTGAAGAGCCAGGGTCAGCTCTGGAATGCAGGCAGAGGTGGCTGAGCAGTCCTTCGCTCCCGGAGGTTAACCACAGGTGGATTGTTTTGGTGCCATCTGCCATATGATGCAGCCTGTGTTATGGTTAAGGCCATGACAGGCTCATGCCTGGACTTCAGGTTACCCCTCAAGGCAACCTCAGTACCCTCCAGGTCATCCCTCGGGGTCCTGGTGAAGGCGGTGCTGTGCAGAGGATGACTCTTAGCTTAATGCTGGGAAGTGGTTAAAAGTGATCAAAAATACAACACTTCTGTTGCCGGCAAGTAGAGGGAGGTCGTTGCTGAGGGAAAAGCTTGAGGGCTGCTCAGACCCCGAGCCTTCCTGGGAATAAGAAGTGCTTTCAGCCCTGCATCCCCATCCTCTGCTTTCATAAAAGGGCTCATAGACCAGAAACCTTTAAGCAGATGGTTTGAATAAGGTAAAGTACATAGCCAGCGTTGCCCTCAGGTACGTCTTGGTAACCACATCGACCTCCGAGGAGCTTCACAGATGCAAGCAGAGGTTGCACTGGCCCGGGGGGGCCAGGCAAGATTGAAAGGCTGCACTGTTCAGACACTGGTATTTTTATCAGTTAAACCCTGGGGAAGGATTCCTGGGCCAAAGCTGCCAACCCCCCAGGAGCAGCCGTAGGAATGTTTTCTGTGGTGGCGGGAGGAGCACGGCCATGAATGGAGGAGCCATGGGATGGCAGCAATGTTCCCTGTGCCAGCAAGACCCCAAGACAAGAGCGAGAGGGAAGATTCATGAGTTAATGTTTGGGCAATAAAAAGATGGCTGGTTTGGGGCTTTTAAAACTTAAATCTGCTCAGCGGGGGGAGCGTGGGGCCTCTTTTATATTTGAATTTGCCTGTCTTTCAGTTCTGGACTTTTGGCCCTTGTAATGCCTTTACCTGGCACACCAAAAAATGCCCTTCAATGCTGACACTCCCTCCAAATTGTGGTGTCCCTGTGATGTAGTGCATTGCTTCACTGTGCCATGGTCCCTGCCCCAGCACTAGGAGGTGGAGAGGCAGCAGCAGGAGATGTGTTAAGGGATGCAGAGGCAAGACTTGGGTCCTGTAGCCCTTGTGGAGAGTCACAAGTCTGCACGTCGTCCCTGACTGCCCGACTGTACGTTTACACCAAAAAGTGGGGATAAAGCTGTGGGCATGCCCTGTTAACACAGCTCCCTTTCCTGGGTGCTCTGGAGACTGTTTCATGGCTGTGTGGTCTTCCCCCAGGGGAAGCACTTTGAGTGCCAGGTACTGCTTTCTGCAAGAGAAGGTGGTTACGTGTTAGGGGGGAGGTGATGTTTGCTGGTTTGCGACCTTGTCCCTTAAAATTAATTGTACTGACTAGATAAAAGAAGAAGGGGGGGGGGGGGGGGGGAAAGGCACTTGGCAGGGAGATGCAATTTTTCCGGTTCCTTTGAACTGCCTGGCATCACCTATAAATCAAGTGCTTGATGTAGGGAGATTTAATGCACAACCCTTTTTGGTGGCTAAGTGCAACCTTTCCACTTCCCTCCTATAAGCCCTGGGCTGGGGCCGGGACAAGGCGGTGCTGCACTTGGCCCTGCTGCCTGGTGTGGGCTCCCAGCAGCTTCTTTGAAGGGGCTGTGAGGTATAAATAATTATAATTATTTATAAATTATTCATACTGGAAATACAGTACATGAATTTAGCAAGCTGACCAGGATAAGAATGAGTAATTATGTTAAATAACCCATAAAGTGTGCAGCTATCATGAGCTGCAATTTGTTCACGTTTTAGGCTGCTTTACATTTTTAGGAACAGAAATGAGCCACACTGCTATAAACTACAGTTACAGTTAAAAAAAAAAATAAATATGGGTTAAATGATGTGGTTTGAGTGATCAACAGACAAGGTGTACTCTAATGTTTGATAGGATTTGTGTTCACATGGTCAGCTGGCCATTTTTCCTTTGTGGGGTGGAAACAGGTACTTTCTCTTTTTAAGCTTTAATCACTGCTCTCTGCAAGAACTTGCAGCCATTTCCAAGTATTGGTAGCACAGTGCAAGAAATTGTCCACCAGATGCCCTGTCCCAACCTCTGCACACTTTACTGTTTTTTCCTATGCATCACTGAACAGGTAGACAGTTAGGGGAAAAAAAAGTATTAATTAAAGCATTATTTTATATTAGGACTTAGCATCATGGGCAAAATCCTAATAATGATGTACGAATTGAAGATTTAGTTTTGCAAGCACGTATAAGTTAACTGCATGCTGCTCAGTAGGCAGCAAAACCCAAATATACAGTAAGACTTTTCCAGTAAAGAGAAGACATCATTTAGTAGTTTAAAAGGGAACTGCATTAATGCAAAACTCTGGGTTCAACAAATTAGTGTTGAGATTTTAGAACTGGAAACAGTCAGGAATTGGAAGAATGCTGCAAAAATGGGCCAGTGAGAGAAAAATGGAAGAAATCCTTTCTGTTTCCCAAGATAAATTGGAAAGGCTTGGCACTTACTCTGCTCTGGGTTTTCCCTCTCGTCAAGGTGATGAGATCTCTACTGAGAACCTTAAAACCCGCTATAGCTCTAAAAGTGTTGGTGCAACTTTTCAATAAGATGCATCAGCATGCAGATATTATTAGCATATCTGGGGTAACTGCAAGTAATGCCTCTTAATAAAAGTAAGAGGAGAAGCAGCAGGTGAGGTGCAAAATGAGTTCTTCTCCATTCATGACTGCATAAGACCATTATTTGAGCTGAGTTGTGTTGTGAAGAGATGACTGGTGCAGTTTCTGCTCCCTCTTTGTATGTGGGTTCATGGAGATGCTGTGGAGATATTTCGAATCCAGCTCAGGGTATAGGAATTGAGGAGCAAAATCTGTTTGTGGTCTGACAACGGCTGTTTGTTTCTTTGAGAGAGCACAGGTTGCAGAATTGTGCTCGGTCATGGGCTGTGTGTCAGATGTAGGCTGCACATATCCAACTTCATCTCCTGGTAGATGTCTTATGGCTTATTTTGTAAAGATATTTTGTAGCTTAGCCTCAATATCATGCCTCTTTTTTTCAGCATCATTAGCTGGACTAGTAAAATGTATTGCCTTGGTCTACAACCTGAGCTGGGACATGTTGCTACTTTTGGCTGTAATCTGGGCTGAACTCACTTGGCCAACCAAAGAATTGGGTTCTGCACCATTCTGGCCTGAGGATAAATTTATTTCCCTGAATCTCCTAATCTGATTGGTTTTGATCTGCCTCTTAAAAATATTATTTACCCTGTATCCTGAGTGTCCCCTACAAAATAGATAAAAGCTTGAGGGGAAAAAACATCTGTTTAAATCTTCCATTCTAGTTGGGCTCCTGTATTGATTCTTTCCCCATAATTTAGTCCTCTCTACTCAGCATTTGCTTTTCTGCTGCCCAGTCAATACCAATTCCGTCTGGAAATTACATTAATGTTTTTTTAAATAAGATTTCCTTGCAAAGTTTAACTTTCTCTTTACATCTGAGGAGTTTGGGAAGGAAGGTGGTTTGTTTCTTTTTTTGTTTGTTTGTTTTTGAGGTGATGGATTAATAGCAATTTCAGGGGTATGTGTGTATGTGTAGTGGTATTAACATGAGGTGTTTTATTTTAGTTGAGTTTTCTGAATGTTTACTAGGAAATATAAAGGGAAAATGAAAAGATTCAAACTTCTGAAAAATGAATCATTAAAAAATCTTAAGAAATGAGGCTAGATACAAAATAGTGATATACATCAAAAAAGAAATGTCTTCCTTTTCCAAATCGGTCATGTTTTGCCGTTACATTCCTCTGCTAATGCTAAAAGATGGAGATGTTTAGGTTTATGCACACTGAATTTTCAGCACATGCCCAGAGTTGTTGCATGTTATTTTAGTGGTGATGTGTATCGGGTTTTGAGCTGACAGGCAGGAATTGGTGCAAATCGATGAGCTCCTAAAGGCTCACATAAAAGGCCTATTAGTGAATCAAATCATTGATCCAAACTTCCAACAAATCAATCTGCACCTCTTTAAGGGGAATGCATACTGGAGTGGTAAATCAAATCCACCTAAAATGTGAGGTATGGTTTGCAGGGCTCTCAGACAGCTCCCATGCCTCTGAAAGAGTTTTGGATTTGCCGTTCAGGTAAACTGAATATTCAGGTGAGAGAAGGCTAGGAGTTTGACTCCTGTAAGCGACATATAGAGAGACTGTGCTACAGTTCATGTTAGAGTCCTCTTTTATATAAATAAGCCCCTTAATATACCATATGGTCATTTATTTACAGTTGTAGTTGCAAACTAGTTAAAAACTTGTAGTGTGAATCCTATCTTCTTGCTGAGAAATGCAATGTATTAACATATCAATGGGAATTGAACGCTATGTTTGAACAACACTTCTGTGTCAGTCACCCTCCTCATTTTTAAAATCCAGGCATATTTTTGCTCCAACAGTATATTTGGTTGACTTTTTTTGTTTGGTGATGATTCCCCAGGTATCTGGTGTGAGCATAGCTGTACCCCTGGAGCCGGGAGTAGGGCAGCAGAGGGCGGCATTACTCCTTGTGTGCTGGGCTCTCTCGTCCTAAAAGAAATGAGATTTAAAAAGCGGGGGGTGGGGAGGGGTGGAGGGGTGGAAAGAGGAATATGGAGAATGCTGTGCCTAGCAGATCTGCAGGCCATGTAAGGGAACAGAGCAGGGCCAAACACCCACCGAGCAGGGCGAGGGCACACGGTGCTTCCCACTACGTCATGCCCAAATCATGAACTGAAAACTGCATTTTTACTAACAGTCCTGTCTTTTACGTGAGAAAGAGGGGAAAAAAAAAAAAAAAAAAAGGAAAACAACAAAACAACACAAAACAAAACACACGTGTATATTTACCTGTAAAGGAGCAGGGGGATTTTCCAACTGTTTCTGAATTTGCACTCTCGTTGCAGAGAGCAGAAGCACGGGACATATAGGGGCTGGAAGCCCTGGGTTTGCCCAGAGCAAGTGCAGGAGCTGTGGTTTCTGCACGGTGGTGTCCAGGCAGTGACAGCAAGGCTGGAGCCCCGCACCTTGCCCAGGGCTTGAGGTGTGATCTGAAGCGGGCACTGTGCGGGTGAGAAGAAAAGCGCTGCCTTGTGATGCACAGTCAGTCGAGAGATGTTGGCAGTGCAGAGGAAATCAGGCGTTGGTGGCCTCTAATGCTCTGATGAGTAGAGCAATCAGTTTGAGCAGACTGTGACAAAGCTGTGAGCATAAACATTTTTACACACTCAGGGAGCCCAACCTGGTGAAGTTTTCCCAAGCATAAATAAGAAATAGCCATGGAAGTCAGTGGAGCGCTGTAAAACCTTTGTGAAACCCAATGTGATCCCTTCTTTGCAGATTCTGCCTGGATGATTCATGGGTGTTTCCTTCGTATGTTAATGAGATGGTCCTCTGTGGAATATGGCCATTGATTCGGAGCCTTAAATGACCAGGGTATCAACGTGGAGTACAAACCCTTTTTGGAAATGTATTCTGCAAGCTAAGAATTGTGGACAGAAACAGATAGATATTTGAATAAAAGTGGTATTTCAGTAAAATATGCCCAGGATGAGCTGTTCTTAGAAAAAGACTTCAGAGTAAATTCTAGCATGAATCTGTTTCTAAACAAAATCAAGTTGCCTGCCTACCTTTAAGAAACACCAGTCTGTCCAGCTGCATAAAATGCAGATTTAAAATGTTTCTTGCTTATTGTTATAAATACCTGAAACATCCACATAATACTTTCTAATAAGCAGAGGAATTAATTTGATTGTATAGACAGTGCACTTGTTCACAATGCGTTCACCATAAGATAATGATAACAATGCACTGGTTATTTTCATACTGGCAGTAGAGTAATCCATGATTATTTATAATCCAATTTCAGATATAAATGAATTGTTTTGAAGGTAGGATAAATCAGCTCAAAGAACCAGAGCAATTATGGTAGGCAAGTGGCACATTATGGTGAAAAGAGATAAGAAATGCCCTGGGTCCAAATGGGCAATGAGAGGGAGCACCTGGATTGCCAGCGCCTGGGGCAGGCAAGGAGTTTGCCCCGGGAAGTTAAGAATAGTGTCAAGCAGCTTCAAAATCAGGCCATAGAAATGAGCTGCTGTAGTTTAATTTTTTTTTTTTTTTTTTTTTTTTGGGGGGGGGGAGGGGGAAGCAAGTGTCTTGCTGTTCATGCCTTTGCAAGTAAGTACTCTGCTCTTGTCCTCTTGCAGCCAGAGAACTGTGACAGAGAAGTCAGTGAGAAGGCAAAGGAGGTCTGTGGCAGTGGAAGATGTGGCTAGATACTGAAAGGTGATGCCTCTAGCTGAGTTTTTGCGGAGGGGTTTTACAAGTAAACCAGGCATTGCAGGCTGACTTACAAGACAAGTATCACTGCTGATCAACCCAGCACACCACTGAATGCCAGTTCAAAAATCCGACTCCCAAATGTGCCATGAGAAGCTGTTGTTGCCAGTCAGAGCCCAATACGGTCTATACGAAGAGAAAAAAAAATATGATCTCGCACTGAAAAGGTCAGTAGGAGCAGAAGAATGAATGCAAGAAGACAGGATCTGACCCCAGATGTGTGATGCCCCACTGAGCAGCACCTGGTTGCTTGGATCAGTCAGATTTGTATTCTGCCTAAGTGCCCTTCTGAAGCAACTTAACGTGAAGGTGGCACGGGCCTTATGTTGTGCAGCTGTAGGGTTTCTGGCTGGGTCAGTGGCTCTGTAAAGGTCTTGCCTCTGAAAAGTGAAGCTTGAGAAACTTTTGGTAGCCTCCACATTGACTGTTTCATGACCGAGTGATGTGTAGGGCTTCAGGATGCTGTCCCTGCTGTGTGATCCAACAGAGTTATTTCTGTCCTTTGGTGGTGACCCCGCGCTGCTTGGTGCATGGGCTGGGTGAGGGATGAGTCACCGAGCACTCCTGCCCCTGTGCTGTGACAGCGAGATGGCACATGGGGGAAAGGCAAAGATAGAATGGCCACTGAGCGTGGGCTGTCCCAAATCAGTGGCATCAGATCTGGTGCTCTGTTCCCACCTTCCTTCAAAGGCTGCAGCTTCCCCCGGTCTCACAGATGCGTGTGTGAAAACAGAATCAGTCTGTTTTTCCAACTATGTCAATTGAGTTGATGTTTTCTACATACTTCACCTCCTTTATATCATGTATATTGTGGCTCCAAGACTAGATCTGCTTCTTCACATTTAGTTTAATTGGTCCCTGGGTTCATTTGCTGGTAGCTTAAGGCTGCAAGCAAAAAAACCCTGCATTTCCATGACTCTCCTTGCCTAAATGCTCCTTTTGCTCTACATAGTCAGTGCACTGGGACTGCTGAGAAAAGCAGGGGCATAGTCAGTGTCTAATTGTGGTAACTGCAAAACAGCACTAAGTATTTGCTTTGGCAGTTTTTGGAACAAGTTGCTGCTTAAGGCAAGCATGAAGAGACTTCTTAAGGCAGCTGAATCATTCTGAGGCTGCTCCTGGCTGGATCCAGCCCATGGGGCGTTGTGCTGGCTTCGCCAGGCTGTGCAGCCCTTCCTGGCGGGGGCGAAAAGCTGGCCTGAAGGGACCAGTGCTCCTCACCCACTACTGCTTGTGGCTCCTGCCTTGGGCACGTGGAAAATGTCTGCTCTGTCCTGGAGAGAGCCCAGCCCCACAGGCTTCACATAAGACGGAGCCCCTGGTGGCCCTTGCTATCCTGCAAGGACTTGCAGGTGGCACCAAACACCCCCTGCCACCACTGTGGTCATCTGATGGGGCAGGCCATTGAAAATCCAGCTTTCTGTCCGTCGTGGCTCAGAAAGACACCTTACAGCCAAAGCATGTTGGATGTTTTCTGCAGGGCAGGGGGTCTGGGGTTCCTGCAGACACAGAGGCAGGCAGGTGTGGACAGGGGACTTAGCTGAGGGAAGGAAGCCAAAAGAACCTCTTGTGGTTGCTCCAATGGAAGGAAAAAGCAAGATTCTGGCATACATGTTTGCGTGCAAGGGGAGGAAGAGCTGAAACTGTGCTGTTATACACTCATCATGGCTCATCCTTTTGCCTTGCATGACACAAGCATTCATTTTTGTGTTATTAAGTATGTCCCTAATGTGATATAAAAAGCTAAACATATTACCAATTACAGTGCAGCGTGCTATTATTTTTTTTGTCTCTGCAGTGTGCACTTTTTGTGTCGTTAATAGACCTTGTTTTTTTTTTTCTGTTCTGCACTTTATCTGCTCCAAATGTTCTTTATACTGGGAGGACTTCCTAGAGAAGGCTGGAGCGGTTGCATGCTCTTCACAAGAGCTACTTCTCAGTGCTTCTTGCTGATAGTGGAAAAAATCTACATACTAAAAGAAAAACCTTGAGATAATCTGGTTGAGATGTTGATGCACTTCCAGCACTTAGTACACAATGGGGTTTAAGAGACAGTGCTCACTGCAAGAGTGCTGGCTCTGGGTTTCTCCATTGCTGCAGTGGAGAGGAACACAAGGGCTCCTTGTTTTTGGTGAGGCTGCTTTGAGGCAATAGGTCCAGCCTCATCCTCATTGTTCAGGGCTGAATTATTGTCCAGCCCTCCCTTGCAAACCTCCAGGGCACCACAGCCCCAGAAGGAGGTGCTGAAGACACTCTCTCTGGGGCAAAAGGCAAAAAGAATGGCCAACTGTGCCCTGGTGAGGAGGGAAGGCAAAAAAGAAGTGTGCTCACAAATGTGAGTGGCAAGGAGCCGTATCCAGAGCCCTTGGACACCCTTGGTCTTGCCATCTCTCTCCTCACCCTCCACTACAGACATGTGAGACAATATTTTGGGAAAGGAGTAAGGAATGGATTGGAGTGGATTAGGCAGGAGAAAACAAAAACGCTGTGAGGAGGAGGAAAATGTTTATGCACGTACTCAGTGATGCATCTCCAGCTTCTCCTTGCGTGCTGCCCAAGCTGGCAGCAGCAAGGTGACATTTGCCTGTCAGTGATCCCGCTCGGTACCTGAGCTTTGATTGGCGTGCCCTGGGAGGTGTTTGCAGAATTGAGAGCTTTCAAATATGTTTTTAGTTTGGAAGATGGCAGCTGAGTGGGTGCATTTGGTGACAGATGATCCTTGAAAGGTTTAGAAGCAAAGCTATTAAAACCTGTGAGCTGTGCAGAGAGGCAGTGTTGTGAGCACATCAGAGCCCATTTGAGGAGGGGCACAGAAGACGTGGCCATGTTTTGCACATTTTGCATGTGATTCCCACTGGCGGGCCTGGTGCGGTGTTTTAGGATGGGGAGAACACTGCCTGCAGATGCTGTTTTTTGGCTTCTTGCATTCATGTGCAAGGCGAGGCATGGCATTGCAACAGCCAGGTTAGGAGCAGGCTTTGGGATGGTGGTTGCCACAGGCTCCCTTAACAAACTGCAAGCAGCCTCACCCCATCCTCCCGAAACTGAGCCAGTTGGTGCATTCCTGCCATTCTTCTCCTCAGAGCCATTTCTTTCCATTCATGGGATCAAGAAGACAAAGCAGCTGCTTTGAGAGTCTGAGATTTTTTTTTTTTTTGGGGGGGGGGAACATTAAATTGAGAGGAGCAGGATGGGAGGATTTATTTTTATTGGAGCAGGGCGGTAGCACTTACCTGATGGGTTCCCTGGGAGAGCAGCACGCAGTGGAAAGTAGGCAGCTGGGTGCTGCCTTCAGGTGGCACACCTCGGCTGGCAGCTTGCAAAACCCTTTGGGCTGCTTTGGCCTCATCTGTCAGCTGGGGAAGACTGGCCACAAATTTACGGCTGCTGGTTATAGTCACAGACCTAAAGTCAAGCCATATAATCTCTCCTGTAGGTCTTCTGAAAACCTACCTTCCACCTGTAAATAAATATTCCCTTTACATATACTTGATAAATTCCTTGCCAATTTTATTCCCCATAATTTCTCATGTTTTTCTCCAGATCTTTTCTTATCTCTGTAATGCTGTCTCAGTCACAGGCTGTGCACCTCTAATAGGAACTGAGTAATGTGGTTTTACTGCTTGTCATCGAGAAATTATGCACAAATTTCCCCCAGGGATGCTATTCTCTTGAATCTTGGTGGGCTTCAGCTAACTGTATTGCATCTCCCTCGTCCACCAGTCTGCATTGCTTCTGTAGGGAGGAAAACAATAAAAGCATGTTGGCTCAATGCTATATGTGTTTTTATCATTGATTTCTAGTTTGTAGGCAGCACATGTGCATCCATTTAACACCGTCCATCTTTGAAATGGAAATGTTCAGAAGGTATTTGGTATTTTTGCTCCCAGTGAATTATGGAAGGTTGAAATGGAAGAGCTACACACACACACGCAAAAACACGCTGTCTGAACTTAAAGCGTGGCGGCAACTCATGAAAACAATCAGGGAACCTTGCTTTTGTGTCTGGTGCATATATGGCAAGTAGAATGAGAGCTGAAGCATTTTACATAACCCTATTTTTTTCCACACATGCATCTTGAAAAATGCAGAAGGTATCACGTACGTCAACGAACCTGCAGAGCCTCACACCAGATTTATGAGCAGAATCCAGGCCCTTTCAAACAGCAGTGTTGAACAGGTAGTAGTTGTAATTCCTTGTCCGTTCTTTTTTCTTTTTGTTTAATTTTATAAAGACCATCTGCAGGATGAGAGCTTGGCCTTTGGACTCAGCCAAGCACCAGCATGCAGCACCAAAATAAACCAACCCCATAAGCACTGTCTGGATCTCTCTTATTCCTCTCCCATGCCCTGCTGGGAGGCCTGGACACTGCCAGCAGCAGATACAAACATGTAGTAGGTAGCACCCACCTCAAAAACCCATCCACCGTTGCATCCCCCAGCTCTCCTCCCCAGCCCAAACTCCAGGAGGAGCTGAAGCAGCTGCAGGTGCTGCCCTGAAAACATCCATGCTGGTGGCTCAGTGCTCACACCTACCTGGGCTGTTTTTTTTTTTTTTTTTTTTTTTTTTTTTTTTTTTACCCCTGACTCTTCATGACCCTTCAATCTTTGCGGGAAACCCCAAACTGTTCATTTGCTTGCCCACAGCTTCCCCCTTCTAAGGTGCTATGGCACAGTCCTTTCTGTGCTTGGGGTGCGCAAGACAAGAGAAAACAGAGCCATTTGGCACGGAGGGTTTGGCCGATGTGGCTCGTTTATTTTATTTCGTTATTTTTGTGCCGCAGCCCCATGAACTGCATGGCAGAGGTAGAACCAGTGTGCAATGGTGCCTTGACAGGCAGAAAGCCCTCGTGCACCGGCTACCCCCACATGGGTTCGGTGTGGTAGCACCTGGATTTTGTGGGGCTGTGCAGAGAGCCCTGTTCCCATATTTTAACTGCGTGCATGTTTTTTGAAGTGCTCTGAGACCCCCATGCCTTGCCTCCGGGCTCTGACAGCGCGGCCCAACACCGGCGTGAAATTCCGGGCTTTCAGAGCTGGCCGAGCCCGAGGCCAGCTGGTGCTCCCCTCGGAGCAGCCACCGAAACCTGCCCGCTCCCTCACACCCCCAGCCCCACGAAGCGCCCGCAGCCGAGCCCGGCAGGCACCGGCAGACACGGGGCTGGGCCCGCCGGGAGCGGCCTCCCCTCAGCGGGGGCGTTCAGGGGGCGCCCCCCGCGGCCCCGGGCGCTGCCCCCGGCCCGGCAGGCGGCGGGAGCTCCGCGGCGGGCTCGGCCCCGGCCGCCCGCCCCCTCCTGCCCGCCGCGTGTGTGCGGGCGTGTGCGAGCCTCCCGCCCGTCCTCCTGCCTCGCCTGGCGCCGGTGGAGCGGGAGCGCCCCTCGCGCAGCCGGCTCCGGGGCCGCGGGGGCCGGCGGCGGCGGCGGCGGGGCCCCGGGGGCCGGAGCGGGGCCAGGGTGGGGTGGGGGGGAGCCGGGCCGGGGGCGGGGAGGCGGCGGGCGGCCCTGGGGGAAAGTTGCCGGGCGGCAGGCGAGGGGCGAGCGCGGCGGCGGCGGGAGCATGGGCACTTTGCGGGATTTACAGTACGCGCTGCAGGAGAAGATCGAGGAGCTGCGGCAGCGGGATGCGCTCATCGACGAGCTGGAGCTGGAGTTGGACCAGAAGGACGAACTGATCCAGAAGCTGCAAAACGAGCTGGACAAGTACCGCTCGGTGATCCGGCCCGCCACGCAGCAGGCGCAGCAGCAGAGCGCCGGCACCTTGCAGGGCGAGCAGCGGACCAAGCGGCAGGCGATCTCGGCCGAGCCCACCGCCTTCGACATCCAGGACCTGAGCCACGTCACCCTCCCCTTCTACCCCAAGAGCCCGCAGTAAGCACGGCTGAGCGGTCGCCTGCAGCTCCGGGAAAGTTGCGAGCTCCGGGCACCGGCGGAGTTTCCGCGCCCGGCCGCTGGGAGCGTGGCCGGCCGGGGGCTGTGGGCGGCGAGGGGGCGAAGCTTCCGCGGAAGGGGGGGAGCTGGTGGCGGGGCTGCGGGCAGGGAGAGCGGCAGGGACGGGGATGGGGCGGGTGTCGCCGTCCTGCCTCGCTGCAGGCTGCGCGGACCGCGGCGGCTTCGTGGGGGGAGCGGAGCCCCCCGGTCCCTGAGCCGCGGCGCTCCCGAGGGGAGAGGAGGACGGGGGGCATCGGGGCTGCAGGCGCCCGGCCGGCGGCTGACATCTTCCCGCGGAACCGAGAGGGCACGGGAGCGCCGGGTCGCGGCCAGAACGTCCCCGTAGTTGTTTTTTTTCCATCATTATTATTTTTTTTTCTTTTCTTTCTCTCCTTCCCCCCCTCCCCCCCAGCTTCGGGACGCAGGTCGCCGCCGCACGTGGCCGCGGCGCTGACCCGGCTGGCAGCCGCATCCCTCCTGCAAAAAGGCAGCGGAGCCTTCCACCAAAATAATAATAATAATAATAATAATAATAATAATAATAATAATAATAATAATAATAATAATAATAATAATAATAATAATAAATAATTATTATTAATAATAATACGTATAAAACCCACCCAGAAAGCGCCCCGCACCCGCGCAGGTGCCGTGGGCGAGGCGCCCAGGTGCTCCCCATCGCCCTCGCCGAGGCTGCCGCTCGCTGCCCGCGGTGCAGAGCGAGAGCGGGGCCGGAGCCGGGCCGCCTGGGCCCTGCCCTGCCCTGCTCGCCGCCATGGCGGGGCCCCGCCGTCTCCCGGCAACCGCCCCAGGAGGCGGCTGCCATGGCCGGGACCCTCGGCCGGGCCCGGGCCCGAGGAGCCGCCGTGTGGCGGGGGCAGGCTCCCCCTTCCCCGCCCTCCATCCCTCCCCGCTGCCGGTTGTCCACAGATATTTTGCCCTTTTAAGGCAAACGGCTGCGGATCGGGATCCGTCCCAGCGGCGGGGCGATGCTGTGGTGGTCGCAGAAAGCGTCCCCCTGCCCCGGTGCCCGGCCGCCTGGCAGCCCGAGCTCTTAGCTAGCATAGCTAGCATAAGGCAGCTGAGGAGCGGTGAGGGACCGAGGGCTGGTGCTCTCTGGCACCGCGAGCACACCTGTGGTACCTTCAGTTAGCATACAGCACACCCAAACAGCAAACAATGAGTCTGCCGTGAGGGACTGGGCTATAATTTCCACTGTACGCCAGCCTGTCGCTGACAGAAACACTTATTTTTCTCTCACAAGTGTATGCGTGCTCACCCCTTGATGTCCAAGCACAAAATGGTGGTGGGGAGCTGAGGGCAGTGGCGGGTCAAGGCTTCGCTCCCAGAGGGTTTGGTATGGAGAAACCCGCGCTGCTGCACATCAGATGTGGTGGTTCTTGCGTTTTAACTGATAGAGCTGTATGCTGAATCACCCAGAGCTTGTGAAAGAGCTCCAACTTTAAGCAGAGCAAACCTTCAGTCTCTGAGCCATGCAGTGAAATACATAGGAAGCCTGTCAAAGCTTTGAATTAACATTTTCTGGTTTGAATTTTAGTTTCTCATTCCATAAATGCCTTCCTGTAGCCTCACTTGGAGCGTAGTGCATGCTACCTGCCTGAAGCTGCATTTAATATTGACCTTCCACGGTCAATACTCCGATGCCATTTAGGATACTCCAGGCTGAGTTACTGCTTCACACCTTAATTGCTGAGGTGGGAAAGATCACTGTTCACAGCTTCAGGACCGTGCTCTGCTCTAGTATTCACAGTTCTGCCTGAACAGTCGTGTTTTGTGGTCAGCTCTCAAAGCCTTGCAACAGAGGATTGATGCCTGCTGAGGCAATGTGGTGTCCTGGAGATTGGTGGTCATTTCAGGCACTTTCTAAATCCATAAGGTATGGCACTGTTGAGCATTTTTAATTTGAACATTTCAGTGGAAAGGAAGATATCCCTATGTAAAAGAAAGCAGAAGCAGGAGCCGCGTGTTCTGCTTTGCCTGGAGTTCTTACCATTAAAATCCCGATAAGCTGTTCTCATCGTGGTGTCTATGTCTGGGAAACTGGGTGAGGAAGCACAACTACTTTAATTTATTGGTATCGTTAATACTTAAATTGTGATTTTTCTTACACTTTTCTACATGTGACTTGCACAGTCTGCTCACGTGTGGTTGAGAAGCCCTTGTCTTGATTAAACAAACAGAACACAATCTTTACGATACTTTGATGTTCAGAACAATGGTTTATGGTGGTACTGGAGGTTAGGGTAGAAAGGAGCTAGAAGCCAACCACAATTAAAACATAAAAGGCAGGGTTGACTTTTTTTCCCAATTGCTGAACTTCAAGAATTCTTGAGGTGATGGGATCCAGCCTTTGGTATCTGCCCGTTTTTCAGCATTATGCAAAGTAGGAGCGCCAAGAGGACAAAGGAAAGAATCCATTGTTTGCTTGCCTGTATTTGCAGCTTTTTTCTTTTTTTTTTTTTTTTTTCCTTCCCTTTTCAGCTGAGTGGCGAAGTGGTGCTGGGTATGACCTCCTGATCTGGTGGAGCACCTAAGGCACCTGGATGTTATATGGGCCAGCAAAAGCCCATTGGAAATGATTGCTGATCATGAAAGCATGATAGCTTGTGTTACTTGTCTGTCTGTCTGTGGTAAAACATCTGTGGAAGCTGTTTTGATGCCACATGAAAGATTCTTGGTTATAAAATAATTAAACTCTGAATGTCTTTTAAGTGTGAAAATAAATTTAATTGCCTCTTAGGGAAAAATAGCATGAAAATTCCTGCAAGGCCTTACCTTGCATGCAGAAAAACCGCTGGTTAAGATACACATAGTTTTTTTTTTTTTTAAATCTGTTTCAGAGCGTTCAGTTTCAGTCCCTGTTGCAATATTGTGCTTATTTTGGCTTTATTATTATTATTTTTTAATCCTACTAACGTGAAATGGGAGTTCATGTGAGGAGTATATAGCTAAAATATGCAGAGGGACACATCCTGCCAGTTTCTTCTCAGTTATGAGACCAATGAGATAAGTCATACATTTGCATCTTTATCAGTCTTTGTATTGAAGTTACTAGATTAAGGTTGTCTAAAGTGTTTTGTTTTGTTTTTCTTCACCCCAAAGGTTTCAAGAAGTGACTGGAGTTTGTTGGTAAAGACTGTTGAGAATGCTGGATGCTTTTCCCTGGCTGCAAAATGCCATGACATATCCTTATCTCCTCTTCATCTCCTAGAATTGCTGCTCTGTTTGTTTTTCCACACCTTTGACCTCTTGCAGGATATATTCTGACTGCTAACAGCTTGTCAGCTTTAAAAGAGTACTGTGAGACCAAGTTTGTACCAACAGTTATTTCAATTAACATTTTACAAAGCTGCAGACTGAAGAACAAGCTTTTTCAGTTAGGAAGCTGTAGCATTTGTTTCTTTGCTTTCCTTATTTTGCACTTACAGTGGGAAAACACCCAGGACTCTTACTTTAAAATGATGTTTCCTTTTGTGATCGGCCCCTGCTGTATGGTTTCTTTTTGATGGAAGATTGTGTAATCAGCATATTTTGTTTTCCAGAAGGAAAAAAATTGTACGAGTGGAATGGAAACCAAAGCGGAGAGCTAATGAGCATGAAGGATTTATAGGGCCCGGTCTTCTCTTGTCAGAGGTGGCGTGTGCTCTGTCATTGCCTTCACTGAGATGAGGCAAAGTGCTGTGTCATTTATAGAAACTGTTGAGTAAGATGGAAAAAGACTTGTTTTTATGAGTTAACAAACTTAGGAATGCTTTGAATGTAAAATTGGGAAATCTGCCAAAATCTTATATTCATTTTGGAGGGGAGGAGCAGTCTGTGTGTGGTGTTAAAGAGTTCTGGGTCTTAAAAAAACAAAACCCATATTTGGTTGCATAGCCTTAGGGAAAGTACAACGTACATACAAGAGATTTAACAAAATCCCTTCAACAGCTAAAGCGATGCTTTGAAGGCAAATGTGCATATCTTGTATGGGCCAGGGGCATATTTTTAAGCGATCATAATAGTAATAACAAAGAAACAGAAATATTTGAAAAGCACTTCATATTTAGAGTGTTTGCATAAAGTTATCTGCTGATATTTATAAATGATGTCTATGCTGAAGTACCTAGGAGCCGTCCGTTAATAACAACTCTTAAACTAGTTCCAAATATAACAACAGCCCCTTTTTTAAAAAAATGCACACATTCCTGTTTCTACAATAATTTAGAGGATGGTTGCAACATAATTTAACCACTCAAAACAGAGGTTAGTGAGGGGCCTGTGATCAGGAGCTGAGACAACCTTCCTGGAGTGATTGCTTCCTGAAAAGTAACGCAGGAGCTATGAAACCAGGCAAGGAGTGGTGGCCTCTACAGTCGTGCTGCGTTCAGGTTTTGGTGTCACACAGCACAGAATGTCAAAAGCAGTCAGCAGCAATGGATGTAAACAGGCAACAGTGATGCAACCTTATATTTTTTTTCCCCAGTATCAAAATATAATTCCATGTGATGGGACCAGTTGGAATTAATTTATGATCTGAGTGTAATTAACTGCTGGGGTTGCTATGTGACGTAACGTTTATTCAGTCTGAGTGTCAGTGTTGTCCTAAAGAAGAATTTCCATGCCTGGAAATTCCTGCTAATTCCTGATTGAGCTCTGGCATCCACCGAAGTCAGTGGGTGTTTGTGATTCAGGGGACTTTGGGACCTTAGGGTTAGGACTTCACTGGTATGGGGGACTTAGAGGTTTTGAGGCAATGGGGCAACACCTCTCCACAGGTAGGAGATCTATGGAAGGGACGAGGTGCCCGCTGTTCCCCTACTTGTGTGGTCAGCCGAGGCAGCTTGCAGACACTCCCAGGCACCCAGCGTGCTCACACAGCAGGTCCGAGAGCTCAGAAACTCGTATCTCTTGCTTTGCAGGGATGGGTTTCCATTGTGAAAGGTTATATGCTCCTTGACAGGAGCTTTGCGTGCAGCATGGCGAAGATAGTGGAGAATGCAAGTCAGTCAAATGTTATTTTGCTCTGTTTTGACAGGTCTGGTTTGGCAGTAGCAAAGTACTGTGGTGCTGGTGGATGGGGCTTTCCTCTGCACAGGAGCACGCACGTGACTCATGCTTCGAAGTCTGTGCCACTCAATGTGTTGTGAAGTGGCAGTTTGAGATGGCTGATAGGTTTGCTCTTCATATGATTCAGCCTTCTGAGACTCAGGTTACTAGCAGTGGTAAGGAATAACTGTATTGTATCTAATTATGCAGGGGACAAAGATTTTTCTATATCCAAGTAGTGTCTGGGTCATCTCTGAAGTGCACTTGTTTACGCAGGTAATTTTTATGCCAACTGTAAACTGTAATGACCAGACATGTTTTTATTCAAAGGAAGGTCAAAAGTAATTTGTTGGACAAAGGTATTAAAACCATCTGTTTTGTCATTTTGTGTCTGATTCTTGCTTTGAGTAGTGGTGGCAAGAGTAAACTTCAGTGCAATTTCAATTATTTTTAGTTTTGCTTAGTAGCAGCAAGCAACACAAAGCTCTCTGAATCTCTGCAGCTTTTGGATATTTATTTTAGCAGCATAGTGTAAAACACAACGTTTTTAAGCAAAACAACTTTTGTTTAGAAACTATATTGATTTTTTTGGTGACTGCAAAACAAAGCTATTCAGCAAGTACAGTAGTTTTAAGCCAGCTAATAGCTCTTAACAAAGGGCTGTCATTAACATATTTTTAATTTCTAATAAGTCTCCATAAATTCACTTTCTAGAGATTTTTTTCCCCCTCTTTGTATTATTGGATGGATGCTGTTGATGGGTAGTTTTAAAGTACATCAGCAGAAACTAAGATCCCTGGCCTTGGGCATGAATGCCATCTCTTCAGACTTGCTGTGAAAGTTGTCCTGAGCTTTTGCATCCTGTGTTGCTAAATACAATATGCATTCTACGTATCAGAAATGAGTCAGAAAACTCACCAGATCAGTGTGCTGATAGTGGGCAAAAATGTATGTGGGCAAGGCTTTAGGCTACTCGTCCTGCAGACTTGCTGGAAGGGGAAAGGACTTCATGCCTGTACTGAACACCCTCTCACTGAGGACCTGATGCAGAGTGTGAGTCAAGGGGGAAGATGCTCCGCTGCAGAGTTTAAAAAACAAACACAAAACAAAACAAAAACAAAACAACAACAACAACAACAACAAAACAACAAATCCTACAGCAGCTTGATATGTAATGGTTTCATTGCTTATGCTGCTTGGAATAGATACTGTGGTATGCTAAAATTTCAGAAGTCAATGAACGTGAACCTTCTCTTAAGGTAATGGTCCTGGGAGACTGCTTTGATTACTGTCTTAAATGACACCCCTAACTGCCTGTGCTGCTGATATTTCTTGTCTTCTGGCTTTTTGTGGTGCCAAAATGCATTTGTAGCTGGCTAAAGGATAAATACCTCTGCAGATGTTTTTCAGTTGCTGTTTTGACATTTCCAGAGGGTATGTGCAGGCAGAGAAGTCCATGCCATTCACATTTTGTGCAGCTTATTTTTGTTTCGAAGATCTAATAGAGCAGGAAAAAAAAAAGTATTTGTTACACTGGAGCCTAAAACAACTCCTTTATCGAATAATTCCTTTCTTGTTTTCTGTGTGTCTATAGAAAGTGTCTTGGTTGCATGTATTAGCATTGTTTCGGTATGTCCTGTGTACACTGACATCCGAAAGTCTGAAATTGTATAAAGGTCTCTTTGAAACACTGGTAGAGTACCTACCTGGGAGGGTTTGTGTCACGGAGATATCTACAGCGTACTTGTGGAACAGTGAGCACAGGACTTGCATTTTGCAATGTTCATGCAGTCCCTGGTTTCCTTGGAAACTAGTGCCTGAGCACATACAGCCAAACTTGAACACTGGTGTGTGGTTTTGAAGTAGAAAATGGGCTCCTAGACCCTGACGTTGCAAAGTGGAGTTAGGGTTATTTGGACTCTATTTAGTGCTTGTTTGTTGGTGGCAGTTTATATCACTGAAATAAAGCCATATCATGTTCTGTGAGGTGGTGGGTAGTTGGGATGAACAGGAGAAATCATAACGTAGCTGTCTGGCTCAGCTGGAAAGGAGCTGTACTCTTGTACATGCCTGAGCGTTACTATCTTCGCTTCCAAGAAATGGACATAATGACAGTTGTGTGTGCATGTATATGCATACTGTATGTATAGGTGTAGTACATTAGCACAAGATGAACTTTTATTAGAATATAAAACCATTTAATCTTGATAATGGTGGTGTATATGGATTTTTTTACAAATATCACCAGTGCTTCGGAAATGTATTAGCGCTGTTGGCTTCTGCAGCGGAATGGCTATAGAGTGTAATTCAGACTCAGGAGCAAAAGAGTAAATATGTGGTGACATGGAGCCACGGCTTTAGATTTTCATCACATCCCTGCCCCCAGTGTAAGTTGGTCCCTGGGATCTGGATCTGTCAGTGCTTATTACTATTTAAACTGCCTACTGGATGCAAGTTTCTCAAAAGTCCACTGGGTGAGGGGAATTCATGTTCTTGTAATCCACAGGCAAACGAATCCAAATGAAGACAATAACTTCCCTGGTGTGTGATGTTTCTAATGAGTAGAAGAAATCAATCACTTTATGACTGAAACAGCACATTGAGGTGACAATAGGCAAGCAGATAATGAAGGTGTAGTTAAACCAAAAGTGATGCAAATAACGCCATGCAGCTGGAAGTTTGTACTTGTTCAAAACAATACCAGTTGTTTTAGTTGCTATTGATAGGCCTTGAAAATCATGTCTCTTAGAAGCCTGAGAAATTTCTTTAGTTAAAATGGGAGATTGTCCTTTCTGAGTTGGAAATACATGCATAAATGCATACAGATGTTTGCCTTGAAGTTTTGGTATGGTTTAAATTGGTAAAATCCTGCAATGGGTTATGAGCAAAGTTGGCAAAGTTAGCTGAATCTGATCACATACAGGAGACGTGCGTTTTTTGGCAACTACTATGTTTGTCGTTCGATTTTATTTTTATTTTTTTATTTTTTTAATGAATGTGTGAAGTAAATACTTCTGACACAGGATAAGTGACACATGATCTTGAGCAGTGCTGTTCAATGCAGCTGTCACAGAGACCGGTCCTGTGATGACGGCAGCTTGCCAGACAGTTTGATACCTGCCTGGGAGGCTGCAGAGGTGCGGGGTAGGCAGCAGCAAAGACTTGCTGAACAGGCAGACAAGGCAGTAGGGTTTCTTTTCTCTCTTCCTGCCATAAGAAGGGCGGATGGAGAAACTGGGCCTTCAGGAGTTGTAAAGGGGGCTGAGGAGGGTAAAGGAAACGGTACATCCTTCCAGTTTCCAGGAGTGACCTGTGGTGGGATTGCAAACTGCGGTCTGTGGGCTGAATTTGTTGCATGTGTTCCCTCCATCTCTGCTTCCAAGTTTCTGCTGAGGTTCCCGCATGCGCTGGATGTCCTCCCTGTCCCTTTCACAGCACATACTCTGGCTCTGTGCTCCTGAGCCCTCACAGGTCTGGCCTTCCTGCCTGCCGTGGCAGAGCAGACTGCTCCTCTCAGGAAAGGGTCTCCCTTCCCTTTTCTTCTTGGCCCTTAGTTACTTCCCTGGACTGTTTGTTCCTGTTCCTGCTCCTCCATTTCCCCAGGGTTTTTCTCTCTTCCTACAGATGGTTGCTCATCTTCTCCCTCAGCCACAAAGCTGTCCCATCTGTTACGGTCAAGACTTTACATCTCCCAAAGAAACCTCCCTCATTCCTTCTATACATCAGGAGGCAGCAAGCTTCCAGTGGCTGCAGCATGAGATGGTGCAGGAAGCTTGATTTTCCTGACAGTCCAGCTTTTCTAGCAGGCCAGTTTGTGCAGGATCCATTGACTTGTGACGGATCAAATGTGATGTCCCAAGGCCTCCCGTTAGGGGAAACAGCAGTTCTGTCAGGTGGGTTGCCTGGCCCTCGCTCAGCTCAGACGAAAGCCAGATAACGCTTCCCCTGGCCAAAGGAACTAACACTGAAAGGGACCCACAGCGAGAGCTGCACTTTGCTTCATGTCAGGGCTGTCAGTCAGCAGTAATGGCCTTGAGGTGCCATTGCCAAAACATCGCAGCACTGTGAGGCGGTAGCAGAATCATATGCTGGTCATCGATCCTGCAGTCATGCCCATGGGCTGAATCCTTGGCTCTCGCTGCTGGGGGGTGTACAGATGGCCTAGTTAGTGGCCAAATCTCAGCTGGGAGCGGGATGGGCCTGCCTTCATGCCATACCTACCTCAGGGCCCAGCGCCCTGATGGTGTGGCTAAAACATGCTGGGTGTTTGAGAACGTGCTGAGCTGGGGTGTGTGTGTGTACATGCGCTTTTTTCTTACACATCTTTGCACTTCTAGATCCTGTTAACAGAGCAATCGCACGAAGGGGAGGTAACATCTCCTGCTCATCAAATACATGATTGCTTTCTGTTTTTCTAGTAGAAGTGCAGATCTGCAAGGCACACAAGAGAAATGAAGGATGGAGAGATGATGGCTTTTCTCTATTAGCTGTATACCCAGACACAAATGTGCTCAGATACTATGATAATGAGGACATAGGGAGAGCTTAAATAATGCAGATACTCTATGCTTACTTGAAGATATCTTGCTTCAGAGCATTCCTTGCAGTTCTTGAAAGGAAGACCCAGCCTTTGAGTTGCCATTTGAAGTTAGACTTGTTGCTGCAGGAAGATAATTGAACTTTCAGAGCACTTCTGCTTGGAGAAGGGCACAGGTGGTGCAGCTCTCTTATTTTGTTGCTTAACTGACTCTGACAGGGTGTATCAGAGCTGCAGCTTGCGTTGGCAGGAAGAGCTCATGTGGCCTTTTTTTTGGCAGCAGCACAGTGATCTGTTGTGGGATGGATATTGTGTTGCGACCCAGCGGTCTTTCATTAGAGGGGTCCCAAGGGAACGCTAACTATTGGTCTTAGTTCTCTCCATTTATTTGCTATGTTTATTAATGCACCTGCAGGAGGGCGTGCACTGTCAAGAAGTGTTTTCTGCAGATGCAGTGAGCCTGAATACCAGTGTGCCTTACCCAGTACCTTCGAACAAGGGATTGTTGTGTGCTGCTGCTGGTGGCTGGGTGTTAGGCACTGCTGAGAGTGATGCTGGGCTCTGTGTGCTTGCAGACGTGGCCTCTACTCCCATTGTGCCTGAAGCAGCTGCTCTGCCTTCTGCTTTGTGGGTGCTAGTTCCTCAGCCGCTGTGGTAGGTACTTCACCAGCATGTGTTGTCCATGACTAGGAACTAATTATCATTTCCCTCTTAAATCCCCAACTGATTTTCCTTCAGACATTGTACAACTGTTGCTGTTATTTAGGGAGGCAAAGCAAGCCCAAAAGGGACAGCATAAACAAACTGTAGCTTTTGGATTTCATGCCCTTAGTCCATTAGTTTTGCATAAACACAGCAGGTAATTGGTAATTTTTTTTTTTTTTGAAAGCCAAAAGGAGCTCATATAGGTCGCCAGTAGCCTAATGCTCAGAGCCTCACTCGGGATGCATAAACCTGTCTTGAGGCATAGTTGCGGTATGCGCAGGTACAAATGGAAAAGCTTCCACAGGGTGTGAGTCTGTCCCAACAACATAGTGAGGATGGACGCTTACAGGGCTTTTTTGAAATTGGGCAGGGTGAGGCACGTGAGCCCACATCACTCAAATTTCAGGTGGGGACCTAACCTCTGGAGCATGGTGGTTCTTTTCGCTGTCATTGGTTTTGAGCTATAGGGACTCCTTCTGGTGCAGGTTTAAAGTGAAACTGTATCTGCTTTTTTCTTTTGCAGTGGATATTTTTTTTTTTTTTTAAATCTTGATGCAGTCTGTGATGTGTATGTGTTATAATTGGGAATCCAATGATATGATTAAACTCACTGGACTTAGTGGCATGTGAGCCAAAATTCTGTCTGTAGGACCACACAGACGAGGGAAGCTATTTAACCATGAGCAGGTTTAATCATAAGCATCATGAACTGCTACTCTGTTTGTGTAGGGCCTGAAAGGGTAGGGCCTCCAGGTCCACCACAGGGAGATGGACAGCGTGGTCAGTCCTGCTCGCGCTGCTGGGCAAGCCTTCTTCTCTGCACTGACATCATCTGCTTGGTTAAAACCTTTCTCGTGCTTTGCACGTTTCTGGAAGACCTGAAAGTCTGTTTTTTATCTGCTCATGTTGGCGATCCTGGGATTGCTCAGACATGGCCATTGAATTCCCTGATACCATTTTCTCTAGATTGCTTTGTAGACTCAAGTGCACTTTTCTACAGTACATATACTGAGAATAAAGGACAGCTGTCTCAGCAAATTAGCGTGAAAGCATTGGAGAAAAATTGTAGATTTTTTTTTTTTTTGAGTAAAAAGCTATCCTTTGTTGCCTATTGCCTATGCTTTACAAAAAGTACCCGCGAGTGTTTCTGAGAAGTGAAATCAGTTGTCTGTTTGTGCCTTTCGTACTCATCTAAAGAGATAAATCAGATGCTGCACTGGCAGAGATTTGTCCATACGATAAACCCTCAACAGGCAAGATTTAAGCGATTAGGGAAAAAAATCATTCTGTGTAGCCCTAGCCCTAATGTACAATAACTTTAATTGCAAAAAAGGTTTGCCTCCACATACTGCAGGTGCGCAGGTATGTGATCCTATTAAAGAAAAATATCTGGAGGGCTATAATGCTTTTTAAACAAGCATCTCAAAACACTGAAACCTACTTTTGTTTACCATCTAAAAAGGCTTTTCTTAGAAGCAGTTTCTATTCTGAATGCAGCCTGTTGAAACCTGTCTTTTACTGGCACCCATATCTTGTTGAATGAAATACCTAATCAATGTGTGGCTCATCTCGAATAGTAGGTTTGTGATGTGTCCATTTTGATTATTAGAGACTTGGTTCACAGCCAGGTGTATCTGAGCAGAGCCCCTTCATGTAAGGCTGAGGTTAAGAGCCCATCCTACTGCTGGGGCTTCAGCTGAAAACTGACTTTTTATACCCAAGACTCAGGTGAGTGGTCATGGTTGCTTACAGCAGAGATTTGTTCTGGGGAACAAAAGTGAATTCCCCATCGGAGAATGTAATAAAATGGTGATGCTACAGCTGGTTCCTTACAGCCTCTAAATATAGACAAAATAGCATGTAGTTGAGAAAAAATGTTTGCTGAATTAACTGGGCTATATTTAGGTGCCAAATAAACAGATTTCTGCCTTTGACCCTCCCCCTCACACCCCCAAAACCGCTTTTTATACTGTCTGCAAATGTCTTGGCTGTTCATGGCTTCTGTTCGCTGCAAAAAGAGTAATTCTGAGTGGTACGGAGAGGACATCTGTTACAGCTGAAAATGAAAAAGGCAGGCTTTTGGGTGTACAGCCCCTGTGTCCAGGCTTGCGCTCTCTCTCATCCACAGGCTCTTCTAGTTACAGTACAGTTAATGTTTAAAAAAAAAAAACAACAACAACCAAGCCCCCAAAACTCTACTCTGTGACCAAAACCTTATTGATCCATAATAAGCAGCATATGCCTAAAGAAAAATAAATAAATTAATTAAGCATTTTCACTTATAGTTGATGTTTTTGATGCCACCTGTAACTTCTTCCCCTGCAGTGGGCTCTTCTTCTGGCACTGCTGTTCGTAGTGATTGTGTGCTTAGCCCTTTATTTCTGTATGGGTGTTACTTTATTCAAGGAAGCAAATATTGTAGTCTTCTTGCCAGAGCAGATGAGGAGAGGGAGTTTTCAGACTGTTGTTTCAGTGTTAGAAGAGAAGGATTTCATATGCCTACAAGAAATGCTTCTTGCAACCTCAAAGGTGGCCTGACTACAGCATGAAGTTAGTTTATTACTTTATTTTTTGTTTTTCCTTCTCAGATGTACTTATTTTGTAGGCTTTGGTCTGTCTGGCTATCCTTGCTGATTAACCATCATTTGCAAAGTCTTATTTTTTTTATCACAGATAATGTTAACTCTGATTCCTTCATAAGCATGAACAATTGGTGATTAGCAGTTAGGTTTCATAGCTAATTAAATAGCAAACTACAAGGCAAAGTTTTTAGCAAAAATAGGTCACTTAAAATTCCGGTGCTCTCATTTAATAGGCATTTATTGTCACAGGAGGAGAAACTTTCCCCAAGTTTCCACCTAAATAACAAAACAATACAGATGTAGGTTAATGAGTGATTTATTTAGGG
The DNA here is from genome assembly GCF_964211825.1 of Aythya ferina. Classification (NCBI taxonomy): domain Eukaryota; kingdom Metazoa; phylum Chordata; class Aves; order Anseriformes; family Anatidae; genus Aythya; species Aythya ferina. Next base: position 8,076,015 of record NC_140302.1, on the reverse strand, counting down.
TTTTCTTTTGGCATTCACCTGAGAATACATTACACAGAAATCTGTAAAATACGGCTTATTGCTACTAGGAATATCCCAGGGATCTGAACACCTGGCAGGTCTGAGTAATTAAAATTCAGGCTAGACTCTTTGGATTTTTTTTCCCCTAGTCTAAAAGCTATGTAGAGCCCAGCTTAATTCTTGGAAGGTACAGCTGCTCACTTGGGATTTCTGCTGCTTAACTTCCAGCTGGGTGTACTGGGCATACCTGTCCAAGCCATGAAATTAGAGTACCTGCAAGTCGTAATTCTGTCTGTCACTTCTCGTTCGCCTTGACCTCTCTTGGCTCTGTAGATTTCTCTGAACTGCTTGGGGGAGAAAGATGACAGCTGTAGAACTGAAACTTGTGGAGATATCTTCTTCCTCAGCTGCGTGTTTGGTTGCACTCGTGTTCTTCGATGTTGGTTCGATAGCATGGCACAGTCCTCAGCATTTGCCGGGCCTTGGAGGCCATGGTAGCAGAACATTAAAGACGAAATGTCATCAGAAATTCAAAAACCAGGGTCAGGTGAGGAATTTTATATGTTTTCTGGGTTCACAGCAAGTTTCAGCGTTTAGCTGTAAATGCTGTTATAGAGATTGGTTTAGATAGATAGGATTTCATTGTTTGATCATTCATTTGCTGCCTTTCTTGGAGTCCGGAAGGGCTGTTTGCAGTCCTTGCATATCCGTGGGTGCTATTAGCTATGCAATTAAAGTGGTCGTGTGTGCAGGCCTCTGCATTTTACTGCACCACAATCATCAACATGATTGTAAGTACTGTTTAATTTGAGATCTTGATTTAAGGATTAGAAAACCTTTGCTGCTTCTAACAAAGTTGAGGAAGATTTAAGGAAAATAGTGTTGGCTTTGTGTGTTGTTTAGTCATCGTATGACCTCCTCGACAATTTGTGTGAAAGTGTGGGCATCATTCCTTTCCTGGAGGATGGCTGAAGGCAACTATTTTGTTCTGGGTACCCAGATTAAGTGTATTAAGCACTGTTTAACCCCGTCCTTGCTCCCATCCGCTCCCCCCGCCCCCTTTGCCGTCTGGGCAGTTTATTTTCTTGCCCACAAGGTAATGCAGAGCTTTTTCCTTGCTTGACAACTGAGCAGGATTTATAGCTGTGGCTTATTCAAACAACCTGTTAAAATGTTATAGAGTGTTTCAAAAATAACAGTTGTCGTAATTCAAATGAAGAACAAATAAACATTCATTGTCATGTACACAGTGTACACAAAATTGTATGCATACCTCAACTGAGATCGGAGGGACAAAAATATTACTGAGATTTGTTTTTGTCTCTGAAAGGGGCTGTCTAAATATTCTGTTTTAATAATACAGAGATATGAGAGCTCTGCAGACTGCATCCAGTTTACTTGACCTTTATAAATAGAACAGCATTGTGTCCCTATTGCAATAAAAGCCCAGAAAGTAGCATGCAGATTTATTATTCACCATATATAGGAATTGCTGGATTTTATTCCTTGACCTGAAAGGCAGATTGTCCAAATAGGATTTGGACGGAAAAGCACAGTATATATCATCTCTCTCAGATCACTGCCAAGAAACTGTGGAGGCATACACGTAAAAATGGCAGATGAAAACTGACTGTTGTGTTCCTAAGGTCTCTACCTTTGATTTTTAGTAAAAATATTGATGAGTTGCAGCACGGGAGGAAGGAAATGTCGTGATTTGAAATGTTACTGCCACAACTGCTAAAATCATGTGCTGTAGCGAAGGAAAAATGTGGTAAGCCAAGTCTTCAATGATGAGTTTAGCATCACCTTAGGAACATTACACCTAATGTTTTAGAGAGCTTTTGTTTTAAGGAACACCAGGATTAAAGATGAGTAAATAACTGGTAACTTTATTATTGTAATAGGGGGTGAAAATTGAGACAAGCAGGCAAAACTGATCGGTTACCTCAATTGCAAGAGGTGGATCTCTGTTCTCAGTGTTTCATAATGGAGAAATGCCAAGAGTTTTCATTTCTGGAGTGAATCTGCCTCATAGAGACACAGGTAAAATTAAAGTGCATTTCCAAAGAGCTGTCTGTGTACCACAGCTAGTTAGAAAAAAATGGTTTTGTTAGATGACCAGAGCAATTTCGTTTAGAATAGGTGAATCTTGCATGACCAGTGGGTGACCTGCACAGTGTATGGTTTAGGGCAAATAAGCTGAAATCAATTAAAAACAACAACAACAAAAACCAAACAAACAAACAAACAAAACAAACAAACAAACAAACAAAAAAAAAAACAACCAAAAAAAAACCAAAAAAACAGTTTCAAACCTGCTGTAAAGGCAGGCCTAGAAGTGTGGGTCTCCAGGCAAGCAAACAATGAGGTGTGCAGAGACAGGCTGCTGTGCCTCGCTGGTGTCATGGAGCTGTCTTTCAGCTCTGGCTGCTGTTGCTGTTTGCTGGCAGAGAGGAGATAGTAGACTGAATTTAGATTGTAGAAAACAACAACAAAAACACCCAACAATTGAAAGTTCTGCTATTTGCTCACTCACTTCAAAGGTTTGGGTGCTTTTCTTCCATAAACTTGCTACAGGGGAGTGTTTTTTTTTTTTTCCAAGAGTCTCAGTGTCAGTTACTTTCATGGCTCTTTGCTTTAACATACTCTTGGGCTCACCTTCCTAGCCCCGTTCTGCTCTTGAATTTGTGTTGTATTAACATGTATGCCAAGAGCTTGTATCTGCTTTTGACTCTGGGGCAAAGAACTGTCTGGATGTCTTTAAAATGCACTTAAATGTCATTTAATTAACATTCTTCAGGCCTGTCAGGGTTAAATGGGATTTTAAATTGTTTCAGCTCTCTGCAGTTCCTGTTTCCTACACCAAAATAACTCAGCTCTTTGGCATGCATATCTTCTCCATCTCGTTAGCTCTCTCTGTGTATCCCTTCATGTAAATATTTCCAAAACGCAGCCTGTGGACTGAAGAACACACTGAGAATGTGGGATAATTGTAGAGGTGCTTTTCAGAGCGAACAAAACTGCATCCTTAACCCTATCAGATATTTGGGACAGAGGAAACCGGCTGGTTCCCTAGAGAACCGCGCGTGAGGTGTAGGGAGGACTGCCGTTCCCATCTCAATGACACACCGATTTACTCTCCCACATTTTTTGTGCATTTTCCACCTTTTCCCTCCAAATCTAATGCGAGTACCTCAGTTGCTTCCTCCATGATTTTCCAGGTGAAAGCCTTGGGGCCCCTGTCTCCATTCAGTTCTGTTTCCAGGCTGGCTGTGTCTTCCTTCAGACCTTTGCCTCCCGGCGTGAGGCTCAGCTGCCTGCTTGTCTCCTGTTGCAGTCTGCAGTTTCGTCAAATCTGAGTGGTAGGGGAAAATAGGAAAGGAAACCATGGTGTGATGCCCTAGGAATGTCAAGTAAGGTACTTAAAGGAAGAAGAAAGATGATCCGAAGCTGTCATGTTTGAAGCAGGCATTTCTGATTTTGAAGGTGGTGTGGGAAGGTGATAAGACATAAGGGTGGGAAAGTGGAAAGTAAATACAGGATAGTAACGCAAGGAAAAGAAAATAAACATGGAGTACGTTAGGTCTGTGAGCAAACTTACTTTGCTGTTCATACACTGCAGATAAGTGTAACTTAGTTCTGTGCTCTGTTGTGGCTTATGTCCTTTCTGTCTGTTCTCAGCCTTCAGGGCTGTTTCTCCCCTTGAGGAGCCCTGTTTACAGCCTTCCAGGTAGCCATCTCTGAAGGACCTGGGCAGCAGTCTGGTGGCACCACTTCATCCCAGATTACGGGGAGCAGGGACGTTGATAACTGCCCACAGCTGTATCATATGCTGCAGTGGTGCTCTGAAGTTGGTACACAACAAACCCATCCATCTTCTGTATGCGACGTTACAAGCATTTTGGGAGAAACATACATGACTGAGTTACTACTAGCATTCTTGCAGCAGTGCTGAAGCGTGGGATGCTGATAGCCAAGTGATGTCTTCCTTTGGATTTCACCTGGTTTATCAAATCTCAGAGCCAGGGCATCATTTGTAGGGGTGGATTGGTGTTTCAGGCCCTGTCACTTGGGAGTGCATAAGAGGACCATCCCAGAGGCTTGAAGATCAAAGATACAATCCTTCTTAAAGCTTTGAAACTCTTATTTTCCTCTCAGTGATGTTCAGGTAAACCCTTGGTATTTTCTCTAACACGATTGTTTGCACTTTCAAATCCTCGTTGCTGTATGCATTTATGGATTTACCTACCACCAGCTCAGTATCTGTTGTCTCTTCCGTTGCACTTGTATTGCCATCATCTCATCTCGTGTTTGCTCAGTCCTTTTGCAGTGCTTGACATGGAATTCCCCCATCCCCTGATGTGACAGCAATAAGCTGCAGTTGCGTGTCATGCATCCTGCCTTTGAGAACTGAGCCTTGTTTGCTGTCTGCAGAGCCCGTCCTGTGATGGCAAATATATATGTCTCCCATCACTCACATCTCAGCAGAATGAATCTTGAGCTTTCCTGCCTTATTAAAGGAATTGCTTTCTTGGCTTGCCAAAGGAGGTAGAATGGCAATGTGCTTAATGTACGCTGCAGTCTATACTCAACAAACAAGTGGTGCTCTCGTTTCTGGTTGAAATAACCTTGCTTGTAGAGAGCAGAGCTTTCTCTTGGGAATACCTCAGTGTTTCTTGTGCTGGGATTATGGCTTGCTTTACTGTTAGGCTGGAACACCAATAGGTTGCAAATGCTTGCAGGGGTAATCCCAAAACTTGCTCTGAGGGATGATTTCCCAGATGAGCATGCTGTTCCTCAGCTCTACCTTGGCAGTACGCATTTATGGTGCTGCATCCTCCTTTTATTTTTATAGAGGTCCATTCCTGTTAGTGTTCCCTGAAGGCAAGCGATGCCATAAAATGTGAGGATACTACTGCACTGCTTGTGCAAAAATATCGTCCTTTTTGCAAGAAATAGGATGTTTCTCCTGATGGTGTACTTTCAGACTGAAATTCCTGGAAACATTCAAAGCCCCTGGAGGGCAGTTATTTTGATCAAAGAAGGACCATTTCCTAGAGTCTTTAAAATCGCTTAATCTTTTCCTTGCCTTCCGCTTGAACTCAGTATCCTTCCGATGTCATATTTCCCACTGTTACTCTTCAAAGCATTAATTTTAACTTTTCTGACTTGCGTTTACACTTGGCTGGATGGGGCAGAGTAGCTTGCAGGTATCTCTGGAGTTTGTCTTGATACAGTATACATGGGAATTGGGCAATTTCTCTGAATTTCTGCCATGGGCCCCAGCCTCACTGGTTTTCCGTGGACGCTGTTTGAGTTTCCTGCTGCTGTTCTTCCTCCATTTAAACGTTACAAAGTTGTTGACCGGGTTCCATGGAGTTCATGCTGTCTGCCAAAAGGTGCTTGCCCAGCTGTAATCGGGTTTCTTAGGAGGCTAGACGGAGCCTGCACGATAGTGCTTCCACAGCTCCCACGATTGCTGTATCCCCAGGTGACCTCTCTGGAAGCAGATCCATCGGCAGTGCTTGCCTGTTCGTCCCTGCAGCCTGCTCCTCGGCGCTCAGCTGGGGCGAGAGTGCTGTGCAGATAATCCCATACATCTTCCAAATATTTACACCCCAAAGCACGGCTGCTAATGTCAGTCCTTTTGCTGACCCTTAAAGAGAGAAGAAGTGCTTCTCCCTAAAATCCCGGACATTATTTATTTAAGGACTGAGACTCCAAATGCTTGTCTGGGTTCTGCTGTTGAGCACCTATAGCATTTAAACCGTGGACTTTGCCAGGCAGCAGAAAAGCAGATGGGCTGAAGGAACTTTCCTAGTGACAGTAGCATCCATCAGAAGTGTTAGGTGAATCAGTGACTGACGTTAAATCTCCATCACTTTTTTCAATAAATCACATTCCCTGTGAAGCCCCTACTAAGCTTACATTGGAAGCAGCTATGTATTTACACTGTTGTGATAGCTTTCCCTGTTGTTCTTCTGCTGAGGAGGAGCAAAGTGCTTCTGCAGAGCACATTTAGAAAGGCTTGCAACATGTTTGTAGCCTCTAATCCAAGAGACGAGAATGAGCTGTCTCTGCTCAGAGGATCTCTAATTGGATTTCTGCATCTATTTAAATTAGGTTATCATCCACTTGGCAGGTTTCCTGCTTATTCCACCAGGGTGAAGTCCATCTCTGTAGCAGCTATCAGTGACTTTCTTCTCCAGGGCATCTAAATGCAGTTCTCTGTCTACATGTTCATCTATCACTATGAAGCCATGCAGACCTCCAAATATGCTAATAAACTTTGGGGAACTGTTTTAGTTGCCATTTAGCTAGACTCCTGATACCTGCCTCCAGCCAGAGCTCGCTGCTTGGAGGTGCCACCAGTGGAAGTGTACATGTGTAATTGCTTGATGGATGGAGAAACTCTTGCTCTAAAAGTAAGTAGGTGGTTCTTTTCAAGACACACTGTTGCAACCTTCAAGATGTGTTGTCTGGATCTCCACAGCTCAGTCTTGCCACCTGAAGCCTCCCGGAGGAGTTTGGGTTGTTGCTTCATCCCTTGGCATTGTGACATATGGCTACATATGTTTCCTCTACTATTTCTGTTGGTGTGAAAAGTCTCCGGCACAGTCATGCTGGATGTGAGCACCAAAAATGAGAGATGTGTGAGAATAACACCCCTCAAAAGACCACTATTTTCTGGCCAGGCATACAACCATCTGAGAGATGCCCTATTCCTCTTCACCATGCCCTTGCTACATGTTTCCATGTTTTTCCAGGCTAGCTGCCCACAGCTCACACCGTTCCCTTCACCTAAGGAAGTAGCCACTCAGTCCTGTTTGTAGGTACTGGTAATGGTTTCTCAAAGTGAAGCTCGTGTGGGAGTTTCTGAGAAGTGTCAGCCATTTCAGAAGTAGGCAAATTGTGGTTGGTGAGAGATGACTTTCCCTTACTGAGAGTGCCATTTTCCAGTATCTAAAGCTGTTCTTTTGTAGGATGCAAAATACTAGCCTAGAAAAGGGTGGTAAATTAAGATATGTGTGGTGAGATGTTAAAATACTGCAGTTAATCCCCCCCCAAAAAACCCAAACCATATCACTTGCCTACCATATTTTTATCCAAACAACACTTTTCAGTGTAGGTGAAAGGAGAGTTTCGCATTCTTTTCCTTAAATTATTTTGCTTCTTAAATATCAAATGCCAAAATAAGATATAATAAGCAACAGTGTACATGATCTGCATGTTTTACTGATATATTTAGAAATCCTAACTGGAGCTGTCTGATCGACACGTTCCTGACAGAGCTCCTCTATTCTGCAACTATAAGTCGTATTTAAATACAAGCACACTGTAAATGTGGGGTTTATTTTCCTTTTTTTAAAGATTTAGATCAGGGCACAGTTGCTTTTCCTGTTGCTAGTCTCTTTAATCAAAATGTCAGTTAAATTTTTTTTAGTGTATTCCTCTGAAGAACATATTTTTACATCCAACTGTGCAGTAGCGGTCTCAGCCGAAAATGTTTAAGATCCCGCTCAGAATTTTTTTCTTGCGACTTGAAGCCATGCTGGAGGCTGTATGTTGTGGGAAAGGCAAGTGCTATGAAAAAATCAGGAGTATAGTAAAACGTTTCCATGTTCTTCAGTCCTGGGCTTGAGTCCTACTCTATTTCCAGTTAGTTAGTCAAAAATAGCTCTCTGGAGTTATATTTAAATTTCCCTTTAAGAAACATTTAAAGTGGTCTTTATCCATAGCCAAAACAAATAGCTAATTTAGAGTTATTAGTTACTAATGACATTACAGTACAAGCAAGACTGAGATTTTTACCAAAAGGTCTTTTCTGTAGTGCTCTTCTAATATGGAACATGTGCGAGTCTTAAAAGAGGATCCATTTATTCATTTGCAGGCTTTATTGTTTAAAGACATTATCCAGTATTATGTACTCCAGAAAGCTGGTGTTTCTAGTGCCTTGGTGTCATGCAAAAAGTGTATGCTGCCTTATCCTACAAGTGTTTGTTACTGTGCTGCCAGGCTTTAATGCAAAATCTCCCAGGGCAGTTGCTGAGGGAGGCCTCCACCTTTCTGTAATTGACTTGTCAAAAGTAATTTTTATTACAACATAAATGCTTTTGTTTCAAAACTACCTTGCGGCAGAGTTGAAGTTGGTGGTTGAGGGATCAAATAATAATCTGAGTTCTACTTTCTGTCTCTTTCTTCTGCAGGAACTGAGGGGATACCTACAATAAATAACAGTGCAAGGAAGAGATTTTAATTGCTGTCTTTGTTGACAGTCATTTTGTTATCACTGAAGCCTTTATGATTTTTAGGCTGATATTTTTAGACCTCTGTTCGTATAACTGGCCACGTGACTGTATTCATAACCAGAAGCAAGGCGATAAAGATTCCAGATAAGTACGTGGCTGTGCAGGAAATACAGGCCGCTTGGTGGATTGAACGATCATATAGCAAGCAGCAGCAGTTTTATGGCAGGGCTTTTGTGTCTGTATATTACTGGTTTTTGGAAGGTATGGGCTTTTTTGTGCTGAAAGGAGCATCTCTGAAGAGAACTTTTAAAATATCTCATGCAAATGACTTAACTTGGCTGTTCTGAAGTTGCTGTCCTTGGGGATTAACCATACATCCTTCTGTCAGAGGTTGTGTTCTGTTGGTGGTTAAGGAGAGGATATTGAGGTCTTCTTCCAGAGCAGTGCATGAGCGTATGTGCTTTCCTTACATACACAAGGGCTTAGAATCAGTTAAATAAATGCACTGTGAATGTGGGCTTTGAGCAAAGAGCTTTCCGAAATCTGTGAGAAGTTTGTGGTCTTTGCTTCTCATGTCAATTAGAATGGATCCCCCTGTATGGAATGGAGGTATGTCCAGGCATAAGCAGGAGAAAAATTCCTAAGAATTTTATTGAACACTTTTTGCTGTGTATTTGTATCCCACTGAATAGCTTCTGGAAAGCTGGAGCAGGCCTAATGCTTGCCTGTGTTTTCTCTTTTTGGAAAGAAGTGTTTTTTTTCCATAGCCACATTTTGTAGAAGTAAACACTTTCAAACATTTCATGGTGTGGATTTTAAACAGACGATTGTTGTAGGAATCGCCTGGGCTCTTGTGTTGCCTATTATATTCTGGTTGAGAGGCAGTCAGTGTTTTCCATGTTTCATACCTATTGAAATGAGCTGAACTCAGTGGGAAGGTATTGATAGGGAAGTTCCCAAAAGTAGAGACTGGGCATAAATACCTACAGATAGACTTAATATATTTTAATTGTTGGTTAGATATAAACAATGTTCATCTGTTCTGTTTCTTTAGCACATGTTGTTACAGCAATGAAGGAACAGACCAAGAAAGATACTATTGATCCTAGTAGTGCTGAGCAAGCTTTACCCTATCAGTGTAAATACCAAGGCATCATCTTGTAGGGAGCTGCACTTCTGCTTTAACGTTCAGCCCTGCAGGTGAGCTGCCTCTGGTCAAATGCCTATAGTTGTTTCTCTCCTAAATATGGTGCTTTGGGTCATTTTTAGTAGTTTGCAGACTCTTGATGGGGGAGGCTCTACAAAAACAGTTATCCCCACATCAGTATCGCCATAAAAGTTCCTAACGAAAATTTTTCTTTAAAGTTCAGAGGGAGGAACAGCTAAGGAAAGCTTCTTAAAAGAAAAACAAAACAAAACAAAACAAAGCAAAACAAACAAACAAACAAAAACAAAAACAAAACTCTAGAGTGGTAAGTCAGTACAAAATGTAGGATTTGTTGTTTTTTTTTTTTTTTCTTTTTTCTTTTTTCTTTGGAGACCTCTTCCAGCCTGTTTGCCTACTACATTGCTCTTCATTTTTCTTCTTTGCATCAGCCTGATGGTTTAAAATGGTTTTGGTCCATAGCTGTGCTGTTATGAACACAGTAACATTCAGATCTGCTTCCAGATCTTCTTTGTTAGTGTTGTTTAACTGAACTCTTGATTTCTTGTTTTTCTTGATGCTCCTCTGTTCTCCATTTGAGCCTGAGGTTCATCCTGACTCTGTTGCAGACTGATGCTGTCTGTATCCATGCAGTACATGTCAAAGAAGGCTTTGAATTTCTGTAAGCTTCCCTGGGTGTCTATTGCAGTAGCCTTCCCATCTGCCCTTAAATTCATCCTTTCCCTACACTCAGTGAGCAGTTTTTTCCAATGTTGAAATAAGACCTTTTGGGACAAAGTTTAACTTTTTGTTCTAATATTTATTTTACATGCTTGAAAGTACAAATCTAGCCTAGAGAATGTGTATTTTTGCTGTGTGTTAAGAGACTGAGATGACTATTAATTTTGCTCTTTGTAAAATGTAAATTACTGACAGAGTAACAAGGGGCTGTAATACAGGGTTTGGTGTATTGCTGTGTATGCTGCAAGTTACTGTAGCATTAACTTTGCTTCTTACCTAGGTCTGTGTAACATTTCAGATTTTGTTGCATCTGCTACAAAGCAAAGTTTTTATCTTCTGCCTGCATGTTAGCTTGTGTAGCTGACAGGTGAGCAGCAGGGTCTTGAGCAAAATGCTGGGCCAGATTCTGCATCTGACGGCCACTGCAATAAAGTCCCAGCCCATCTGCTCGGACAGAAACCGTGGATGCATGTTTTGCAGGCATTTTGCTGCTCCTGAGCTGCTAGTCTGCCTTGCTGGGGGAGCTGGTAGTGTTGCTGAGGTCAGGGGACTAGGGTAGTCTGGTAGGGGGACTGGTAGGGGCTGACAGCATGCAAATCGTGCAACTTTATGTGCTTTTCTTCTGAGGGGTGTTCCCAACCAGGCAGGCCACTTGGTGGCCTTAGTATGTTTTTAGCAAATTTCTTAAGGTGCTTTTTGTATGACTTCTGCAATTAGGATGCAATTAGCTTGTTCCTACTGTTGGCTTAAACTCATTTGGGAAAGGATGTGCCTCAGAGGATTGTGCCCTTTTATTTTATTTATTTTTTTAAACTGTTCATCTAGTTCCCGTTAGTTCAAAAGCTAGTTCTAGCTTTTGGTCATTATTTTTTCATAAAAATAGTAATTGTGTAGTGCCAGATTAACACCTCTGGAGGGTAAAAGATGACAGCTACTACTGCCTGCTCTGAATGACCCTCTCTCTACATTAGGAGCCATTCAATTCAACACCAAGTGAATATTCATGAAAATGTCCCGTTCCTAAAGCAGGGTCACTTGGAAAATGTCTATTCCATTATAAATATTGTAGACTTTTTTGTCTGCTGCTTCTTTCTCTTAGAAATTTTAATCAGAAAATGCAGACTAAATGCTCTTCAAAAGGAAAGATAATGAAACCGCTGCATCTTATTTAAACCACTTACTTGAAGTAGTGTACTTTTGGCCATTTTTAATATCTTTTTGTGTACCAATAGGTAGTCTTGGGTATTAACACGTCTGTGATAGATGCAGTCTTCAAATACTATCAATTATGAATAAGGAATGATGCGGTTCAGAAAATTTTTAGTTACGGATCCATTGTGAACTGTAAGCTAATTTATATGCTTTTAGTTTCATTTCATATAAAAACAAAAATAAATCTATTTACCTGAAATTTCATTTGGAAATTACATTGAAAGAAAACTGTGTGATAAAATAATATGTAAGTTGCTGAAGGCCTGGCGTGTGCGAGTATGTGGAATGGTAATCTACATTGCATGAATAACTTTTTAAATTATTAGACTGACGAATATTCTCTTGCAGGGAACTATAGAGTAAATCTTATTGTAGCTATGACAATGTATTTTTAGTATCAACTAATTTTCAAATATGTCAAGCTAAGCTTTGCTTTTTGGGGGGGATGGATGGAATATTTGCAGATGAAAAGGTTTGTGACTTACAAACTACGAAACATAGTTTGGTTTGATGTGAATGCGCTGGAAAACCTGGAGTTTGGTTCATGAGGTGCCTGCTCCTTCAACAAGCACCTCCTGATGTGTTTTTCTCCCATATTAGGTTGCCTGTATTGGAAGCCTCATTTTAACTAATCATCCTTAAATAATAATACGTGTTTCGGTTGTACTCACGTGTGACTGAGTATGTATACAGTCTGCTCTATGGAGATATTGAATTCTAAGATGCTGAGGTGTGGCAGGGATGAAACTGCTGCTAATGTGGCCGGTGTGCTTTTCCTTCTAATGCCTGTGTATTTTTGTTGTTAAGAGCATTTGAATGACTTGGTGGGCCTCTGAACTTTAATTTCTCCATTATTTCTCTGTTGAAGGGTAGAGGCTTTTGAAGCCATGTAGATGTTGGTTCAGATGTACCCCTAGGGTTTAATCAGAATATTGTTGGGCTCACAAAATCCCCAAGCTGGTTCATCTCATGTATGTTCCGCTGCTTCTCCCCAGAATGGACTTGCAGTCAATTTTCTTAGACTCTGTGGTGCTCCTTTGCTGTCATTTAGACCAAGTGTCCCAGATCCTTTCAAATCATTTGCAGTGCTCGATTCCTGTAAGAAAAACATCGCTTTCTTGCTGCAGGCCCCCAAACTACAGGGGTGGTCTGACACTCACCATGCCTCAATTCCTTATGGTCTCTCGTGGACATTCTCACAAACATTCCGCTTGAAAGGCTGGTTTTATTTTATCAGGCAGAAAGCCTCATTTTAAGCATTGGAATGAAAGAAATGGCTGAAATTGTAATGCTGGTTGATATGACTAATGTGAAAGCTTTTATTATGCTTTCTTCTTCAGCATGCTGTTTGAGTAATGCTAATAATTAGTGGCTTTGTTATGAGGGTTTCGGGGCCCTGTGGGGGTGGCTAAGACCAGAAGAGCAGTACTTAGTCAAGGCACAGCACAGAAAGCGTAGCCGTGCCATAGCACAGAAGGAGTGAGTGAGGAAAGCGGGTATCTGTCATCTAGGCAGCCTTACGGATTGCCGGCTTCTTTGTTGCTGAAAGCAAAAACAGCACAGACGTAGCTGTTCTTTTTGTGGTTTTGATTGGCCTGCACAAAGAATTAGAGTGATGCTGTGTGAAGTTAAACTAAATTTCTGGAGAGAGTCAGGTTTCTGCAGCAGTCTGAGCCTGTGCCTTCCTGCAGACAGTACTTGAAGGCCAGCCTGCTTCACATCCCGTGTGGCAGGGGGTCAGTGCTGGTGGCCTTTGATGCCTAGTTGTACCTTTTGTTGAAATAACTCCAAAGCTATTGAACGCATAGAAAACATTTTAAATGTTGAAGGATTAAACCTGTGCTCTATATAACCTTGAGGCTTACTTGAAAAGCACCATGACAGGGGCAGAATGTCTGCAAGGCCTACGGACTGGTTTGTGCTTCTGACAGCCCAGTACGGTTCTTTTCCAGGAAGCCGTGATCCACTAATGGATCCTGTCCTTGAAAGACTTGTATCATACTTGTAGTTCAAAACCACAAAACTCATCGTAATGCATAAGCTCTGCAGGCAGCTGGGCTATGTCCGTGTTAGCAAACAGTTCAGAAATGAAGCACTGAGGAGCCGGTGTCCACCCATAGGTGCTTTGAGAGGCTCTAGTTTTGTCTGGATGTAGGTTTAGCATCCTCACTTGCTCATTTGCACAAGCTGCTGTAGGGGCCTACAGCATACGAAATGCCATAGTGCGATAGTTACAGCCTGAAGGGAGGCTTGGAGGTTCCACTTGGGTGTGACTGATGGTGTGGCAAACAGTGTAGTTGTTGAGACTGAATCTCAGGAAAATCAGGGCAAACACTTCAGTGGTTTTGCTGCTCATTTCCTGTCATAGCATTACGCTCACATTACGCTGCCCTTCAGCAGCCTCGGCTGGCGGGAGGTGTCCCTGCCCGTGGCAGGGCTGGAATTTAGTGATTGTTAAGGTCCCTTCTGACCCAAACCCTTCTGTGACTGAAGAGAATGTAGGTTCTACTATGTACGCATCTGGACAGTCTCCCACAGAGATTTAGATGATGAAATTTGTGTTTTCGTAAGAACCTGTGTCCGTATAAGTTTGTCACGGTTTAGAACTTTGGACTCTTAACCCCATTGCATGCCAAGTCAGAACTGCATGTATAGTTTTGGGCATGCTAATATAACTTTTAAATTTCCCAGTTAGTCTTCCAAGAAATGAATTGGTGATGTTATTCCTGTAATAGTGGTGCTTCCTCTGTTGAATGTGATTGTCTTTGTTATTTGATTAATACTTAGGGGATCACTGCAGTATCACGCTCTTGTATTCTCCAGTTTGTGTCATTTAATAGAAATATAATAAACTACGTAATAAATCCTTGAACTTCTTGTTTGTACAGCCTTTCAGTTTTGTATATGGAAGATATTTCAAGTAGCTCTGTTATTCTTTGTGTTATTGATGTAGCTAAACTCAAAGCTAAAAGGGGATCTTGCAATTGCATGAGATCTATTTTCATTTCAAAACTATTTAAAATTATTTACAAAACTAGTTACAATATTTTTTTTAAAACTTCTCTACAAATGGATTTCATCAGATTTCAAGGAAAAAGTTTGGATTTTTTTTCCAACAAAATGGTCATTAGGGCGGGATGTGGTTGTGCTAAACTTCATGTGGTATTATTGAGCTTAGTGGGTGGACAAATGGATAAATCTTGCCTTTTCTTTCTTTTTTTTTTTTTTTTTTTCCTTGCAGGTCCAAGGAGCTAATCAAGGAAGCAATCCTTGACAATGACTTCATGAAGAATTTGGAACTGTCACAGATCCAGGAGATTGTGGATTGTATGTATCCTGTGGAGTATGGCAAAGACAGCTGCATCATCAAGGAGGGAGATGTGGGTTCCCTGGTGTATGTCATGGAAGGTATGGTTTAAAATGCTAACAGTTCTTTTCCTTTTATGCAACATATGCAGATGAAAGCTGTATTTCATGGGAAAAATCATTTGAAGAAAGAGGTTAAAAATGTTGTCTAAATATGGCTGTTGAAGAATTGTGTGGACTACTTTTGCCTGGAAAATTCCATACCAGAAATGTGTGCTTCCCTATATAAAGAAAGAGGGTTAAAGCTCTTAACCCAGCTCTGAGATCTGTTGGAATAAGCCTCCATTAAATACAGTTCTTTGGCTTTGAGGCAATATCAGTTCTTTGCTGTATAAATTAGGGATGTAACAGAAATAATGGTGGTATGAAAATGGGGAATCATGGTAAAACAAGTAGAATCTGGTAATAGCTTGCTACCTTATAGGGTATTGAGAGAACGAGCTTTTAAATAGTGTCAAAGCATGTGGGATCTCTGCAGAAGCAATGTGTTTCATGATAGAAGTAGTATTTTTCTGCCTTGCGCACAAAATAAGTGTATCATCTGCAGTTTAGCATGTCTGATTTGTCACAGTACGTGTCGTGGCAGGGTTCTGTCTTCCTGGTGGAACATGAGAGCAGCAGTGGTGTTCTGTTGTTCCTGGGAGCCATCAGGTTTCTGAAAATCTTTTAGCTGGATGGGTATTGACAGCACTCTGCTTTTCCAAAACGTCAGCTATTAGCATTCTGTCTTATTCTTTCCAAGTTCTCTAAATTTGTATGCTGAATTGGGCATATTTTATGTATATTTTCACAGGAATTCTGTGTTCATCTGTAGGAGTTACTGAGCTTGATCAAGCCTCATGTCCATCTACTGTTGCATCCCTATTCTAGCATCTGATAGTGTTGTGAAGCAAACATTGCTGTTTTAATTCAACTAACACAACAAATAAGTTGTTGGTTTGATTTGGTACAATACGCATGAATAGATGCTTACAAAATCTCTTTGTGCTGCTGACACACTTGAAAGCACTTTGACCAGATAATACACAAGTGGAACAGAGGTTTCCTGCTTGCCTTTTGAGTGAATATGAGAAAACTCCAGATTATGTATAATTTGTGTGTTTATATATATTTCTACATGCACAAATAAATTTCTTAAATTTTTCTTTTAAACAGAAATATTTTCAAGACAGTAAGCCATTCTTTTAACATGGTTTCCTGCCAACGACTTAATGTTGTATAGTTGCAAATGGTCTTTAGTAGTTTCAGAAAACAGCTTTAAGGTTCTGCCCTTTTAAGGTTAAATTCTTTCTCAGGGCACAGCTTTAATTTCATTAGCTTTTAATATTTATACATTCTGCACAGTCAAATGGTATTTTGCATTAGGAAATAGTTAGTGGGAGATTCCAAAGCAAACAATATGTTCCCACCCTAGCATTATATGAAAAGATGTAGGTTTTTCGGTCCTACTCCATTTGAATACAGAAACTATTTTGATGAAGTGCAAGATCTGTCCTCCCAGTAAGAACATACTGTTTTAAAACAATACCTGAATATTATTTTTTTTTTTTCTATAGTGAAGTGTTTTTGTAGTGCAGTTTCTTATCAGACAGTTCTGTGTTTGTTTGCCAAAACGCCATCATGTCAGAGGCATGCTTATAGTGTTTCTGCTGCATGACTGCTTTTGGATGTTATGTTCAGCATTGTCCCTTGGATAAGCCCTATAACAACAGAGCGCCTTCACAATGAGCGCATACTCATCTTCTGTTGTGTCCTTGCATCCTTTGGAGAGTATTTTTGGGGCTTTGTGAGCAGACCTCTTTCCACCATGGCTTGGAGTGTTGAATATAGCTGGGTACTCGGATTACTGTTATTTGATGTATGTGATGGTGTGCTACTGCTTTGACTTCCCTGAATTTAAGAAATGTTTCTAACTGTTACTTCAAACTCTGTCCCCTGATTCTTGTCTTCTAAAACAACTGTATGTGGAAGACAACATCGTGTCATTTGGGCTCTTTAGCTTACCCTTGCTCGTCGGGCAGCTCCCTGTGTATGAGGGCATGACTTGGCTCTCCCCCAGTATTTGTTCAGTCTTGTAATTTAATTTAAGATTATTTAGATAGCTATGTAAATATGCATAATGCTTTACAAACAAAATTATGAAGAGTTTATAGTCTTTGGTTAGACATAATGCAATGAGTGATGATGAAGTAATGGAAATGGGAGATGATGTTGTCAAATGGGATGGGTTATGGTTATGACAGCAGGCTCATTTGCTCATTTTGGCTTATCACTCTATCTCTTCAATTATTAAACAGACAAAAAACTACAACCAACTACAACTTTATAGAGTTCTGCTGGAAAAACCTGTCTTTATGAAATTAGTGAGACATATTTTATTTTCTCAAAAATTGCATAAACACTGCGAATGTTTCTTCCATGTATTCCTCTTTCCTTCCTTGCTTGGGGTTATAAGTGTGATGAATATGAATTAAAATTACTCATGAAGATAATTTGATAACCAGTACTATTAGGCAAGATGCTAATTTATGATTTAACAGTTAGATACAGCCTCTTACCAGAAGTCTGAGATACATTGGTGATGTTTCCTTAGACTAATTCTAAATCATAATTTAAGTAAGACGGATTTGAAAACATCCATCACTTTCACTGTTACTTTCTGCATTCTCTTTTATTCTCTTGGTAAAGCAGCCATAGTCTCCATTTTACGTTTCTGCTTATCCTTGTAAGGCTTATTATGATCCTTGAGTGTTTTGGTTCTTTAACCTGGATGTTAGAATACTTACCTCTGTGACACTTGCTGAGCTCAGGGAATCTTAAAAGCCTGAATAATGATTAGTGTTAAAACCCAAACTCTTCTTTCTTTACTGCAGCTTGATTACGATTTCTGAAAGTAAGTCCAGACTTGCTATATTTTTTGGGTGGAAATGGCTGTAGTGCTGTACCTCAGCAAAGTGTCAGGAGAAGTCTTGACTGTACTTTCCCATGTTCTCTTTGGTTCTATCAGAAAGGTAATTCGCTGCTGCCTGATACCAGGTTTGCACGAACAGTCACTTTCAGTCATGCATTTGCCCAGCAGTACCCATGATAGCAGGTTTGACTCCTTGTGTTCTTTGTCCTATTATTTTTACCTTGCGTCTGGTGTCCTGCCCTCCTGGTATTTTTTTTTATGATCAGGAGCCAGAGCAGCGCTGGTATGAACTGCTCAGACCCTACAAATGACGAGATGGCCAATCCTGTGAAATTTGATAGGGGTTACTGAGGTGAAATACTATCAGAGGGAAAGCAGCATAAGGTTGAAAGGGAAAATGTGCTCTCCATCTCCAGCATGCTGTTGTCCAGTGTGAAGAGGGTAGGAGCATGGCTCTCGTGTGTACCATGCTTCAGCTGGATGACCTTTTATTCTTCCGGCCCAACAGGAGGGAAACATCCACCAGATTGAGGAGCTCTTAATCTAAACACCCTCAAGCCTAAATGTTCACTGATCAGGAGCTGGCTTTAGAGGGTGTTTGTATAGAATAGCTCTTCAGTTGGGCACGGCTAAGCTAGATGAGCAGTTAGTTACCATGTTGAGAGGATGAGACTAGTAATACTCTCAATCATGTCTGTAAAAGTAGGTCTAGTAGACTTCCCTCTTCTGGCTACGTGTCTGGACTTTTGGACTGTCTCTATGTTTCTTCATTCAGAAAAGTTTTTTGTAAAGGCTTTTGTTTGTTGTTGTTGTTGTTAAAAAAGTTATTGAAATACAGGCAGGATTTAAGTGGAAGATTACCTGGTTTTCTGGGGGACTTCTTCACTGGCTTTCATGAGGTACAGCCGTTAGAAGCTACCAAGCAAGAGCTGTGCTGTGCTTGTTGGAGAGCCCTCCTGGGTCACTCTCTAGGACAACCCTGCTGCACAGTGCCACATGGCATCCTGAGCACGAAAGCCTGAGGATCACTGCTTCTCATGCAACAGCCAAAAACTTTTCTTATAACTGTGCTTTGAAGGTGAAAATTAGTTGTGGTATAAGTAAGTATTTATTATGGGCATAAACTGATGGAAAAAAAAATACCACGCATGCTCTGACCACCTACAGCAGAGGCATGCCTTCAGGGTGTTTGAAGCTGATATTGAAGAGACGAACGAGTGATGTTGTAGCTTATGCATCTGAACTAGTCTATGCTGGCACTCTGACTGCAAGTAAAGCAATTTTGAGGATAAAATAAGCTAACCAGAAATACTGCCTTTCTTGTTAGTAAGTATGCTGCTCATACATACTAGTATGAGCAGATGTTGAACAGACTTTTGTCTTATTATTTTTTTGGTCTGAAAGAAACCTCAATTTTATCTCTGCTGGTCAGTCATATTCTGTCTCTAGAATTAGGCCATTATCTCCAGTTTTCTTTAAGGGGAAAAGGAAAAAGTGTTATCCAGGTTCATGTTTTGCAGGTTTGGATTGGTTGTCTTGAAGCCTTTTTTGGGTATTGCATTTCTGAAACTTTCTGAAAGCACTTAAAAATGTGAAAACCTGGAAAGGTCTCTTTCTGAGAGATGCATCTAGATCTGTACCGTGTTGACAGCCTTGAGTTATGTGTGGGTGTTACCTCACGCTAATGAGGATAAATGTGATATCCCACATCTGAAACCAAATGTTTCCTCTTGCGCTACCTCTCTGTCTGAACCTGTCAACTGCAGGATGTCATGTTTGATGGCTGCATTATGAAAGGAAAATATATTGGCAGAGCTGTAGATGAACCAGGTGACAACGTAGAGGTTTTAG
Source organism: Aythya ferina (assembly GCF_964211825.1). Classification (NCBI taxonomy): domain Eukaryota; kingdom Metazoa; phylum Chordata; class Aves; order Anseriformes; family Anatidae; genus Aythya; species Aythya ferina. Next base: position 8,056,541 of record NC_140302.1, on the reverse strand, counting down.
GCTCTCATGTGGATAACAGTCATGCCACTATAAACAGTTATAATTTTTTGTTCTGATTTTTTTTAGAAACTATATTAATAGGTTTACAGAGCCCTTCTTTCATGCTTGTTGCTATTCCGATGAAATATTGGAAGAAGTAACAGAGTGAGTTGCATGGAGAGGATTTAAATTACTTGAATGAACTGTTTTGTGGCTTATCCTTTTGTGTTGGCAGTGGAGGCTGTAACATCCTCCCTGACTGCTTGTCCTGCAAGTTGGTACTGAGGTTGCAGCCCTGCCAACACTCATTGGGCTCCTGGTGCTGTGGGGATGAGAAGGGAGGAAGCAGTTTTCTGAGAGACGATGCTGGGAAGCAGCCTATGCTTTCCCCATCCCATCTTTTAGAGTGACATTTGAGAGGAAAACCCACTAAATTTCATTTTACTTTAATCTTCAGTCAAGGAGATTCTCCTTCGGGAGACTTGGTTTTGCGCTTTGTTCTTCATAGCTTCTCCAAAGCAATGAAACATCTAATTGTGCTTTCGCATGGGGATGTGGGGTTTGGGGAGTGGGAGACATCGTGGGAAGGAGCACGTTCCTAGAAAGTGCAGGATTCTCAAGCAAGTCAAGCTCAGGGAACACAGAGGAAGATAAATACAGTCTCTGCAGCCATTTGAGAACAGAGAGAAATGCAAAAGGCCCTAGAAGATCTGCCATCAGAGGCAGCAGAGCTGTCTGGTCTCAGATGAGATTCTTGGGATCTTAAAGCAACTCCTCAGTCTGTTGGAATTTTTGTTGCTGAATCAAAAACCAGAGTAGGCATGTAGATACTATCTGTCTTCCTCAAGACAACTTGCTGCTGCCTGTGGGTTATCACAGCTTTTGCCCAAGTTTTCTGGTACCATAAGGCTTACCATTAATCCGTTGGTCAGCATGCTTATCCTTGTTCTCATTTCTGAAGGTGTGCTGGATGGAGTACGTCACCCCTCTCTCCTGTTTGCTTTTGGCAATTATGCAGTTACGTGTTTTTTGTTTTGTTTTTAATGGGAGAGTGATCACTGCAGACTCTTGGCTACTAAATGCGATCATGCACAAATACTGAATTCAGTCTGTCTTCGTGTCACCTCTCTCTGACCCCTCTGTTGTCTCTTTTGGACTAGTCTCAATAAGAATCTGATTTAATAGGACATAATTGCTCTTCTAGCCCTAGAGTCTTCTGAGTCAGTTCCTTCTCAGAAAGCATTTGGTAGGGCTGTTTTTTTCTAAACCAGAGATGTAGAACAGAGGCCCATGCTGGATTTAAGTGGACTAAATGCCTTTGCTCCCAATTTTTTTTGGGCTGGGGCATCTCGTGCCAGTGCTGCGCGCCGCAGTGATGTGTGGAGAGGCTGAGCTGAGTCCGGGCAGGTGGGGACCTGCCTGGCTGCCGTGTGTACCCAGTGTCCTCACTAGACTTTCTCAGGGTTGGTGGCCCTTCATATCATTTGTGGAACCACGAAGTTGCAGCTTTTGTTGTTGGAGGACCCAGACAGTTTTCAGTGCTTTTTCCAGATGTACTCCTTGTAACATAGCTGGGTATTCCAACCTGCATTACCACCTTTCAGCATCTCCTGAAGATGCTTGGGAAGGTGATAATGGGTGCATCCACTCTAATCGGGGTTTTTCCTAACACAGTTGAGGCAGTTCTACTTTAAAAACTTACACTGCCTTTCAGTGTGAGTGTTTTGTGCTCTACCTGAGCCTCTAAACCTCTTTTCAAGAGGGTTGGATCTGCCTTCCCAAGCAAACATCAAAAAATAGCATCTCAAGGCACAGATGTTAGGTGGCTCTTGAGACTGGAGAGCATTTATTCAGTGTCCATAAGGGGCTCTGCGTAGGAAGGAGTCAATTAGACATTTGTGGCAAAATGGGGTTTTCTGCACAGCATGCCAACAAATCAGTAGCCTCTGAAGAAGCTGTCTTTCACTGTACTTCCCACTGGTTTTGTAAAAATATACTGTGGCATTAGTTTCTTCTTCACTCATCTGTTTAATGTCTTCTGTTATTTTTTTTTTCTTTTTCTTTTTTTCATCATGCTGGAGTTGGGCACATTTTTCCTGCAGTCTGAGATACCGTTCCTTACTGGAGGCCTGCAGCCTTCATGGGTTTCCCATTCATGTCTTTGTTTTTCCATGGAAGTAAGTGGTTTCATGGCTGTTTCCTCTGAAAATTTTCTTTCCATCGTTACTCATTCCTCCGTACATCCCCATGTCCAGCACTGAGACCACTAGATATCAGGGCAGGACCTTTTTGTAAGGCATACTGAGCTTAAGAGGTTCTCTAGGACTGATGCCTTTGCTCTTGAGGTTCCCTTATTGCAGAGCAAGCTTTGTTAGGACTTGTTGGAGGCAGAAATACCATGTGTCATTCTACCTGTGTAAGACATCTCAGTAGCTTCCAGTTGGAAACTGGCCTTTCGTGGTGCCAGCATGTTTATAAGAGTTGAAGACCATCCCTTGGGCAGTGTAGATGTGCTAAAAGATTATTCCTAGAGCTCCCAACAATAGGACTTTACATAAGGGCCCAAGGAGCAAGGGAGGTTGCCAGCTGCGTTCCTCAAACTTGCTGTCATTCATTATGTGTGCTCACATCTGGTGCTGCAACCCCTCTAACTCAGAGTCCAGGAGAAGAGTCTGTAGGACATAGGAGTGAAGAGTGAGATCCTAAAATGCTTCTGGTTGCTTCACTTTCACCTTTTGGTGGGTATTTCACTTGAGGATTTCCATGGAGCTTATCCCACCTCTTTGGTGGTGAGTTTTTTTTTTTTTCCTACCAGTCATTTGATGCTTTTCAGACTGTTTTGTGGCCTGCCTGAGTACTTGCAAAAAACTTGGTAATGTTACATTGAGCCCTGCTCAACAAGAACAATTTTGCTGTTTTTGGCACTCTCCAGTAGCTGTACTTGTATCACTTGCCATCACAATACCATCATGCCTCTGTCTGAGGCGTGAGGTCCCAAAAGACAGCTCGATGTGTGTGCTAGTGTCAGCTGTGTCCTGCTTGGGAGTACTCAGAGCATTTCGCTGTCATCTCTTCAGTGGCGTTAATACCCCACTAGAGTATTTAGGAACTTGCAGCTTTCGAATAATAAGAAGGTTGCCATGTGACTTTGCTTCCTTTTTGTGGATGCGGTGTGAAAACGTAGAGCACTCGAGAAGTCTCCATAAGGTATACATCGAATAGAAAAGTGCTTGCATGTTTGCCGCAGCAGTCTGCAACTCCAGCTAAATCTGCTTCAGCACTTCAGAGGGGGCTTCACGTGTCTTCATAGGTTCCTGTGAATTATAAGTGTCCATCAATGTGAAGGTGGAACAGAAACCTGTTTGTTATTTTTCCAGGATTTCTTAAACTATTGCTTTCAGAAATTGAGCATTGTTCCAACTGCTTCCATTTGGAGTTACTACAATTCAGGATAAAATTTGATCATTTTTTTTCCTTCCCCTCTACACCCCAAAGTAAAAACTGTGGTTATTTACTGGTTAAAAAATCCACAAGTAGGATTTCTCACCAAAGTCTTTTGCCATAAATAGACGAAGTGTGCACTTTGTGTGGCTGTTACATTGAGATGGCTTGGTTTTGCTCTCTTGAGGCCCAGCCTACAAGAGCACCATTACGGATGCTTGTTGCTCTATTTTTTCAAATCTGTTTATCAACTTAAACCTTGTTTCTAGCAGTCTTCTGAGATAGGATATATGAATGTTCAGCTGCTGTGTTCATTTACTGTGTGGTGTTTGAGAGCCTTCTGTATTGCCTGTCTCTGAGAGAAATGGGGTGTTTGTGCTCTGTTGTTTTCATATGTAGTACAATATAAATGCAAGTGTTCCAGCTTTATCATCTCGTCACTTTAATTCTACAGTGTCTTAGTAATTAACTCACCTAAATGTAGCTATTTACTCATATTAGACAGGGAAAAGTAAATATTTCTTGCACTTATATCATGAAATGTTCATGAGATCAACTACGATATGAAATTGTGATTGTCACAGTGGCAGTGTTTTATAGGCGGTGATTGTGTTCATGATTAGATGTAGTTTGATATTTGTTGAGTATAAAGTAATTATATTTAAAGCTACAGAACTAATTCTTTGCACTTAAATGACTGCACAATAAGAACAATAGGGGTCTATAAACATAGTACTGGAATATTGCTCCAGTGGGTCACTGGAGATACTCTCATTTACCCTTTCTCCAGAAAAGAACTCCAACAAAACAGCAAATTGTTGTGTGTGTATGTATATTTGTGTGTGTGTGTGTATATATATATATATATTTATATATATATATATATATATTTCAGGAACTCATATGAAACTAATAGACTGGCTGAATCAAAGAAAAACAGGGTTTATAGAAGGAAAGATTATAATGTGTTTGTTATTAGGGCAGTGGGAACATTCATTGTCACCTGAACCAGGATTTAGGAAAGAAGGTCTGAATAAATCTCACAGGTATTAGCATACGAGCTTGCAAAACAGAAATACAGTTTAGGGAGGAGTAGCACAGTGCTGTCTGTGACCACCGTCCTGCAGCACTGCTCAGCTAAGGCGCTTCATGAGGTGAGCAAATAAATCAACACAGACGAGCTACAGGTTATGTACTGACCTCTGTATAAAGAGCAAAGAAACAAACAAAACCCTAAACCCTATATAATGTATGTTAAGTAATTGCACAGTGTTGCACTTAAATTCTAAGGGTATTATTTGATTAAATAATTCCTTTTCAGTCATCAGAACCTAACCTGTGGTTCATTTAAGCCAGTATTTGGTACCAGGGGAGGAGAAAATGCAATCAAAGCTGGGAGCTAGTGACTTCAGACCTATCAAATGCTTCCTTTGTAGCTATCTATGTGATAATATTAATAGTAAAACCACTTCAGGCTTCTCAAGGTATTGCAAAATTCTGATCAGTGGAAAAGAGGGAAGTGTACAGTAATTAAAGTCTTTATGTGAATGCTGTCAAGCACCTGAACAGCTAAATCTCAGATCTCTGTCCTCATTCAAGTCATGCTGTTGGTGTGAGCTTACCCATTACATTCAGTGGAGAGAACTGCCTGGCAGGTTCTTAAGCAATACTTTAATAATTAGTGTCAAGATGACCTGAAAATATTTTCATTTTAAAAATCAAAGTCCAGCTTTCTTTGGGATCCGCTTGTATTCACATTTACGGCTCTTGTTCTCAGTCTCTTTGCGGTGTATTATTGAACAAGGCTGGAGCAAATTCAGCAGAAGCTGCAGTCTTCATTGCTAAGGAGGAATATTTGGAGTTTATCAAATAGATATATTGTCCTGTAAATGCATTCAAACAGCCTGGTTTGTCTGTAGGCAATTAAACATTCATTTTCCCCATTTCAGGGAACAAAATGCATAGGTATAACCGCTTAAAAAATTTCTCTCAGTGTAGAGGAAACATAATTGAATGCATGTTCTCATGTAAGATCATAGTTGTTGATGGGCTATTTAGTTTTCTATTTCTCAGCAGTTATGCAAAGACTGCTTTTGTCCTGAAGGAGGGTTTTATTTACCAAATAAATTGGTTAGATAAAGTCTCATTCATTTTATTAATAGCAGCTGAAAAGGGAGGCACAAATGGCTTTGTCTCCCCCACTGTTCCATGATTCCCTTTTACTGAAACTACCACAACTGCAGTGTAAAACAAAAGGACTTTTCATCATAATAGTATACATGAAAGTGCTTGGATTTTGACCTGTGTTTCTGCCCATTAAAATCTATGGCTATACAATTTAGACTATGTATGCAGATAGAAAGACTCCAGTGTTAGCAATCCAAACTATTATTAAAGGAACATTAGAGGCAAAATGTTCTCTTTTGTTAGGCTTGATTTAGGCTTGATTTGTTTTGGATTGCTTGTTTGCTTTGAAAGCTGATCTACAAAAAACAAGAACTGGTAGAGCCCCCTGCCCTTTCCTAATGCTCTAGGTTCTACAAAGAAAGCTCAAAATAAACAATCTGGGGAAGAGAGAGAGGCTTCCTGCTTCTTGCTTAAACTGGAAATTCAGGTCATCTCTGTTGTAAGATTATTATTATTTTTTAAAGTAATCTGAAGTGGAAAATGAGAGAATAAAAACAGGACAATGGGGAAAGAAGGGGGTTTCTGGTCTGTAGAAATCCAGTGTCTCTCATACTTGAGTTATACAGCGTGCTGTTATGGATCGGTCGAAATGGAGGGGATGAAGGTGCTTGCACTATCCTGGTGGGTGAGGCCTGCACCATGCGGGTTCTGGGTGTGATTCAAGTGGTAGCTTGGTTGTAGCTGTCCCATGCAGGGTGAAATGGGGAAACCCAGCAGCGGTCCTGAGTCACAGAGGCAAGATTTCAAAATGCATACGTGCTCCTTGAGTGCTTTGCCCTGGCTGAACACACAGGGGAAATGCAGGTGAAACTTCATCTCCCTCCTCTTCGCAGTGGGAACATCTCCCATGGCTCTGTTTAGCCAAGTTTCCCTGCAGACCAGAAGTCTGAGATGGCAACATCAGAGAAAGAGTGGAATGAATGGGAATAAGGTCAGGGAAGTGGGGAGATTTTGATGTCCTTCAGCAAAGTTTTCGTATTTTTCTTTCTGTTTAATACATTGGTCCTGGTCTCAAAATTCTGTGTAGCACTTGCATATGAGTCTTGGCGAAAATGGAGGATTTTGCTCATGGGAAACAGATCCGATGTCTCTGTATCTAAAAGATTTATGTTTGCAGTGTATTCTTCCAAAATAATGGAAATTACAATGTATCCCAGCAGCTGCTATTCATAGCACATCCAGGCGGAGATGCTAATTAAATGCAATCTGAATACATAGGAATTTAAGATTGAAAAAATAATAAAAAAAAGATGTTTTGCTATCCTTTTGCTGAATATTTTTATAACCTCTCAGTTTTGACTGAAAACAGCTATTTCGTGAAGCAACTAGAACATGAAATAACTCCGGGTAGGCTTTCTCATATTAAAAATAAAAGCAGAATGAGGTTTGAGATGATGTGGATCTTGAAAAGCAATAATCCTGTTGTAGTTATGCAGTCGCATCCTTTCTGTAGAGATTCACAAGGGACTGTTTATCACTGCTGAATTGATACAAACTCTTATCTTGAAGTGGGAGGAAACTTTAAGTTCTTTTCTGCTAATGATGTATAGCGTTACAGGTTTCTTCAAGGTAATCATACGTTGTGGTGCTTCTTGCTCTTTATCAGCCTTCGCCTCCTTTCTGGTTTTGTCATTGTCCTTGAGAGGATGGAGAGGGATAGGAGCTTCTGAGAGGACTTCGTGCACAGCTGGGTGAAACCTTATATAAATGAATCTTTGCAGGGTTTTGAGCTCAAAACATTGTGTTCTTGCCCAGGTCCTCTTGTGGCAGTTGCTGCCATTGGAAAAATAAAGCCAAATTCTAATACTGATAAAAGAGCTTCAGTGGGAAATAACAGCCCATGGCAAAACTCTGCTAACTTTGCTACTGCAAAGTGCTGTAAAACTTGTGAATTCTGGTGCAGACATCCCTGGAAAAATATTCTTATGGACCGTGGGCTGGTTTCTGTCCCTAAGCCTGGTGGTTTTCCAGTTTGTAGTAATCGACAGGGGAGACGCAACCCAGAGGCTGTAAAACTCTTAGGTTTGAGCATAGACCTTTGTTACAGCTGGGTGGTCAATGTGCCCTAAAATGACAACAATTTCCAGAGATCTCCTTCTAAACACTGGTTTCCTGTGTTGAAATTTGGACTGAACTAAATCAGTGGAAGATCTTTTTTCACCAAGGAATGTGTTTATTCCCAGTCAGTACAAGATAAGAGAGGAAGGTGGTGTTCTTGGTAATGTTCATCTGGAGGGAACAACTGGACCTCAAGAGCTGCATGATGAATGAAAAGAGAGGAAGTTTATTTTCTGCTTTTCTTCAGCAGCTCCTGCTTGTTATCAGTTGTCAGCTATCTGCAGTACATTGTTTTCCTTCTTGGAAAAAACAAGCCTTTTTCAAGACCCTACTTAGTTGGAAATATTTAACACTGCAGGACTAACCTTGCTCATAACTGCTGCTCAGAGGGTAATTTATTTCTTAGTCTTGTGCTCTGTTATTGAACAGATCGTGACTGTTGGGGAATTCAAGCATTTTTGTTTCCTTATCTGCTTTTGGTGATGGCTGGGAAAGCTGGAGAGGGCCGAGATGTCCCAGCAGGTTCTCTTGCTGCTTTGTCTTTTGAATTTTATTGGTAACCTCAATTTTCCATCTTTCTTTTGCAAAATAAATGTCTTATTTAACTGTTTGAACAAGCAAGGCGGATGTTTCTTACTGTAAACCTGTTGGGAAGGAGGCCACGGAATCAAACAGCCAAATACAGAGTCCCAGCATAGTCCCAGAGTTGTTTTTTTTTGTTTTTTTTTTTCCTCCTCACAATTCTGGAGAACTCAGGGCCTCAGAGTACACCTCAGCAGCCCCTATTCCTGCTATGGGGGAAAGCGTAGTGCCCCTATTCCTGGTCTGTGAATCAGAGCCCCATGGATTGCAGCAGGATGGCCAGGACCATGACCTCCACCATAGCAGGAGACATGTTGTCCCGTTGGCTTGCTTTCTTCCACAGCTGGCCATCTTTGTCACCAGAGGGGTTTTTGCTAGATCTTGCAAGATACCTGCTCATTTTCTGAGCTGGAAGTTTGCCACCAATCTTGAACGTTTATGTCAAAGGACAAAAATAAAAAATAATGCTCACAGTAAGCAAAAGCTAATGGGAATAAATGTACAGTAGAACAGTGTGTTTATGTGGGGACATTCCAAGATGATTTTTTAAACACTAGTCAGGCTGAGTCGATAAGAGAAGGGAGGGCTTTACTAAGATAAACAGTGAGATAAATAGCCTAGGTGACAAACGTCTGAACAGTTAATGGGCTAAAAATTCTTGCTGGACTTTTATTAGACCTGAGGAAGTGACAAGGATGATGTGTCCTAAAAATATAGTTTCAATTTTCCAATACCTATGACTTAAAATCGGCATTCAAGAGGCCTTTTCCATAAATCTTGCATTGTATCGCATCATGTGGAAAAGAGATGTACTGAAGGCTTGTTTCACTGTCTTGTTATGTGCTGTATTCACAATATTATGCAGATCAGCTGTCAAACTGTGGAATATCTGTGTTAAGAATTGTTCTGATCTGAAAACAGAAATCAGTTAAGTATTCACTCTAATATTACAAATTAGTGATTTTGAAGAGCTCCATACTCCTTAGTAGAAAGAATCCTTGTATGTAAAAGTTTGCCACAGATGTCTGTATTCTGTTTCAGCAACGTGGTCGTTACAGCATCAGTGTTAGCTTTTCTTACAGTCCTGCCAGAGACTTGGTTAGGTCGGGCTCTGGTTGTTTAGGATGTTATTCCCCGTAACGTCATTTTACAGAGCTGTTAGTGAGAGGGAGCTCACTGCTGACCTTGCAAGCGTGCTTTTCAGTAAATGCAACATGCCTTAGCCTTGAGACTCTCCCATAAACCCTGCATATTTTCCTAAACCTGAAGAAATCCACCTTTAGGGTAAGTAGAAAAGTAAGCAGAGAACAGCATCTTGTTTCCATCCCTGTGTGGGAGACTTCGGCTTGCTGACCTGTTTAGATGGCCCCTTGTGGAGTAACTGGGATTTTCAAAATGCCATAAGGAAGTGCAGGAAGTCTTTCCCAAGAATAACATCCTGAAGCTATTAATAAAGGTTGGGAGATGGTTATTCAGAAAGCAGAAAACTCTGAATGTGCCATTGTAAGTCCACCAAAACAATCTCATTAATACAAAAGGCTTTTAAGAAGAAGAAAAAAATACGCAGTATTTACATTTCTCATATGAAGTCACCTCTAGAAAAAAAAATGCAAATTCAATCTGGCAGCCTGAGAACAGAACTTTTCCAAGGTGCGCTGCAGTGAATTGGTTACTTGATTGGCAAACAACTATTTCTAAATTACCCGTCTTTCCCCCTCAGAAGCAGCAGCATCTACAGCGACAAATGTCAGCGTATGGAGAAGTGTTACTTTGTCTGAATGGCAGAGAAAGAATGAAGCCTGTTTGCTTGTGCCGCCTCCTTATTTCGTAGTTTCTTCTCAGATAAGCTTGTGGGGGGGTACTTGCGGTTGGGTTTCAGTTGTGGGGTCACCATCCTTCTATTTTTGCTGTTACGGAGCGTTAAATGGAGCATATTCAGTTCTGCTGTCAATTAATGAGCAGCTTTGTAGATTAATATTAATGTTTTCTCAACAGAAACCCCTCACTTCTGCAAATAAAATCAAGAAGGAAAAAAAAATCAGCTATTCAAATCTATGGTAGTGATTTAAAAATGATCACAGGAGGAAAAAATTCATTACATAAACTAGGGCAGGCTAAAAAAGGCACAACTGTAGCTCGCTTGACACTTCTGAAATTCATAACTAATACATGCGAATGCTGAAAGTGTTGACTCCTGACATCCTGTGCTTGTGGAGGGGAGTTATGTGCTCTGGCTAATAGCAGTGAGCTCTGGGATAAAGCTTTACCTTACCTTTTTATAGGTCACCCACTTGCTTCATGGCCATGGGCCGGCTTGGCTTCTCTGATCCCTTAAGTGCTGTGAGCGGAGAGCAAGCTCTGCTCCACCCTGGCTTCTGCAGCCTCTGAGCCTCCTTTTTTATTTTTGTAAGAGCCCAGATTGAGTTTTGCTTAATTTGGCAGTTAAGAAAATAGTTTTGGGGTGTGTAAACTGAGCGCATTTACTAGATACGAGCTCTCAAGGCTAGACCTGGGAAGCCCACACTTCTTGGTACAACACTTGATGAGTGTTGAGGCTGAGGCAGAATGGGATGTTTGCTTTCCTGAGCACCCCTTTGTGTAAATTAGGTGTATATACGTATGAGGAGTGTCATACACAGAGTGCATGGCATGATTGGGCGATGGAAATGGGGAAGCTTGATGCTGATGCAAAGAAACAGCTCTAATGGGTGCACATGGTGGCAGGATTTAAGTTGGCTGTTGCTTGGTCTAGCAAAAAAAAAAAAAAATGGGGGGGGGGGCAAGTAGCATGTTTGGTTTAACTGAGAAAGGAGTTGAGAGTAAACCAGAAAGCATCGCTCTAGCATGGTGTAGGGTCTTAGTTTGTCCCCACATTAAGTGCTCTTTTCAGTGCTGATTGTGTCTCAGGAGGGTACAGTAAAGGTTCAAAGTGTTGTGTAGAGGAAGGGAAATGTGTGTACTGGCTGCTGGGCAGGTTCAGGGAGAGATGTGCAAGCTTGCTGAGAAGCTTGACAGTTCTAGGGGGTTTGCACTTGAGAAAATCTCGGTCAGACTCCACACACAGATTTCACATAGGTTATGTCTTATGAAATGGAGAAACACTTTTCCATTTAGAATAGGCATGTGTTGTGGAAAATTGCTGTTTTATTAATGTGGCCTAATTATTTCCTTTTCTAATGTTTGTTTTACCATCTTTCCTATGTGCATGGTATTTAGAATATACTGCTGATGTCGTTTGAGTCCGGATTGCTGCTCATCTATGGATGTCCTTCCTGGGCTCTTGAAAATTTTCATGTGTAGCCTTCTGAAAAAGGCAATGTTACAGAGCCAGGAGTCTTAATTCATTTTACAATACCAAAAGGGTGATCTGCTCTTGGCATGGATTAATAGCTGTTATATTTCTTTTGAAAGAAGTGTTTTACCAACATTTTTCCCCCATTTTCCCCTTCATCACCCTTATTCAACCTAATGATTACAAAATAGACTTGACCAGAACAGGCTGGGAACAGGTACAAACTGAACTGTTCAATATCTAAGCTTAATAGCAGAGTGTAATGAGGAAAAAAAGTTATCAATCTGATAGCAGATGATTGCTAATGTGCTAAAATATTACTGCTGGCTGTCTCCATACTGCTTTGATTTCTGACATCATTCTGTCACACAGTGAGGGCTGAAAACTATGAAAACACCCTGGTTTTCTTGGCAATGTTGAAGTTCTCCATGTCCTGAAGTCAAACAGACTAGAATGAGGACAAGAGGACTGAGCTGACTTTCTAAAATTGTTCCTTGCCAACGTGTGTTGCTTTCAGTAGTTTAATTGGCAGTTATCTCACCCTAGTGAAGGGAGTGTTGCTTGCCAGAAGACCATGACTCTTATCTGCCTAACCGGTCAAGCAAAATTAAATTGCTGTTTTTTGAATGCCTGACACATGCCTGTGAGTTGGCACCCTTGGTCTTGTGCTTGGTGCTGCCTGCAGGAGTGGACAACCCAGCTGCTCTCCAGTACTTCCCATCATGAAAAGACTGTTTTCCCCTTTCTTCTTTACTGGTAGGGAGTAAGCAAGGCTTAAACTTACTGCCTTGTTAAGAATGTAAAAACGTTGATTCTTGGGTTGTTAACAAAAGAGCATAATTGTTTAAGTGACATACTTCAACTTTCTCATTGCTTGTTCTGCTGTGGAGAAGGACCTCCAGGAGGAGCACTTGTCTGTGAAAGCCTTAAGTCATCTGAACAGAGGAGGAAAGAGCTTTTTCCTCCAGTACATACTAGAGAAGGCTAAACCCTTTAGTATGGAGCCTGGAGACCTAATTCTACTGATAGTGTTCTCACATTGCATCAAGAGCATTTCCGCCCCTTGGTTGCCACGTCTCCATGGATGACTAATGATGCAATAAAACAAAAAGAGGAAAGAGCTGAGAAATGAGGGACCATCCCTTTATAGAAATGCGTCAAAACACAGACTGCATCAAGCCAAGGGAGCACTTAGTGGCCGCTCGTGCCCTGAGCAAGGCTGGTCCTTGAAAGATAGCTCCCTTGCCATACGTTTGGGCTTTCTGTGTGCACACCAGAGATCTGGGAGGCGTCAGCTAAGTGTGGTATACTCCAGCTTGCTGTACCTGTGGAGTGTGCACACCAACTGCACTCGCTCCTCCCTTGCCTCTCTGAGAGAAAAAAAGTGGATTGAGGCAAGCTGCAACCATCGGTTCTCCCCAGAGCACGCTGCTCAGGCTGGCTTTGCAGTTGGCCATGGGAAGTGATGAACCCCATGGATCATCCCATTGGCAATCCTACCACAGTTCCTACAGCAGGTGTTTGTTTGAACAAATTCTAAGGAAGAGTATCAGGAGTATTTTGAGAGCTAAAATGGTACTAGAAACACAAATCTCCCTGAGACAACGTTGGCGTCCTGACTTAAGAAACTCCCTGTGCAAGTGGTGGCTATTTCCAGACCAGTCACTTCAGTGGAATTGCTGTGCAATAGTGTGCCTTGTAGGTGCTGCACAATGGTGAGAGATCAGAAGAGATTTAGGAATGCTCTTCAGTGCAAACGGGAATCTACAGGTTTATCTAAATAAATAAGTAGTATGGGATTTAGTTGGGATTGAAACTTTGCCTTTTCAAATTTAAGGGCCATGTTAAGGGCAGAAAGTGCTCACATATTGTCTTACACACCATCCCCAGGAAACAGATTTACTCTGAGAAGTTCAGCTGGAGGGACTCTCCAGATGACAGTCCTTCATAATGGAATCATTATGAAGGCCACACAAGTGCATGAGGATTTTCATTTGACTTGCACAGTACTTGTGAAGTGCGCCAACCTGCTGTTGTGAAGCCCCTTGCTGTCCTTGGGATGGAGAGGCATTGCTGTATGGATAGTAATGCTGTGCTGCTTTTTGGTGCGGTTAGATCAGTGCAGTTTAGAGCTTCCTTGCAATTCATCCATCATTTCATCATAAAAAAAAAAGCCCAACTCCAGATTACTTCAGCCACGTTTGTTATGTTGGAGCACTATCAACACTTTTTACTTTGCTACCTAGCCTCTGTCTTTGAGGATATCCCTATCTTTTTCCCTTTTTTTTGGCTTTCCTGCATGATTCCCTGACAATAGTTACCTGTAAGTTTGCCACGCAATCCTTACTGCATGATTTTTCTTGATTTCATGTTGGACTCCAACCATCCTGGTGTGATGGAAACTTTCAGTATGACATTGTAAAGGACTTTTGTCATACAGCAACCGAAGTATCGAATGTAGAATTTAACTTTTTGTTCTTTTTAGCTGATCTAATCGGTTATTTTGTGAAAGATGCTGATTTATGTACAGAGCAGTATCAGTGCTCAACTTGACCTTGGATTTGGTGCTTTCTTAGGATCCTTCATGTTAGTACATTTGTTGATGGAGCCTCTTGGCTCCTGCTGCCAGTGCATGTGGTGGAGGCAGGGTACCCTGCTTATGAGTTTTACCTGCCGTGCTACTGATACAGTTGCTCAGTTTTCCTCACCCCAGAAGAGGTGGGTATTACTAGACCTTTGCAGTAAACTTTGGAGCACAGTTTTCAAATGTGAGTGCCAGAATTGAGATGCTTGAATATCTGCATATGTGTTGCAGGGTTCCTGGTGCACCTTTTCCACCCTTACCCCCCACCACTAGCTCTGCTCTCAGCGAGGATGCCTTGCATTGCCTTGTCTTGTAACCCTGGCAATACATCTCCTCTGTACCCAGAGCCTCAAAAAATTCAATGTCCTCAACTACTGTCATTTTGAATCCATCTGGAGAGAGATGAAAAGGACTTGAGGATCCACGACACTGCACTGAAACAGCATCTTCCGCTGTCACGCCCTTCCCAGCTTTCCTGCCTTTGCCCAGTGGTATTTACCAAAGTAAAGCATAATTTGTACAGCAGAGAACAGCCAGATAACGTTGTTAACAAGTTTTAACAAAAAACTTATGGGTGATTTTTTTTTAACTTATTCCTATTTTCTGCCTTCTGTAATTGTAATGGTTCTTCCTTTAGCTGTTGTTGCTAAGCTGCATTAAGAATTTGCATTTCAAGGCAATCTGAAACTGTCTTAATTTAGAGAACAACCTCAGTAAAAGGAACCCGGTAACCTAAAACGGGAGCAGAGCTGAAACAATTGCAGGTATGCTCAGTGTATTAATCATGCCAGTGGATAACTATTTATACTACTATGTGAACCAGAGGAATTCATTTTATAAGACGTGCAAAATTCTCCCATCAGCTCTCTAGCGCAGGTTAATAACCTCGAAAATGATTTTGATTCACAGCCAATATGGTTGAGGCTTAGAGGGAGAGGGGGGAAGATAATACGTGTTTCAGAAAAAGGTAGTGTAAGTTTGTCTTTCAAAACATATCATTTCATGCTCTGCAGGAGCCTGGAGAAAGGGTATAATCCTATGTGGGACACGTCCCCCAAATGAACGGGAAAAAACAAGATGCGTAAACAGATAAAACAATTGGGAAAAATAGGGAAGACAGGCAGAAGGGTCTTATTGAATACTGTAACTGAATGACAGAATGGTTTTGGTAATAAAGTCGCTGTACCTGTTTTAGTCAAAAAAGTGGGCAAGGCTTGTAGGAAGAGAAATTTGTTGTTAGATTGGCTGATGTAGATTGAAGAAGGAGAGAACCTTGGGGAAGGGTGTTCTGTCTGGATCGTTCAGATGTCCAGTGTTAGCATCAGCTTCAGGATGAATAGGAAATTGAAAAACCATGCCCCAAAAGACGCAGGTGAGTACGCAGCAAGCATGATAAAGGAGTGGATCTCAGTGTCAGTGCCTTGGCAGAGGCGTCAGAACTGTGTGTCCAGGGCTGAGAACGAGGTGATGCAGTGGGATGGTGAGGTGCTACGATCCCACGGCTTCATGTGTTCCAGCTCCAGGCCCTGACCTACATGCCCAGAATGTACAGCACTTTTCTGGAGATCCCAGGGAACTGTATTTAATCATAAAAGGAACAAAACAAAACCCACTTATCTTGGTTGGGAAAAGGCATTTATTTATTTTTAGAAGCAAGCTGGCCTCATGCACACAGCTGAATTAATATGCTCAGGTTATAAGTATTCAAAGCATCAGTTCTGAGTGGTCTGCAGACTAGTCAATGGCATCCTTTGTGAAGAATCCGGAGCGAATGCGCAGTAGGCAATTTCAAAATTTTTCATCAGTAATGCAGGTGAAAATCATCCAATTTGTTTGGGTATGCATTATTAACCAAACCCTATGGAAGCACCAAGTGGCTGAATATTTTATTGTACTTTAACTTCCCTTTGCTCAGTGAGAAATAATATTTTCTCCTGTGGACTTGCACTCCATTATCCTGGCTTCCTTTTATGTGTGATAAACCTTGTGCCAAGCCTTGTTTGTAGTACATTTGGGTGCTGGTACACCCATCTGACAGCAGAGATCGGCTTTGCTCCAGCACAGGTGCTGCAGGGACTGACCACCCTGAAATAGCGAGGTCTGCCCACGGCAGGACTCACGTGGATGTCATGCAGAACACACCTCAGGCTCGCCATTCACTTCCAGTCATCTTGTTTCAGTACTTAGCCTCATTTGCTCTGGTTGCAGGGCTGCCATAGCACTCTTGGTGCTTGATTTGCAGGTGAATGGGGCCAAGGACTGGGCGGTGGGCAAGACCTGGTGGGACTGGGCAGCCTTTCTATGTCCCTTTGCAGGAAATCTCCTTCCCTTGCTGGCGGGCAGTTAGCCTGAGATGTGGGCAGGTGCTCCTTCCTCAGTGACCCTCTCATCCCTCCCGTGGCTGTGGTGGGCCACCTTGGGTTGAGGGGTCCTCGAGGGCACCTCCTGTGCCTCCGTAACTTGGAGACATGGGTCAAAGGTGGTAGGAAGCAGTGTACTCCCTTCATCAGTGTAAAGGACAGCGTGTACTTGTCTGCAAGCAGCCAAGGTGCCAGCCCTGTTTAACACACTTCTCCTCCTTCCCTCCTTCCCAATCAATTCGCTCCTGCCTCACAGAGCGTGGGTTTCCATCTGATGGGTCTCCACGGGGTGTAGCTGCCCGGGAGATGCAGATCCTCCTGGTCTATGGCAAGTGAGTAGCTGACTACATCTGCCTCATGTTTGGAATATATCTTCGTAGAATCATTAAGGTTGGAAATGGCCTCCAAGATCATCAGGTCCAACCATCCCCCAGCTGCCAATATTAATTATATGTGTACCTATATATTCTAATTGCCGTTTCAAGAAGTGAGGTGACCAAGCAGCCTGTTACTTCTGACCCAGTTTTCCATCCCCACATCAGATGAATGATGTCTGCCCCTTGGGTCCCTATTTCTTAGTCTGACAGCACTTTTCTTTCTGTCATTCACTATCCACTTCGTACTTCTGAATGTGTCAGGAAGCAACCACGTTAGAGAGAGGAGAGTCAGGTGCAGAAAGGCATCTGCCTCCAGCTATTTGAAAGTGATACAGGAGATCAACTTTCTTTAATCGGAAGGATTAAAAATGTCTCTGTCTTTCATGTGTGAGGAAAAAAACCTGTCTGACCTTTTCTGTAACTTCCGTTTACTCTTTTGGAGGGTCCTTAAAGAAAAAGCAACAAGGATTTAAGAGGAATTTCCTACTTAATGGGAAGATAAAGTAACTGATGAGGTGAGAATGTTGCTTTCTTGGCCAAAAATAAATCACACTTGCGCATGATCCTTGGACCTGAGAAGCTTTCAAAAGAAGCTACCAAAAAATACGTATTGGTGAGTGACTGTTCCCCAACATCTGATAACATCACCTAGTCATGACTGCATCTTTTCAACCACAACAGCAACGTCATGCTGTGATTCATCCCACATTCTCTAACGTTTCTGGCTAGCATTTGACTGTTTTTCTTCAGACATCAAGGTAATTTGTAGAGGTGTTTAATAGCTGATTCAGATTTGAGTTGGCAGCAATTTCATCATTTCAGAAGATGCTCAAAACTGCTCGGCTTGTGCCCTTTCAAGAAAACAATCTTGTGGCAAGGTGTAAACATAAGTTTATGAGTTCATGTTTTTAAGTGTTTTTTTTATACTGCATATGATCTAGCAGGAAATTTGTGCTTTGCTTGTGTGTGGTGGGGATAAAGTACACAGGCATTATTAGTCTGTTTATTGTGTTTCTTTTTTGTCTTTTGAAGATGCTCACATCCTTTTTATTTTTTTTCCCTCCGAAAATATGGGCTTTTGTCATGCATATTAACTGAAATATATTGGATTTTCCTGCAAGGAGGGAGGATGCTGAGCTGTCTGCAGCTCTGGGGCTTTGTGCTGGCGAATGGCTGGGTGGCGTTTTGGAGATCCCTTTCATTTGTGGTTTCCTAGGTAGAGATGGAGGAAACTGAGTGTATGTTTGCATAATGAAGTAGTTATCTTCTTTCTTCTGTGTCACTCTTAAATAGCCAAGGATTTCAAAACATTGTTTTTAACAGCAGAGGAGATATATTGGGTTGGTAGGTCAGTCAGCTAAAAAATGTTTGCTTCACCACGAGTAAAACTTAGGTTTGTGTGCAGGAGTGAAGCAAGGAGCTCTGCTGTCTCCTGGATTACACCACCTTGTATTTTAACCTTCCTGCAACTTCTCTGGGTTATCAGAGGTCTTGATGGAGGAAGGAAATACTTTGTCACCTGGAGTCATTCGGGGATGTTGGTGCCAAGTGTTTCTGACAAACTGAAGGACAAATGAGAATTTTGGACGACCTTCACAGTACTGTGTGTAACACCTCCTTCATGAAGTCATTTTATATCTCACACAATAGTTGTGAAACCTCCAAGTTTCCGAGCTTTTGAGGATGAAGCAGTCCAGGAGTCCTTCTTGCTTCCCATCTCCATGGCTCTCTCGGACACAAACGGGCACAGTCTCTTGAAGCAGCGAGCCACCGTCTCATGTTAGCATGCAAGTGCAGCAGCGGTGGCTGGAAATTGATGCCTTCTTCACTTCTCGGAGCACTCAAGACAAAGACCTCATCAGGCTCCAGGGGGATGAACGAGGCACTGTGAAGAGAGACAGAGCCGCTAGTCCAAAATTGCATGAAAACTATAAAGGAAGTCTGGCAATGGCAGTGATAACCCCTAAGCAGGGGAGAGCAGAAAACTGACCAGATGGAGAGCTCCTGCAATGCAGAGGCATTATTCTGATGTAAATCTCACCAATTCAGACTTATTTTGTTTGAGAAAAATGACATCTTGCCTCGCTAAATGTCTAAAGTGTTCCTGGTGAGAGAGTTTGTGTAGAGGTGCACGGAAGATCTCTGTAGAGGTGCACAGGCAGAGTTTTCTAACTTAGACAAGCTCCAGAGAGAGAGAGAGAGAGATTGCATGGCATGAGCTTCACCTCCATGCCAGGCATCACCTCCATGCCAGGCATCTGATGAAGTTTTATTTTCAGTATTTAGTTCCCGATTATATTATAAAGCAAATGCAAGTTTCTGACATAATGTTCTGAGCCAGGTTGCCTAGTTATTTGTCTACTCTGACACCTCTGTTAAGCGTTTTTTGTTTTAATTCGGTGTCCATGTGTTGAATTTCATTGTCTTTGCGTGGAGCTGCTGCTATTTGCATTTGAATTGCTTTCCTAGTTCTGACCAAACTTTAATTTTCAGTTCTTCTGCAGTTAGAGATGGTCAAATGAATAAAAGATGAAAACTTGCTGGCTGTTTTTGCCCATATGAATGCTGCATTTCTGAAAACTTTTAGAAGAGAAGGTTAGCTGCACTTGTGCACTTTCATTTGTACTCTTCAAATAACTCGAGAGTCCTGGAATGACAGTACAAGGCAGAAGGTAATGGCTAATCCTGAGGACAGCTGGGAGGACATAAGATAGATTACAAATTTCAGGGCAAAAATCACTTTTCTGTCTGCATATTTGCCTGCTGTGCTGACGCCAGGGTGCTGCGTTGTATAAAGGTCCGAGTCAAACAGCCTCTGTTCCTCCGGGATGTTTTAGAGGCTCTGAGTGACACAAACCTTTTTTTCCAATAATGATGTTATCGGACCTGGAGGAGGAGGACAAAGGAAAGATTTTGTAGTGCTGAGCACAAGCATGCGTTATGGACCACTGCAGTCCTTCAGAGCTGTGGTCAGGAGGTGACAGAGTGGGCATTTATTTCAGAAACCTACCTGAGGTGTGTGCTTAACTAGGGAGTGAGGTGCCGGGCATTGGTACTGAACAATGAACAGGCCACAGGGACAAACCAGGCTCCTGTTGTTGCAAAAATGCCGTGCTTGTGCCCAGGCTTTGCCAGTTGTGTACTTCTGTGGATTTACAGGAAGGTAGTGCAGTGCTCCAGGAACAACTTGATGCAGCAGCCGGCGGTTTGGGCTGGTCAAGTGGCAGTAATGTGGTCTCAAATGACCAGAGTAGCTTTATTGGTATGTCTCCTTAAATGCTCCCATTACTTCTTGGATTGTTTTCCCGTATTCAGAACAACTTGCTGGTCTTCGACATCCTTAAGTAGCTGCGGTTATTGATTAAATAACCTCCCAGGTGAGTCCATCTTCTGTGGAAGCTGGAGGATTTATTGATGTGTTATATCATCTTTTTTTTTTAAGTTTAGGTCTTCAGAGGCTGTGTCTTCTTCCTCCCTTTGGTTCTGCTGAGGCAGCACTTAGTAGTAATGCACAGCAGCACCTGCTAATTACCAGGGCAGTGTGATTGTTTCTTTAAAATTAATTTCACATCAGAACTTTTTTTTTTGTTGTTGTTGCTTCCCAAAAGAAAGGATGAGCTTTTTACAGGCTCCGAACTATTTGAAAGGCACACTTGCATGCAGTGTGGATGGAGCATGCGCTGTCCCAGCTGTGTTCATCCAGTATCACCCTGGGACCCTGCTGGGACGAGGGACAACTTCCCAGCCTGCGTGGGGGCTGAGTGGAAGGACAGATTTCCCCCTGTTTTTCCCTCTGCATTCACCTCGTTGTTGAGAATTTAAGGGAACCTTGATCCACAACCAATGGCAGTTGCCTTCTTGTTTATCTTCAGGATATTTTTTCCCCCCAGGAGTGAAGTGAATGCCCTTTGCCCTGAGAACAGTTTTCTGTCTGAAATGAATGCACGTTTGTTTTCTGCGGGACCTAAAATCATTTCCCAGATCTTCTAATTAAGCACTGTTTGCACTTGAAATCAGGACTGTTTATACAAAATTTGTGTTTTCAAATGTGAAGAAAAAGTAAAGAGTTGGACGTAATCTCTGCAAACTAATGCAAAAGAATAAAGTGGAATGGTTTAAACCAGCTTTGTTTACACTCCAGAGTTACTTTGTATGCATATTCACTTTTTAAAATCTAATTGCTCTTTTTCTGCTGAAAAAGCTGATAATCTGATTTGCATGTGCAGTTTAAAGAAACAAAATATATTAAAAAAAAAAAAAAAAAGCTCACCCCAACCCTAACTGTTCCTTTACGTCCTTCCAACTTTTAGCTGGGGTCAGGAAGCAACAGAGTGACGGTTGTGTTTGTAGTAAGTTTGCTGCAAACCTGCTGAGTGATAGTGGTACCATCTCTGTTTTAAGGAGAGATGAACTATTCCCACTTGTACTGAAATGCAGCCAACTCCATGTCTTTGGCCTGAGAGAAGCCAAAGAGCAATAGTTGTCCACAGGAGTTAATTTAAGGAGACCTTGCAAAAACCTGCGCTAAACTGCTTAATCTTTTTTTTTTTTTTTTTCCCTGGAACAGAAAGAGCTCCAGTTGGGACTCCTGGAGGAGAAAATCCAGAGACAGAGGGATCTCCTGCAGCTTGTTTTTGTTTGGCTGGGGTGGCACAGAGACGGGGGTTCACAGCCTTCCAGTGTTTGCTGCATTCCTCTTCGCTCTCACTTCTGAGCTGAGAAAAGCCTTTCACAGATTGCCATCAGAATCTCATGCCCAAACCTGCAGAGAGGGGCTTGAGGTCCTTTGTTGGGGTGGGAAAGGCAGTCAGATGGATGGCTGTGTGATATCTGGGGTGAGATACTGAGGCTCGTGCTTACACTTGGATTGGTACCTTGGATTTATTTGTTAGCATGTGGCATGCTTTTCTCTTGGCAATAAGGGTGGGTACTCCTAGAGGAGTCAAGGACAATCAGTGTGCTGGTACATGAACTGCCTGAGAGATGCTGGTTGCACCAGGGTTTTCTTGCAGAGAGTTCATTTTTATGGCAGCCTTGCACCTGATGCTTTTATTGAAAGGAGCAGAGCAGCCAGTAGTGGAGGATATGGTTGCAGCGATAATATGAAGAGGATGAAGTTTGGGGGGAGTTGGCAGATGCTTCTGTTTTCTTTTTGAATTGAATAAAACAGAGGAGGCCCCTGCAAGATGTTGCAGGATCCCTAGCAGTTATTACAGTAACAGTGACCATGCGGGAGCCATAATGTTTTAGAACAATAAATTATTAACTATTCCAAATTAACTCAAATGTTCATTCATCAGAGCAACAAGGGAACAGAAACATTATCCAATAGCCCTGGAAGTAATTATTTTAGCATCCTCCTTGCATGGGTACTTTCTGTTTTTCCTTTTTTCCCTTTCCCTTTCCCTTTTTCAGTTTTCTTATGACCCTGTGGCTTCCTATGGTATTTTGGATCCATTTTTGTCTGTTGTTTGCCCCCACAGTTCTCTTGCCTGGTTCTTTTCTTGAGTGTTGGCCAAGGTAACATCCAGATGTAGTTTGTGTGGGTAGAAGCCTCAAATTGCAGGTGATCGAAAGAGAAGCTAAGAAGAAAGCAAACCTTTAGGCAGCCGCTTTCTTCAGCAGTTCTGCAAGACTGGTGATATGGACTGCAGCAAAGGAGCAAAAGGCAAAATGGGGTCAGGGGCAAAGAAGTCTTGAGAGAAGAATGTGCAGGAAAGACTGCTGTTAGCCATGAAGGAGATGGGGAGATGTCTTTCAAGCAGAAAGGCTGGGCAGGCAACGCCTGTCTCCTGGACCAAGCAGGCAAGGAGCCTGCCGTGCTGGTACTCATCAGTGCCCTGGGACCTGTCAGAGCAGGCAGGAAGGATTTGCTGTTGGATGCATCTGAGGAGGGGGGCACCTGGGGCCAGGCTTCTGTTCCCTCCAATTAGTCCTTATAATAAACTGCTCACTGGTAAAATAATCATAGAAAAATGAGCTAGCCCTTCTATTAAAAGATCCTGGGGTTTGATCTACTTACTGCTTGAAAAAATCACTGGAGGAATTTGAAATACACTAAATAATTGTGGCATTTAAGGTTCTGATTGTAGCTGGACTGCTCCAAATGGAGGTTTCTATTTTATTTACTTTCCGCTTACCTCTGAGTATTAAATTGCATGAGAATTATGAGGTTTGCAGGTGGTGCTTTGCTTTGGAATTTCCTTCATATTTCTGGTGTCTTGGAGTTGTGTTAATCTTCTTCTGCGTGGGCAAAGCTTTGAATGCGAGGCCTGGAAATTGCGTGTGCTTTCTAACCCGGGAGCAAAGCAGCCGTACAGAAGAGGATGTCAGCATTGTATTGTGGTAGTGTTTTTTTTTTTTTTTCCTTGCGCAAGGAACATTATGTTTTGCTGCCAGAAAAATGATCACCTCTGTAGTTGGAAGAGTTGATTGCTTTTGGCTCATGCAGCATTTCTAGGAATAAATATTAAAATCCTGATTTTTTCCCTACTGCTGTACACTAGGAAATCCATGAAATGCATGTTTCTGAGTGTCATCTTCTAGAGTAAACTAAACTGTAGTCATGATATAATAAAAAGCTGCCAAGATGTTATTTTGGGGGGAAAAACAGATTCTGCCCCAGGCTTCAAGCTTACTTCTTCCTTTGTGACAGTGCTTTTTGCAGCTGCATATATTTGTAGCCTGTGTTAATATGAGTGATTACAAAAGGCACTTATGAGTCTATTTAATGTCTGTAATAATCTTGAAGAGAGCGTTACATTAAAAAAAAATGTTGTTTTTTTCTGCTGTATAATAGGAGGCCAAGAAGAAGAAGGAATCATGGCATTTTTATTTGGTGCTGTGAGAAGACTTCTCCT
This sequence comes from Aythya ferina, assembly GCF_964211825.1. Lineage (NCBI taxonomy): Eukaryota > Metazoa > Chordata > Aves > Anseriformes > Anatidae > Aythya > Aythya ferina. The sequence goes on along the minus strand of NC_140302.1, from coordinate 8,032,821 downwards.
GTTACAGAGCCGACCATCTCTTACAAACATGCCACTCACAGTGTCTCCAATATTACATAGGCCTCACAGTATTTCAGTTTTGTCCTGTGATGTGGCTGCAGTGCGGAAGGTAGTGGCTCCATGGTAAGAGCTGTGCCTTGCTCTGGGTGTCCAGAACACACCTTTGCATCAGCGATGGCAAATCTGGGCTCTTCTGGGTGAAAACGGTGCAGCTTGATGTCAGGTGGTGATGTTGTCAGGTTGGGGTGTTTTCAGCATGCCTCAGTGTCACTGGAGTGCTGCTTTCTAAAACTTGACTTTCAACTTGTATTGAAAAAAAGTCAGTGCTTTGATTTTTTTTTAAATTATTATTTTTAAGTGATCCATTTCAGGAAGAACTTTGCAGCTGGGCTAAAATACCCAGCTGATCATTTTGTTTTGTTTTGTTTTTTTTTAACAAAAATCTGGAGAACAAGTCCTAGGAGGAGTGGCTGAGGAAGCTGGGCTTGCTCAGCCTGGAGAAAAGGAGGCTCAGGGGTGACCTTATTGCTCTTTACAGGTACCTCAAAGGAGGCTGTAGCGAGGTGGGGGTTGGTCTGTTCTCCCACGTGCCTGGTGACAGGACGAGGGGGAATGGGCTTAAGTTGCGCCAGGGGAGTTTTAGGTTGGATGTTAGGAAGAACTTCTTTACCGAAAGGGTTGTTAGACATTGGAACAGGCTGCCCAGGGAAGTGGTGGAGTCACCATCCCTGGAAGTCTTTAAAAGACGTTTAGATGTAGAGCTTAGGGATATGGTTTAGTGGGGACTGTTAGCGTTAGGTCAGAGGTTGGACTCGATGATCTTGAGGTCTCTTCCAACCTAGAAATTCTGTGATTCTGTGATTAACTGCAAAGAATTACCTTTAAATCCCAAAACTGATAAAGTGTATGACCTCTGCAAATTGAAAAGCTCTGGCACTTGCTTTCTCTACAAAATGTATACAAACCTGCTGCTTTGCAGCCCTCGTGTGAATGGTATATTCACAGTGTGTCTACTTTGGATCATCCCAGACTGTTTGAAGAATTTCAGAAAAACTTTTCTTAGTTGCGTGTTGCTGAACTTTGTGTTTTCAATGATAACAAACCGCTGTTAAAAACGATAACAGTAATAACGAAAAACTCTTAAACGTTATAGTGAAACCTAAGCAGAAGAAAGCTTAGGTCAGGACCAATGCATGCATCTTGGTGATGTTATCAGTTTTAGCATTAAGTGATGTTAAAAATGACTTTCTGAGCCCAGTGAAATTAGGAATAGTATTTAATAGAAGGTAAGAGCAGTGCTTATTAAACATGATGAGCTCTGGTGCTGTGATGCTGTACTGCACATAATGCTCAATTATAACAGGGTCAAAGAAAATTTCAAGACCAAAATTCTCATTTCTCTCCTCTTTTCTAAAGAAAATGTACTGTGAATACAATAAGCTGAAACACACAGCCAATTTTAATTGTGGTGTCCTTGTTTTGGTCTAATTTCCAGCTAAATATGTTTATCCAAAGACATTTAAGTATTCCCCAAGTGACTCTCGTCCTTAAAATACTCTTAAGTAAAGGTCAGCTTGGCCCCTCACTGCACCATTTTAAAGGATAACATGACCATGCATTTTTCAGCTTCTCTTCTAAAATAATTTTGGAAGCCTCTCCAAGCACATCATCGGCTTAACATGTGAAAATATGTCCCAGGGTTCCCTGAGGATTTTGACTAATGCATTTTCACTGAAATGGAGAGAAATTTTTGGCTAGAGCAACAGCTGATATAAATCAGCATAACTTCACTGGCTCCAGCCGAGCCTCTCAAATTTATACTAGTTGAGGATCCAGGCTGCATGGAGAAAATTATTTCACTGAATTGAATACTGTGTCAAAAAGATTAACCTGAAACGTTTCTACCATTTCAGAGTGAATTTATGTTCATGGCAATGAATAGGTTTTCATTCAGCAGGACATGATTAATGAGGTTTGGCAGCTTGTGACAAAAATCAATATATTTTTGCTGCAGATCTGATACAGTTTTAAGTTTTGCCGAGATATGCCGCACATGCTTTTGTAGTTGAAGACACTTGGAGTAACTAATTCCTTCAGTCGTACACTTCGTTTCTGCATTTGTGATCAGGGAGATTTAGCATGAGCATTTTTCTTTATAGCACTGCAGAGTAATGAAAACAAGGCCATATATTTAAAAAGAAGTGGACCTACAAAAATATGTGAGGAAGCACCATGGATATGAGCAGCCCAGTGATGTTGCAGCAGTGTTTGCACAGGTACATAGAGCAGATGTAGTTGCCCTTTTAAAATGCTCTGTTTTAATTAAGTGACATGCCGAACACTAACACGAGTGCTGTTGTGCCGTCTCCCGGAAGATGCATCTCCCCGAGTCTGAAAGTCTTGGAACCAAAGGCACTGTTGGGATGTCCATGTAAAACAGTATATGAGAAGAGAAGACAATGTAAATATCACTGAAATAATAATAATAATAATAATAAAGTATGGTAAAAAATACATAATTAGAATTAAATGAGCAAATATCTCATCATTTTTCTTTCCACTCTTTCAGGACCAACCTTTCTCTGTGATGTTTAATGTTTGTGTGGTTTCCATTCAGTGGTGAGTTGGGGAAAAATGGATTTCACCTTTGTTTATGTGGCAGTGGTTGCTTGCTCATATGATAATTTCACTTGCTGGCTTAATATATGTGCTGATGGAGGTCAACACATAGAGTACTGGTTTAGGTGTATGAGAAAGCTTTTAAGAAGTCTCAGCTATGGGTCAGCTTATATAAAGGAGTCATTTGAATTTTACCTTGGACGTACAGTTTAGAGTTGTGTATTTTCTGTCTGTAATTGAACTCCTCTTGGTCTGTCTCCATGTACTAGCTGAAACAGAGCGTTTTTATTTCAGCTAACATGCGTCAGTCTGGGCTGGATGCTGTCTTTGTCAAAGCAGTAAGTGGGAGGGTAATGGAGACACAGTTTGTGAAATGTCACCCTCATGTAAACACATTGTTCTGATCCTTACGCAGAAGAACAGCAGACGTACGTGTTTTCTTCAGGCAGAGGGGAGGCTGTGCTACGCTTCTACTACTCCAAGCTATTTGAGGAGAGCAGTATTTTCAGTCCAGAGAAGTGCAACACGCGTGGCAGGGTTTTCTCTGAATTGTAAAGAGGTCTGCATCATCTTGAATGCTTGGCCACAAATTGTCCTGTGTGCGCTTACAAATGCGAAGCTGTTGACTTCTGACCCTTTGCTGAGTGCTTAATATGCAGTTGCTTCTTAGATCTTGACCCATTTTACTTCCTTCCTTACTTCTGGTTAAAACTTTTGAGATTTCTGGGCCACGTCTGTGCAGTTGCAGGCTCAGAGCACGCCCATGCATTCAACGAGTCTGCTCTAGTGTGTGTGTGAAGATAAGTTACAAAGGGAACAGCTTCTGGATATTTATTTCACCTGTGGGCAACAAAGCGCAGGTGAAATGCTGAGCAGTCTCAGCCCCTGCTGAGAGCTGTAAAACTTGCAGCATTTTACAAGCAAAGGCCATAACTGAGAAGTGGAGCTGAACTGGTTTCACTGCACAATGAAATTGGAAAACACAAGGAATGAGGCATCGGGAGTTTCAGATTCATGTTCCAAAAAGGACCCTAAACAAATGTCTCAAGTTTTGATTGTATGAGGGAATTGTCCCTGCTTTAGACATTTAATATTCCTCTCAATATCATGTTAATTAAACTGGTAAATTGCCTGTTTCAAGGCTACTTTTCTTCAGAAGGTCTAAACAAAAGTCACCATCTGCTACTAAATTATTGCAGAAAAACAAGCTTCTCTCTGCTCTTGATTTCTCTCTGAGCCTTGAGGTCATTCTGGTAATTGCTGACATTGCCTTAGCTCATGTGTAAATTTTACATGACCTTAATTTCAGCTAAAATTGTCCAAGCCTCCTTACCATTAGAAATTTGGGAAGGTGGTTGAGGGAACTGCTTGAGCTTCATCTTCCAGTGTACTTAGCAGTGGGGTCATAGAGTCCTTTTGTGTAATAAATTCGTCTTTAAAGCAGATGACTGCACTGCTAATTTGGGAACAGGATGTGGCAGGCAGCAGCATGGCTGGGACACTGCCTGCACCCAGGCATTAGGGATGGCATTCTGGTTTGAGTTCTGGTGATGTGAGTGAATCTGCTTCGCCTCTGCTGTGCTTGTGAGTACGGACAGTCCAGCACATTGAAGCTCATCTTGGCTTACTATTTACATGTTTTTTTTTTTTTCTGGTGATTTGCTCAGGGCCACTTAGGATGAAAAGTCAATCATCTCCCTCTCTGCAATAAAATTAAATGGTTGTTTGCCTTAACTGGCATGAGCTCAGGGCTGGCACTAAAATACTGTCCCGACTCTCTTACCCTTTGTGTGAATACATGTATTATTTTTGCTGCTCCTGTGCTGGAAAGCAACTGTGTAGCTGTCATCTAGTTATACTCCTACGTGCTTATGTGAACTGCTGTGCCAGCTGCCAAACCCTGACGAGTAATTTTGATTCAGTACTATTTATTTGGCATTCAAATTGATAAAGAAACAGGGCGACAACTGAAGTCTCAAAAGCATGGGAAAGCTTTCCAAGGAGAGCGTGTAGCAACCAGATGTGTGAAAGAAAAGCTGTGCCCAGTCTTCAGAAGGTAAAACAACAGGGTTTTCACCCAAAATATTTCTTAGAGTATATCTTTAAACTTTTTTATGGGCAAAGCCCAGTTCCTGTGTCCATAAGTATTCAGAGGTGCACATTTGTAGGTAACGCAGCAGAGCAGCTGATGGGAGAAGGCTTCTGTTTTCGGAGAGAATGAGAAGTAATTGCATATGAGACAGCCGTAACAACGTGCCTGATGCCGCTGTCTGCAGCAGTGAAGGATGAGTGCGGGAGGTGAGCGTGACGCACGGTTTGTTTGCTCTTTCAGCGTGAAGGAGGATGGATGGGTAGAGGCAATCCGCACAAATCCCAGTGCTGCTGCTCCGCAGGGCATAGGAGTGGGGGTAAACAGTGGCTTTGGGTGGCAATAAAGGGCATGTAGAGCTTGGCTCACAAAAGTCCATACTAATACAGAGATTAAAAAATAAATAAATAAATTAGATCCTGCATCCATATTTCCTGGTACGAGTTTTCTTTTTTATGTCACTTGACAGAATTAAGAGCTGTGTGTAATACCTGGTGAGTTTAGACTGGTCTGAGCTGTAGATAGATGATGAGAACCAATGGATTTCTCCTGCATGCTTGCTAGGAAATGTCCGTTGTGCAAAACTGAGATAGCCTCAGTGGAGGCTGGGACTTCTGACGCTGCCAGGGTCAGCGATCTGCCAATTCTGTACAGGAGAAAAAAAAAAAAAGTTATTTCCCCCATCCATTGCTAGTGCTTATCCAGTCACTAAATTTTTGAGGATTAGCCAAGTAGGAGCGAAATAAGCTGCATAAGCTGCTGCACCTTGCTTCCAACCCCTGCTCCCTGGGCTCTTGCTGCAGGTATAGCTAAAGCGCTGGTTGCTGGGCCGGCTGCGGGCTCTCCGTCCTAGCAGCTCCCCAGGCTCAGAGCCGCAGCCTCTGTGGCTCTCCCTCCTCCTGAAGCAAGGCAGGAGCAGGCAGCAGGTGAGGTCCACCAGCACGGTACTGGCTGTGTGACTGGGCGTTGCTGTAGGGCCTTCAGAACCAGAGTCTTGTGGACTGTAAAAAGCCTTGCGGTGAGACTTCTTCCCTTTTTGAGTGTGTGGTCCATCAATAAACCCATGTTCCTATACTTTCTTTATAGCTTTTTGTCCTCAACAGCTTTAAAAATGATTATGTGTTATTTTATATTTCTTCCCTGAAATTGAAGGAAACTATAGATTTGGCTGAGAGAGCTATCTTTTTTGGGTAATTCTTAGGAAATGGTCTTACAAAGAAATGGTCACTACCAAATTATCCTGAGAGCTGCTCTTTATGTTTTTTCCCCAGGGACCCACCAACCAGCCATTGATTTTTTATTTTTTTTTTAGTGTCAGTTCAGATTCAGGATGTGGTTGGTGTTCCTCCTGCGCAGTGACGGCCTAGTGATCCCATTCCAGGCTGTCTTGGAATGGGAGGGACAGGGAAACGTCTGGCTTCCAAAAGCACTATTTTTATAGAACCAGCAGTACACTGAAGCTGTTCCCAAGAGAAGGAGATCTTCATCCTTGAGAAGAGCAAGCCCTTGTCAACCATCACCTCATGCAAAAGTTTTGGACAAGTGAACAGTTTTCCCCATGAGACAAACATGGAGGGAGGTGGGCAAAATCCCTGGGCTAGATCTACTGTCCTGGAAAAATTCTTGGCAGGTGAAGGTCTGCATTCTCTGCTTCCTGCCCCAAATATGCAGCTTGTAAAGCATCACTTGAAAAGCAACATGTTGGGGAGCTCTATGGATACTGGGTAACAGGATGAAAAGTATATGTGGACGTTTTAGATTTCAAGTTGTCTTGGGAACGTGTTCATGTGATGCAGGAAAAAATTACTTTTAGCAGGGGTAAAGTTCTTTCCATGTCTCGTCTGGTGACATTTCTTGTGAAGTTTGAGTACTGCTAGTATCGGCCGTTTCCTATGGGAAAAATCGAAACAAAACATGCCTATTACGTAAGAAAGAAAAATAAAGCACCCTTCAGAATGACATCCTTTATTTTTTACTTGCCATCCATGACAGTGATTAGTAAGGGAGTGCAAATCTCCAGAAAATTACATTCTGAAGCCTTGAAAATATAACTTACTGCAGAACAATATTCTAATTCAACACAGTAGTTTTCATGCCAGAAATCAAATATTCTCCAGGAGTTTTGTCCCTGGACTGGATTTACTGAGAACAATGCATTAAAAAGCTCCAGTCCAAGCATTATCTCAGCCTCAGAGAAAAAAGCCATCTATTCTGACTCCATGCCTCCAAGGACCCCTTACTTTAGTTCATTTTTAAGGTCACTGATACTATTTCATTTGCATTCACAGTCTGAAATGCCATAAACTATTTGATCAAGACCTTTTCTTCTTTTTCAGTCTTTGCACCCATTTTATATAATCTCAATTTGGTATTTTTGGAAAGCATGCCCTGTCTGCTGTGTTCTGCACTAAAATTGTCTTGCCTACAGTCTCAAAAACCTGCACAAACATGCATCCAGTGCCCCCCTGGGAAACGATTATTCTTTTGTATGGTATGTCCCCATTTACCCAAAGGTTACAAATTTTAGTGCTAATTTTTTGTTGGTCTTTGGGAAAAGTGTTTATGAACGTTTCTTGTTGATCTTCTTGTAAACATTCGTTTTACAGAAAAAAAAAGATGGTTTTGTGCAAACCTCTGAGAATAGGATTTAAAAAATAATAAATTCTTTTGCTGAATACTGCCAGAAATATTGAAAAAAACACAACACAAACAACAAGAATCTTCTTAAAGATGTGCAGTTAAACATAATTGCTAATAGAAAAGATCCCTTTTCTTCAAGTTTTGTAGCCAGAAAGCCTCATTCTGAGACAAAACCAATCATTGGAACTCCAGTCTAGAAAACAATAAAGTGCAATTTTAGAGAAAGAAAAAAGCAGGAGAGCCACATGGCACAGCACTGCTGCCAAAAAAAAAAAAACAGAGAATAATGGAAATTCTGCAGCAAGAATTGATCCCGTCCTCTCCAGAAAGGTACCATGAGCAGCAATAGGTGCTGGACTTTGTGGTTTTCCTGCTTATGCAAAAAAAGTAAGGTGCTAGAGCAGGGTGGTGAACCCCATAGGCTGTGATGTATTCAGGTGCTTCTGGTGGTGGTTTTCTCCTTGTATATTTGAAAAGAACATCTTTCGCACTGTGATCAAAAAGCTGTTTGATTTTTTTTTTTTTTTATCATTAGTGACTTTTCGCTCCAGGGACTGAACGTGGGCATTACTTTTCCCCTGACATCTCTCCCCAGTTGTCGTATTTTCTATCTGTTGTTATTCCTGGTAGAGAAACATATATCTTAGTGGCCTTTGTACTGCTAATAAATGCATGTCTACATCTTCAGAAGTGATGGATGCAGAAAAGATCTGCTCCTAAAATTTGCACCCCATTTTAGTATAATTAAAGCGAACTAAAGCCAGCCTCAGGTGAAAGGAGTGCAGGGCTTAGAGCAGTGATCTCTGGAAGCACACAAACTTCTACATGCCAGACACGGGGCTTGTTTTACGGCTTGCAAGCAGACCTGGCTAACCGAGGCCGTCCTTCCACTGGCTGTTGTTGTAGCAAATACAGCTAATCTATATGTATTGCTAGAACTTAAATACCTTCATTTTCTAGGTTAAAGTCTAATGACAGCATTAATTAACACTAAGGACAGTGATCCTCAGGTATCCTTCCCTCTGTGGATTTTACATGGAGGCCTTTCCTGGCTTGTCCGGAGGAGAGCAGTCTGTCTGCAGAGTGAATCAAGAAGAGCTGTGGACGATGTCTCCATTTCAAACTCAGCTCTAGCTGGAGTATTGGAGCATAAAGCTATTTAAAGTGATAGAGTAGGTTGAATAAAACACCTTTGTATTGCCAGGCATAAGATTTCTGCACTTAAAAAAAATGCAGCTTCTGCAAACAGTTTTTTAGACAATATTTTATTATTGATTTCACTTTGTTTTTCTGGTTTTTGGAAGAAAGGCTAGAATTTATTGCACTCATGCCTTTACATTTATCTTCTCAAATTCTTCTGTTCTTTTCATTTCGTAAAGCTAGTTGGTAGGATGTGTATTTCTGAATGTTGCCTTCTTTCTTCTATTACATATGGACAAAGTCTTGGTTTAGGAGGACTGTATATGGAATCTACTTACCGAAAAGAAAATAAACACAAACTGAAAATCCTTGTATCCCATTTGGCTCCAGACCATACTTTTAAACCATGTTAGAATATTTTAAGGTCTGGATCCAAGTTAAACACAGCAGTTACTCTATGAAATGACTGCTATGCTGTGAATAATATACACACCCTGGGGTCACCTGGAGGACTAGCTGTTGGTCTGCTGCTACAGAGCAGTATTAATGATGGGCAGATGTTTCACCCAGAGTCCTTTTATATCTGGTTCAAAAGTTAAATTTACGTTGTTGCTCCTACTTCCTTAAACCAACAGAAATATGTTTTATATCGATGCCAAAACTGGTTTCAAAGGCGCCAGTCAGCTCAACTCATGGAAATAAGATCACATATTGTTCATTGCCTTTGGCAATGACCTACAGCCTTGCAATAATATTTTTGATTATGATGAAAAGGTTTTCAATATTTTTGGTGTAATCCACTCATAAGCTCCCCTTTGTGGATGTATGAAGTGGTATTTTTTAAATAAATGTGCTCAGTGGGTTTTTTTTTGCTCTCCAGGCGCACAGATGACATTGTCAGGTTTTGTCTAACTTGATCAAGGGGTATGAAGAGGGAGAGTGTGGTTCAAGTCCCTATGTCTTACGCTGTAGAAACAAACACAAGAAATGCAGTGACTAATTGAAATTCAGCACCTAGGTAGCGATGGAAAGTCTTCCACCAGGAATTAACTTGTTGGGAAAGGGTACAAGAGGGATAAGCTAGCTGTTTTGTAATGATATTTTTGAGGCTGCAAATGCAATCTTAAAACTTCAGTGTAAAATTAATTATGAAAAAGAAACAGTCACCAAGCAAGCAAAATATTGTTACTTTAAATCTGTTTCACTATATGTCAGTTGCCCAAAATCTGTCATTATTTAATTCCTGGTACCCTGTTTGGGTGAATATGGAGAAATCCAGGAAGATTCTTCCTGCTTAATCTCTCTTTTCCTGTTGACAAGCTGAAATTTTCTCAATTAAATCAAACACCATATTTACTGCTACAAACAAGTACATGTTTTTTTTCAACTGAGTACCATTGTATGTTACAGCATCTTGCCTCGTTTCGTTAAATAACCTAAGCGCCATCAGACCTTTATGCATCTTCCCCTACACTGTCAGCCAGACCACGATCTCATTTGCAAACGCTACTGGATTTGGGGTTTTCATAAATGCCTATTGATTTTTTAGATGTCTGGAAAGGGAACTGGTTATCTAAGGTGCAGTAGCGATCCTTGATGTGGTCAAGAAGTCTCCTCTTGGGCATTTTCGTCGTGCTGGATGCCTGGGCTAGGTGCTGGCAGAAGCAGAGCCTCGCTAACCCAGGCTGGTGGGATAGCAGAGTGCCCAGGGAGCTGAGCATTTGTTTCTGATGCTTGGTGGTTTCGAAGGGGCTTGTTTTACTCCAAATTCTAATACAATCACTCTCTTCTAGCTTACTCCTTCCAATTTCATGCCATACTGAAATGTCTTGTTGGTTTAATAAATTGCCTAGGCACAAAAGAAAGCCCTGTTTGGATATTTATGTTATCATTTCTCTCTGCTTGAGCAAACACTTGCTTCAGTCCGAAAATATGTGGTAATTGGCAAATATTTCAAGAAATGTTATAGAAAAACAGTGTGTGTTTATTTGTGATAGATGTGAATGTTTTCTGCAGCTTGCTGGTTCCTCATCGTATGGTTATGTTGGTAGGAAATTATATCCTCTCATCACATTAAAATAATTAAATACAGTTTGCAAAAGGGACTGCTGAGTGAGTCTATACCTGTTGATGTTCTTAATGTCTGAAGATGTGAAGACATACCTTGATGGCTGTAAGAATGTTGCACTGAAAACAGGTAGAAATGTCATCTCTTCAGTCAATGTCTTTTGCATTACAAGCCAGTAATTTAAAGAGTTTGAAAACTGTTTTTCATTAGAACAAAAATAAATTCTGATTTATTGAATTGTTTTCATTTGCCAGTTATGAAATAGCTTATTTGTTCAATCAAATACCAAGAGGCATCTGCAGTTCTGATAACCCAAAATGTTAACTCTGCTCAGACATTATTTTTGCTTACAGCCAGGAGACTAGAAGTTTGACAGGGAAATAATGTGCTTTAATGAAGTATTCATCGCTTCTCCCCATTTTTCATCATTAAAACATCCATTTCAATTTAGAAATGGACCTGAAAAGCCGTGAAATCTACCATGCAGAACAGATGGTTTTCACTGCAGATGGAAAAAATTCAAGCTGCTCCTGAACAGCAGTCTATGTATTTTAAGCAATTAGCTGCTTTTCTGGACATTTAGTGGGTCAATTCCTTAATTTTGTAGATGGAAGAGGTTATTGTCCATAGTGATTAACTTCAAATTTTGTTTTTAAAGCAGCTAAATGAAATTCATATTTATGATACTGTGTTTGATTAAATACAAGGAAGGCATAGTTAAAGAAACTGTCTGATCATTTCTGTGGTTTTATCTGGGTACTTTCTGAATAAAGGACAGAAAGACCTGTGTGGTTCTTTTTTTTTTTTTTCCTTCTCTTCTCCATTATTATTATTAGTTTTTAGAAGTTTTTTTTCTCGCAAGGCCAGCAGCTGGGTTTCTGTTGGATTAGCAGTCTGTAATGCTGCTGTCTGCCATCAGCTGTCTGTGTTGAGCTGTTGGCAAGGCAAACGCAGGATGGTTTCAGCCTGTGGTGAGGGTTTTCAGCCTTTCTCCACCTTTATTTGGATGTCATTTTGCTGTTTTTTTCTTTCCATGAGGCTTTCTCCAAATTACTCTGGATCCTCCTCTCTGACTGATGGTGCTACTGACAGCTGCCGAGTGGGTCTCGTGCTTTAAAAATTTGTGTGTTTGCAATGTCCCTGTTGGCACAGTGCTGGGAGCACGGGCCACCTGCTTGAAGTCCATTTTTTGTTCAGTTGTAGCTTTTTGCTGAAAGCATAACTGGTGCCAGGTCTCTGCTTTGTAGTGGGTCAGGGATTTTGGACATGCAGGTTCCCCTATATGCTCACGTGCCTCCTGTAGTATGCAGGAGAGTGCATGGGGGGAAGGACTTTGCTTTGCGATGTTATTCTCTAAGATACTTCTTTCTGTCTGCAGAGGAGTGTTTTCCACACTTTTCTGTGAGGCTTTAGAGCTTCCTAACAACCTTCCTGGGAGCAGTTGAGGAATTTCTGTTGCCCTGTATGTAGGTGAGAACTGGGGACGTACTCGTGTGCTGCAGCCATTTGGCACCTCAAGTTAGCCTGATGTGTCAGTGCTGATTTTCCTTAGCCTGCATTGCCACAATTGAGGCGGGATTTGGCCCAAGATGGTTTTATGCAAGAGAAAATCCTCTCTCTTTTGTGAGAGGTACAGATCAGCTTTTAGCTTAGAAAGATTTAAACAGTGGATGTTGTGGCCAGAGTGATTTAAAATGCTCCAACTCTGCTTATTTTTGAATTGAAAACCTACAGTGGCGCTTTATATTCCATGTTCATCAGCTCCCAGAAGATTAAATATGTTTTTGTAGTATTGCAGACACTGTGACCCCACTGGATTGTAAAATCCTGATGGGCTGCAATATTTAACACAGCGATGCCCTCGTTGCGGGCCAAGCACATTTTTCAGTTTATAAATACTGGTGTTTTGTTCTCCCTTCATTTCTGCAGTATCAGCCATGCTCCAGCCACGTTTAGGGAGCAGACGTGTAGCGGTAGCTAATAAAGAAAGTTGACTTGACATCTAACTCCTTCAATAGAGTTGATGCAGCTCTCTGTGAAATTTGGAGACGTGTTTCATTTGCATTGTTAGGCAAGGCTGGCATCTGTTTAACCTATTAAAGCCAACTTTTCGAACGGTTTATTAGGCTTCTCTTTTTTTTCCAGCAGCACTCCTGTCTGTCAGGGTCCAAATGCGAGACTTCAAAGGATTTTTGCACAGCCTCCTGCAGCATTGCCTGCGTGGCATGGCTTTGCTCGTGACAGCCCTTGGGCAGGGTGAGGAGCTCTGGCTTTGATGGGAGCCACCATGCGGCCTTTCTGGTTGCTTGAGACCCAAATCGCTTCCACTGCTGCTTGTAGGCTGCAGGTTGTAGGGGCAGAAGGGGAGGTTTGATAGTGTTGATTTGGAAGGGACATGCTGTGCTGAGTTGAAACAAAAGGCCTGTTTGATATGCGCCTTACACTTGACACCAATCTACACTTGGATTTAGGAAAGCACAGGTGGAGAAAAGGGAGATCGGGGCAGCCATACTCCAGGCAGGGTGAGCCAGTGCCTCCACTGTGGCCTTCTGCCCTCACCAAATGTTTGCCGAGACAGGAGAAGTTAATCTGGTCTTGAAAGGCAAAGTGATTTTTTGTCAAGCATTGAGCTTTTTCCTTCAGAACATGACATTTAATACTAACAGAGATCCTGCTTAGTGTGGAAGAATAAGGAGTTTACTTTAATGGATTAGCAAGTCACCCTTGTCTAGACGAGCAAATGAGATGGATTCTCGGGCCTGTTTCTGAGCTGTGTGTACTGAACTAAGGATAAAAACAGTAAGGTGCTCTAGCCACAACAGAACCGGTATCCTATTCTCCAGTTTACCTGTTGTTTTGACTGTTTGGGGGGATTTGTTGGGAAAGAAACATTTGCTGGGAATATGTTTTGTTGTGAGCATTTTGCTATGTTTCTGGACTGCAAACTCCATTTTGTACAAGAAGCTGCCATCAGCCCTGACTTGAAAATACACCCTTCTCGCTTAGGGACAAAGAAATACCCTCCGTATGTACTGCTGGAAATCTTTGGGCCTTCTCTTTTTTCTCCTTCCCGTTTTCAGGAGGTCTGTGCCAGTGTGAATGTATATAGGCCATAAAGAGACAGGGATCTCACATCACTGCTAGACTTTTCCCATGGTGTACATAAATCAGTGGCCCTCGTAACTGAAATTTTGTACTGATATGTCAAATGTTTCATTTTCAAGCCAATGAAACAAAAGACATCTGCCCCTCTTGACAGTTGTAACCTTGCAAGTTTTCATGAGTAGATGTAAAGTGATTGCCAGCAAAGAAAGTGCAAGCACTAAACCTTATCATCTTACTGTATTTGCTCAAAATATATACTAGTTATATAACAGTATTTAAATAAGTGAACCATCTGGGCATATTTATTCTCCTTGCAGCTTCTTTGCAGTTGTTTGCAATATTTCTACCTGTAAACCTACAGTTTCCACATTTTTCTTAAAAACTTGGCCAAGCCAAACCAAGCCTACAAAAATAGCCAGGAATTTAAAAATCCCTGGACTTGCAAAAAACAGTTAAGCTTTGAGTAAGTGCATATTTTGAGTGTAGGGCCCCTATTTAACACAAAGGCATCGTGCCTTGCTTGAGGCAGAGCAGCTATCCATCTCTTCTCCCCAGGCTTCTGGGTTGTGGATGTTCTCCAGGGACTGCGTTCTGCAGTGCGTCTCTTTGCCCCAAGACCTCAGTCCCAAACATCATCATCCAGAGATTGGACACAGGAGTTAAATCCCAAGACATGAAAAAGCCCTCCTTTGTACAAAGGGAAATGCAGAACTGTTTATTTTGATGATTTGTCTCACTGATGGTGGTGGAGGACATGAATCCTCAGGTGGGAGAAGATCTGTCCTGTCTGGTTTTGTGGGCCCCACCGATGAGTTTTGTACGGGTTCTGTGTGCTCCTGGAGATTATTGCTGTAGCTCTCTGCTCATTTATAATTAAACTATTTGCCTTTGCAAGATTTCTAGGCTTATTGAACTGCTTCAAGTCTAAGGGAGTTTGGGACAACAGAAGCTTTCATCTGTGAGTAAGGAGATTTGCAATAAGAGCTTGAAATGTAGGGAGGTAGATAGCACTCTTATTAAATCACTGACTTTTTGAGGGAACGGGGTTCATACATCTCAATGAAATCACTTTTTCTACTAAAAAATCCTTCAGAATTTGGGGTCTCCAGGCGATCTCTAAAATGCTCAATTCCCAAAGCTGTTTGTAACCCTTTTAATAGAGGGGCTTCCAGATGAAGCTGTTGGGGAAACACTTCCATTGATTCAGCTGTGCCATAATGCTGTGTGTTCCCTGAACAGCGACATACTTGTAGGCTTCTGCTGCAATTTGCAACAGCAGATAAACGAGGGCATCATTGATTTCGTAGGACCGAACATTCACAGAGAGACGGCTGCTTCGTGAGTGACATGGAGGCAAGCATTTTGGTTTGGAGGAAGTCATGACGAAGGCTGTAATTGTTTTCTCCTGGTGTTTCCTCGAAGCATGCATTGCTAATTGTTTAACATGTTGAGTGAACTTTGCTGGGTGGCACCGCAGCAAAAGGCCCTTTACTTGAGATGTAAATGCCTTCCTAACCATACTGTAAATGCCTTCCTAACCAAGCAGGAACCGTAGCCCCGGGATGCCTAAAAGAAGGGCAGTGCTCTCTCTTTTTACTGCGGAAAAGCAGCAGGGACAAATACTTTCCTGGGAAACGTCAGAGAAGAGGTTTGGGTACCTAGTGCGCCTCTTGATGAGGGCTGGAGGACACCCAGTAGCCCCGCCAGCTGGGTCTGCTCCTGTATCCCATGCAGTAAGTATGGACGTGTGACTACAGGACATTTTTTTAGAAAGAAAACCTATATATACCCGAAACCAGACTTTCTCTTTGTGTTGTCACAATGGACTCCTCCAGGATGCCACATAGCCTTGGAGAGTTGTTTTCTGTCAGCATTAGGTTTGTGTTTCCTCACTCGCGATATATCAGATGGCTACTGAGTCTTCTGAGTGCAAATGAAAGAGGAAAGCGGGTCCTGAGCCCCACACCTTCCATTGCCCTTGCTTGTTCAGGAAAAAAAAAAAAAAAAAAAAAAGGTGCTTGAGGCACCGGGGCTGTGCCTGAGCACATCAGTAAGGCGGTGCGCAAGTGCGGCCGGTGCCTGATGCCTCCAGCCATCCAGAGATGCTCATTGCTCATACGGAGCTCATCCTCCTGTCTGCAGAGATAACTAGATTGCTTTCTGTCACCCTTCTTCCCACATTAAAAAAAAACACTGCCAACAAAACCCCAGAACTACAGGTACAATATTGCAGGCAGTCCCACAACTCAAAACATATTTCTGGCCTTCTGGAAAGACCATAGATGGCATTAGTGAAACATGGCCTGGTGTTTGGATCCTCTTTCTTCCCTTTAACTATATTTCAGAGGCTTGGTGGCTGCAACAAGGAGAACGAGTGGGTCCTTTCGTGCTGTTGCTCGTTTGTGGGAGCGCTTCATTAAGGGAGTGCGCATTGGGATCGGGTAATAGGAGCCTGGCGGTGCTACTTGAGCTTCAAGGTGATCTTCAGAGATTTCTCTCATTTTCAGACTTTTTCTGCAAGGTACAGGAAAGGAGAGCAACACACAAAATCTTGGCTTTAACCAGCTCTGGCAGTGACGAAGCAGTGCAGGCTTCAGGTGAGCATCCATGTTTAAAGGACCTGAGGGTACATCAGGCTTGATGTGCAACATTTAATTACTGCTCCACTTCCATCCACAGATGTGTGCTTCTGCAAGAGCAGGGCCCTTTGCTTGGGCTGAGAAAATAACTGCGCTGTCAGATCCTGTATCGTGTGAGGCTAAATACTGTTCTTTGCCAGCTTTTTCTGAAAGATGGAGCATTCTAATGCAGTCAATAGCCACATTGTTTAATGCCCACAAACTCACATTTTTAATAAGCCAATGCCTGTTTTTAACTCCCAAGATGCTCATGCAAGCCTTGGTCCCCCCGGGAGATTTTTCTCTGTACGGGGTATGTGCAAGCTGATCTCTTCATTGAATTGTTTCCTCTAAATTGTCCGTGTCTCTCATTCGCAGCTAAGCTGGAAGCAAAAACACTGAACTGCTGTGAAAAGGGAATAAGATATTTCTACCTTGGCAAAAATGTAGGAATACAGGAAATCTTGCAAGAGTACTTTTTCTCCTGGGATTTCCAGTCTGTTTTGTAGATCAAAGAAGCCTTGATACATACTTGAACTCTTGGATGCTTATCTGTACAGAACTGAACCTCTAAACCTGTTGAGATTTTCCAAGCACTAGTTCACAGGAAATAGTTATTGTTGTAAGGGGAAAAAAAATCCCCTAGAGTTTACGTGTAAGTGACTATCTTCCAAAAGAAATACTCCTCAGCTGAGAAAGCAGGGCATGAAAATGACTTTCACACTAATGCTTGACTTTCTGTTTTTCCCCATCTTATTTTTAACCCCGCAGAGACCTCATAAGCCAATTACATGCATATTTCCCTTCCTCTAAAAGCTTTGTTAAAACCCAGGATGAAAAAGAGCTGGGTAAGAGAATCTCACTCCAGAGCTGGCTTCAGATGGTGAAATTGTGGCCACTTTGTCTTCTTATCTTTAAAAATACAATGAGAGCAGCAAATACTAAGTTCACTCTTTGCCCTGCTTTATTCTTCTTAAGTACAAGATGGTCAAAGATACTACCATGTGCTGGCTGACATTACAGTTATGGGGCACCGCATCTTTCCCGTATTTCTATGCTTTAGTTTGTGGATGGATGCTCTTAGGAGCATCACAAACACAGGTGTTAATTGGAAGAGCAGAGCAGATGTAGCACGGCTTTCATCCCACACTGATGTCCTTTGCTCTTTGGTCCCAGAATAACCGTGGATTGATGACTCCAGTCTTGGGTTTTTTCTTTTTTGGTGTCCTGAACCAACATGTGCTGTTAAGTTGGGTTCATCTTGCGAGATATGAAAGCACTTGTTGGGTGAGCCTTGCTTTTGACAGGAGCAGGAGGTCTCCCCAAAATTTTGTCTGCAGAGCTTGGTGGGTTTTATGCTTGTTGGTTTTTGTTCTTTAAAAGCTGTGTCTGGTTACACCAAGCAGAGAACTAGTGTAGGTTTTTTAAGTTGAGTAATAGGATTTTTTACTGTTTGCTTGTATGGGTGCGTGTGTTGTTTCTTGAAGGAAGAAGCTTTAGATTGACCTTCACAGATCCATCACTGATTTGCTCCTGGAGGAAAACCAGAGAGGTTTTCACGTAAACATATAGAAGAAATATCCAAATGCTGCACAAAAGGTGCAAATGAAAACAGAGCAGGTAGCTGCTGAGAAAAAAGGAGCTTTTCTTGTCTGTCTTGTCTGTTTTGTTTGTTTGTTTGTTTGTTTGTTTATTTTTTTGGTGTGTGTGTGTGTCAGATTGCACAATGGCTTCCCATTTTGCCACATGCCAGCACTTCTGCAGCTCATTAAAGCAATTCTCTTAAGGCTTTGTGTCCACGCTTGCAAACCTTAGCACAAGGCCAGAGAGCGGCGTGGTGGTACTACTGGTGTCAACACCTGAGCAGGCATGGGGGCTTGCAGGCTTCCTCAAAACGTTCATTGGCTTTGGCTTCAGTGCTTTTTTAACAAATGCAGAGCTGAATGTGTACTGGCCGCCAGTCCTTGGCAGAGCTGTCATGAAGCAGAGCATGTGTCTTCCTCTGGCGCGTGACTGCACAGGTTGATGGCATCATGCTGGCTATTTGCATCTGAAAAAGAGCAGTCTGTGTGGACAGAAGTTTCAGTTCGTTGCGTGTCGACGCATTGTTTTCCAGTTTGAAACAGTGGGATGACCATTACTTTTGTAGCTGTTACACACGTCTGAAGATGCCAGGTCTCCAGCAGCACCAAGCATCAGGTTGGAACATGATGCCCACTGACTGGTGCCGCTGTTGGGTGGAGCACAATAAGCTCCTGCAGTACAACGCATACTATGCAGAGCAGACGACCACAGGAATAGTTAGTTGTGCCAACATTAGCATCTCTATGGGAATACAGAGCACACGTAGGCTCTGCATTGGCAATAGCAGCGAATCGTGGTCCATGTTTCTCAGAGCTGCTCGCATCCTCTGCAGGAAACAGTTTATTGCGATGCAGTTGCCTTTCAATTGATTCTCAGCCAAACTAATTTTAACAAAAGGGAATTTTGTTACTTGAACAGTCTCTGATACATGTCTGGCATGCATCAAGGTTCAGAACTTAAGAAGAACCTACCAAAACTGACACCAGATACTAGAAGCGGAGACCAGAGCTCCGTGGATAACATATGCACCTTCTAACCTACCATGCATTAAAAGTGCAAGTCCTGATGCCTTTCATTAAGGAGTTATTTATGTGCATTTGTGATGATTACCAGTAGTTGGACTACAATTAAATTAGTTTTCTGTTAAGATGTTTTAATTATTAAGAAACACTAATTGGTAAGCTTTTAATCATGTGCAAGAATGTGTAACAGCATCTCTTTTGGTATAAGGGCCTGTATTGTTAAGGATGCACGGTTTACAATATCTTATGTTGTTATAATTAGCATGTAATCCAGTTTTAAGATTTATTAAACTATTCATTTAGGGGAAAAAAAAAAAAGCAAAAACAACAACAAACAACACACAAACATTTATTGCAATTAAAACAATATTATTGCCAGAGATTGAGGCATTTGTGTCTGGTATTTCAGAAAAACAATTTATTAAAAAAATATCCGTGGCCTGCTTGACTGCTAGCAATTGTTTATTTTTACCCTGTATTTCCATCTCAGATAACCTATCAAGATGCTTTGCTTTTACTACAAGAAGTTGGAGTGTGCCAAAACCCATCCTTAAATCTCTGCTGCTGTTACGGGCAGGAATAAGCAAAGCCAAAAACACTTTGGCGGGTGAAACAAAGCATCTCTCTCTTGTTGCCAGCTGAGAAAAACAGGATAAGTCAAGATGTTATGCAGCCTTTCCTTAGGATGCATTTCCCTTGCCCAGGAGTGTTTGTGAAGATACCTTGACCCTGAGGCAGTGCAAAGAAGGGTGCTGCCAGACGTGAGCAGTATTGAGGGTAATGGCTGAAATAGAGCTAGTGTTTAGCAAAGTGAACTCCCTGGGCATGTTCCTCATATCACACCTGCTAAAGCTTATCTGCAGAGTGAGGCTCACTGTTTTTAGTGTTTTGAATGTTTCTTTGAGTGTGTTTTGGCTGCTGGCAAGACCATGCCTAATTCAGTGCATCTTGTGAGCGCTGCGGGACTGTTGCGCAGCCTTCCCTGAAATACTACTGGCCTTGCAAGCACAGGGCTGTGGAAGCTGTGTGTGAAAATGCCTGTGCATTGCAAAGCACAGATGTACAGGCTTGCACTGGGGTGCTGTCCTTGCTTCCATCAAACTGGTAGAATTTCACAGGTGGGTCAGATACACCAATGCCGCAGCATGGTGGCATTTGAGAGCAACCCCAAGGTGCATTTTCAGGGATATATTGTCCTGCTCTTGTTCTTTCTCATCCTCTTTCTGCTCTTACTCTTTTTCCCTTCTAATTGGTATTCTTTTCTGTTATTCAGTACTGAATTCAGAGAGTTTGGCAGTGACTCGGCCAATTCTAAAGTTTTACTCTCTCAATGGGGCAGTTTGCTCTGTGTTTTTAGAGTAAAGGTGATTTTTGAAGCTATTAGGAGATTTAAGCATCCGACCACAAGGAATTTAAGAGAGGAGATACATGCAAAGTCCACCTGAAGCTGCAGTTGTTTAGAAGTAGAAATGCAAACAGAAACACTCAAAGCTGAGCCTGTGCTGATAACTCTGGGGCTCTCCATGAGGGAAGCAGTGGCACCATTGTGACTTCTGAGATCATTAGAGCCATGGGTTTGGCAGGGCACGGCACTGCCATGGAATAACTCAGCTCGGTGGGGGAGACACCTCAGGAACCCTCAAGTCCAGAGACCGCTGCTCATGGCTGGGCTGACATCCACCGGAGTTCAGCTTGTGCCTGACCCTGTTGTGTTTCGAGCATCCCCAAGGCTTGGACTACCTGCGGTCTCTGGGGTCCAGTGTGCCCACAGGGGCCCTGCTTGACAGTGGTCATCAGTGATAGAAAGAAAGCTGAGGGGTGGGCAGGGGGCAAAGCTTGGTCCTGTTGAGTAATGAACATGGGATCCTTTGCAAAGAGCTCAGCCACTTAATTTGGTGTCATTCAGCACAAAATAACAAAAACGGGCAGACCTAACCATTGACCCACAATGGTAGGCTCTAAGTTAGCTTTTGCCCCAAAGCAAAGGAGTTCCGACATTCCTGCAGGTAACTTTGCAGATGACCTTCACTTCAGTGTGTTCTTTCCATTACATTGAAGCTGGAAAAGAGTGGGGCAGGAGGAGGCACCTCGCCAGCTGCTTCAGTGCCCGCCAAAGCCACAGAAATGTGATTTACAGCAGCTTTGCCCAAGCACCAGGGCTTTGAGTGCCAGGACAGGGAGCCTCGTGAGCACAATCGTGAGCATACATTCAGCATGCAAAGGGATGGTTTTTCTCAGGCACTGTGCTCTGGCTTCAGTCCTTCTGCATTTAATAAGAAGCAGCAAGATTTATACCTGATTAATGATGCTTTTGCAATGGATTTCTGCATTGGTTCTGTTTTGCTGAAACCTACTGTTTTATGTACCAGTGCCTTAATAACATTTTAAATGTGCAGAAGACTAATGCAAAACAAGTTGTTTTCTTAGGATCTCAGTGCATTGCATGAGTTTTATGTGCTATAGCAAAGCTGTACCCTATCACCCAAATCAGCAACTGTTTTGGAATTTCCTCTTTAAAAAACATATGCTTTGCATGACCTAAAGTGTCAGCGTGTCCTTTTTTCTCTGATGCTATAGCTCTGTAGGCTGCTGATTGTTCATATGCAAGCTCTAAAATGCATGTAGGATAGATGCAAGGGAGTGTGATTTGGTTTTGGTATTTTTTTGGACTTGAAATGCGTTGCTTGCAGTTTTGAGGCGCAGGGCTTTGTAGCACAGGTTGTGCCTGCTGGTCTTCTGCACATATGGGAGGAGTTGGTGATGCTCAGCGCTTGGCCTTGGTTCCCAAGTTTGGTAATCAAGACAGTTGCTGCAACAGTTTCGTTCATTAAATTAAATCCATTTTGCTACTGCTGGCTCAGGTCCTGTATTTCCACAGGCTGCACTGCAGGAATCCAGCCCTGCACACATTAATTACTGGGGACAGTGGCGAGCACAGTCATCGTACAACTGCTCTAAGAAAACATCTGACTTGGCTACTCGCAGCTTACAGGCTCCTTGCAGGCTCCTGTACCCTGCAGGCAAATACTGAATGTGGCTATTTAGAGCCAGGTGGACACTTAAAACTACAAACAAGGCAGCTTCTACTTTTGCAAATGTGTGCAAAACTTTCTTCTTTCAGAAGGAAGAAGTTTTGGCTACCATATAACACTGGTTCTGCTTTGCCTGCCCTGCCGCACAGGTATTAAAGCTGTAAGAAGTGCTTGCTAGTATTTAACATGCTCACAATGTTAAAAAAGAGGCAGAAGAAAAGACTCTTGTGATCTGTAGAGTTCTGTTCTTAGATACTGTTTCAAGTCATCGTATTGTATCTGAAAGAAGATACACGGTACAACAGTCATTAACATATTGCAGAGCTATGTAGAAGCCTTTTTACATTCAGGTAGTTTTTCTTTTTTTTTAATTTATTTAAAAAAAAAAGGATATTGCTAAGAAAATGTCAGGTTAATTGCCATACGTAATTGCATTATAGTACGGAAAAGAATCGTAACAAGAATGAAAGCTAACCGTTTAGCAGGAGGAAGATCTGATTTCTATGATTTGTTGAATTAATTTAATTTAGTGGAAAATTTCATTCAGCTTGTAAGAGCACTCATATTCAGAAAACTTTCTTTGGTGGTGAATCTCAGAAAGACTGAGCTATTGCCAGCTTAAACAATGGAGACTGATTTGTGTGCTGTTCAAGGAGAGCAGCTCCACTGCTTTTTAGTTGCAGAAAAAGTAGATAAGATCCAGCTGGTACAGCTAATAATGTTTGTGGGATCTTTTGTTTATTTTTTTTTTTTTTTTAAGGAAGTCAGCCCTGTCTCTGTCTCACTAATGATCTGTGCTGCTTAACTACAGTGAGGAAGTGAGAAAAAGGCCACAGATCTTCTTGGGATGCCCCTCAGGCATAACATAAGAGCCAAGCATACCCTCACAAAGCCAGAAGGTATGCCAAGATTTATGTCCTCCCCATGCTGCTGTTCCTGGCCATGCTGCCATGGTGTGACTGATGCCTCCGATCCCTCCATCTCAGGGGGTTTCCTCAGGTACCAATGATGGATGAATTCTTGAAAGTCTTAGCTGTCGATGGAATCTGTTCATTTGGCGCCCCAAATCTTTGCGTTCCTCATGGTCTCTTAAAGCCAAGTGGCTGGCAATGAAGTTGCAGTTGTGTTGACAATCCTCAGTCTTGTCCACCTTACATTTGGATGCCGTCATGTTTTGGAAACGTAGTGGCTGCTCCATCTCTTCGTGGTTTCCCCATCTCTCCGTGCTGCTGAGCTTTTAGATTTGGGGGACAGAGTGTGGCGGAGGAGGAGGGGAGCCGAGCCTCCTTCCCCTGCTGCAGAGGGGCTCAGCTCAGCTGATGAGCCCCTCTTCTCTCTCTGCAGCACTGTACCACCAGCCCAGCTGGAGCCATCACAGCTCTGCTGTCTGTTTGTGCCAGGGTGAGATTTATGCCCCATGCACACTTCTTCAGACCACGCTAAAACTAAACAGCAGCGAGGGGAATCAGCTCTGTTTCATACCAGCGATTGTGATGGAGTGGTGTTGTGTTGTGTGGAGATTTCATAAATACCTCTGCTTGAAATTGTTGCCCTCCTGTGCCTTATGCTTTTCCCCTCTCAAATAGATTTGGTGCGTTTGCATTTTATGTGCTCTTGAATATGTTAGAGTAATCCAAGCATCACTCACATCCCGATCTTCTTCATTCTGTGGCCCTGTGCAATGAAGAAGAAAATGTTTTATATTCCAAGTAATGTTTACTCCCTGTTGCTGAATTCATGGCAGTATCTTGAAAGGACCTGTCATTTTCACTCACTGCTTTTTCCTGTTTCAGTCCTTCCTGTGCATTACACCTTTCTCCCTTTTCTGATGTCCCACAAAAGAGTCATGTCTCTCCTCTAATTAATTACTGTCTTTGTTTAAAAGGCAACAAAATCTCCTTTCAGCTTTTTTTTTTTTCTTTCTTTTATTATTACTTCTCCTCTGCTTTTCTTTCTCATCTAATCTACACTCCTCCCTACTTCTTTCCCCTTTGTTCTCAACACTGTTTTTTTATTTCCATTCAGTCATCCTGTTTGTGCTTGAAGGTGGTCAGTAGCTCTTGGACTCCTAATGAAATATTTTGGGGCAGCAAACCAATGGCTCAGTGGTCAGGAAACTTGATTGTCCTCACCCTGCCAGAGCCGGGGTGTGCTTGTGTCAAGCTGCCTGGCTCCTCTGGGTCATAAAGCTGTAGTGCAACCTGCTGCCCCTTTGCTGCCTGTCCCCCACCCCACAGTGACACCTCTCACCTTGCTGAATGTGAGCGTGTGAATTAAACGGTAGTGTTCACCTCACTGATGCGACATGGAGAATTTCTCTGCCATTGGTTGGGAACCTCCCATGTAGTCTCATTCCAAGTGTTTTTGGCTGCAAGTGTCTCAGCTACACATAAAGTCTCAGTGTCCTTGTCCTTCCTTACACTTCATTTCTAATGTGGAGCATTTTGCTTTTAGGCACCGGCTTGGATGTTTGAAGGTCACCAAGCTGCGGTGACCTACATTTTTGTGCTGGAATACATGATGAGGATACTTTGACATCTGGGCAAATTACATTGGGATTTTGGTTCTGCAGTGCAGTTTATGCACTTAGTGATCAGTGTAGGCTATTTAATGTTTTTTCATAATGAAAATAATGGAGCAGTTCTGCTAGTCTGGGACCAGAGCACGGGGGAGAAATTTAAGTCTATTGGTGTTTTGGCCTTGACTGTGGAGAAGTTTGGCCAAAGAACATTGCACTGTTGAAAACTATATCATACTCTTCTGGGCTTGAATGCTAATAAGGAAACAGTAAATGGCAGGATGATAAAAGATAATGTTACTGCCTAGTAACAGTAATTTGCTTCAGCGAAAGCGAAAAACAGTGGCATAGAAAATTGCACGCTTTCTTTCAGTGCTGAAGGTTGCATGTGTTGAGAATTTTTCATGCAATGTGCTTGACGCATGCTGAACGCTTATTTTAGGGGTGTTACAGAATCACAGAATCACAGAATTTCTAGGTTGGAAGAGACCTCAAGATCATCGAGTCCAACCTCTGACCTAACGCTAACAGTCCCCACTAAACCATATCCCTAAGCTCTTTCGGTAAAGAAGTTCTTCCTAAGATCCAACCTAAATCTCCCCTGGCGCAACTTAAGCCCATTCCCCCTCGTCCTGTCACCAGGCACGTGGGAGAACAGACCAACCCCCACCTCGCTACAGCCTCCTTTGAGGTACCTGCAGAGAGCAATAAGGTCACCCCTGAGCCTCCTTTTCTCCAGGCTGAACAAGCCCAGCTCCCTCAGCCGCTCCTCGTAGGACTTGTTCTCCAGGCCCCTCACCAGCTTCGTCGCCCTTCTCTGCACCTGCTCAAGCACCTCGATGTCCTTCTTGTAGTGAGGGGCCCAAAACTGAACACAGTACTTGAGGTGCGGCCTCACCAGAGCCGAGTACAGGGGGACAATCACCTCCCTAGCCCTGCTGGTCACACTGTTCCTGATACAAGCCAGGATGCCGTTGGCCTTCTTGGCCACCTGAGCACACTGCTGGCTCATATTCAGCCGACTATCCACCATCACTCCCAGGTCCTTCTCTGCCTGGCAGCTCTCCAACCACTCATCTCCCAGCCTGTAGCTCTGCTTGGGGTTATTGCATCCCAGGTGGAGGACCCGGCACTTGGCCTTGTTGAACTTCATGCAGTTGACCTCAGCCCATCGGTGCAGCCTATCCAGATCCTCCTGCAGAGCTTTCCTACCCTCAAGCAGATCGACACATGCACCTAACTTGGTGTCATCTGCGAACTTACTGAGGGTGCACTCGATGCCCTCGTCCAGATCATCGATGAAGATATTAAAGAGGACCGGCCCCAGCACCGAGCCCTGGGGGACGCCACTAGTGACTGGCCTCCAACTGGACTTGGCTCCATTCACCACGACTCTTTGGGCCCGGCTATCCAGCCAGTTTCTAACCCAACGAAGCGTGCGCCAGTCCAAGCCAAGAGCAGCCAGTTTCTTGAGGAGAATGCTGTGGGAGACGGTGTCAAAAGCCTTGCTGAAGTCAAGGTAGATCACATCCACAGCCTTTCCCTCATCCACCCAGCGCGTCACTTTGTCATAGAAGGAGAAATGCCTTTAGCTTCAGTTACATGCCTTTAGCTTCAGTTCAGCTCTACCTACAAACCTGATTTTAGAAATAACCATTTAAGGGTATTTTTCCCTGTTGGTTTGTTTTTCAGAAGGACCTAACTACTTTCGTCATGTTAAGCAAATTAGTAACAATAGTAATCCTGAAACAAGATCATGCAGTGAAGGCCTAGCAGAAAACCACAGGGATGTGGAGCAGAACCAGTCCCTTTTTCCAGTGTTAATAGCCAGGTTTCCCCCATTAAGTGAGATTTTATAAATAGGGATACCTGTACCTTGGAGCACATCTTTTGGGTTTGCTTCATTGAAGGCTCAACAAATGAGTCAGAGTAAGATTTACCAGCATGGTGTTATGTTATCCCCTCCTCTGTCTTAGCTTTCATTGCCTAAAGGCCTGCGCGAGTCACGGTGTTGTGTTTTGTAGGAGACATTGCGGTTTTGTACTCTGCTTCATTGCGAACCAGAACGATATCAAAAATTTGCAAGGAAGTTTATTTTTTAGGGAAAAAAATGGAGTTCAGCAATTTTTGAGGCACTGTAGACTGTAAAATCGTGTACGTATTTTATGAAATTTTCCCAAACTGTTGAAAAGGGATTGGAGTGTTCTTTTCCTAAACAAGCTAAAATGAAATGCATTGGCCAGAGTTTTAAAATGCAAGATCTCCACCTTCCTGTAGAAACTCTGGGTTTGGATGAAATCCAGCAGAAAGACCTGCTGCACTGCTGCTTCTCACCATGGCCAATTGCTGTGCTTGTTATTTGGCAAGCCCAAGGAATTACCCCTAGAGGTGACGTGGGGTTCAGATGTGTATTTTTGGATGTGCTTTCTGGGAGCTAGTGGGTTTAAAGGGTTTAAATCCCCAAGATCAGTGTACTTCTGCAGTGTGATAAGAGCATGCTAGAAAAGAGCTCTGTTGCATCACTGAGCTGCTCTTTTTTGCCCTTCCACTTGCATTGTATTTGGTCTGGAGCCCTGCTGGGAGCTGTAGCACAGAGAGCTGCGACAGCGACAGATGAGCTTTACGGCACCTCGGCCACAAACCTTGCTGATGCTTACAGCCAGTTGTAGCATAAAGCTCATCTGACAGCTCAGCTTGAACAGAAGCACAGGGGTTAGCAAGGTCTGATCCTCATTCCTCCTCCAGCATTGGAGGAGATGGGTTGCAAAGCCAGGTGTGCTGCTCTCCCAGTGCATCGATGTACATGTATACACACACACATATATATACATGTGCCCGAAAGAAGTTCTTCAGTGCTCTTATTTGAGCAGAAACATTCTTTCTTCCTGCTTTGCTGGGGGAGTGGAAACAGCTCTCCTGTGTTGTCACAGAAAGTCTGTGTCTATCCAGTGACGGGGAGAAGGAAACCCTTGTCTAAAAGACTTGGTTTTTCTCTTGTCCATGAATTGTCTTATTAATTTTTGTGAGCCTGTGTGCGGGCTGATGCATGAGGAAGAAATATCCATTGGACAATAATTAGTGGCTGATACTTATAGAACATTTATTTTGACTTTTTGCTTTGCGTGGCCTCATCTTCAAAGAGGAGCAAGCTGTTATTCCTCCTCTTGTCCTGCTGTCATTGTGTGATGCTATTGCTTTCTCACCCTTCCAGACAGTGCTGCTGCCCATCTGTGCTTCAGATGCTGCATGTAAGAGCTCAGGCACTTGAGCACTGGGAAGACTCACTTCTGGGAAGCCAGCAGTCAGGTGCGAGGTGCTCACACAGTAACTGCAAGCAGCAGAAAGGCTTTGCTTGTGCCCAGGAAGCACTGAGCGCCTTGTAGCTACCTGGTGGGACTGTCATTTGTCACCTTCTGGCACATCCCACCCACCCACCTGCCTCCACGCAGACAGGGTGGGGATGTCAGACCTCATTTCTAGTGCTTCTCTCACTTTTCCCAAAAATACACATTTCTTACTTTGGCCTCTGCATGGTGCAGAGATGCATCTTTGCTGGTGGCTGATTTATAGGCATACGCAAGCTGCACACCACAGTGTTGGTGTGCACAGGTACACTAATTCAGCTTAAAATCGTCAGTTCCTTTCTTGCTGAAACTCTCGTGTTGCTGATGTGTTTTGTTCACTGACAGAATTTGGTGTAGTGCTTTGGGCTGTGATATGTGGGAAGTGAGCATTCTCCCCCTCCCCCCAATCCTTAAATCCCGCTGAACCTAGGATTTCTGCAGAAAGTCCCATCTTTCTGGAGAACATACACTCTTTTCCAGTGTCATGTCACCATGTGAAAATTTGGGATGTTTCAAGGAAAACAAGGTTTCCAAGGCTTGGAAGTGAGGACAGAGCTACTTCAGTATGTGTTAGGAAGCTGAGGTTTGTGTGCATGCTCTCAGACACCTGGTCTTGGCAGAAACTTGATGGGGGCTCTCTGGAGAAACCCAGTGGCGATTCCTCAGCTCTTGCCAACCTTCTGCATCCCGGCGGTGCTGCCTCTCTCCAGCCCTGTGTGCTGGGAGCACCCGCTGGGCAGGCTCTGGTGTGCAGTGTGACACGGCATGCATTTTCATCAGCTGTGCCGCTGCGGAGCTGCTTCAAATGGCTTTAGGGAAACGAAGAAGCTGTGTAAAACATGCTCCATGTTCCAGGTAGCGCTGTCTGCTTGAAACGTTCCCACTTTGGGAGACTGCCTGCCTAATTTTGGGGTGAGCAAATGGGTTTTCTTTAAGTTTGTTTTTGCTCATGCTTTCCAATTGATTTTCCAGCAGAGCCCTCACCCCCACCCCTGTCCCCTTCTCCCAGAGGAAGTCTGTGGGCAAACAGCCCCCAGGCATGTGTATCCAGAGCTGGCAGATGAGCAGGAGGGCTTGATTTTAGGGATGTTTACTTCCACCTGCATTGAATACATTTGTTCACCAAGGAAATCAGATAAACAAAAGAAGCCATAGAACAGCATCTAAATATAGAGTGCATCTGCAGAGAGAAAGAAATCAAATCCCCTACCCGTACAGTAATCAAGTATTTGCACAGAAATATATCACAGCAATTCTGTTTGTCTGCACTGTGCCAAGCACCATCACAGTTCTGTATGTTTGAGGCAGATTAAAAAACAGAAAAATTAAGCTCCTTATATGAACTAGGTGAAGTGTTTATTCTTGGGAAATCCAGAGAAAGCCTTCAGAAATGTTGATCTTATTCTGCCACCAATTCTTTTGGCTTAGAGTAGAAACAATAGTTTTGTGGTTACTCAGAAATAAACAACCAAACAAAAAAACCTCCAGGAAAAGGTTGGTCTTTATAATAAGAACTAGTAATCATTTTTGCAGCTTGGCATACAGTGTCATGTGATGCTTTTAAAAGAAATTTTTTAAAAAAGGAGTATCTTCATGTCTTTGGTGGCCTTGCAAGCAAAGAGCCTTCTGTGCCTTATGAACAGTAAGTGGAGGTTGTGTTCACACCAGCTCTGTGTGGAAGGGCAGAGTTTGCCTTCCTTGTTACAGTATTCCTTTTGTCCATTTGAACAACTGACAAAATACTGTGAGAAACATGACTTTTTGAAAAGCAGGTGGAGATGGGAGCTTGCAAACTAGTTTTCTCAAGGTCTGGGTGCTCAGGGGTTTCTGGCCGTAGCTGGTGTCTTGTGCACATCTCAGAGGTCCTAGAAGCCTTCTTCCCACCAGGGTTTTTGAAACCATCTGGATTTCTAGTTCAGGATGGGTTTGCAGCTGAAGGCATCACAGCTCTTAGGGTGCCTAAGGAAGGGGAACCTACGAGGGACTAGACATGGAGGTCAAATATAAATCTGTATTAATTTTTCCCAGGTTATGAAGAAAGCCTGTTTTTCTTCCCTTTTCACCCTAGGGGAGAGCAGAAACCAAAGTACATCATGCAGGAGCAGGTTGCTTTTCTTGGTGGAAGGAGAAGGGTCTGGGTGAAGGGGGAGCGTTCTCTTTCCTCTGAGCTGTTGGGGTGAGGCTGTAGCAAGACCGCGCTCTCCTCCTGTCCAGGGCTCACCTGCTTTTCTTTTCTGTAGTATTTACTGTCTGCCCTCTGACTTCCCCCCTCCATTTGCCATCCCCTTCTGGACCTGCCTGCTAGTTCCTTTAAATCCAAGGGAATCCAGAGCAAGCTTTGCTCTGTCCTCACTGACAAAAATAAAGGCTATTGCAGATGTTACCTCAAGATGTGTAATCTGCACAAATGTACCTATGTTTCTTTCATCTCTGCTTCAGTTTTAGTAGTATCTTAGTGCTGTTGTGCCTATGCTGAAGGAAGCTGCTGTCATCTCCGTGTGTCTGTCCTGCCTCTGTTGATAATGCTCCTGCCAGCCTGCGTGCAGGAGTTGTTTGCAGTCATTCTGGTCCTTGAACATAAGGCAATGAGACAGCTGAAACGACACACTTCATTAGCAGCTGGTATTTGTTGATTCCTCAGAAGCTGTTCTCTGAAGAGTTTTGCA
Organism: Aythya ferina; assembly: GCF_964211825.1. Classification (NCBI taxonomy): domain Eukaryota; kingdom Metazoa; phylum Chordata; class Aves; order Anseriformes; family Anatidae; genus Aythya; species Aythya ferina. Next base: position 8,002,376 of record NC_140302.1, on the reverse strand, counting down.
CTGTTTTATTTGTGTCAGCAAAAAAGCTTGTGGAGAAAAACTTTTTACTCTGCTGGTTTCCACTGGTTTGTCTCCATTTGGGTTAATTAGCTGGCTGAATGGGCAGGTTTTGGAAAATCACCTTTAAAGTAGAACACAGCTTGGTTTTGTCCACTGTGAACCCCTGAGAAAGTGTACCATCTCTCTGAGACGGGGTTTGCATCAGATCTGCAAGAGTCTTCCAGATGGTTTGGACATCCCCGTTACTTACGAGGATATCACATGTTCCTCATGCCTGGGGATATAACCTGGTGGCCGTAAACCTCTCTTTTGGCGCCTACCTTTTATGACATTTCCCTGTTCCCTAAGAAGTTGGTGTCATTTCAAAGGCTGGCCAGAATGTCCCATCTCCTTCCCTCCTGCCTTTCACCATCCCCTGTGGTTACAGGGATAGACCGAGGTTGCATGCTTTTGGGAACAGGAATTTAATATAAAACAAGCTATAAAAAATAAATTTCTGTTGTGTGTTGTGTAAAGCGCATTTTCTGTAACAAAAGTCACAGCTTTTACCCTGTCTTCCTTTTTCATGAGCATGTGGGTAGCAAGAGTGGCAGAAATCTGTCATTATGTCACTCTTTCTGACCTCCTAGATCTAGCACTGACAAATATTTTTTCCATTTCTGCTGCTTTGCTCCTGTTTTTAAGTATATTAAGCAGGAATATTACATCCTTAGCTTCTGTCTGAAGGTTAAGAAAAATAAACCCTAAGAGGAGCATGAGGAGAATTCACTTCTCCTGCTGCAAAATAGTTTTGTAGTTCTGCCATTGCCTTTCCGAAAACAGAAGAGGTGACATGTCTGGGGCCAGCAATGGCAATTCAGACCCAGCCTACGGCCGGAGCAGCAGGAAACATCACTTTTGTCCAGGGCACACAGAGCAGATGTCTGCTGAAGGTGTGCAAGGTCAGTCATTTGCCATGGGCCCCTGAAATCCAAGGAATTGTCCTCATTCAATTGGGTGAGGATTGTGCTGATACCACTGCGACCTGCTTCTTGAGTGTTGCTTTTCTACTTGTCTAAGATTGATGTTTAGCAAAGCAAAGCAAATGGAGTGAAAAGCAGGAGAGCCGACCCCTCGAATGAAGTGGTTTTGATGTTAAGGTCTGTGGGCTCTTTTTCTTGCCGCCTCTATTCACGTTTCATTTGATAGATTATTTCTATTCTCAATGTTGAAATTTCTTTATTTAAAGTATGTTCTTGTAAACTTCAAATACATGTGCCAGACAGGCGTTGGAATGTATTTTTACAAGAAGTAGGCTAAAAATGAATTCAGATATGGTAGTCATAAAAAGAAATGACAGGTTGGATTACAAATGAATCAGGAATATATAATTTATTAACGGGCTGAATCAGCAGCGTCTGTGTGCAGTATATTCTTCAGCAGCATTTTGGCTATATACTTATATAAAATCATATATACATCCATACTATAGCCACGTAAGTGCAGGTGCAGCTTTTTAAGTTAACTGCTATACAAAATTATTGTAGTTATTTATACATTAACTACCTAATGCAACCATATAGTTATTTGATCCTCTTGACAAAGGAAAATGCTCTTTGTGTAATCATCTGGAGATGGTAGCATATGGCACTTTCTGTTCCTTTCAGATAAATGGATCATCCCCTTATTCCTGCAGGAGCTTTTGTCATAGGTGCTGTGTAGCCTGGAAAAAACAAACCCAGTCAGCTCAGATCCTTTTATTTTACAGAGCTGATTTCCTGAAGTGTCGGTGCAAAGATTTTTCTTCTTTTCATCTGTTCTCTTGAAAAACTATGGTAGCTAAACCTTTGTCTTATTTTCTTTTTGCCTGCAAATCAGTAATGCTTTTTTTTTTTTTTTGCTTTTTTTTTTTTTTTTTTTTTTAACTGTCTGGATTTCTTTCCCTGCACTTGTAGACAAAGAACCAAGAAGAAAACAGATCTTGGTAAGAATTCAATCCAAAATTTAGCTACAGTACATCAATTGTTGCAAGATAAATCTTCTCCATACCTATAAAAAACAACCAGCAAACAAAAAGATATGTTACTATAGGGTCCTTTTGTATCTTTAGGGATGTTCCCGGCAAGTTTTCTGATATAGAGAATTGTCTTTTATGTCATAGTTTCAAATTAGGAAATACATTTTACTTTTGTCTTAGCAAATTCAGTGTCAAAATGGTACAAAAATGTGAAGAGAACTGCACGTGATCGCAGCTTTGGATGCATTGTAGGTTTTAATTCAGGGTAGTGCATGCTTTTGATTCAACAGATACACAATGAAAGCTGTAAAAAGCTTTTCTGGTAAATGTTTTGCAACAAATACTTGAAGATCAGAAATACCCATCTTACTTCTGTGTAATTGTAACCTTACTAGGCAAAGTTGAGAAATTTGATGCGTTTCCAATATTGTCTCTCTAATTAAATCAATGGAATGAACCGTCTTTCTTTTTCTTGTGAGTATAAGCTGGACAAAACAGTAACAGTTAATCAGAAGGCCAGAAATACTAATTAGATACTGTGGGGCAAGCTGATCCAACTCATGTCCAGAGCAAAGAAGACACCAACAGGGTCTGTGGGTGGTTATCAGTAGCTTCTTGTGGCCGTATTTCTCCTGCTGGCCTGATGTTTTGTATGCACTCTCGTGGAGGCCACCGTGATGATTCAGTGACATGTTTGTATTGAAAAGCATCAGCCCCACAGTGTCAGTTTACTACTTTTTGACAGGTTTGATTGCTTTTTTTTCCTTTCAGTACCAAGTGACTACCGCGAAGCAGTAGGATTCGTGGTGGGCACCCCCTAGTCTTGCAGAAACCTTGTGCCTGCTCGGCCCATGTGCAGCTGTGCTTTCTCCATCACCAGTAGCTTGCACATCATGCTCCCAAAACGCATTTAGATATTTTAAAAGCATCGTAAGTCAACTTCTGATGGGTCAGATGGTTTTTTAACTCGAGCAGTTAAAGCTGCTGATGAGGCGTTTTTCTCCTCTGATGCAGCAAGGAGGGGTTGCTTGCTGTACCCAGCAAAGATGTAATGGGATCAGCAAATGCAACCTCTGGAAAACTCTGGTTTTGGGGGCAATTTTGTTGTTTGTTCACTTTGTTCCCCCTCTGTTTTCAACCAGAATAATTTGAAAACATCACTAAGAAACACTCTGGCACTTGTGACTAAAGCAGAGTATAAATTTGTAGTAGATTGTTGTGGCCCTTTGAAAATTCCTCAGTGATTTGTTTTTAAATCATTACAGATCTATGAGTTAAAAAAGAGGTAAAATCCAAACATGGTAGTAAGGTTAATATGATGCTAACAGAAAGGATGGATTTTTGGTGAGATCGCATTTTCCAAACTCTCTCTGAGCAGTTAATTTCTTCCTGCCATCACAGGGAGAAGGGAGTATTGGTTTCGGCTGCACTCCAAGTGTAGTTCCTGGGACAACTTTTCTTTTCCTCTAACAGGGTGCAGTATTGCCTGCTGTGTTTTGGTAAATGAGTCAAAACTGCTCTCATTAGCAATATAATCTGCTGTCAGTATCTGATGGGTTTTGCATGTAATCCCTGCTGCCATTGGCCGTAGGTGTTGGTGTGAGCAAGTCCCAGTCAAAGTCACTTAGTGCTTCCATGGTGGGACACACAGCATTTCTGGGCTATAAAAACTGTCATGTTTTTCCCTGTGCAACTCATCAGGCGCAGATGGAAAGTTTTCTTCTTACATGAAGCTTGATAAAGCTGTTGTTGCAGTTATTTAAAGGGCATCAACCTGACATACAATAAATAATTTGGACTAGTCAGTACAGTTTTCACAAGAAGATGGTGAGATTGCACACTTAATTATAATTGCAGCACGAGAAGTCCAAGTGATGTAAAGTAAGAGCTTGTATTGTTTTGTTACTGTTGAAATGTTCTCTTTATAGAAGGTAGAGAACATCACATTTTGCATTCTTTGCTTTGAGTCACTTTGCTTCCATAGCATAGTATATCCAGAAACAAACCTCAAACATTTGTTATAATTTTAGTAGGCTATTAAGCATTCTGTATTTAAAATAGCATGAATGGAAATTATTGAATTAAAGCACTTTTTCATACTGACCTTATCATTAAAATAAAGGCTTCTACTTCTTTTTCCTGATGAAAATTAAAACTTTCACTTTTTTTCTTTTGATCTGGAATTCAATTTCTCCTAGATTATTTTTCAGCAAATTACATTTTTTTCCCCACTCAACTCTGTATGAAGACTTGGGTCTGCCTTTCTAGAACATTAAAATACTGTCCTGGGGGAGAAATCTTGAATTTGGGGGATTTAGCCGGTACTTGGCTATTGCTTAAAACATCTAAGTGTGTTTCAGGTAAGGGAGGTGTGATGTTGCATGAAGATTTTGATTTTTAATTAAATGATGTCAAGGTGAAGCTGAGCTGGCTGTACGCCAGTTGTTGTTGTTTTGGGGGGGATTGTGTACTTTGCAAGTGTCAGGGATGGGGTACAATATTTTGAATATCCCTTCTCAGATTAACTAGGAATTAAACATTTAATGGCAATGATATGTCTCAGTAGAAGTCACAGAATAATTAAGTCTAATCATTACATCCACACACCACTTGGAACCCAAGGAGTCCCATTCCCTTACCAGATGCTTTCTACACTGTTTTTGTTAACAGCATTCATTAAGCTCTCTGTTTGCAGAAGTGGCAGAGTGGTGTGCATTGACTGGGGTCTGAATGTTCCTTTAAGCGGTGCCCTCCGGAAAAAAGCTGGCTTGTGGATCCCCAAGTTGAAGCGTGGGAGCTGGAATTTGATAGGAACTGTTTGGTCGAGCTTTTCGTGGTGTGTTTTAGGATGTAATATAAAAGTTTCCAAATGAAACTAATCACAACTTCCTGATGAACCCTGACAGTGTGAATAAGCGATGCAGCCGGCTTCTCAGGAAGAAAATGAGAGCATTACTTTGGAGCAATGGATGCACATGACCGTGAAAGAGCACGTGTTCCTTTCCAGTTGTGTAAATAACAGGTACCAAAGCCCCCCTTCCTTTTGTTTTTCGTGGCTGGAGCTTGACAACTGAATCTTCCTAGGGGCTTTGTGACTGGACCCTATGAGGACCAACATATCTGAATACTCTGAGAAGAGAGAGGCAGGAGTGAATTCATGACGGCTCCTTGTGGCCGATACTGTAGGTTTCATCTCCGTTGAGCATCCTCTTCTGGCTAATTTGCTGCCATTACACATCTCATTGCAGCGTGGTGCCCTCAGGCTGCTGTTTGCATTTAGCTGGTGATCTGGGTGGTAGAGGAGAAATGGGCTGTGTCCTGTCTGGAGGGGATTGCCGTGTCCCCCTAAGGGCTCCAGGAAAACAAAAAGTCAGTGTTCTCTTGCCTCCCAGCACAGCTGGGCAGGGTGCAGTTTCAGAGTAGTGCTGAATCCAACAAGTGTCAGACCTGGGGCGAAGAAGAGCTCTCTGAATTGTAACAGCAGCGTGTTTTCTTAATAAAGCATAGCAGCGGAGCAGGAAGCCCAAATATTCTTGTTCTAATATTTCTTTTTAAACAACACTGTTCTTCATCTCCATGCCGTTCAAAGCTGGTGTTTGGTGGAGCATTACAGGACAGTGTCTGTTGCCAGTTTAATGTTGCCATCTGCAAAAAATTAAAAACAAAACAAAACAAAAACATGAATTTGCGCCTCTGCAAATCTTGTGTTGAAATCTTGTGCTGAAATCTTGGGCAAGCAACAGATTCTGCAGAGTTTCACTTGTTCTTTTTTTTAAGAATTAATTGGAAGTCACAATCTCTGCTGAGAGCTGAAACATGATTTGGTTCTAATTATGATTTCCCCCCTTCATTTTGCTGTTTAACAGCCTTCGCTGTTTTTACCCATTACTGTTAAGTGGCTTTGAAACACGTCTTTCCCACCTTCATTTACAAAGATCATTTTGCTCAACTAGTAAGGTGTCTATGATTTATTTTTAACAGCCCGTAATTCTGTGGGCACAATTTGGATCAGCACTGTGTTTTTCTGACGGTACTCTTTCTGGCTATTCTGTAGCAGCTTTCTGATGGAAACAGGCATAAAATACAAATACTCGTCTATGCATTTTCTTAAATCCTTTGAGGAAGCACAAAAGGCTTTTGCCCCAAATCTGATTCTTAGCTATCGTTTTGAAGCATTTTGTGTTTTGCTGTGCTTTCCCAAACTCATGCAAGCACTTGACAAAAAAAAAAAAAAAAAAAAAAAAAAAAAAAAAAAAAAGATCATAGCTTTGTAGGTAGTAACACATAGCAACTGTTTCCAGATTGTTTGATACGACCAAAGCACTGCTGTTAATTTTAGTCCAAGTATGTTCCTTGTTAACTACTTTCTTTCTTCTGCTAGGGAACATAGAAAGTGTTAGCTTATTGCAAAATAGTAATTTTAAATTACCTCTCAAAGGTAAAGCTACTGAAGACAGTCTGGTGCTGGTGCTACACCTGTTTGGAGCCCACCGGTCATGGCATTGCTCAGTTACACTGCTGTGCTTGAGGTTAGGGTCCAACGCTGGCTTACGCTCAGGGAGCAGAACTGAAAATTAGATGTCGGCTCCTACCATGGCTTGTCTTCAGCTGGTCAAATACAGAGAGGCATTTTTCACCCCACCGGGTTGTAAAAATACACTAAAACATGTAGCTTTAGCATCTTCATAGCATCTTCATGGAGCACCGGAGCACATAAGAGTTTAACTGTTGTGCCTTGGAAATGTCTCTTGTTGCGCACCAAACGCTGTGATGTTACTCTCATTGCGGCTAAAAGTCTGTCCACAGCGAGCCAGGAGGTTTTGCTTTTCAGACAGGAGAGATCAGTGAAGGTTCTTCATGGTACAGCTTGGTGAGCTCAGCTCTCCAAGGTGAGCATCTCATTAACATCCATGTGCTCATCTCATTGACTGGCCACAGCTTTGCCTTGTCCATACAAGAGTACTGAAGGCTTTTGCTGCTGGTTCCTACTGATGTGTTTCCATCTCAATACACATAAGGAAAAGAAATCGGATAGTTTTCTCTTCCTACATATTTGGCAGTTGTTGATACAAACTGTTTATCCAGTTCTGCAGACAGGAATTGCTGGAGCAACTTTTTACTTCCTTGGCCGTGAGAAAACTAAGAAACTTTTCCCAAAGAGGACTGGGGTGTTTTGGGTTTGTGCCACAGGGACATCTACCTGCAGAAGTTCCTGCTGATTTTTGTTGTAGGGGATTGCTGCAGCACCTGGGGACATGGAAGGGGTTTGGCTGCAATGTCCTGCAGCAGCTGTGGTGTTGAGATGTGTTTCTGGCTGCTGGCCCCCACCTTTGCTCATGAAGGCTTTTGGCAGCCTCTTGGAGAACCTGAGAAAAACCTGACCAAGTTATTGCAAAATAAACAAAGCAAATTTCAGAATTGCCCTTTAGTCCTATTTGTTTTTATTATCAAGCTCATTTAGGGATATACATAACAAAGCAACAAAGCTTATACAAGCCAGATTCTAAAAAAAAACAACAACCCACACCTCCTGGAAAGCTTACACAGTTATGTGAGTGTTTCAGTGTAGGTGGAAGAAGGTCTGGACTTAAATATGTAATTAGTTAAAGAAGAAAAATGATTATTTCTGGCAAGAGGTACACAGTGGGCTTATTTCAAGGTATCTTTACTTGAGAACTAACAATGCTATTTTTAGTTGCTTTTAAAGTGAATGCAATGATCAGTTTAATTGGAAATGGATTTTTTCCATCTGCTCTTCAAAAGGAGCAAGTGTGGTCTGGGGCAGGAAAATGGCAGTGTTGGCAGTGGGTTGGTTTGTATACAGCCTCTGCAGCGTTGTCCTGGGTTTGACATGGAGCATGAATTGTATAAGTGGGGACATTGTGTTTGTGCTTCTTTGCTTTATTCCCCATCCGTGAGAGGCCGCCTGATGCTAGAAAACACTTTGTGTTTACATGAAGAAGACTCGTGGTTTCTGAACGTGGCAGGGTCTCCCCAGCAAAGGCGAGGAAGCTGTGCTGCTGCTGAGAGTGAGGTTTGAGCATCTCTGTCCCAACAGCGTCAGCTGTGCTGATAGCTTTACGGTACAATAGCTGATATTGGATGTGACTGGTAACCTAATGTGACGCAACGTTGCAAGAATTATACCGTACGTGGGTGCTGTGGAGGTAAGTCATGCAAAGCTCTCTGAAAGGAGCACATATGAAAAACTCTTGTGCCTTCTTTACCAAAAGGGTTGTTAGACATTGGAACAGGCTGCCCAGGGAAGTGGTGGAGTCACCATCCCTGGAAGTCTTTAAAAGATGTTTAGATGTAGAGCTTAGGGATATGGTTTAGTGGGGACTGTTAGCGTTAGGTCAGAGGTTGGACTTGATGATCTTGAGGTCTCTTCCAACCTAGAAATTCTGTGATTCTGTGATTCTGTGATTCTCAGCTGCACCAAGCAGTCGCTGCAGAGCTTTGCCACTGCCACAGCTCCTGCTCTAGCTCTGTCTTGCATGTGCACTTCAGCACCACGGGCTTCATATCCACACGTAAATCCATCCAAGGCATGCAGCACTCCCTGCTCCTCATGGCCCTTCCCTGGCTTCAGGTGGCTGGCCCCAAGCGATTAAATCCAGGGGTCTGTTCCCAAGCACTCAGTGCAAACCAGGCAGCAGTAATGGAGTAAATATGCTCGGGACTCCTGAGCTATAAATGTTGGGGAGTGAGTTGAGAAGTGCCTGGGAGATGCATGGACAGAAGTTTGTGATCCCAGAGTGGCCTCTGTAAAAGCCACAGACATTGAAGGGGGGTTGGTTTATTTGTTTTATAAGCTGTCGTAAGTTAAGACGCAGGAGAATAGCAGAAGACATATAAAGACATCTCAAGGCAATGGTTTAGATGGAATTGTTGCAGGCAGTCTTTAAGTTGCTTCACGGCCTGAAATACGATGTCCCAGCAAGACAAAATAGTATTTTTAGAGTTTTCCAAATGTTCAGTATCAGGAAAATAACCTTTTTTTTTTTTGTGTGTGTGTGTGTCTATGAGAACAGAAATAATAGCAGCATGTGAAAAGCATTTAATGTGAAATTCTAGCTTGAATCACAGCAGAGTCCTGCTCAAGAAAGCAGGCATTTTTAACTGGTTTGCTTCATTTGTTTAAAAAGCCTTCAGACAGTGAAGCTTCCCTTTGGGAAATATTTTCCCTTCTTTCTCTTCTATTCTTCTTAACAAACACATCACTTTGGGTTGGTTTGCCCAGTGGTACTCATGGTCAATGTCTTGGCAGCAATGAAAGGCTTTTGGTGCAGTGTGGTGTTTAGAAGAGGAGCAGGAGTTTGGTGGAGAAGGTTTTATTTAACAAAAACGTGCTCATCTGAAATGTAATAGGGAACACCTGGTGATACAGCTATTACCCTCTAAAATGGCATCATGGTCTGTAATGGAGCTGCTCTGGCAGGTCCATTGTTAAGATGACTGAGTAATTAGGTCTTTAAAATATGTCTAGCTCTTCTGGATCTTCTTTCCAAAGCTGTGTTTTTGGGTAATTCAGTTGTTCCAGCCTTTCTGGCCACAGGGAAGTGCATTATGCCTGTGCGTGGATGTCTGGGAGACACGGTGAGTGTCTGTAGTCTGCAACTTCAGTTACGTGGGTTTTAATTAACAGTGCTGCTTGGGGAAGGCTTTTTTTCCTGCACATATCTTCAGGAGGAAACAGGGTGAGTTTTAATGTGTGTGGAAGACTTTCTTACACTTTCTTGGGCACCTGTGGCTGATGAGGACATTTCTACAGATGGTGTCCACTGCTGGTGACCGTATTTAGTCCCTAAAAGCACAAATGGAGTAGGAAATGCTGAACAGCTTTAGCAATTACCAGTTCTGAACCAGCCAAGAAATGCAAGTTAACACCATCTATATTTCAAAAACTGGCAGGGGACCTTTAGTGAGGCTCTCCTCTAATCCTGCGAGCAGCTCTTCCCAGCAGTGCTGCTGGTGCCCAGCTGCTGCAGGGCCAAACTTGAAGGGACAAAAGCAGTTTGCTGATTTACAAATGGCACGCCCTGCAGAGCATGGGGTGCTGGGACAGCGCCATCTCCTTCGCTCATGTGAGGAGTTGTGCCTCCTGGGTTTGCTGCGTAGTGGCTGGCGTACATGCGAGTTGTACCAATGGTGGGAAATGCCAGTGCTCCCTGCTATAAAACATCCTACTGGGCCACCCGGGTTATTTGTCACATTAGCAAAACACATCATAGCAAACTGATTTCAGCAGAAAAAGCTAGGGCTTAAGTTATGTGAGGCTCAGCAGCACCAGGGAATCTGGCTTTGCTTCTCCACCTCTCCTCCTTTTGAGCAGCAAAAGGCAGGTTGTTGCAGACATTGATGTTAGCTGGATTTTTTTTTTTTTTATGGTAATGTCCAGGCTTTGCACTATTTATCTAAAATATAGTCTAAAAGCAAGGAGGAGAGACTGCCTATTTCTTATCAAGAGGGTGGGTTTGGGTATCTTAATTTCCCAAACCTTCAGCATGGCTGATTTAATGCCTTGCCAGCACTGCTGGAGGATGTCAGGAGATATATAAGGGGAAAAAATGATTTTTTAGCGGCACTTAGGCTCTGGGAGATGCATTGCAAGTGTCATTGTTCTTTTCTTCTTTTCTGTCACTCTTTGCCTCCATAAGAATCCCATTTTTTGTGGATGGGGCAGGACAGATGAGTTGTTATTCCCCTCAGGCCCGCACTGATGGGACTGTCTCAAACCAAATGCAGTCCTTGGTGCAGGTGGCATGTGCCGTGCACTGTGAGCATCACAGAGGAGCTCCAAGGTCTCACATTTTTGTTCTTTTAGAAGTTGTGTTATCAAAGAGAATCATTTTCTGTTGTTTGTATGATATCTATCACTTGATCTCTTTGTTTCCTAAGGAAGGTGTCTTGTCGCTGCGTGCAGGGAACATCAAAGCTCAGGACTGACACTTGCCAGCCAAACCCAGTGGTATTGTAGTCAAGTTTTTCCCCCAATGTGACTTTTCTTTTCCCTCTTCAAAGAGCAAATGGATGTCCTCCATCACAATTAATTTCATTTTAGATCACAACTAAGAAAGAGTAATTACAACACCTTTTGATGAAGCCTGGAGTGTTTGCTTCCTCTGGCTGGCTAAGAGTCATTGCAATGAAACAGTGGCTGGAGACAGGTGAAATCGAAAAAATCTGATAGGCCTTCATTTCACCTTCTGTAGCATATGTGTCTAGCAAGTCAAAGTCCTTTGCACTTGGAGTCACTTCCAACAGCGATACAGAGATTTTGGAAGAAGCCTGGCACATCACAAGTGTCTGTACGGAACTGTATGCAGCACTGCAGTACTGTTCTCATGGGATTCTCACTGGTTAAATGCCTGGCCCCTACAGTTACGGGAGTGCCCTGTAAATTGTATGGCTTGTGTGACTTGGTCTCTGATTTCATTGACCTAAGGTGATGAGGCTGCAGCTGGAGCTGGCAGCCACAGGCAGCCTGGAGTGTCTGAGGCGTGGTGGGAAGAAGAGCAGGGGACTGCTGCCTGTGGTGTCAGCACAGCAAAGCAGGAGGCTCCTTTCAGCACTTTTTTTTTCCAACAGATTGTTGGAAGCTCCTTCGTGAGCCCCTTGGGAGAGCAATGGGTGAAATGCTAGGTAAGGGTTGTAGAAGTTATTGCATACCTTTCAAGGAGGAAGAAAGGTGTTTCTTTATGTGCTGGGTAATCTACAGAAAGCTTGTGAAGGCCCTATATATCCCCAGGGAAACAAAAAGACAGGTACAGCTGTCCAGTGAGCTGATGGAATAAATTAAAAGGAGTGTCCTAGGAGAGATCTGAAAAGGGAAGAGGTGGCTTGGGTGATGCTGAGCTTTTATGTGAGCCTCTGGAGGATTGAAAAAGTAGGTATCTAACACTCAGAATAAGTAATTCTATGAAGTGCTGTCTTTCAACACACTTGATGACAGTTTTCTCTTTCATTTAACTTCTGAAATGCTTTTCTGTGGCAGTTATCTGTACAGAGGGACAGTCAGCTGGTAACTCCCGTTGTGATGTACTGCTTTAGCCCATGTTTAAATTAATAGCAGCCCGTTCCTACACCTTAATTACATTTTAAACCATTATTAACATCCACCAATGAGAAACATCTCTTCAGCATTGAAGTTGCCTTAAATTGCTGCTGGACAGCTGGCTGGTTGCTAGAGGAGGGATCCTTTCTGAATCGAGACATGGTTTTGATATACTTTAAAATGTGACAATACACAGGCATGAAAATTTGATGTTTCATTTTGTTTTTCTTGCATATAGAACATTAACTTATAGTGAGTGTTTTGGTTGCTCTGGTTCTAGCAGTCAAGCAATTTTTGACACAACCTGCTGGGACACTACTTTTTGTGCCAATTTCAACCACTACAATTCCTTCTGTAAACAGTTTGTAACCAGCGTGTGATAAATCAGATAAGGAAGAACCTGCCAGGTTTTAGTATCTTCTCCCATTTTCTGCTCAGAGGTGACTGATACCCTTTCCTTTCCTTATTTTTCCCCTTTACTCTGCTGTCCCTCGGTAAATTACTATAACCCAATTTGGGGCTTTATTGAATCACAGCCTTTTAAGGAACTGGGTAAGCCAGGTGTTAAGACATATGCTTTGGGTTGCATTGTAAAGCTTATAGATGTCTGGGGAAAAAGAGAGCTGAGCTGTGGTGAATAATGTTTTTCTTTGCTTTAGCAGCTAGTAAAACTGCATGGAAAATGATTTGGCAAAAGGGCACAGGGGAGGGCAAGGTTCCTAGCAAAAAAGTCTTTCTTGAGCTCTTCCTCACCTGTTTTGATGCTAATATGAAATAGGATTCCTCCGTCCTCAGGAGATGTCCCAAACTTGCCTACTCTCTGGAGTATAACAGCTCCAGTAAATGAGTCTCAGAAATTTCATTGCTGGTGCAGTGTGTTCTTCACCTTTGGGCTTCAGCGTCTGCCATCCGTCACTACATTTTGCTCCGATTAGAGCTTCTCATAAAAAAGAGGGGGAAAATGCACTAATGAAAAAAAAAAAAAAACCAAAAACTTTTATTGCTATTAATCAAGTATATTAAGTCAGAAACAATTCAGAAGATGCTGTATTGTTTACACAGGGGCAGCCTGACACAGAGCACCTTGCAGCAAGACATCAGCCAGGTGAGAGAACAACTACAGAACCTGATTGCTCATTAAGCCTAGCCCTAAAATGTTTTATCACTGCCAGCCAGCCCTGAAGTACAGGGGCAGAGAAGTGCCGATGGGGCAGCATGTGGGGCCAGCCCCGCTCCAGCAGCAAAGGTAGCATTGTCCATCTCATGCGTGCATGCACACGTGTGTGCAATTGTCTTCTGGTGCCCGGGTGCCTTTTTTCCCTATAGCAAATTCCGGCCAGCGCTCCAGAGCCAATGCAGTTCCTTCCTTCAGCTGTTTCCCAGGCAACTGACACACAAACCAGCGAGAAACTGCAAAATGCCCCTTTGCAGAAGGCTGGAAGGAGCTCAGTGACTGGGATGCAAGTGAGGATGCTGATATAAGTGGTTGGGCAGGCAGGGCTCTGCTGACGCACCCACATCCCTTTGGAAATCCCCTCTGGCCAGAGCGAGGGGCGGTGAGTCTGCACCTGCTCCTGTCCTGCCAGACGAGTTTGCGAACTGCAGAGCTGGTTTCACTTGGCATGGGGAACATGCACGTGTGTGAGTCTGTTTAAGGTACAGGAAAAAACAGTTCTGACCGCTAGAAGCTGGAGGTGCAACATCTGGCAGTTGCCTCTCTGGAGCATGGCTCTTGTAAAGTGGCTAACGCAAACCTCTGTCAGCTTATGGTGAGAGCAGTCTCATGAAGGAGCACAGCCGCCATGCCCACAGTTTGGCAGGAGACGTTTCTCCTTTCTCCCTTAGCCTTCTGCTGTCACTGCAGCAAGGTGGCCGTGTGAGTTTGGGATGTCAGCCATGGCCCCAGTGATGCCATGGTAGGCAAATCAGGATCTGTAAAACCACCAAACTTTTTGCATCCAGTCAAAAATTTGCAGGGGCAACTCAACTTTGGGGATTTGGGCTTGAATCTGAACACTCTCATACTCTGCGCCTTGCAAAAAATAAAAGGTTTTAGATGAGAGAATTTGGTTCAAGCTCAATTTAAGTTCAAAGCAGTAAGTGGGAGTTGCACATGCAATAAAATTTTGTGAATATCAGATGCATACATTTAACAAGGAATCCTTTAATAACTTATTCCATATGTCCTAAAGGAAATACACCTATTTCTCCGTAAGTTTTTTTGTTTGTTTGTTTGTTTTTTCCTGCTTAAGTTGTAAGTAGATTGAATGCAGCACCTGTAGTATATTTAACACTAAGTAAAAGTGTTGTACCAGATCAGACAAACAGATGTGATGGATAGAAATGGCTTATTGATGTGGGTGCTTCCAACTGCATGTCAAAACGGTGGGAACCCTTCTAAGGTGATCTCGGCTCAAGCTTGGGATATTGAAGAGAAGACAGTTGCATCTTCATTGCTGTTGCTGCCTTTCTCTAGGTTAATCTCTCTGCTGTAGCTGGCTCATTCTTGGCCATTGGCTCAACATAACTCCGTGTACAGCATCCGTTTTACTAGGCTCTGGTGAAGAAAACATCTTTTCCCTTCTGAATTCGTAGTCTCTCTGTGGTCCATGACCTTATTCTCTGTGTGAAGCCCATCTGCAGATTGAGTAAAACTGGTCTTTCTAATGTACTCTAGACGAAGACAAAAGGTCATTAAAACATACTGAGTGTCACTTAAAACATTTCATTTGATATAGTCAAGTTAAGATGTTTGATATATTGCCAGCCATAGCTGTACAGGAAAGAAGCTGAAAGCTGTTGCTTTTTTCAGCTATAGTTGAATCTGTTGGTTTTAAGTCTTGTGGTTTTGAAGACGCCTGGGTTACAAGAATCTCTGTGTAATGGCAGCATCTGAAGAAGCCTGTGTTCGTACTGCAGTAATAAAAGCAGACGGTGAGGCTGACTTCTGTCTGAAAGAATGAGTAATTTTCAGTTAATTTGAAGACTTCTGTATTTTCTGTTTCCTTTGTTATGTTTTGAGGTTGGAGTCCTTTTTTTGTGAGGCTCTAGGCATTGCTGACAGCTTTTAGGTGGAATGTCAGGCTGCCACTGTCCCCTCTTAGACACAGGAGCAACACAGTGATGGACGCATTTATCAGCAGCAAAAGAATAGCTGCTTTTACCTTACTGGGTCTTCCTTTGCTTTCTAAGGCACGTGTCTCCGTGGGAGCTGCAGTGTTAACAATGGTTTTAAGTGCAGCACGGCAGGTTAGTACTTGGTCTTCAAAGAGACAGATTTCAAACTTAAACACCTATGAAAGCATCATCTTGTCACGGGAACAGCGTGTGTCCTGAAGCACGAAGTGGCTGTATGAGCTCATTATTGTGGAGTCCCCCGTTAGACTGTTTGAAGTTCAAGGTGGCGGCTGTGGCTTTGAAGCACACAGGTGAAGGACTGCGTGAGCGAAGCCTGAGGTCAGCAGATATGGCTGTGCAAACCATCAAGCTGCTGCGTTCACAGCTTATGTTAAGTCAGTGCAGTTGGGTTCGTGCTGTCTCTAGCAGGGAGGTTTTGTCTGTGGTTTGCAGACCACATCCAGCTGCCTTTTTGGGGACAGCATTGTCACATGTATTTATTCTTCTGCTTAGGTTGCTTTAATTTTAGTAAAAGATTACCTCCTTATATCTTCTGTTTGGATGTTCTAGAAAAATACTGGTCATCACTGTGATCATACGAACGTTTGTTGAAGCTGAAGAGAAATAAATAAAAATCAGGGAATTGTTAATGATGTGCTGAGCTAAAGTGACTTGTATTAGAAAAAACAACAACTTATTCTGTTTGATCAACACATCAATATATTCATCAAGTGAAACCAATTTGGAAGTTTAGCATTTCTATTTTCCACTTCTCTTCAAAGAGCAAAGAAAGGAGGAAGAGATACTCTGAATGATCTGGTTGTCCCTCACAAGTCGGCTTTATTGCTAATTTCTATAGGGACATACCTAGAAATGAAGCCCTTGATCTCCCTTTTGGCTTCTGGGGCAGATTCTCCTCCCAGTGTAAACCAGGCTCCCCCTCTGATCCATTTAGTCTCGCAGGAGAAGAAGGGCACCCACCAAGCCTACTCCTTGTCATCCTGGGTTATTCCAGTTTGCTGTGACCTGCGCTTCCTTACTCCATAAAATAAACCATGTTCTGCATGACTGTTTTCTGAGAGCAAACCCAGTCTAGACCGGGGTGAGTATGTTTTCTTTATCTTCTCCTCTCTTCATTTCGGTCCCTTAATTAGCATTTTATTCCATATCTTTGTATGCGGGGGCTTGGCTTCAGCCTGTGTGTCTCCTCTGTAGTGCTCTAAAAATGCCTCGCCTGTACTACCAGGAAAAAAAAAAGAAATGGGCTCCTTCCCGCTAGGGTCATAACCAGTCTTATTTTGTGAGTCCTGTCCAAATATTGAGCAAGCTGTTGTGGCTGAGGTTGAGGCCGAGGCGGTTACTTTGAGTGACACCTCCTCCATCCCCAGACTCCGCTGCCCTTCTGTTGGAATCCTGTGCAAGGAGCAGCAAATACAAGTTTTCTGACAGTAAATCTCACTGGTTTTGGCAGGCCCATGCAGCACAGACACGGAGCAAGGCTCTCAGCAGTTGTGGCTTTCAACTTTTGTGATTTGCAGGCACCTAAGATTTTCTCTAAGAGCTCTTACTACGACCTTCGCCTGCCAACAGCAGGCTTGCTTCTCTTGGTCCCCTTCCATGGACTGATTCCCTGAGGAGCCATGGTCCATGGAGCTACAAAATGGTATTCATTTCTGGTAGTGTTTTACTGTCAGAGTAAACTTTTAGCTGTCCCTTTATTTATGGCACCTGCCTCATACACTGAGCTTTCTCTCTTTACAAGTCTCATCAATCTCTGAAAGTGCCATCACCCAATTTATCTATGAGGACATACCCTCCACTGTTTCTTTGCTTTTTGCTTTAAATTTCTTTTAAAGATGTATTTACAAGATGTAGGGCATTAGTATGTGCACAAGATGCACATTTAGATGCATTTAGATGTGCACAAGTCAATGGGGCCGGATGGGATCCACCCAAGGGTACTGAGAGAACTGGCAGAGGAGCTGGCCAAGCCACTGTCCATCATTTATCAGCAGTCCTGGCGATTGGGGGAGGTCCCAGTTGACTGGCGGCTAGCAAATGTGACACCCATCTACAAGAAGGGCCGGAGGGCAGACCCGGGAAACTACAGGCCTGTCAGTTTGACCTCAGTGCCAGGGAAGCTCATGGAGCAGATCATCCTGAGAGTCATCACGCAGCACTTGCAGGGCAAGCAGGTGATCAGGCCCAGTCAGCATGGGTTTATGAAAGGCAGGTCCTGCTTGACGAACCTGATCTCCTTCTATGACAAAGTGACGCGCTGGGTGGATGAGGGAAAGGCTGTGGATGTGGTCTACCTTGACTTCAGCAAGGCTTTTGACACCGTCTCCCACAGCATTCTCCTCAAGAAACTGGCTGCTCTTGGCTTGGACTGGCGCATGCTTCGTTGGGTTAGAAACTGGCTGGATAGCCGGGCCCAAAGAGTCGTGGTGAATGGAGCCAAGTCCAGTTGGAGGCCAGTCACTAGTGGTGTCCCCCAGGGCTCGGTGCTGGGGCCGGTCCTCTTTAATATCTTCGTCGATGATCTGGACGAGGGCATTGAGTGCACCCTTAGTAAGTTTGCAGATGACACCAAGTTAGGTGCGTGTGTCGATCTGCTTGAGGGTAGGAAAGCTCTGCAGGAGGATCTGGATAGGCTGCACTGATGGGCTGAGGTCAGCTGCATGAAGTTCAACAAGGCCAAGTGCCGGGTCCTGCACCTGGGGCGCAATAACCCCAAGCAGAGCTACAGGCTGGGAGAGGAATGGTTGGAGAGCTGCCAGGCAGAGAAGGACCTGGGAGTGATGGTGGATAGTCGGCTGAATATGAGCCAGCAGTGTGCTCAGGTGGCCAAGAAGGCCAACGGCATCCTGGCTTGTATCAGGAACAGTGTGACCAGCAGGGCTAGGGAAGTGATCGTCCCCCTGTACTCAGCTCTGGTGAGGCCGCACCTCGAGTACTGTGTTCAGTTTTGGGCCCCTCACTACAAGAAGGACATGGAGGTGCTTGAGCAGGTGCAGAGAAGGGCGACGAAGCTGGTGAGGGGCCTGGAGAACAAGTCCTACGAGGAGCGGCTGAGGGAGCTGGGCTTGCTCAGCCTGGAGAAAAGGAGGCTCAGGGGCGACCTTATCGCTCTCTACAGGTACCTCAAGGGAGGCTGTAGCGAGGTGGGGGTTGGTCTGTTCTCCCACGTGCCTGGTGACAGGACGAGGGGGAATGGGCTTAAGTTGAGCCAGGGGAGTTTTAGGTTAGATGTTAGGAAGAACTTCTTTACCGAAAGGGTTGTGAGGCATTGGAACAGGCTGCCCAGGGAAGTGGTGGAGTCACCATCCCTGGAAGTCTTCAAAAGACGTTTAGATGTAGAGCTTAGGGATATGGTTTAGTGGGGACTGCTCGCGTTAGGTCAGAGGTTGGACTCGATGATCTTGAGGTCTCTTCCAACCTAGAAATTCTGTGATTCTGTGAGTAGGCTTTAAACACAGGCGACCACCCTTGTCTGCCACCTGCTCCTGCAGGATCCACCAAAGCTGTTTGATGTGGGTGGTTGGACTGGGACCAGTAAAAAAACATCTCGGTGGCAGTATGGAAACAACACACTGTGGAGAGAAACTGGAAGGCGTAAGTGCAGCAATGACAGCAGTAGTTTGTAGGAAAACCTGCTTGAACAAGACAAGCTTTTCCCACCTGTGAGCCCATCCCAGTGGCCGGCGCAGAGGCTCCATCCCATCTGTTGTTTCCCTCTGGCTTGCCAGCCCTGCAAAAGTTCAAACAAGAAGAGGAGAATCACCAACCTTGGACAAGTTTTCCAGACTTCTTACGTGGTAGATGTGTCCTTTGTCATGCTGTGCTTCTAGCACCCAGCTGGCTCGTGGGAGCGCTGTGTCCACCTGCTCCACCGCAGAAACCATCAAAAGATAAGGAGACCCAGTTTTAAATACCTCTTAAAAGGAAAACTCTTAGGCCAATATAAGAGGGGCAAACCAACATCTCAGGCTCTCAGGTTTTCACCTGCAATTGCTCTGTGTTGATAGTGGTATATGCTGGGATCAGTTGAATGAGCAGTTCCAATCAAATAACTTGAGCTTGCTAATAAATTTATTGAATGCACTAAGAGTGAGAAATAACTTTATGAAAAAGAAAAGCTGGCTAGATTTTTCTGACAGATACTGCCTCTTTTTTTTTTTTTTTTTTCTGGGGCTCTTTGTCACTAGCCAAAAGAAGGAATGTCAGGACTTGATTTGAGGGTGCATCCCTACCTGAATTCCCATTGGTTTCATTAGCACAGAAATGCAAGGAGGCATGTGAAAATACTCTTGCAAGGTGCAGTGATCATCTCAGTAGGCTTAGCTGGCCCGAGGCAGTTACAATGCTCACACATTTCTTCAGGAAGATGAAAGATGTATTCTTTCCTTAGTGCTCACGTCCAGACTCCTGGTTTTGGGTCTGAGCAACAGGAATGTGGACATTTGCTGCTGGTCTCTCAGCTGCATGCTGCACGAATCGATTTTGAAATCCAGCAAACACGATCCGTGCCCACTCTGTTCTTGTCCTTTGAAGAGAAGAACAAAATGATGAACTGGAGGGTGCAAATGGAGAAAATTGTGAGTGTGGCTTTGCTGGAGTCCTACATATTCTCTGAAATTCCAGCTCCCGATGTGGCTGTTAATGAAATCTGGGGGTTCCCTTTAGTAGGTGGCTATCATGCTAGTGCTGCCTGCTCTTCAGTAGGTAACCTTGCTTTATTTTATCACAAGTTTTTAAAAAAGAGTGATGAGAACTTCCATGTGAAACCAAAGCTGTCACGAGATTGATGTGGGTGCTACAATGGAGAGGACAGAAGAATCTGAAGGCCTTGGATCTGTTCTCCCTTGCACTGTGTTTTGTTGTGGGATAGCTTTTCTGGCTCACACAGCATGGCTTCAGGCATCGGGAGGGCTGTGCCATGGTGTTTGGTGCAGGCATCAAGGTGCTGGGCACGATGGTAGGGCTCTCTAGTGGGATTGCAAGCGATTGAAACACAGTGGTACCAAAACAAGAACAACGTTGTTCCAGCATTTTATTTTCAACTTGAGAACTTGCCTCTCCGTGATACACCAAACAGCGTACCAAGGTTTTGTCCAGATCTATTCCTATATTTTTCCTGGTCATGCTCGTACAGGAATCAGCTTCTGGAGCACCTCCGAAGTGCAGCTGCCCTGGGGCCAGTGGTGTCCTTGTGGGAGGAAGTACGAGGCCTCACTGGAAAGCAGGAGACGTCTCAGACACTGAATTAAGGCTCAAATTCAAAGTGGGCACACAACAGATCACCTTCCATTCCATTTCTCACAAACGCCTATCATGGTTTTATGGTGGAGAACCAAGGTAAGGGCGATTCGCCTAGGCAAGGAATTTAGTTAAATAGAGGTAGGGCAACCTGGGCCACCTGCTTTGCTTGCGCGGTTTTACTGTGAGCTTTCTGCACATCAGGTTCCTCTACGAGCTGCTTCTGGAGGTTTGGCCAAGGTTTATGTTTGCTGTTGTGTTCAGTTCCCTGCTCCTTTGGGTCAGATACCTGTGCCAAGGTTTTCAGAGTATTTAAACCACAATTTTATATGTGGCAGTGACTCTTTGTGTCTTACGGAAGACAGTCCTGCTATGTAGGGCAATTCATCGGGGAGTTGGCATGTGTATGATACCACTGCCTGGTCTGCTCTACAAAAATAAACACAAATGGGAATACTGAGGTTTGATTATCAGAACTTACTCACTGTAGTTTGTGAGAATCTTGGTCAAAATAGCCATGCTTAGAGAGGAAACCAGCTGTGGTGCTCTGCAGTGGTGTCTGTACCTTTCAGCACTCTGTGGTGGCACCAAAAACTTTCCACCATTACAGACGACTGCAGGCAGTTTGACACTACAGTAGATGAAATACCACTTTAGGCAGCAAAATAGCTAAGTAGCTGTTGATGTCAGTTCTTCTTTAATGTATACTTTTATTTGTATCTATTATAACATATGTTCTGAACACCAAATATTTACCTAACAGTTTCTCCAAATTGATCTTTGGAAAGTTCTCCAAATGAGAAGACAACAGAAATGAAAAATATCTTTTAGCTTGCATGTTGACAAAAATACACTTGATTGGCAAGCAGAAATAGTATTTGCCAGGGAAAAACATCTCTAGCTACAAAGTTTATTGCTTTCTGCCAGCATAAGTGCTCTTTTTGTAGAGCGCAGTGTTATTTAACAACAACATGAACTTCTCAGGAGGAAAACCTCTCAGCTTGCAGAATTGTTTTCAGTTGATCTCGCCAAGCAATGGGACACTTGTTGCCACGTCACCTCTGACACCCGTACACCCGAGTGATTCCATGTGCCACTTGGGCTCCCAGTTATTCTTCCAGGCTAACTGTGAAGTGATAACGGTCAGTAGTTACTCTGCTTCACGCTCACATATCCAGCATAATTTGATAATTTCAAATCAAAATATAAGCCAAAATACCTTAAAAAAAATCAAGGCTTGAATTTCTTGTTTCATATGTAATGATGCAAGACCGACTCCATGCTTTCATGCCGCACAGCTTCTGTTGTGTGTTAAGAAGCTGCATTGGAAAATTGGAAAAGATGGGCTCTTAATGGGTGTTTAATCTGACATTTAGACATTGAGTGATGGTATATTTTGACATTTTTTATGTGTTTGTTTGTTTGCTGTCAGCAAGAGCAATTACGTAGAATTAGTGATTGGTCAAAATGCAACTACCTGCTGCTCTCTGTAAATCAAAGCAGCAAAATATAAGCATGAGTCACCATCAGATGAAGTGGGCATATCTCCCAGTATTCTGGCATTCGTTCTGTGTAACACAACTGTTTCTGGCTTGGATTGCTCCTCATATTTCCATAGGATTTCACTCTCAACTTTAAGAAAACTGTTGTAGAAAATGTTTATTGTGGCTGAATTTTCTTGCTATGTCTAGAATTTTGCAGACCTAAAATCTGTAGCAGGTTATTTCCAAAAACCCAGTTCTCATCCTGTGGCATCGTCCCTCTGTTGCATTCATAGAGGTTTCAGGCCTGTTACGGACACAACATTTTCATCCTTGCATTTCAGTACTAAGAGTTGTGTCTCCAGAAATTTTGGTTCTTTCTCACTAAAGCAGAGGAAGAGTTCCGCAGCTGGAAGGCTTTGTAGAGCTGCAGCTTCAAGCCACTTCCTCATGGAAAAAGAGTACCTGAAATTTTCCATAGCTATACATGAGCAGTGGTGGAAGGTAAAGGCAAACAAGAGTAAACATTAGGCAGCTGAATTACCACATCAGCCTCTAAGCCTTGTCCGTGGGTAGGGTTCAGAGAGATGGCAGGAGGGTCTGAGCCATGCCGAGATTCAGTGCTACAGCAATTTCAGCTGCCCTGCTGATGCTTTGTGTCTCCCAGTGCCACTTGTGTTAGCCACAGCGGTGATACCACCTCCTCAGACATTGAACCTGCTTCTGAAGGCCTTAATTAGGAACATTTGAAGGTCAGCTAAGCCGCATCAAATTGGGCAATAGCACTAATGATTACATTACACCACTGCTAATAAGATGCTACCTCAGAGCAGGCTTTACTAAAGCGCTACATTAACCTGCTGTCCTGTATGTGATTTTGTCATCTGGGAAAGCAGGTACCCATGGAGCCATGTGCTCTTCCCTGCTTTCCTTAATTCTCCTCTACCTCCAACTGGTTTTAGGATAACAGAGGAGATAGAGAGCCTGGCTTTGGATGGGAGTTTGAAAGAGTCTGGCATTATTAACCTTAAAAAATAAGATTTGATGTGATTGCTGTTATGTGAAGGCTAAGAAAAAATAAGCGCTATATAAGTCAAAGACTGACCATCAGTTTGAAGTGGATGCTCGAACAGATCATCATCCAGAGCAGGGCAGTTCAGGAAGAGATGCCAGAAAGATGGAAAAGTTCAGTCTCAAGATAGCGCTTATTGAGGGCTTGAAGAGGATGAGATGTGACGTGATAGAGGTTGTGACTTGGTGAGAGTTGTGACCCCATTCCAGGACTGGGATGCCAGAGAACATCGCTATTGACCCCAGAGCTATAGAAGGGATCTAGAGCTCCAAAACTGTGCTGCTGGGTATGTTTCTTCACAGATTTGGCTTCAGTAGAAAGCTGGTAGCTAGCTGCTCCTTGTGACTGAATGGACAGAGTTGATCCTGGAGAGGGAAATTGGTCTTGTTTTTTGCTGTTGCATGTTCAAGGTGTGGTACTGATGATACATCTGGAGATAGTTTGAAACATAATGAGAATTTGGGATGAGCCAAAGATTTTGCTCACAGAACTGCATAGTATGAGAAGGTACAGCTGTGTAAGAGGCTGTGTGGAGCCAGTCTGTGTTCTCTTGCACATCTTCAAGCAAGGAAACTCCTTGTAATGTTGTCTGGAGGGTAGAATAAAAGTGTCTTATTTGCAGTTGTTCCTGGTAAACCATGGTTTTAATTTGCTGAGCAGTTCTATGATCAAGAACTAAGCTTCCAAGAGAAGTAAAACAAACAGACTTCAACCCGTGATTACTAATCTGAAAATATTGCAGTTTTTCACCATGAACGGGGTACATGTTTTTGATGCTGATCGTGAGTTCGTAGCTCTCCTTTTGTAATATAGTTTTAATTATGTTCCGAGTGGGAGTGCAGCCCTTTTTTGTAAGCATGCGGAAGGAAGATAAGATTCAATGAAGTAAGAGCAGTAAATCTTCCATGACTTCCTTTGACTACAAAATTGTTCTAAAAAAGAGCAAATGGGAGGAGAATTTGTATCAAAATCATCCAGTGTTTGGTACACAACAGCTTTCAAATTTTAATACAAACTTAATTTTGCTACTAAGTCTTTTGGACAACTTGCATTGTCTTTTGCTCTTGTAGCTTTTGGCTATTCTTCCTTAAAATTGAATTGAATATAAATGTGTGTCACTGTTAATGGATGTAATTGTACAGAATAAATGGGAACTGATGGTGGGAGCAATGCAGCCTGTCCCACTGAAATCCTTTTAACAGTGCAACGAGGAGAGGCTTTTCCTCTTTCCCCTGTATGAGAAATAGGGTATGAAGCTGGAGCATGAATCTAAAGCACATACTGTATGCCTCTATTTTTTCAGATTCCTATTGCGGATAAACACAATTGACCAAGTAAAGAAAAATAATAACAACAATGAAATTAATGTAAGCTTGCAATGAATGTGTAAAGGGTTTGCCTTTTATTAGCATCTTTTAAACCTCTGAGGGAAAACCTGAAATTTGGTATATGGAGTAAACATAT
The DNA here is from genome assembly GCF_964211825.1 of Aythya ferina. Classification (NCBI taxonomy): domain Eukaryota; kingdom Metazoa; phylum Chordata; class Aves; order Anseriformes; family Anatidae; genus Aythya; species Aythya ferina. The sequence goes on along the minus strand of NC_140302.1, from coordinate 7,977,930 downwards.
GGTTTTCAAATAAAAAGAGATAATTGTAGTGTGAAGTAATTATAGTTGTTCAAAGTTACTTATCTGCAAAGCAGTGCAATTTATCGTTAGAGTATGTATCAGATTCAGAGGCAGTTTTCAAATTCTGTGTTTCCTAAGACTTGCTGTATTTTGCTGCGTACCCCAGCTTTTTTCCAGTTTCACCTCTCCAATGCTTTAGGCACATCAAACACTTAAAATGCAAAATGGAGAAGAGAGCAAATTAAATACAGAGCCTCAGATCTCCCGAGGGGAGGAAGAGGATCCATCAGTTTACAGTGAAATTGCTCCTATCATTTCTGCCTCCCAAATTGTGCTTCTGGAGAGTGGGAAGGGAAGGATAGAGACAGACAGATGCATTTTGTTGTGACCCAGAGGTAACCAAATGAGGACGATATAAAGGAATCTTTATCCTATTTTTTCCCCTCTGAACTGCACGAACCCATTCATCCTCCTATTTGTGCTCCCTGGACCTGTGAGCTGGTGTTTGCGTTGTATTTCTGATAACTGTCCCATCTAGCACAGCTTGCCGGGAGCCGGGGCTCACTGGACACTGGCTCTGAGGGTGGCTGCAGTCATGCATACTGTCCCTTGGCTTGACAAACGAACATGGGATTTGATGACTCCCTTTCTGTCACCCTGAAGTTTCCAAAATAAACAAGTTGCTTCTGTGGGAGGAGGCACAGAGTCCTGCGTTCTGTGGGGAAGTTCATAACCAGACTGATATCTTGTGTGATGAAATACAGGCGTGCCATTTCCACTGGTCACGTTTGCTCTGTTCTCCGCCCTAGGGCACCTCTGTCAGTTAAATGAACACGGACGGATAGGAACATACAACATGGCTAGCAAAGTGCTGGCAGAAGGAAGGCCCAGTGGCCATGAAGAAGAAAAGATGGGGACGTCAGGCAAGGGAATGTGAGCAAATCGTTTGCCTTCTGGACTGGCTAAGGTTTGGGCCAAAGTCTTTGAAAGTTAGTCCCAGACCTTGGGTGGATTCATGGGGCATTATTTCTCCATAGCCACAGCCATCATCAACTGATCCTCAGACTTTGGCATAAGGGAAGAGGACGGGAAACCTACAGCTTTCTGTCTGGGGCCAATGTCATTAGGAGTGTTTTCCTTGCGGCACAGGTCTGGGAGGGATGACGAAGAAATCTGCACCTTGTGAGGGTGTTCTACAGGTGGCCCTTCCATTAATCCTAATCACAAAGATGGATTACACACTGAGGAACAATTAAGCAGACAGCTCCTTTAGCCTGGGTGGCATTACAGCTTCTTCAGCAGGAGGAAGGCAGCCAGAGTCCTCCAAGGAAGCATTTGAGGCTCAGGTAGCTGGCGGACCTTCAGGTTGCTCCCAGCACAGCTAAATGCAGCAGCCTGAAGGTGAGGTTAAATAGCTTTAAAAGGTGTCAATCCCTCCTTAAACATCCGGGCCGCTTGCCCTGCAGATTTCCTGGCCACGGCTGTTGCTGTTGGCAGCGGGGAAGGCAGGAGGGAGGAGACAGAGGGGAGCTCTTTAGGAGTAGCTGAAAGTGGTTCTGCTTTTGTCAGTCAGCTTTCTCCTTATTAATGGCTCAGCATGACACCACTCATTCGGTCTCAGACCCCGTGTTTCAGCTGGCAGTGCAATGAACTACCTCCCTGCAATTTGCTTGGCCTCAATCCATCCTTATTTACAGCCAGCCAGCATGATTAGGGGCTGTTTAGGCTTGTAGCCTGCATGGACGCAGAGCCATTGCAGTGGTTTCCCCTTGGAAAACATCAGACACCTGCCTGGGGCAGCAGTAGTCTGCAGTGCGGGGCCATGGCTGTGGCTGCAGGAGGAGGCCATGGCCTGGCCTGGCTGCCATCTCAGCCTGCCCTTCCAGGTCACCTTGTTTAAAGTGCCGTGCTGTAGAGGTGGAGGTACGTCTAGCATCCCAGGTTTTTGACTTTGGTGACTTTTTTCCCTTCTATGCTCAACATGAGGGCTCCTCAGCTGTGGAGGGAGGCGTCTGCGTGTGGTCTCACGGTCATCACCGAGCTGTGTTTTCAGCTTGGTGCTGCCATTTGCTTTTGCTCTGCTCTTCATGCGTGGAGGATACTGAATCAAACAGTCCTGTGTCAAGCAGTACCCATTTCTCCTAGGTGCAGGGCATGGAGGGCTCCCTTGGCTGTGGGAGGCAGGGGCAACTGCATGAGGCACGAGGCCTTGCTGGTCTGTGTTGCAGGAGGGGAGCAGGGTGCCTAGCTGCTATTCACCGTAAGCCATTTTACCCGGCAGAAGATCTCAACCAGAGTTGCTGAGAGGCAGTTTTATAAGGCATTTTTTTCTTTTAAATTTTATTTTTAACACAACCTAATTTGCAAAGACTGAAGCTCAAGGATGGGTCAACCATTTAAGGACTGTGGAATCATTTTGTCTTTCAAAAGGGGAAATTATGTTAGAGGAGGAGGCATTCATTCATGACATCATAAGGTGAAGAGGGCTTACACATCCAGAGCGTATCAAATTGAATAGTGACTTTAGGGAGCACAGCTTCATCCCACAGGTGAGTTTGGAGTACTCCCACTGTGCTTCTCTATGAGATAGTTTACACCATATTGATGACAAATACAACATGCTAGAGAAACCCGTAATCATCCTCTGTATTCATGGCTCTGGAGTGTTGTGCAAGATACAGTTTTCCATCCACTAGTGTTCAATATAACTTGATACACTCATTATTAAAAACCTGGAGAAGTGTCAGGGCAATTATGGGTTGTAGGAGGAAGGCAGTCACTTAAAGAAGTTGTAGAAAAAACCTTTATTCAAGCCGCTCAATGGAAGAGAAATTAATATATCCTCTTGGTTTCCCAATGGGAGTTAGTCCTTGAAAATACAATAGTGTTCCTATTAATAGGAGTAAATAACCTCCCTCAGAGTGAAATCTGTGTCAAAGTCCAGTGATGGGACCCTCTTTGGCTTTTTCTCCTCCTCCTCTCATCTCCCTCTGCACACACAGAGCAAAAGCAGGAAGAAAATGAGATTTGTGGGCGGTTCTGTGTTTCTTCTACTTCTTTTCAGAACCCCTTGTCCATAACCTTTCCAGCTTTTTCATGCATCCTCTTCCTTAAATAATGCTGCCTTTTGCAAGTTTAATCCTCAGTCTGGTGTGAGCTTCTCTGATTTATGCTGTCCCGTATATTCACCCAGAGCTCTCAGCACTTGTGTGCATTATGCATGAATTAGGGCTCGACTCTCCCCAGTGGTCTGAATCTGCTGCCCAAAGCATGCTCTGGGCTCTGCACATCACATCCTTTCTGGGATGCGTGCAGACCCTGTGTCATGAGGGGGTGAAGCACTCTCTGGCCCTGGCAAACCCATGGGGCAGAGCCAATGTGCTGCCATGTGCCAGAAACTGGGCAAATAAAAGCTGCTGCTTTGCTTGCTAGGGAGGGTAGAAAGCATTTCTGAAGAAACCTATGCACCACTCTCTGAAGGAGGATTGCTTCTTTAAAGTGCCATTTCAAACGGCTGCATGGGAAGAGTGCTCTGTTTCGTGTGATGCCTTCCATCAAATGCATTTAGTGAGGTTCGTGAGAAGTTTCAAGTGGGAGAAAGGAATTAAAGCCTAGGGGTGAGTGTTTGCATCCATGCTGGGGAGAACAGCCTGCAGCCTTTTCGTCCCCACCGATGGGAGCAGATGGATTTGCTGCTGGCAGAGCTGCTGGGTTTCTCTCCAGGACCCCAACGAAGGAGCTTCTCCGTGCCCCTGCTCCCACCCCAGAAGTCTGCATAGGGAAAGGAGAGGGGCATTATTTTGCATTTTGGTGAAACAGAGGACGACTCCTGGTGACATTACTGCAGTGAGCTGTGAAATACTCCAGCTAAACCTGTGGCTTCTCATTGTGACAGAGGGGAAGCACTTAAGGCAGGTACCTCGGAACCAGGAAGCTTTTAGGCAGGAACAAGTGTAAGCAGTAAAACAGGATTATAGCTGCCACCCTTGTGGCAGTAGAGAAAGAGCAGTGAACTGCCAGAGCTTAGCATCAAGCTTTGGGCTGCAGCCTAATTACATGTAAATATACATCAGCATCAGCAGGGTGTTCCTCTGGGGAGTGGGCATGAAAACAAGCGTTTGCCGTGTGGAAGTGTTTTCAAACTCGTCAAGCCTCCCAAATCAAAGTTGTCCATCTGATCTTGTTGGCCCATGCGTTAGTACTAGATCTGTTTAGCTTCAACGTTAGTCCATTATGCTCACCTTGTGTGGCCTTTATCGTTCGGATAGGAATTCCTGACCTTTCTTCTGGCTTGCTGAGGAAAACTTGTTTCATTGCCCTGTGTAGCATGAAGCTGCTGACCACGAGCTAAAAAATTGTGTGTAGGCAGATCATCAGATGCTCTGCTCTGGTTTGTGAAACTGCATGCCCAAGAAAGCAGTATCAGATATGCGTATTTTTTTCTTCCACAGTCAAGAGACTGGCAACAGAACACAAGCAAAATCGTATTTGCCAGTCTATATCACCTCATGAGTTAATGTTGGTGCAGTGATTCTTGCTTCTCTCTGATGTCTGCAGGCAGTAATAAATCACATCTCACCGAGCTGAGTCAACGTGCTGATTTGCAAACCAGAAGTAACATCTAATAAAAGTCTAAACTTCAGATTTTTAAAGACTAGCTGTTGGATTAACCTGGACTAGTGCAGATTGTGGCTGTAGTAAGTGAACTTGCTACTTGAAAGTTCAGTGTATACTTTATGTATGCAAAACTAATTAAAACTCAATTTGCTCCTGTTTCCAGAAGAGACTTCAAATACATTTGACTGAGAAATCATGTCTCTCTATACTACAAGGTGTTTCTCATCTTGTAATTTTCCCATTTGTCACCTTTGATTTTAAACAAGAGCTCGTACCACAAAGCAATCTTTTTCTCTAGCAGTGATCACCCAGCAAGCCTCATGAAAATAAATCATTATTCTCACCTTGACATTTCAAGGAGGCGGTATCCACTATTTATGAAATGTCTCTGGCATCCTCGTGGCCCTTTCTGGCCGGCTGTCTGTAGAGGAGAAGGAATGTTATCGCCATGTTTGCACCACATGAGCAGCCCTGCTTAGTCTGATCTATGTCGTGCAGGATATCTTTTCCCAGAAATGCTGCTACCCCGTGTCCTAAGATTATTTTTGAAAAATGTGGTGTAGTTGTTTTTTTTTTTTTTTTTTTTTTTTTAAATATGCATGCTTCTTCCCATTTTGTGGTGCAGTTCAGAAATCCTCAGCCACCTCATGAACAGAGCTACATCTGTGGGGAGCGCAGAAGTGTGGGGAGCACCTTTGATGCTTATCTGGTGGGGGTTTTGCAGTCCTGGATTCTTCTAGACCAAAAGGAGGGTGAAGAAAAATGCTGGTAAAAGAAAGACTGAAAGAAGGGTTTTCAAGCACTTACATCTGGCCTGCTGAAAGAGGGTCAGTCTGTTGGGCTTTCCCAAGAAATCAGACAAGCCCTTCTTGTATTAAAAGTCTGTCTTATCTAATTTCAGACTTATTTGAAAAACAAGTGGCTAGGTATTGCTTCAGAGGTGCCACTTGACAAACACCTTTGCTGCTGTATGAACAAATTGTATGTATTGTGAACATACAGCTGCATGTGAGAAGGGGAGAAAGAATGAGACTTCTCATTTAGATGCAGCCTGGGTTGTTTGCCTCAGGCATGCCACCTCGATTCTCCAATGATACATGCGATTTGGTAAAGATCCTGGGTGATAAATTCACCTTTCTTCATCTCAGGCTACTGACTGTTTTTTCTATATTCAGTGTCTCTTACTTTCCGCCTGCATTTTATTCCTGAAGCCAAACATCCTGCCCCAGCTCACAGCCCTGTATTTTTTCTGAATTGCTGACTGCTCAGGGTCCTCCAGAAGAGCCCCTTGGTCCCAGTGGAGGTGCCAGGCACTGCCTGGGGCCAGGCATTGGTGTGTGGCCTTCAGGGAAATGCGGCTCCGGCTTCAAGCTGGTTCTCCAGGAGTTGGGAGGATGGAGCTGGTCACGTCAGCTGAAGAGCTCTGGAGAGCTATCAAGCATTACGTTTGTTTGTGGTATGAAGGGAAATTGAATTTTGGACGTGGTGCTGGGCAAAGAGGAGAGCAAAAGCTGTTAAACGAATGGAAGTTGTTAGTACACGTCCTGCACAAGTTTGTTTTGACATCTGAATCCTCTGGATGGGGGACAGTCTCTGAGGAGTCGGAGATCTGGTTGCTTCTGACACTCTTTCTGTATTTTTGGTTCTCTTCTTGATTGTTTCGGATGGTTTTTGACACACTTGACATTTTTCGTAAGATTTGTGCTGAGCCAGTGATGCTATTTTCCCCTCTCTCTCAAGCAGAAAAAGTCACAAACTCTCCTTCCTTCACACACACGATGCTTTTAAGGTCTCAAATCAGAGTTAGGAGCCTTTTCAGGGCAAAGTAGGCTAAATAACAGGCTAAAAAGTGGTGTTCACCTCCCTGTCTGGCTGCAGTGTGGATACTGGAAGGGAAGCTTCCTCCTCCTGCTAATCTTGCTGCGGTTAGAGGGTCAGCTGCCTTTGTTTTCAGCAGATGTTCCTGCCTTACAGGAGTGGAAAGTCACAGAATCACAGAATTTCTAGGTTGGAAGAGACCTCAAGATCATCGAGTCCAACCTCTGACCTAACGCTAACAGTCCCCACTAAACCATATCCCTAAGCTCTACATCTATGTGTCTTTTAAAGACTTCCAGGGATGGTGACTCCACCACTTCCCTGGGCAGCCTGTTCCAATGCCTAACAACCCTTTTAGTAAAGAAGTTCTTCCTAACATCCAAGTCATCTTACTCCTCCCTGCAAAGCAATCTCATACCAACCTGAGGTGTAGCAGGGATGCAGCGGGATGAGCCCGCTGCCTCATTAACTTCTGCAAAGCAAAACCTTGCTTTTCCAAGGCTGGGCATGTGTCTGGCCACTGGGAAGGGCTGGGGGCTGGCTCCAAAAAAAACTGAACCAGGAGTGCTGCTTGTCTGGTTTTCCAGCTTGGAAGCTTCAGGTAACTGGTTAAGGTTCTTCAGTCTGTGCTGGAGGTGCTTGGGAATCTAGCAGAACCTCACTTGGTGGAGAAGTATTTTGGGTAAATGGAGAATGATTTGTTTTCCATAAATAAATAAATAAATAAATAATCGTTCACTTTTTGAGGATATGGCCAGCCTCTTTGGGCCAGAAGAGCTTCTCAGCCAGGATTTCCCTCAAGTAATTTTTATTTGGCAAAGAGTGCTTTCCGTTTAGAGCTATATGTGTTTGGCAGTCAACTGCATTATATGTTCCAAACCATATTCACAGTGCATTTATATGTGGGTAGACGCATATATGATAGTGTAAAATACTATTGGTGTGTAAATCTTTATAAATTTTAACCTTTTCTTTTCTTTTTTTTTTTTTTTCTGGATTTCCAACTTCTGTATGAAGAGCCTCTCTCATTTTTTTTAATGCATCTGTTCTTTTATCGTTGCGTTTCAAGCACATGGTTATCATAGGTAGAAAGGGAGTGATGCTTTTGCTGCTCAAAAGGATCTCTGCCTTTGGTTTTGTTCTGTTGTGTTTAATGAGAGATTGCAGTGATTTCTTGTCCCACTATCACTTATCACAGCACATACCAAATGGGGTTTTCATTTTAATTAAAAAAATGAATTAAAATTGACTGGTCAGTTCCAATGTTTTACGGGTTTATAGCTTTAACCTTTTTATTTTTTTTATTTTTGGATAGCATTTTGAAATGCTTCCAAAATATTTTGTAAAGCCAGGAAATGAAAGCCAGCGCTCTGAAGAGCAAGGGAGGAGTGTTGTAACTTGAAAATGAACTTGGATAGCATAATCCAACAGTAGGTGAACAAAATAAGCCTTTTCTCAGTGTATTCAACAGAAAACATTTCAGTGTTTTAAGACAGATGAAGTTAAGTGAGTGTCTTAGAAGGCTTGGAAGAAAGAAGCCAGGATTTCTCAGCATTAAAATACGTCAGTAACAAAAGTGTTGTTATGGAAACCCTGAAGATGAGCGCCAAGTGCCTTGGCTGCGGCTCTGTTGTTTTTTTTGTACCATCAGGAGAGTAGCACTGGCTGTGGGGCCATCCCTCACCCCATTCTCCCAGTGTTCCCTGAAAAGTATTCAATGGTTTATCTGATGATAAATACAAACTCTTCCATTCTCTTTGCCAGTCGCCTTATCCCACAGGTAGCTTCCAGAAGTAGCCCTGTGACTGAGGACGAAGCCCTAGATGACCCATGTGCATCTCCATGCCTTCCCTGCTTGGGTTCCCCAAAAATCAGAAGTCTAAGCATGGAGCAGCCCATGGCCATGGGAGTTTGAGGAAAGGTTGGACGTGGTGCCCAGGGATGTGGCCTAGTGGGTGATATTGGTGATAGGGGGATGGTTGGACCAGATAATCTTGGAGGTCTTTGTCAACCTTAATGATTCTATGATCGGTCACTTGCTAATTTTTCAGTAGGCCCTCCAGCTGAGGGGGGAAACTAGAATCGGAGCAGTGTAGACAAGAAACTCATTCCTGCCTTCAGCAGAGCTTTCACGGACAGAAAGTGCCTGCTAATGATGTGGGTTCAGATGATGAGGCTCGAGTCCTCAGAAGGCACCTGTGTGGCTCCGGTGTGCACTTCCTTGGTACTTCTCTGCAGTTACCATTACAAATCCATCCCCAGTAAACCTTTCCCAGCTGTACTTCTTGATTCTTCTTTGCCTTTTTTCCCCTTTTCTTTTTTAAACACCTGAACAATACTGTACAGAATGTTGCACAGAGGATAAAATTTGATTTGACTTTATAACTTTATTTTTTACTTTTTCTGCCCAGCAGCTAAATTTCTCCTCAAATCCTTGTTATCCCTTTCAGCCAACTCACACCCTATTCTGAGAGAAGCTTCCCTAGCAGTTTTATTTCACTTTCCTCTAGAGTTTAAGTCTTAACAGCCTCATTGCAAACAAAATCACTATACAGTGCTTGCCTATGCAAGTTGCAAAATTGTACATGTGCACCTTTAGACTAAAACTGTCAGAAGTAATTTATGGAGTCACAGAACAGCTGAGGTAAGAAGGGACTTCTGGAAGCGACCTATCCATCCATCCAAATGTATGTATTCCACTAGTAGGGATCTTGGAATTTAAACTTGATAAGATGTATATCTACATAGGTATATATTTTTAACTGTTTTGTATGGTATTTGAGGATGTACATCTCCACTTGGGACTGGGGCCTCTGCCATTAACGTGTTCTGTCATGGTTATAATTAAAATGATACTAACAGGAAAACAAACTCCTGAAGAAAAAAACCCATGTTGTAGGTCCTTCCAGACACAAGCTGCACGGCTAGAAGTGGCAGATACCCATTCAGGCTGCTTTGGCTTCACAGTTTACTTTGGAAGGTCACAAAGGAAATGGTTGAGAATCCCATCTTGCACAGGGGGAACATTTCTTCTGGGAAGATCCATGAGCAGCCAGGCGGTGCTGACCCTCAGGGCAGCTTGGCTGTTCCACTCCCAAGCATTCATCAACCCCATCTGCATTTATTTGGCTTATTTTCCCTCTGCCCTGCCATGCTTTAACATCTCTCCTTGCTCTGCGTACCTGTTCCCCGCTCTGCTGGGGATGCTGTGTGCTCTTCGTGCTTGGCTTCACTTTTCTGTCTTCCTCTCATCTAGGTTTTAATTCCTGCCTGCAGCCCAGAGGAGTTTTTTTTTTTTTTTTTTTCTTTTTTTCCAGATGCTCACAATCCTCCAAGCTCCTCTGTGCCCTTAGGCCACTGTTCACAGATTTTGGTGATCACCTCCTTTATTTCCATTCCCCATTTCTCAAAACCATTTTTGCAGTCAGGGTGGAAACCGGGATGCAGATCTGCTCTTATCTCCAGTAATCCTTTCTCTAGAGTAAGCCTGGAGTTAAATCCAAGGTGGGCTGCTGCTACTTGCTGCTCCGGGCCTCTGAGGTTGCACCCAGCGAAGGAAGCTCTCCCGGCTGAAAAAGCTGACTGAAGACATGCTTTGACTGCTGGCACCAGGTCAGGGAGTCTAAATCATGTCTTGCTTCATTTGCATTCTCCCTGTTAGATTTTATCTCCCTGTTAGATCTTATCCATCAAACAGAAGGAGATAGGGCTTGTCGTAAGGGTGTTGCAGACCAGAATCTGCAGGGCTGTTAGGCTCAATGCCGGCTGGGTGCTGAGCATTTCCATCACTTTCCATCGTCTGCAAAACTTGAAGAAGCTGAGCTTCAAACTGCTGCTGCAGATGGCAGTTCAAAATGAAATTGTCCTGAGGAATGTCATCAGAAATCGTTTAGTGTTTTCCAGGGAGGCATCTAAGGAAAAATTACGTTTTTCTCTGTATTTCAAACAGTCTTGCTGCAGTTTGCAATGTTGCCATTGCACGTTGCATTGCGTTGAACATGACTCCAAGTCAGCAGAGCTGAGCTTTGAATATATGAAGTGGGTGGTGGTAAGTATTGTTAGAATAAATTAAATTAAATTCTAAATTGAGTCTTGCCTGTTGGGCTCTCCAGAGTGGCAAATGTTGCTCTGTAATGGGATTGCCTCATCTCAGGCTCGGTTTCTGAAATATTTTCACTGTTGTTCAGGAAAATATACAGATCCACGGTGATAATTCCTAAAGAAAAGTAACCAGAAATAATTACTATTCTGCCTTCAGAGCAGAGCTTGAACAGCATCCAATAAATAAAGCTGTGTGGAACAGCATGGATGAAGCAAAATACTGTACAGTGATTCAGGAATTCTGCATTGAATCAAGTGTGACCCCTGCACCCCCACTTTTTGACTTGCCTGACAAAATCTGTACCATAATGCGTATGTACCTGCTGGTGAACTCGTACTGGAGTCTGTGTTGTTATTTTCCTGATTTCTGCAGTCCAATATGTTCTTATTTTTAAATTTGCATGTAACTATGGGGGAAAAATAGGGTCCTCCCAGGAGGATTTGCCTCTTTTTTTTTTTTTTTAGGGTCTAGGTTCTAAAAAGAGACCAATAAATTAAAAACCAATAGAACTGATAACTCTTATCGATGTCTTAAAGGCATTGCTAAGATAGGCAATTGAAAATAAAGCAAAGCATTAGATCTTCCAAACAGCAACTCTTATACCCAGGAGGAGAAATAGAGGAATGCAGAGACAGAGGGAGGGAGAGCCAATAACATATAGCACGAGAAATTTGCCCGTTAGATAAATTACACGCAGGGTGACAAATTCCTCAAGTCAGCCTAATCGGTTTTCCTCTGCACCCGGAAAGAGAAAATGACCATTTAATTATTGGGAGAAAAAATTATCTTACTAATTGAGGGAGTCACATTAGTGCAATTTGGTTTATAGTTCAATCTATTTGAGGAACGTGGATGCAGTTGAGCCAAAGATGTTATTTAGTGTTTAATTGGATGGACCCAATGCGACAAAGAACCAAATGTCCTCATCTAAACAAAACCAGCCTGTGGGCCCTGCTCGTTGTTGCGTGGGGAACGTGTGGGGCGTTGGCACCTTCGGTCCAAATTGAGCCTACTTTTCCTATCTGCTGCATCCGTCTGTGTTTTACTTTTCCATGCTTTCAAAGACCACCGTGTCGCTTCATGTCCTGGGGACGTGATGAGCATTTTCCATATGCTGCCTATTTCTGAGGAAATATTTGCAGCATTTGCTTAGAGGCAGTCCAGAGGTGCAAGCTGTGCACAAGGGGACCCGTGCCTTTCATTCTGTGGGGCAGTGATGTTGGGGAGCTGGGGAGCAGGGCTTTAAGAAAAAAGTAATGGATTTATATTAAGTATGGTTAGTGTTTGTCACTGGGAAATGCAGTGCTCTACAACCACCACAGTTAAGACATGCAGCGGTGTTGGCACAACCCCCCCGAATAACGAAGACCATTTTTGGTCTGTGTTTTGAAACAAACAAAAACATTAACAAATCTTCATCAGCCTGCATCTGATGTAAACTAACCACTTAGCAATTAGAGTTTTAATTGCTCCGCAATTAAATTTGCGATTACAATGCAATTAGGACTCCGAGTTTAATTTACGAAAGCACTGCTCTGGCCCGGAGTCAGAGGGGGCCAGGGGAGCGAGGGCAGCAGTGCCCACAGCTTTGGTTGCTTCTCCTTCGGGGGCCATGACTTCTTGATGTCCTAATTCTGTAGGAAGTGGCAGGAATATTCTAGGAGACAGAATGGGATCATTTAGCTGCACCCGTCCAAATAATCCTCTGCTGCCCCAGCTGCTTCACAAGCTGCTAAGAGAAGTTGTGTTTTCTGGATGACAAGTGACAAAATGGGAGGAAGGTGGGCAAAGTGTTGGGCAGTGTGAACATTTCACACCCAGGTAGAAGGTGTTCACATAAAAAATTGTGCAAAGGAGTAAGGGTAAGGCCTTGGTTCTAATCATCCTAGAGTATCTCTGGGAAAAAAATAGAGGATCAAAGAGAAAGGCTGCTGGTCTTCAAATCCAAGGAATGAGGGTACAAAATTAGAGGCATAAAAATTGGTTCTGTCAAAGGTGGGACAAGACTGAAATATAAGAGCCTGGAGAAGAAGAAGCAAAGGAGCCTCCTGTGTAACTCCGACTTCTGAGCATCTGCCAAAAGCAAAATATTTTGAATTATTCACTGTTAATGTGATTTCTGGCAGTTCTTTTTGTTGGGAGCAGGCTGCTGGCTTCTAGAGCTCTTGTTGGGTTGTGTGTCCTCATGCTGCCCACCTTCTCACATTTTTTGTGAGATACCCAAATTGATGGCACCCTTTGGGGGTCCATATTTTGACCATATGGGAGTGGAAAGGAATAGGGATTTGGGGAGAACCCAGGATATCGTCACCAAAATCCAGCTGCCATCCTTTACTCATGTTAAGTCTTTAATGAAAGCTAAGACAGAGGTTTTAATTTTATTTTAGGCTCTGTCCACATGGAAAATACTTGCGTTGTCCTCCACCGATCCAGAATAGCTTCTTATGGTTGACAGAAAAATGTGTAGTTCAGATGCCAACTCTCTGCAAAATCAGCTCAGTTGTAAATTAAATATTGTCATTCAATAGTGCTCAATGCTTGGCAGAAATGCATTGTTTTCCAGTGTTTTCTTCTTGCGTCAAATAAAGCATCACCTGCATTATTTAGTATTTGCTTTACAGAGATGTCAGAGGAAGCTGTGCATTTATTTTTATCTCCATTAACCAATCACTATTGCATTGCATTTCTTTTGGCTTCTCTATCTGGCTGATACGTCAAAGCAAGCAATTTATTTCCTACATCAAAAGCACCCTGCATAGGCTACCAGCGAGGACAAGCAAAAGGGTGAAATTCCTTCTCTTTATAGCTGTGTCAGACGCTTTATTTCCATGGGAGGTGAATTTGGCTCATGGTCTGGTGAGTTTATTGTTAGGTGCTTAATGTTCCAGATTGCTTAATTACACAGCAGGAGAACAGGATACTTTCTCCAATGCAATGAATTGTTATTAAACAGCAGGTTTGTTCCTACAGCAGACGGAAGGAGAAGCAGCCACGTTCGCTTGCAGCTGTGTCAAAGATCAAATACCTTCGCTTTTCAATTCCAACCTTATGTGGGCTGCTGTCCTCCTCAATCTTTCTCTAATGCATTTTGAAAAGAACTATACACACATATGTGTGCATATTTTGTTTCTGCAGGGCTTCTTGCCCGTGCCCTCCTGGGAGCGGCATTTGGCCATGGCTTGTGGCTCAGATGCTGGGCACAGCCCTAAGCACAGCCTCACATCACCAACGTTACATTTAAGTTCACAACTAAGAAGCAGGTGCTGAAATCAAAATGGCATTTAATTAGCAGAGCTGGTAGCAAAAGCTTTGAAACGACTGCAGAAATTTGTATTTATACAGCAAGCTTTAATTTTGCTTTGAAAAACGAGACCTCTGCATTACATCATGTCGTACTTCAGGAGGAACCAGGCTTTGTATGGGAAAATGCACCCCATGGTGTTGTGTATCCTCTCTGCAATCTTTGCTTTAAATACTCTTATGATGAATAAAACTAGTCTAAATGCAAATTTTAAACGAGCATCTAAATCCTTGTTTCTTAAGACAAACCAACAAATGCTTTTGGGGGTTTATTGTTGAATGCTTCTGAAGATGAGTAATTCTCATGTAGAAATCTGTATTGAATTCATCAAAAGAAATGCTGGTCACCTTTTTTTTGACTGCTTTCCAAACCCAACATCACCTTAGGTCATGGGAAATTTGAACTATCATCTTTTGCTTAGTGCCAGTAGCTTTTGGGGGTTGCCATTGGACCAAAACCACCCTGAATTTGAGCATTTCCTCCCAGGGGTTTCAAGAAGCTTCTGTTTTTCTGCTCAGCTCGACTTGTAATCGTGCACCAATGTGAGTGAACCATGCAGTTCTTGTTTTTAAGTCTTTATAGGAAGATAAATGGTCTGTGGGAATTTTGTCCAAAGATGGCTCATCAGCACAGCTTGCTCTGGGGAGCAACAGGTGACACCTTGAGCAGTGAGACAGATCTTAAAATGCTTTCGAGTAATGTAATTACTTCTGCTTTACTGCTCAGATTTGCCCATCTTTTCTATGAAAATGACTCCATGAGCTAAAAGTGAGGGAAACCCCTTCCATTTGCAGGCATTTGTAGTGGAGCTTTTGGCAGAAAAATCCCCATTTCAGCTCTGCAGAAGCTCAGGTCTGTTAAAAAATTTAATTCTCCAAAATCATTTAGGAGTGTGTGAGGCACCACTAAAGGTTGCCTTTGTTCATTCTAGAGTTAAATATCTGTTTTTGTGCTTCATCTTAGATTGATGCTTACTATGAACAAAAAAATCTTAACATTTGTAATGAATTATAATAAATAGTAAATGACTTTTAAAAGGAAGTTAGAGAATACTAGGAAGGGAATATGAGTCTATTTGAAGCTAAAAATAAATCAATAGCCACAAAATGTAATTCCTAGTTTTTTTTATTAACCACTAGGTATTCTACTACACATTGTCATGTTTCTCTGATCACTTCTATTCTGCAAATATTGGTGAGTGTGCTCTTTGTGAAGCTTTTTAAGTACAAGTCGTGTGTTATCAGTGTCCAGTGTTAATACTCAATGTGATGGGTCTTTGTGTTCTTTTACCATTGCCAGCTTTTGGATTGTGTAAGCTTTTCTGTCTTGGCTACAATGTGGGGTTAGAATTTCTCCTTACAGCCTGATTCTGGATCCTCCAGATGTCTCGGATGTTATGTCATTTTGGTGAATTTTGTCCTCAAGCGTTAGCTACATGGAATGGTTAATAGTTGTCTCCAGTGTAAAGCAGTCTGTGTTTCTCTCATTTTAATGTCATCTTTACAAATCCTCTGGAGTGTAGGACTGATGTATGGGATGTGTTTTGTTTATGCAGTTAGTTTTCTCACGGCTGATTCTTTTTTTTTCTGGATTGCTATGCATTTAACTTGAAATGTTTAATGTGCTAAAAATAGTGCAACTGGATATGTTCCAGCAGTTTCTGCAGTGGTTTGAAGACTGAAATTTGGGTGTAAAAATACATATGTATACGGTATTGTGTATATGTGCATATATACATGTATACATATATATATGTGTACATGTTTATATTAATATAGATATACTCATACACAGACCTGGGGGGCAGCAGGATCCGGGTGGCCTCAAAACACGCATGGATGCATTTGACCTGCCCAAAGTTTTCCTAAATCTGTTTTCTTAGGTTCTGGCCGTGAGTCATTTTGAAATGATGACAGTTTAATAAATTCAAGGTATTTTTTTTCTATTATTTTAATCAGCAAAGCCACAGGATCTATGGCATCAGACAATATAAGACCCCACCCCTCCAAAAATGCCTCCTCCACTCACATTCATATTACATTACCAACTTTCTTTATTCTGCTATGGAAAAGTATGAGGTTTTCTGTTCAATTTGAGTTTCCTTTTTCTGTGGTTAGTAGGGTTATTGTGTATAAACTTATTTTACAAGTCCCCCGGGTTTGCTTTTTCTCCTTGGCACATTGTTTTGGCCAAGCAGCATGGCTCTGCTGGAATCGCTATGCTGGCTTCAAGGGGCACCAAGAGCATGGGGTCATAGATTTACAAACAGGTATAAGGGCTGCCAGGATTGTGTTTTAGAGCATATAAACTATATAGAAGTTGTTGCTTTTCTGTGATGAGTACCTCCAGATTCCTTCGGCTGGAGACAGAGCCACGCAGCCCCATAGCAAACGGGAGCAATATATTTTTGCAGGTTTTCCTGGCCACCTTTGGTCTCTACCATACAAATACAGGTGCTCCATTGGACCAAGAGGGCTCTGAGCTCCCCACTTGCTGAGTACAGACCCCTTGCATGCCGCTCAGTGATGTGCTAGGGGCTGCAGTGGCAGTGAGAACTGGCAGGATCCCTAAACGACCTTCTTCCCAGTTTGGGGAGAGGTGAGGCTTTGTACAGGAATTCTCATTTTTCTGTCTTGCACTGTTTTGTTACAGCCTAGATGGTGCTCATAGGTATGATAACCCATGCGGGTGCTCCGCTTGCTCGTTGTCCCATTGCCCGTGCATGCCCAAAGGCGATGGCAGGACTGTTTTCATGGTGTTCCGTTCTCCTGGCTCTTCTTCCTCAGATGTCCTTTGAAAACCACAAATTGGCCCTGAGCTGCTTTCTTCCCATTCAACCTCTGCTTTTAAACCCCCCTCGCACGTCTCCCGTCTGTGTGGTATTGGTGAGCAGATAAAACAGACTTGTTCTTCTGAGGTGAAATGTTCAAAAAGAAAAGGTTCAGTAGGATGTGAATTAAATAATGGCCATGGGTCATAGTAATTTTCCTTTTGATAATAGCTGTGTTATTCATGGATGAGTGTTCTTGGGGATTAGTTTCTTGGTGAAAATGAGCAAAATTGCTCCATGGTTTTTGTGTGTGGTGTTACAGACCTAAATTATTTCCTTTTTCAATATAAGAAATGGAGAAAAATTCACCTGAAAGTGTAATATATGAAGCAAAGGTCACAATGAGCTTAGTATACTGCAAAGTATTGTCTGACAGACACTCCACTAAGAAAACTCATGTGTTGAAAGCTTATATATGCAAGGTTTTTTACATCTTTTGTGAGTTTGTATGTGAGTTTAATTTGTTTTCAAGTCATATGAGTCTTGTATTTGTTTTCACGGCATAATTGAATAAATTTTAAAACAAGTCTGAAGGAAATTTCCTATTTAAAATGGTCTTCTCATTTGTCTCCTTGCAGATGGGAAGGTTGAAGTGACAAAAGAAGGCGTGAAGCTGTGCACCATGGGACCTGGCAAGGTATTTGGGGAGTTAGCCATTCTCTACAATTGCACCCGGACAGCAACTGTCAAAAGTAAGATCATTTTTGAACTTTGATGTTGAATGTCTTGGTATTTCTTTGGCTTCTCATCTTCCCTTTGGAGTTGCAGCCGCTTTTCAGTGTTCAGCTTTCTTAATTAATTAAGCTCTCTGTGGCATGGATTACAGCATTGCATTTAGCCACTGTGAGCGGGAAGAAGATAGAAAAGAAATGCTTCACTGGGTTCTTTCACTGAGGTTTGTTCCTGTAGGGCACCTCCTGTGTTAATGCAGTGGTTGATGCTGCCGTAGGCAGAGGAGTCTACAGCTAATACCCCCACTGTCCATATAGCAGTGATGCCTACAGTGAGGATCAGGACAAGGTATGGGATAGGAGCTGTCCTACCACATGGTCACAGATCTTGGAAACTTGTATGAGTTTCTAAGAGGGCAGAAGCATGACTGAGTTTTTTCGGTCCTGCTGCTGCACTCCTGTCCTCCTACGCGTACAATCTTATTTCAGACCCTGTGGATGGACAGAAACAGGCTATGGGTAAAAGGTTTCCCTGCACTGTGATAGTGTATGGTGCAGAGTAGGATGCAGCCCAAACTCAGGATATGACTGTTGCTTTTAAGAGCATTTCTTACCCCTGTAAGTGTAGGTATTCACAGAATTCAATGGAAACTGGAAGTAAAGTTTATGTATTTTTTCAGGGCAAGTCATTGTTTTCCCCCTAAACTGATTAAGCAGACAGAATTGGAAAAAAAAAAAAAAAGAAAAAAGCCTGGGTGGCACTGATCCCTTGCTCTAAGTCTTTGGCTCTTCTCCTGTAATCTGGTTTCTTTTATGAGTGTTCTGGGCAAAGCTTAGGTTGCACAATAAGTAGAGGAAAATCGCATTACTATGTATGCCATAAATATGTTTTCATTTATTGTAGTTGAGAATTTTTGATCTTGGGGATAAGAGCTCAAGATGAAATCTTAAGCAGTGGGGTTTTATGAGAGATGGAATACTATTCTGTAGGGGAAGAGTTAGGATACAGGTGGGATAGATCATGAGAGTAATACAGAGACAAAAAAGAAAAGAAGGTATGAAAACAATGAGGCACGTGAATTCCTGTTCAGAATAGAGTCTTTCAAAAATGTGTAATTTTTACTTCAAAAGGAGAAAGAAGAAAGAGGAGCAATGGACAGAAGAGTCAAAACAAGAAAAGATAACAGGATGTTATCCTTAATCCTTAAGAATCTGTCTGACCTACTCTTGGTTTTGCCTGTGTAAGCCTTGCCTTTTTACAAGTACTGTTTATTGCAGGTAGATGCTTGGCTAACCTGTAGTGAGTTCACTGGCAGCACAGTTTATGCCTTGCAGTAATCCATAATCACAAATGATGGAGCAAATGTGCTTAATACACAGGTTGTGCCGAGTCCCAGACCCCGGAGACCTTGGGAATAATTCAGGCTGTGTGCTGGGCTGCTCCCTGATGCGTTGCTTGGTCTCCTGCCATGTACTGTGGGTGTGCATGGGAAGCAGGTGTTGATCCACCCTATTTCCCCATGCCTCCTGCCCCGTCAGTGTGTTCTCCATGTAGTCGTATAGGCTGTATTGCTGTCCGAGTTAAGGTTTGGAGTGTTGGTGATTACGATGAATTCAGCTGAGCTGCAGGTTTTTGTGGTTATGCAGGAAGTTGGAAAGAGCAGAGAGAAACAGGGGAGATGATCGATCCCTAGGAAGGGACAGGAGTGGATCCTCGTTTATTTCCCTGTACAAGAACAGAACTGAAAGTGACTGGATCCTCTGGTACCACAAGCACTACACCGTTGTGCAGTCACACCATTTTGTGTGCATGCCCCTTCTCAACGTGTTCATACAAGTCAGTCTAATAGGATATAATACTGGAGACTGTTTTTACTGCCAGCTTTACTGTTACTGGCTCTGTAATGTTCTGCATGTCCCTCTCTTGAGCAGACTTCCAGATTGCCTTTTGGTGCTTACTTTTACTAAATCCCTCTTTTTTTCATTGTTCAACTGGGGGCAGTAGTAAGGCTGCTACTATAACCACCCTTGGAGAGATCTTCCATCGAGAAGGAGGTGCCTGCATTTGTTGTTTTACTCTGCTCCTTTTCCATTAGCATCATAAAATTATGTTAATTATGCATCTTATTCCACCAGCAGCTGGCAGCCATTTGTAATCTCCTTTCTGATGCCAGCAAGTGGTTTTTAGGTGGTTTCTCGTTATTGCACAAGTAGGTAGCAGTCGTGGTTGTAATCAGCTTTGTCCTTTCAAGTACAGTGGCATGCAAGGTCACAGCTCAGCTTTTGGGAACTGTTTCGGCTAGACCTAACTGAACAGAGCCACGTCTTTGAGGTGCGTGGATCAGTTTAGGGTGCATTATTGACTTAAATTGTTGCTGATGCTGCTAATAAACGGCTTCAAACATCTGTTTGTTCTTTTGGCTAAAAGATAAATAAATGTCATAAGCCTCAAGAAAGGCGAATGCTAGCAAATATTCCATTAAGTCTGATGATAACTTTGATCATTACAAGGATTATTTCTGGAGAAATGAACAATTGATGATTGTAATGAAAACAGACACCCAGTCAACAGTGATGCTGGTGATGGGGAAGATGTGTCAAGGGGCATCATACAACTTTCATTTACAGAAATACTTTAAATCAGGGCTTCCCAATTTTCAGCAGATAGATTTCCATTACCTCTGGTGTCAGAAGAGCTTTTTGATGTGCCTGCCAGTACTTCATTATGAGGGCATTAAGTATTTCTTCTTAAAAGATGAAGTTGCAGCAACGACTTGAATGAGGGATGCGTTATGGGGGTGTGAAGCTCAGCAGTGCCTTTGGGCCGTAATGATGCGTCAGCTATGCTGACATCTTGTGCTGCAACTCATTTGTGTGTGTGCTTGTGCTTGGGCTTGGTAAATAATAAAGTTTTTAGTGTCATTACTCACTGCAGTAGTCTGCACGGGCTCCTCAGCTGCTGCTCACCCCGTAGGAGCTTGCAGCCTTAAAGGGATAAATCCCTACAGGAAGTCCTTCGCCTTCTGAAAACACTTCAGAAGACGTTAAGTTATAATTATTCTGATCTGACTCCTTCTGGTTCATTATGACCTCTTTAATGAGATAACCCGGGTCTTTTGAAAGGCTGCCCTAAGATAATTCTGACAGTATTTTCTCAGTTGTTACTACAGTCTTAGGTAAAAGCAGGTTGGGGTCTAAGAGCACCACGGCCTTTGGACAATGTGCTTCAGAGCACATTTTCTCAGTTGTTCTGAAGCTTTTGGTTTTCATTTCTAGATATTAGAGAAAGATTATTATTTTTTATTATTTTTTTCTGGAGACTGTTCAGGCTGATGCTCCAAGTGTGTCATTGTCATGGCTTTCCAGAGTGCTGCTGTTCACAAATCTGCTTCCCTCACGTACACAGTGAAATCCAAATCAGCAGTTACATTTCTCCTAAGTGTTCATTTCCATTGTCTACATGCAAAACTCGAGGCTACTTGCAATTTAAAGCAGAATCAGACTTTTCCTCCCTAATGCCAACAAGTAATTTTATGCAGTCCATTAGAATAAGAGAAAGGAAATCCCACTCATTATTAAGGCTGGCATGCTAAAATGATGTATCTAGTCCCCTGGGAGAGTAGCATCCTCCAAGTGTGCCTGTTTAGCTATATATCTCAAATTGCTATCATCAACTCTTTGAGGAAGCAAATAGCAGAGGTGTCACCAAGTTTTCAGTGGTGTGACAGGACAGGACAGGATGGGGGGAGGCTCTGGTGACCATACACCTTGTCTGTCCTGCAGCCACCCTGCTCAATTGCAATTCCCTTTAATTAGGAGTCTTTCCTATTTGCTAAGAGACCTAAGAAAAGAAGGATTTTATCTTGCTTGCTGCCAAGCAAACTGCATCTCCAAGCATGTTATCACATGAGCATGAAAGAAGCAAAAAGCTTTATTAGAATTTAAATTCGATTTTGTTCATTAGTAACGTGGATGGTAGAAGGGGCTTTCTGATAAGTCAGAAAGAAACAAAAAGGCAGAAAATCCAACCCAACAGGTGGGGCTGTATGCAAAACTTGTTAATTCCTCATTGGATTACACAAAAGATCTGCGTAGTAAGTGGAGATTCTTCTGAGATAATAAACCTCTGCAGTTGTTTTCACTCTGAATTATCTGATGAATAGAACTGCACACCATTTTGGCAGGCAGGTTGGGGGAACCCTGATTTTGTGAAAGGAGTGGATTCCTGCACCTAAGGGCATGATATATATTTGGGAGGTGGCTTTAGCATCTTCATTCCAGTTCTTCCCCTGAGAAAATATCATAATGAACCCCTCACAAAGCCAGCTGGCTGCGGGACGGCCGGCTTCAGAGGAGTTGTATGCAGCTTGGCACTAGCCTATATTTTTAGGGAAACAACTTGGGCAAAAAAAGAAAGCACAAGCTAGAGTTGATAAACTGTAAATTAAGTAAATAATTTTTTGTGTGTGTCTGGTAACACCAGCAGTGTGTCCTCAAACAAGAGTTGCTCGAGCCTTTTCTGCTTATCAGCAGTGCTAATTGTGCAAAGCTCACTGCTGTGCAGTGTGATTGCTGAAGGAGTTTGTAAATTTTGTTGCCAAGCTTGGATGAGTTTGAGTTCTCCACCACTGTGTTTTTAATGGAGTCCTGTGGAAATGCTGGCTTGCTTGCTAGCTGCAGCCCCAGAAAATACTCTGAATTAAAAGGAGCTTGGTAATGGTGATAATTTGCAAGGAAAATTCAGGCAACAGCGTGCCAGTTGCCAATTATAACTGCGGAGACGCGTTAAAAACCTTCGAGAAGGATGTTCAGATATTCTCCTCCAACAATCAGAGAAGCTTGTGTAAAGTTTGTTCTGATCTTCTCAAAACAAGGATGTTGGCAAGCAAAGGTTAATTTTAGATATTTAGCTGCTTGGTTAAAAGCTGTCTGGTCTCTCTCAGGTTGTGCAAACCGGAGATGATGGGGCCTGCTTTTAGAAGAGCTCATGAGCTTGCAGAACTGGGTTGCGTGTACTTTGTTTCTTCCATTTCTGTATGTGGTCTTTTCTTTCTGCCCACAACTATGTAAATAGTGGCTTTTGATGATTATTTCAGGATTTTTGGCAGGAAGTTTTGATACTTATCACTTCAGGAGTTTGAACAGCAGTATCCATTGAGACACCTTTTTGACTCAGGCTTTTACCATTGAAATGTCTTTGGTATAGAAAGCTAACAACCCCGTCTGGGAAATGGATGCTTTCTGCCATACCTTACAGTTTCCAACCCTTCTAATAACACAAGGGAAGTTAGTTTCTTCTTCTGACTTTAAACACCGTGACCCAACATTTGAAATGTTTAATTCTTTGTTCTTGTTTCCCCATTTCAGTGTTTCTGCCCTACAAGGTCTGAAGGAAAGCAAAGCCCCATTTATCCAGTTCCTAAGAATTAGGAGACTGAAATTAAAAAATGACTGATTTGTAAGGAAAGTGCAAGCTCTGACAATATTTTATTTCACTCTAAAGAAATGCTTTCTCCTTCGCGTTTTACTGGATCCAAGTATTGATGCCCAGGATACTGTGCTTCAGTGCCTGCACGTGGAGCAGCTGCAGCCTGAGCAAAGGTGGATGAGATGGGTGCTGCTGCAACGTGGCTTAGCTGCCGTGTAGGGCACTGTCACAGCCTCTGGCAGTTTACACTGCAGACCTTCCCTCCTTCGCTTTCAGCTGCTGCTATAAATAAGTCCCTAGTGCTTGCTCGCTTCTTGCTCTTCTTCTGGGGTGTGTGTGTGCTGCCTTTGTACTTGAGAAAAATCTGTATTTTCTGTTTGAGTTTTTTAATTAGTGCCTTTATCAACATTTATCATCATTTATCAACAGTCCTGGCTATCGGGGGAGGTCCCAGTTGACTGGCGGCTAGCAAACGTGACGCCCAACTACAAGAAGGGCCGGAGGACTGACCTGGGAAACTACAGGCTGACCTGGGAAACTACAGGTCTGTCAGTTTGACCCCAGTGCCAGGGAAGCTCATGGAGTAGATTATCTTGAGAGTCATCACACAGCACTTGCAGGGCAAGCAGGCGATCAGGCCCAGTCAGCAGGAGTTTATGAAAGGCAGGTCCTGCTTGACGAACCTGATCTCCTTCTATGACAAAGTGACGTGCTGGGTGGCTGTGGATGTGGTCTACCTTGACTTCAGCAAGGCTTTTGACACCGTCTCCCACAGCATTCTCCTGAAGAAACTGTCTGCTCTTGGCTTGGACTGGCGCACGCTTCGTTGGGTTAGAAACTGGCTGGATAGCTGGGCCCAAAGAGTCGTGGTGAATGGAGTCAAGTCCAGTTGGAGGCCAGTCACTAGTGGTGTTCCCCAGGGCTCGGTGCTGGGGCCGGTCCTCTTTAATATCTTCATCGATGATCTGGACGAGGGCATTGAGTGCACCCTCAGTAAGTTTGCAGATGACACCAAGCTATGTGCGTGTGTCGATCTGCTCGAGGGTAGGAAAGCTCTGCGGGAGGATCTGGATAGGCTGCACCGATGGGCTGAGGTCAACTGCATGAAGTTTAATAAGGCCAAGTGCCGGGTCCTGCACCTGGGGTGCAATAACCCCAAGCAGAGCTACAGGCTGGGAGATGAGTGGTTGGAGAGCTGCCAGGCAGAGAAGGACCTGGGAGTGATGGTGGATAGTCGGCTGAATATGAGCCAGCAGTGTGCTCAGGTGGCCAAGAAGGCCAACAGCATCCTGGCTTGCATAAGAAACAGTGTGACCAGCAGGGCTAGGGAGGTGATCGTCCCCCTGTACTCAGCTCTGGTGAGGCCGCACCTCGAGTACTGTGTTCAGTTTTGGGCCCCTCGCTACAAGAAGGACATGGAGGTGCTTGAGCAGGTGCAGAGAAGGGCGACGAAGCTGGTGAGGGGCCTGGAGAACAAGTCCTACGAGGAGCGGCTGAGGGAGCTGGGCTTGTTCAGCCTGGAGAAAAGGAGGCTCAGGGGTGACCTTATCGCTCTCTACAGGTACCTCAAAGGAGGCTGTAGCGAGGTGGGAGTTGGTCTGTTCTCCCACATGCCTGGTGACAGGACGAGGGGGAATGGGCTTAAGTTGCGCCAGGGGAGTTTTAGGTTGGATGTTAGGAAGAACTTCTTTACTGAAAGGGTTGTTAGACATTAGAACAGGCTGCCCAGGGAAGTGGTGGAGTCACCATCCCTGGAAGTCTTTAAAAGACGTTTAGATGTAGAGCTTAGGGATATGGTTTAGTGGGGACTGCTCGCATTAGGTCAGAGGTTGGACTCGATGATCTTGAGGTCTCTTCCAACCTAGAAATTCTGTGATTCTCTGATTTAATTAGAAGAAACTTTGTTGTTGTTATTAACGTTATGGTTTCTTTAGTTTGCCTGCTGTTGGCATCTTTGGCATTTTCCAAGTCTTTTCGGGATGGAAAATTATGCACAGTAGATTTTTCTTTTCCTTACGTCCTTTCCCGTGGCTCATTTGGCTGGAATTGTTCATTTGTCAGTTTTGTTGTTGCTGTTCATTGTCTCTTTCTCTCTCTCTCTCTTTTAAACTGAATTGTTTATTTACTTTTTTTTTTTCTTTTTTTTTTTCTTTTTTCTCCCCATTAAACTTATTATGTATTAGCTTTATCACAGTGCTTGCCCAGTACCCAGCTTTTTCCCTGTGGTCCTTTTTCTAGCTTTAATTCTGCCATTACCTTTATTAGATCACCTGCAGGTACTTGGGAGGAGAGATGCTGATGTGAGTCGTTGTCTGCTCGCAGAGCTCATTAGATCAGAGAGAGCGAAGCAGTGAGGACTTTTTAGCCACTTTAGGGGTTCTGCTAAGTGAAGACATTACAATCTGTCTTGGAGGCAGGAATGGAAGAGGGTGCTGAAGCATGGTTGATTGCTTGTATAGGCAGCGTATGAAACAAAATTTCTGCAGCCTTCTTCGGTACAGAGTTTCAGGGTATGTACAGGGCACTGTCCTGCAAAGAGCGCAGGAAACAAGTGCAGCAGCATCCTAAGTACCTGAATGAATCTCTCTGTTTTCTTATTTTGGTAATTTCGTAGTCAACTTTAGAATAGACTGAAGGTTTTAGTTTCAGTTCAGTCTTCAGCACCTACTTGTAGGCTTTAGGAAAGCTATATAAAGCAGTGCCTGGAAAGCTCGCAGGCAGTTTAACTTAGGAGACACCTTGAGGAATGGGACTTGCAAACTCGTTGTGGCTAGGTTTGCACAATGGAGCATGGAGAAAATTGAATGCTGGCTTTATTGAGTAGCTGGAGAACTAAAGGCTTATAAAGCTGTTCTCACCAGGAACATTCTTGAAGTGCTTTCACCAAAAGTGCTGCTGAGAGCAGCTCCTGCAGCATGTTGAGACTTAGAAACTTGGTGCAGTTTGAAAGCTACATGGCAGAGCTCATGTACAGCGAGCTGGGGCTGAGGGAGGTGTTCAGGGGTGCATGGGCAGGTGTCCTGCTGCCCTACAGAAGCCACCATTCCCCTCGAGATCCTCAGCCATGCCGCTCATCCCTGGGCGATGCCTTGGGAGGACTGTGGATGCTCAAAAGGTGCTGACCAACTGCATCCTGGTGCCCCAACTTAGTCTTACAGTCTGGCATCGTATCCTGTGCCTGATATGTTGCAGAGAATCACTTTCCTCTCCATCAGATGTATAAAACTATGTAAAATTCAATAGCATGAAATCATCTTATTACAGGAAAAAGATTCACTATAAGTTCAGGTTTAAAAACTATGTAGTAGTATTTGCCAGTGCTCTTGAAAAAACAATATTCGTTGTGCCTGATGTGGAAGGATGATCATCATTCAGGGGAAAAGAAGCACTTGAGTTGTTTTTAAATACTCCTGAAAATTATTTTGTTGGTATTTTTCATGTTGTTTTAATTACAGAGTTGGATAATCTGAGAAACAAACACAGTTAAACACATCTATAAGTAGATTATGACTTTCTCTATGCAATCCTTGAAGAAGTAGCTAGCAGCAGCTGTAAAATAATTACTTCACAAGAGCTTCCTTTCCCCATCCCCTTTTATTCGTATCTCCGAAAACATTACTGATGCATGAAATCAGGCTAGAGCAGTCCTGATAAATGGGATGACTGAAATTCTCTAATGATAGTAAGCTTTTGCTTTGAGCAGAGTTTGATAAACAAGGGAATGCAATAATAGTATTTGCAGTTTATACTAATTTATGAGCTCAACAATACATGGTCTTTTCTGAGACTGAAACACAACAGACTGCACAGAGTCTGGTTTTGACACACCAATATACAAAAGTTTCTTATTCCAGACTGTTTTCTGGCACTAATTGTAGAAGAATGAGCTGCTTGGTACTAAGACAGACACAGAAATGAACAATTTGTGTTTCAGAGCCAAAGCAAGTCCTCCCTTTTGTTCTCTAAAACCACTTTAGGAGATGCTCGATAAGAGGAAATTACTCTGTGCTACCTTTCTTGATATCTGTGAAAACATAGTTTTAAAGATACTTTCAGCCTCCATAATTTAGTGATTCTTTCTGATTTACAGTGGATTAATTTTAAAGATTTCAGTACACCTTTCTGTAGTGGAGGATTTGTGCTTCCCTCCATTAAAAGTCCATCACTTTCAATAAAACTGTTTCCATTGTTCACTGTAAGTGAATTGGAAGGATATTTTTAATTTTTCCAGTATTGAAAGACCTTTTTTTGCTCTGACAAATGTGAGATCAACAATGAGTATTTGTATCTGCTATGTTTGGATATCTTTTAAATTTGAACTCTTTCTCCCTTACCTAGTCTTCTGTATTTGCACCTGAAGAACTTATGGTAAATTCGTTAGCTTCTGTAAGGTTTCTGACATTAAAATAAAATAACTACAGAAGAATCTATAGCTTCCACATGTTGTCCATGTGAACAGCTGAGGAGATACTCAAGCAACAGACTACCTCAGTGTGGGCTGTTAGCATAATTTACATGAGAAAAGTTGCAAATAAAAACATGGAAGCTGTCCTTCTTCATTTTTAATTAATTTAGATTAATAAACTGTAGGTAGAATATGCAAGTGCTTCTAGGACTGGCATAAGGCAGTGATACCCTCATCTTCTGGCTATGAACACTCCACTTCTCCCTGTGTGTCTGCAGGCAAGCGGTTTGACTCTGTAAACAATTATCTTGAAATGAGCTTGAAGCCTTCTTTCATGCCTCGCTGGAAAGCTATTTAGCAGGAAGAAGTTTGTCTTCTCTCCCATCAACCTGCTCTCTCACCAGATGTGCTTCTGGATCTTGAGCCGTGGTGCTCCATCCCTGCGCTAAGCACAGTCCCCTGCCCGGGCAGGGCAGGATTAGCATGCCACACGACAGGAGCAGTATGCTCATTCTCCATGCAGTTAAAGGTCACTGATAGACCTCTACAGGCATTTAAACAGCACATAAGGATGCGTTTGTTGACAGATTGGCACTGCTCATTGTCTTGTATGGTTTCACAATGTGTGGCTTGTCCAGTTCAGCCTAGAGACAGTGAGCAGCACTCCTGCTTGGCACCTGTCCAAAGCCAAAGTTTAGACCCTGCAATGAAAAAATGCGTGCAAACACTGAAACTGCAAGTATTCTTCTCTTACATGCTCCCAAACATAATGCCAGCTATTTTTCCTTATTTTTGCATTCCTTTTTAGCTGTTGTGTAGCACAGAGTAAGGCAGGGCTCCCCGTAACAGCGCGGTGCTGGAGGAAGGCACCTTCCTGTCCAGGGACACACAGGACAGGAGCAGACAGCCCATGAGGGGATGGAAAGTGGCTCCCGTGGGAAAGCAGGAGGGATTGTGGAGTTTGTTGTGACTGACAAAGCTGCCGAAAGTTGCTGGTGGGAAGTAGGTGGCTCTTTCTGGAAGTGGTCTGCACTCTCGTCTTCATTGCCTGGGTGTTTTCAGAGTAGGAGGTGTTGGCGTAGCAGATGGCTATGCCATGTGCTGTATTACATAGTGTTTGAGGTTGTAGTTAATACATGGAAAAACAAAATAGAGACGGAAGGAAACATGTCTATCTACTACACTGATGGCTTTGCTTGTAGATTTTTGTTGCAATTCACCATCTGTGATTGCTAATTTACCTTCAGGAATTGTGAATTCTTGGAGCTGGGTTGGTGTCCTTCTATACAATAGGATGCTCATTTTGGGGGCTGATATTACAGCCCAACTTCTCAGCATTTCCCAAAATAATCGATTGACCCAGCAGCATACAAATTGTTTGCAACCTTCTATTCAGGGTACATGGGCCACACCAAACGGAATTCTTGAAACAGCACTAAGGAACATGTAGGAACAGCTGAAAATCTTTTTTCTTTTCTTCTTCCTTTTAAGCTTTGCTAATTTATCAGCTGGCTGATGGTAGTGAAGCACTAGTTTATCGAATCAAGAGAACCAGGAGAAAAGCTTTCTTCCTCCCTGCAGTGGATGTAAGGTAGAAGGTATTTATGGAGACGGCACCTGATGGTGCATTGAATAAATGACATGTGTGGGTTATCTCTGCTGGAATCTTGTGATCAACTCCATCAGGGATCTGACTGCCAGGGTCTGGGCTTCAGGCTAGCACCTTGCTATGAAGGCTGTATTCTCTGCATCCTTTTAATGGCAGCGCATGAACGTTCAACTTGTCTTGGTTTAAAATGCTGTTCAGCCTGATGAGACTGATGCGGCTGTTTATTATTGTGGGGCCCATTGCCAGGAAGCTGTCTCTAAAGCAAATACATAGCCAGCACTGAGGCTGTTTTTTTGGGCAGACCTTTATCTGATGGCCCTGGTGACATCTTTTATGGGCATGAAGGTCCTGGAAAGGTTTTCAGGGCATGGATGAGACTTGATGTGTGAGGGCTCTGTCTCCCTCATCTGCTATCTGGGATGAATGCAAGTCAAAGGGAGCAAGCAGCAGCCCTCTAGCTGGGGATGTTTGCAGACAATGTCTGTATTAATACAAAAATACGTAAATTACTTAATGTCCAGCACCGCTTGATACATTTGTGTTGCTGTGACTGCCTTTGCACTTGTACAGTTGTTCTGTTGCTCTGTTTCATGGATGCTGTTTGAAGTGGGATTTTTTTGGACCATGTGTTGGGAAGATGTTTAAAGTTGAGAAAAAGCTGTTAAGGGCAACCAGAATTATATGTTAGTAAGCCTTCATCTACCATAGCTATGTACACATGCAGTGATATGTCAATTTAAAATAGCGATTAATATGACATTAGTTATAGTTCCTGAAGAAAAATAAATCTCCATAGGACCTGAAAACTGCTGCTGCATTTTTCAGCTCTGCATATTGTCTCGTCAAACTTGCTGTCCTTTCTCATCTGCAGATACTCTGACAAAACAACCGAAATTGTCTCTATTACATAAATCTTCTAACCATAAATCCATTTACTAGTGGCAACTGGGCTAAGCTGGGGGGAAAAAATCGTAAGCTTCCTGTGTGCTGTGATACCTTAGATGCAGTTTTAGTGACCAATATTTACTCCAGTTTGTCATGCTATAAAGAACGCTGTAATTTACTTGCACTTATCCGCTCTAAAGGTTGCTGGCAAGGATGGATTTAGTATTATTTAAGTGCTAGTGTTTAAAAGCAGTTGAATACTCAGTAGATCAACAAAATGTCAGATAAACTTTTTAATTAAGGAAGCAACCAAATTTTCAGTATTGTAGGACTGAAAAATTCATTACGTTTCATGAACTGCATCTTCTCTCTGAGTGTAATCGGACCAGGAACATTTAATTTCCTTTAGACTGCAATAAAAAACATCCAGACAACAGACCCTTACAAGTGTATTTACTCCTCCTAAGGTATTTGCAAAACCCTGCCTTTCTGAGTTCAAAAGTAATGAGTGTTTGATAGGTGTCTGGTGAAGGTCTGCTCTCCTCAGCGTCTGCCCAGTGCATAGGAGAGGAAAATGAGATGTGAATAGTACATTATTTTAGTTATCAGTAGGAAAAAGGAATGTGTGAGGAAGATGAATCGTGTTTTGGTAGTTCTCTGGTAGTTCAAGTGCCACAATAAAGTCATGTCTTTTATTTTCATATAACAAAGAATGGACACCCTGAATTGTTGTTTTTATGGGAACTGAGTTGAACTCGGAGCCATCTGAAGCCATCTGAGCAGCCCAGATGGCACTGAAGACTAAATGCAGCCATCTAAACACAGAGAAATCCTTGCCATCTTTGAGAAAGGAGTCAAATTGTCTCCATTTCTGTGTTTTTGTTTTTTTTTTTCTTCTTTTTTTCTTTTTTCTCTCAGCTCTTGTGTCACTCTGCCTGCTTCCTCTGTAGCTGCAGTAGAAGGTGGGAGTCATGGATTGTTCAATTTGCCCAACACCCAGCTCAGCACCCGGCCTTTTAAACTTGTGTTTTCTTCCCTGGGCCCTAGCTGAGAGCATTGTCCTTGGGCAGCAAACCTCCACAGGGTGGGCACATTGTGCCACTGGCCCGCAGCAGCTTTTGCTGGGGACCCTCCCAGGTCCTGCAGCCAGAAAAGGGCTGGAAGGGGAACTCCTCACCCTGAGGTAACGCTCGTCTGTTCCCCAGCTTGCTGTTCAATTAGCTATATGGATAGCTGTGCTGAACTTCCTTCAGTGCTTCAGGCCAGGGAGGAGTCTCGTTCTGCCTTTCACTGCCTCTCCCGATGGTAATCCAAAGTCAGGGAGCATTGCTCTGCTCGCAGCTATCCCTCTGTGCCCGCTCAGGCACTTTCAAGCCTCACTGGCTTTGCTCAGCTCTTGAAGTAGGGAGTACATTTTGCCTAATGTCTGCTGATCTCATGCTGTATGTGTGTGTTACTTCTCACGGATGAGCACACCAACCAGTATATGTATATAGGACATAGATGCACACAGGCAGCCACAGGCTCAGGAAATGCCACCAGCTGCGGAAACGCATCAACGGCCTAGCCAGATCCATAGCCAGGGCGAGTCATGGGCACCCAGAAAAGGGCCTGGTGTGAAAACACTGGATAACAAATTGGGACTTGAAGGTGTTTTGAAAGGATAAGGGTGCTCAAGTGATCGATCTAAAAAAGTTTTCTCTAATCCCTTGTTCTAAGCGGCTTGCACAGCAGCAATTTATGGCCCCGTTTTCACTGCGTCTTAAATGCTCGCTTTGAGGAGGCATCATCTCATCATTACAAACCATTAGCTTGGCTTCTAGGTGATCGTAAAGGGAACTTCATTTTTTTCCCCTTTTCCTGATGACGCAGGCACTTGTCGATTTGGACTGCAGCCGTTATCGTTTCTGACACTGCCTGTGGCATGCTCCAAAGTCAATGCTCCTGTATTAAAAATTGTGTTGGCTAAAATAGAAAGCATTCTCATGGGGATGTTGTGTGTTTGGTGCCCTCTGTGATGGGCAGTCCTGACTTTCCAATTGTACACGTGCCATGCTGGTTAAACTTAACAGAAGAGATGACAGAGCATTATCCATTCCCAGAAGCAGGGAGGAGTTTGCTGCTGTGCCAGATGCCGAGATGTGCTGCAGATGCTGCGTGCTCCTGGGGTGGAGGCCACACATTGTTTACACTGCAGATAATGGTTTCCCCACATGAGACAGTGCAAAGGAGCATCTGGAAGGGGAATTGAGGAAAATTTAGCTGAATGAGTGAAGCAGGTGAAGGCTGCCGTGCTTTGGATGTGAAGGCTCTTTTGGAGAACCTAAAGCAGTTCCATGATGTGCAGACACCTTGGTTTATGATGTGCTCAAGTTGGTTGGACCTCAGCGGCTTGAAATGGTTGTGAAACCCCAAAGGATGGGGATCTCCCCGGTGCCCTGTCCCAGAGCCCCACCACCTCCCGAGGAAGAAGCTTTTCGATCAAACCAACCGGAATCTCCCCAAATCCACAGCTGTCAGCTCTTGGTGCCTCCTGGTGCTCAGGTGCACACCTCTGGCCAGTGGGACAGGAACAGCACTGGGAAGTAATCTGGGTTAAATGTTAACTCCCTCCATACATCCAAAAGAAACCCCCCAAAAGAGCTTTGGGTTATTTTTAACCTAAATGTCCACTTTTCAGTGCAGCTGCATAAACAGTTTTACTGGCAGGAGCTGGGGGCAGTGCCTGGGAATGGGAAGCAGGGGAGAGGAGGAATGCAGTCAGCACTGCTCTGGGTAGCAGTGCAAAAACGTTAAAAGTGCATAAATCCTCTTTATTCTGCACTGCAGTGGTGGAGTAGGACTTAATGGGTTTTTGTGCAGGGAGAAGGTGGGCAGCAGAGGAACACCGTGCCCCTACGCGGTTGCACATTTCCCATCATAATTTAGTTACTGGCAAATCCTTCATTGGCTGGTGTCATCTCTGAGATGACAAGAGAAAGGTGTTTTCATCTGCCACTGAAGGTTGCTTTTTTTAATCTGCCCATTGAAGGGCTTTTAATCTGTCATTAACGTCTCCTGGAAGCTGTCAATACTGAGGCATTAGCAAATTTTGCTAGTAGTAATGTGTAATCCAGTCACGTTGTGATTGGGCAGTTACACCTGTCCGATAGTGTTTGCACGTCCATTTATTCATTAGAGGGAAATGTGTACAGTCTGTTGAATGGAGTCTTCTAAAAGACAAATTAAAAATGAAGTATTTTGAACTGAATATTGCAGGGCAGTCAAATAGTATTATTCTTCAAGCTTGATCTGGAATTTTTCTGCCATTCTTCATTGTGCAAATATTTGCTTCAAATTAATCACAAAGGATTTTTGATGTTTATTTAAGCATTGTCCCATTTTTAATTTTTACTTGGCAAACACTGCAATGCCTAGAAAGATGTACTAACACCTATGTGCTACGAAAGGGTGGTAAATACACTGACCTGCTGGGTTTGGCTGCTGCTACAGTAAGCACTCCCGTGGTTTGAAAGAAATCCTTCTCCCTTCCCTGTGAAATAGACGATGATGATGAAGGGTGCATTCAAGAGCTGTTGTTCAACTCCTGCTTCCTTGTTACCGTGATCTCCCCTCCATTCTGGCAAATAAAAGGCTACATCAGTGCATCAATTGCAACAGGCTGTGTTATCAAGGTCAGGGAGACTCTGGGCATCACTCTGCAGTTGCTTCTTTCTGGTTTTTGAATGGAAAGACATGGGTGAACACGTGTGTTTCTCTAGCTGCCCCTGTGTGGAGGTGTTTGCTTGCAGGATCCCAGTCAGTGCTCGTCCAGAACAAACTGCTGGACCTTGCAGGAGACGACTTGGGCTCACCTCTGGCGGGGCTGGAGAAAAGCGTGGGTCTCTGTGACTGGGATGCCTGCTAAATACTTACAAAACCAAGTGTCATAGCAATAAAACCCATGGCTGCATTGCCCCTTGATGTTGTTTATATGCATGCTTTAAAGACTTGACATCAGAAAATATTTATCTCGTCCTCCCTCTGTTGGTGCTGAGTGTTACTGAGCCCATTCCACCTTTCCACCCTGCTGACCCCAGGCACCCTGATGTCTGTACATCATGTTAACATGTACATCATGTTAACATGTACATCATGTTAACATGTACATCACAGTGCTGCACTGTGCTTTAAGTGCTTTTGAGACCACAGAAAATGGCTGTGGCTTATTCTTTATGTTTTGAAGTCTGTGAAACAGCTGAAGGGTTTTTTGAGTTGCTGTATAGATGCACAATTCGGAGGCAGGAAAGAGAGTCCTGAATTTAAGGGTAAAACTGGTGAATCTGGTTCAGCACTGGGCTGTGCCACCAGAGTGGATAGAGCCTGAGAGCACAGCCTGCTCCCCATTCACTGAGATTTTTTTGGAGGGTGGGAGGTTTGGACGAAAGGCTCTTATTTTTCCAGCTTATTTTGGAAATTTAATCTTTTCTCTGTGTGTACATGCTAGGTTCTGAAAGATGAATAATAATGTTATGAAACCATGTTTAAAAATAGTCCTTGCTTGCTTTTAGTCTGATAAAGTGTTACCAACTTTCACTAATCTCAATTTATCCTTGAATGGCATAAGAGCAGAAATCAGTTGGGAAATAATTCCTCATGGAAAGAAATACTCCTTTTCCATATCGCTTCTCTTCTCTATGCTGTAGTTAATTCACCACGACACATTTGTACGGGTGATTAATGCACAGATTCTGAACTCAGCATGTTTAGAAGTGGAGCAATGTAAACGTCATTTAATTGCTATTGTAATTCTTATTGTAATGCTATAGCTCTCCAGGGTTCGAAGATCTGACACATGGAGTTATTTGAGGAGGTGCGCCTTGCTACAGCCTTCTGCAAACTGTGTTGTCTGGCTTTGACTGATGCGAGTCGAATAAAACCAGGCAGCTGTTACTTTTCCTTAGGAAATAAGGGATGCAAATACTGCAGATCCGTACACCGTTCCTTTTCCTAGCATCCATCTCTAGCAAGACATCCAACCCCAACAGTTCTGTGATTCTGTGATTCTGTGATCTGGGGGAGCAACCAGCAGAATAGAGAAGGTCTCTGCATTTTCATGGGGCTGCTCGGAAGTCAACCTTTAGGCACAGTGTCTTTCTTTCTCTAACCTGTCTCTGTGTACAGATCTGGTCCATCCAGAACTGAGCTGTTTATGAGTGAGTACTTGCCTGGCTCAACATTTCCTAAAATTTCAGATATTATATCCAGGACGTAAAGTGATGAAGAGTCAGCCTCTCTGAACCCTCCTGAGGAAAACCTTTGGTAGACAATTTTGTTTTAGTGGGGAGTTATTTCTCAGCTTCTACAACTTCTTTTCCACCAAGTCTTTATCCAGATCCATGTAATATTTCTCCAACATCAGGGACATTAACCTTTATTAACCACTGCAGAGATTGTTACTACTTAAAGGCTAACATGATAATTAGGACTGCATCTTGGGCTAAGTTCACTCCCGCTCTAAGTGCATTAATTTTATGACAATGATAAGTTAAAGTAAGGTAGTAATTAGTTTTTCCCTCTGTGTGTAGAAACATTATGTGAAACACTGCTATAAATTCAGACTTCTGAGTCCAGGGGGCTGTTAAGACATTTGTACTCACAAATTATATCACAGTTAGTTTAGCAAAAGCTCCGTAGTCTGACTACAGCTTGCTACAAACACCAGTACTTTCATATTCTAAGACACACCTGTTTAATGGAAAAGCAAAGATACCCCAAGCTGGGAAAAGAAGCACGTCTGCACTTTCTGACTGCCTGTAGCCATACCTGTGCTACAATTCTCAATTGCAGCGCCGAGCAAAATGGCATGGGATGGCTTCGTCTTTCCTTCTTACATTTAGATGCTAACAGATTTAGTCCTGGCTGCTTTCTGAATGTTTATGCCATGGAGAACAAAGGCATGATTTCCAGCTAAAGCCACAGGCAGAGATCCATTGGGAAAGGTGTGTTTAGAGTCTGCCAGCTCTCTTGAAACCTGTTCTGAGTGGCATTAAAAGCCGATCATAATGTGCATGCAATTAATCATTTTAAAACCAACGTGTAATTGGTGAATACGTTTTGTTGAGGAATTTTTTGAAACAGCAAAGATCCCATGGCTTGCTGCAGCTGAGCAAACCAAGCTACCAGGGCAACTATGAGAAGTTCCCATGACAGTGTTCCCACATCGCCCAATTGAGGAATTTAGAAAAATATTGTTACCAGCAGCTGGCTTCAAGGACAAGGTCTACGTGACTGCTAATCACAAGGGGGTTGTTTTCTTGCAGGTGGGGTTGTTTTCTTGTAGTTGTTTGTCTGAGTGCTTTTGACCAATAATCTTGTGTGAGACACTATCCGCCCCTGTTAAGTTCACTATAAAAGTTAGGCTATTTGGGCAATAAAATGGAGCATGATCTGACCACACTGGTGTCTGTCGTGCTTTTGGCCGTTCTTCCTGCAACAACATTTTAGTTTTGCATCTAGTCTTAAATAACGTTCCTTGTGATTTTTTTCTTACTACAGCTTCTAAACCTACATAAAGTTTACATTGTGAACAGGAGGGATGCATTTAGGGGGAAAAAACATTTTTAAATATCTGGTGAGCTTGCCTGTGCGGGCAGGCCGTGGAAGAGATCTAAAGCATACCACAGGCTCTTGCACACACCAGCATGTGCTTTTGGCCTGTAATGTGTTGGATGGAGCTGGTTGCATCCTGCTCTGATCTGTGCATCCTGCTGGCGCATGAATATTTCCTCTCCTCTGCTTCCAAAGTGCCATCAGGTTGGGGAGAGATGCTGGGGATGGCCAGCAGCTGTCTTGTTCCCTCCCACTTCTCTGCCACACACCAGAGATTTCTGGCACCAACTCACTAAGGGTTAATTGGATTCATTTGCACGCTGTTGCCTAACGTGGCATGCTCTAATATGGGAAAATGCAGGTCAGATCTTATAGATCCTGTATTTTGCCAAATGATGAGCTAACAATTGCATTTAAAACCTCAAGCATTTATTTCACTGCACAGAGTCTGCTTTCTAAATTGACACTGTAATTTCCCACAGAAATATTTTCTTCTTGCCTTTAAACTTTTATTTTTTAATACTATTTTCACATAAAATCATGCTTAATTTATCTTCAGTATGAATGACCTGGTGCTCAGGGACATGGTTTAGTGGGTGACATTGGCAGTAGGCTGATGGTTGGACAAGATGATCTTGGAGGTCTTTTCCAACCTTACTGATTCTATGATTCTATGATTTGCACATGCTCATCTGTAAATGTTTCGATTAAGAAATGCACTAAAACATTGAGAAAGGAACTTGTAAACTCTAAAAGGTTTGCACAAAATAGCATAGTGAAGATTTTACAATGTGTTTGGTTAAAGCCATGTTAAGTTTTGTTACTAAAAGCTGTTTTCACTGATTTCTGTAATTGTTTTGAATAGCTGCTTGAAACAGCTCCACAAAAACAATTTTGTTTTCATAATTCAAAACATAACACAGCCAATTATTGTGTCTCATGAATCATGAATGCAGTATATTTAAAATATTCAAATAATCAGAATATAGACCAGGATTAGTTTAGATGACTACACATACTAATTGATTCACAATTTTCATAGGGTTTTTTTATTGGTACACCAAGTTCCTACGCTGCAACAGCATTTACTGGTGATTACTACACAAGTTCAAAATGAGTAATATATGAGTTGCTATATTAATATATGAGTTGCTATAATTTATTTTGAATTAAATGTTAGCACATAATAACAATTTATCAAGGAGATGTGCTCAAGTACCATACGTTGAATTTCTATAACTAAACTTCCCAGTAAAAGTTATTTTGATATAGGACCTACATGTGCAGGGAGCAGAGTAACGCCTGATAAAAGCCTGAAATGAAGAGTTAGAAATGGCAAGTGACACGATCTGATCCCAAAACTGATAAGGTCAAGGAGGAACACAGAGGAGCAGAAGCAGCAGGGAAAGCAAATAAAGCCATGCAGAAGGAAGGTTTCAGTGGTGAAGTGCCACAGGGTGCTGCCACGAGAGCTGTCTGTATGTGCTCAGCAGTAATTGCAGGATAAGGTTTTCCAGGGTGCTGAGGTCTCTATCCTACCCATGCAGGCACAGGCGCATGCAGAGAAGTCCCTGATGTCTCTCTGGAGCCAGTACCCTTCTGCCACAGTGTGTTGGGCTCAGGGGGTGATGTGTTTTGGCCCGAGGGCATTGGGTGAGAAAACAGGACAGAATGTTTGGCTTTATGGGGCTATCCTTTACTGTCATGTTTTTTTTTGATGGTGACTTTCCTGTGTGTTTATGATTAAGAATAGTGCTGAGCTTGGGCTCAGAAAGGTGATGGGCTCCCTGTCCCTAGAGATACTAAAACTGAGTGACATTGACTTGCTCTGATGGGCCTTGGACCAGAGACCAATGGAGTTCCCTTCCAGCCTAAGTTATTCTATTTAAACGATTCCATTCCATAAAACAAAATGAATGAAAACATCCTTTAGTTTAATTGCAGTGTGCGAATGCATTGGGTAACTTGCGTTCTCTTTCTAGAATGTATCTTAACAATCCAAAAGAAAATGTATTAAAGTGCTGGCACAAATGATTGCCATTTTGCAAACCTCCCTTTACCATATATTTGCAGAAATTTAAATGATGTATTGTGAGAAAACAGGCTGAGAGAATGAGGATGCGAGAGCATAGGCAGGAACAGGGATGATCATGTGCATGATTCCATTAACGGGAGAATTAATTTTCTCCATGCTTTCAGTATGCTATGGTTGGAAACCTGCCTTCTAAACTGGTCAGCTTTCTGTGTGTACATGCAGATCTGTGTGCTGATTTTGATGGCTTGTACAAGTTTTCAGAGTTTTGTTTAGTGTCTTTTGAAACTATTGGGGTGGCTCATTTTGGGATGGCAAGCTAGGTATTTTTAGCAACTTCTGCTCTGTGCAGAATAGGCTGCTGACAGTGATGCATAAAGGAGCAAGAACCCAGACTGACTTTTAGACCCCAGAGTGATTTTGATGATTTTATGTTGCTAACATATAGCTGTAAAATGCAACCAATGAGATATGGCTAACTTGGAAGCTCATGACACTGTTGCAACAGATATTGTTGACTATGAGAGATTGCTTGTCTTTATTTACTTATGTATCTTACAGTTCATTTTAGCGGCTTCTTTATTTGCTGGAGGATCTGAAGGCTGGTGGTTGATTTTCCACATGGTGGGAAGTTCAGTTCATGCAGCTGGCTGGTGTGCCTGGGTGCTGTGGCAAGCTGCAGCTGTGTATGAGACTGCAGTAAGGTGGGAAATACTTTAATCTACTGTGATTATGTCAGCAAGGAAATGGCATAAAGCAAGTGCTTGTGAAGGTGACTTGATGTGGTGGGGATCCCATCCTTTTAAGAAGAATAGGCACTTTAAAAGACGAGGAGGTTTATGTTACCAAGTTTTGTTCAGATTTCAAAGCTACAAAGGAAATATATGTGGAAGCATGGTTATTTTCTTGACTCTCATTGTTAATTTTACCTTAGTCTTCCTGCTAGGGGTACATGTTTGCGAAGGCAGGAATAGTAACTGGGTTGCCGGGACCTGTGGTCACATAGCACGACTGCTTCCCAAGAGACCAAGGAGCTAAGGAGTAAGCACTGTATGCCTTCTTGGCACATAGCAGACAAGAAACTCAAATCCTGGCTAGGAGTGTGACCCTAAAACTCTTCAGAGATCAACGTCCTCCCACTGAATTCTTGCAGTGAGAGGGATGGACTCAGGGTCGGCCCCTGCTTGCGCAATTCCCAGTGCATTTACTGGCACATGTGGAAATGCCAATTATCAGCCACGGATAAATATCTCCAGTGGGACACTGCAGTAACATTAACATCAACAGGGATGATAGAGAGCAGAATTCTTCTGCAATTAGTGTTGGTTTTGTGTCCCAGATGGGTGTTGCAGCTCTTCAGTGCCTGGCCACCCATTGGGACCAAAGGGACACTGCAGGCCTGGTGGTGGAGAATCAGCCACTGGGCCTGATCCTGATCATGCCCTGTTGAGGCCCATGTGCTTCAACAGACCATGGAATAGACCTGGAGACCATGAAATAGCTGACAGATCTGTGCTTTGCCTGTGGCAAAAGCCCAGCGTGCTTCGCTCACCTACATGTGATCACTTCAGGCCATGAATACAAAGCCACTGTGAAAATAGGAAAAAGTTTATACTCTTATTTAGTACCTTCCAATGTCCTTAGCTCACCTGACTTCTCCCTTTTCATGGATGTTGTCATTCTGGACTTCAGTGTTCTTAATCCTGCTCATTAAGCAGTTCATTAGTTATGCTGATCCCTCAGTTAATCTGTACTACTCAGAAAAAGGTAATTGAATTTAACTTAACTTCTCAACCCACCTATAGACAGATAAAATGTCATGTTAGTGTCTTCTTTTGCTCATATTGCTTTTTAATTAGTTTTTATAATTAGACTGAGAATGTTCTTCAGTTGACATGAGTTTTAAAATATTACTCACCCAAGGGAACTGTTTCTAAATAGCTCAAATAAATGTGGTTATAAAAAGCAGAATACTTTTAAAATATGATGTTTTTGTTTTGGTTTGGTGCCTGTAGGCAGGTTGGGAAGATAAAGCAGATATGGAATGTTTTTGATGTCCCATCCCTACTTAGAGCTGTTTAGAGCTTGGAAGGTGTATGCAGTATCTCTGAAACAACAGAAAAAAAGTACAGAAAGTTTCCTTTGGGGAAAAAAAAAAGAAAATTTTCGTATTACTAATAAAATTTTGCAACTTCTAAAATTCTGTACACTCTTCTTGTTTCATATTTAATGAAAATGAAACCCAGACAGATTCATTACAGCAACCATCACTGTCTTATACTACAGTATATAATCTACAGCCAAGGGAGACAAAAATAAACTCAATATAATGAGGAGAAAAAAAAAATTGTTTCCAGCTATAACAGGCTTTAGATGGGCAACAAGCCTCTGGTCAGGAGATTTTGCATTGCCGAAAGCATTTCCATTGCAGACAGGCAGCACTGGCTACACAGCTTTCTTGTGTGTTCTGTGCTCAAGAAGAAGAGGATTAAGGAGCAGATGTGCTCTTAGCTCATGGCCAGCTCTGACCGTGCTTGTCCCGAGGCAGGCAGCCTTCTCGCTGGGGGAAGGAAGCCAGACGGGGAGGAGAGCTTGCTGCCTTTGGGGCACCGTGACTTTTGTTGTGTTGGTTTGGTTGTGTTGCACAAGGTGGTTTCACCAAGAATGGTTACTAAAGTCACTCAAGCTAAATATTCAGAAATAAATTCAGCTTCAATACTGCCTGGCTATCCACATCCATTATGACACTTCACAAACCTTATTTATTATATGAAGTATGTTATCATGCAAAATCATCCTGGAGTTTTGCGTAACAAAAAAGGAAACCTTGTATAATCCCTTCTGATGATTACCAAAAACTAATCCGCAGGAAGGCCTAAAGCAGTTGCAATGCAGGCACATGCATTTCTTTTTATATCTTACATATCACATAGCAAAAGTAATCTGTGGTTCATGTCGTAGAGAAGATGAACGAGCGAGTGGAAAGTCAAATAATCCTTGTTTTAGTTAATACCAATTGAAAAAAACACTCCAACTTTGCTCTGCCCTTTCATCCTTCAGGGTACAGGTGTGACCTCCTGGGACAGGCATTCTCGTCCAAGTGGTTACGTGCAATGCTCAGGGAATGGAAATCTACAACTTCCTCGTAAGGGGTTGTCGAGAGGCAGGAGACCTTTTCTCCATTAACACCAGTGACAGGACCCGCGGGAACGGGGTTAAGCTGAGGCAGGGGAAATTTAGGCTTGACATCAGGAGGGGGTTCTTCACAGAGAGGGTGGTTGCACACTGGAACAGGCTCCCTAGGGAAGCGGTCACTGCACCGAGCCTGTCTGAATTTAAGAAGAGATTGGACTGTGCACTTAGTCACGTGGTCTGAACTTTTGGGTAGACCTGTGCAGTGTCAAGATTTGGACTTGATGATCCTTAAGGGTCCCTTCCAACTCAGGATATTCTGTGATTCTATGATTCTATGATCTCTCGTGATCCTGAAGCTAAAGGTTCTGTTCCATCTGCCTCTAAGGGGAGATGTGCTGCTGTAGAAAAAACACAGTATGGGGATTTCCCAGCTTCTCAGAATTTTACTTTGTAAGTTGGCTGTTCAGTCATGGTGCTTTTTTTTGGAAAACAAAAATGACCATGGATCTTGGTGGAAGGTGGTGATGGGGATGGATCTTTGCTTTCTTACTTATTTTCCATGAAGTAGATGAGTAAGATATTTCCTATACATAGAATATGATCATTTTTTAAATTAAAGAAGTGCACTAA
This sequence comes from Aythya ferina, assembly GCF_964211825.1. NCBI lineage: Eukaryota > Metazoa > Chordata > Aves > Anseriformes > Anatidae > Aythya > Aythya ferina. The sequence continues at coordinate 7,935,876 of NC_140302.1, read as the reverse complement.
GAAAACCTATTACGTGTATTTTGGGCCAAGTATCTTCTTGATGCCATTCACTAAAGTGCCAGGGACAAGCATGGATGAGTCAGTGTCATAGGTTTTTGCTTTGAAACAGAAAGGCAGCTTTGCCATGGGAATACATGTATTACTCTCAAAGAAAACTTCACTTTTTTTTTTTTTTTTCCCCCTGTAAGTGTGGTTTAATTAAAAAAAAATCTAATTATTCCAGGAGAAAAACTGCATAACGTGTTGAGCAAACTAAATACACCACTGTTTTACTACCTCTGTGACATTCTGATAGTTATGTTGAAGAGTAATACTAAGCAAGTTTTGAAGCACAGAGCTTAGATTATGTTTTCATTTGCAGCCATGAGCTTCCGTAAGAGAAATGGTATTTGAGAAGACAATGAATTCTATCATTGAACTTGCAGATGAAATTTATTAAAGAAATGCTTTCATTTGTTTGATTTTTGTAGCGTGAATGCGTAAAGTGAAAGAGTGAAGCCCTGTTCTTAGTCAACCCAGTCTTGTAACTTGTCGCAGCAGAGGGACCTTCAGCTCAGCCCCCCTTCCAAAGATGCTTTGCTCCAAACAGGGTACACATACACATGGGCATCTGGAAAACAGCATCAGTACTGCAGAGGAGCCCATTGGGTTCAGTTAAAAAGTTCTCATTAACCTGCCCACAGGGGCCTCAAGAGGTGCAGGCTTTTACCTGCCATGCGGTTTTGTACTCATTTTACAACGACACTATTACAACCACAATGTTAAAGGAAAAAAAGAAATACGGAAACTGTGGGATGGACGAATCTCATGAGAAAGGCCCCGTGCCTTTTCTTTTTGTTGGGAAGACTTTTTCAATGCTGCGTGCCTGGAAGTGACTCCTTTCCCTGACACTCACTGCTTACAATAAATGCAATTTTGTGCGTTTCCAAATTAAAATTAGCATAATTCGAAGGTAGGGGGCTGGAGAATATTTTATTAGAAAGCATTTGATTAGGGTAGTGGGAGCAGGAGGACATCTCTATTTATATTACTCGCTATTCTCTTTGATCATTAAATGCTTTGTAACTCCATCTCCAAACTTCTCAACGGGCATAAGAAAATTAATTGGTTGCCTCTCTGAAAAAAGAAAGTGCTCATACATCATGTGTTTGACAGGTATGATCACAAATTCAAAATGAATGCAAAAGCAATTTTGCTTTATATCACCAAGCAGGCTCTGAAAGCGTGAGATAGACAACGGATGTCAGAAATATCAGCGGTACCTGACTGCTATCAGATTGCATTTTTCTAAATATAACTGGCAGTAGCAACTCCTGCAGTGACACACACGGGGTCTTAACATCAGCCTTTTCCATTGCCAGCTGATGGCTGCTGTGGAGTGAAATCCTCAGCTGGCTGACATGCCATTTTCCTTTAGCCCACAAAACATTCCTACAGAGAGCAGATCATGGCACAGCAGCCCCACATCCTCTCTCCGTTCTGCAGCTGATAGTTTGCGATAAATGGGGAAGAGAGCATTGCTCAAATATCCTCACCTTTCCTGATATGTTTCTGTACCTGAAATCCCCGCGAGTTTCACTTTTCCATGTATACGTAAAGAGTAGTGGGGGTGGTGAGTATTTTGCTCCTTATTGTAAAGACTTCTTTCTCATCTACAGCCTGTAAGCCATAGCTGTTTCACCTTTGACTTGATTTAATTAGCTCTTGGGTTGTTTTTAGTGTGATTTTGTTGAGTAGTCAAAGCTGTAATACAAAACATCTCAGAAATGCGGTGAAGCAACCCTGTCAATGAGAAGCAACCCTGCTAATGTATGCTTTTGCACCCTTAGGTTGGCTTATCAAGGAGGGGAAATACTGGGCAGTTGGTGCTTTGTGCCTAATCCAAATCCCAGTGTAGAGCTGGAAGTGATTGCTGAAGGAAAAGAGAAGTGACAATACTGTCTGTGTGCAAAGCGGTATTGCAAAAATACTGATTTTTCCCCCGTTAGTGCTGAAATAGCATTCATTATGGAAAATGTCCAGCGTGTCTGTGCAGAAGGAAAGCTCTACAGTTGGATATTCCCTTTCTGATGACAGATTGCCTTGATTAGGTGGTCTGAATGGCAGTGAATATGGTACCAGCCTTCTTGGTGTCAAAGTTGTACTGTATTTTAGATAGCCCAAGAACTATGAAAAAAAAAAGGATTAGGATAGCTCTTAACTAACTTCATGCTTTTCGTGTGTTTCTAATACAGAAGACAAGACATGAGTGCTTGGAGAGGGAAAATTAATGGTAAGTGGTATGTTTGGGCTGTGAAAAGGAGAAATCGAAAACTGCTGAGATTATTTCCATGAAGTTAATGTCAGTTTGTCTGTTCTCAGGAAAAGCTTGCAGTAACTAATTGTACTGAATGCTGTGGCACACAAGAGATGATTCATGGCATGGCTTCTGGGAAAAGGCTGTTCAGAGCAAAACAGCCATGGGCACAGTCCATCACAAGCAAGCCAGTGACCAGCAGGCTGGTGGCCAAGACCCCAAGGTCCTTCAGGACGGTGCCTCGTTGCTTAAAGCAGCTCAGCTATGAGTCACACAGCTCTGTGGTGACAGCGAGACGTCCCAGCAGCAGGACGTCCCCCCAGTGAGCGAAACATTGCGCTTTAGCCCTCCAAAATCTCTTCTGCTTGGTTTTCAAAGTGCTTCCAAGCAAAATGTATGTGACTTCCAGTTTGTCATAGAGCTCAGGTCTGTTTGGCAGTGCTGGGGAAGCATCCAGCCTGCCTTTTTTCACCAGAGCTTGCTGTGGTGCTTACATTTGCTGCAGCCCTGCTCCCACCTCCTCTGCAGACCCATCTGGAGCATTTCAGTGTGCCTCCTTGGTCTTGCCTTCCTGGGCAACAATGTCAGAAGTTCATAATTGCCAAAAATGTCTTTTTTGGAGGTGCTTAAGCACTGGCGGAATTGTAGGTGATTTTATGAGTAACATAACCTGCAGATGATGAGGTCTGGTAATGGGCAAATGAGAGGGAAAGGGGCTTAAATAGACAGTGGAAAGGAGTCAGACAAAAAGAAGGAAAGTAAAGTAGACAGCCATGGCTGTAGATGTTTTTCTCCAATAATAAATGCCTTTCCTTCCAAGGGCCGTGATTCATAAGGATTTCATGCTGCATTTTTAAAAAGAATACAGCCTTGATCTTAAAATGCAATTTCCAGAGGTTAATACCTAGGAAATTGTTTGCTGGATGGTTCTTAAGTCGAATGATTGCGTTATTATTAAATCAAACCACTTAATTAACTGATCAGATGTAATGTGTAGCTCTTTCAGTAGGGTGGTGGCCGGTGTGCTATCAGAGTAGGAGGAAAGCCATCTTCCCGAGTGTTGGTTTGGGTTTATTTTCTTAAAAAAATCTCTTGTTACTTATGGCAGTGCTTCTTATTTTCTAGGGCTGATGCCTCTTGTGCTTACATTAACAAATTAATTGGAAAGGAGAAGTGTAAGACCCAGTGATGCAGCTTGTCGTAATTAGGCTGAGGAGCTTAAAACACACAAAACTCCCCAAATTAATTGCGAAGCCATTTCATATATGAGTAGCCAGAATTAATTGCTAACCTAATAATTCCCTTTCCTACATTATTTCTTTGTTAAAAATGAGTAATTTTAATTGGATAATGAGGTGCCAGTATGACTCATGAATTGTACATTACCCAAGCTAATGGAAAGACAGGAGCTTATGCAAGTAGCATTACAGATGCTGTTACAAATGCCTCCACAGTGAACATTTTATTCTGATAAATTCTTAATTTATTTCCAGATGGCTTTTGAATTTCTAGAACATTTACTGTCTGCTATCATTTCCCCACACACTCTTTGGGTTATCTAGTTCTTGGCTGTATGGATGAGGCACAGCCCTTTGGGCAAGGTCTGTTTCCTGGATCCAGGGTTTTGTCCCTTCTCTGGCAGCAAAAAATCTGAGCAATGGGTGCATGAAAAATTGCTGTTTTAGCAGATTAGCACCAAATTCTGAGGTTGAAAGAGGCTGGAAATAATTTCATCTTTCTGGAAGAAAGGAGGGCTCTAGTTTCAAAAGCCTAGAAAACTTTATTGGTGGAATAGTCTGAAAAAAAAAAAAAAAAAAAGAGAGATGTTTCTTGAAATACAGTTGTCAGATTCCTCATTTTTAAAGAACCCACTTTTCCCATAGAATGAATGTTTCTTTTTTTTATTATTTTTATTTTTATTATTTTTTAAAGAAAGGGTGGTAATTCAAAAAAATGCTGAGCATGGTATTTCCTCCCCTGTTCCTGCTCCAGTTGTTGCTCTTTCTCCTACACAGCCATTCTGGTCTACCTGTCCTGGCCTTGCCTCCTCTCCTAACTCCTGGTTACAGTAATTGCACTATTTGAAGCTAATTAGAAATGAGTAAGCTAAGTGGATAATTATTTCCCTGTATCAAGGTGCATGTAGGTTAAATGGGTGAGAGTGCTCTGCAAGGAAATGCCTTGCGTATCTGATAATTGAAGAAGGATGTCAACTCTCCTAATACATTTCCAAATGGCTTTGTCTGATTTTTTTCCACAATATTAGTTCATTTTATAAAACAATTGTCAAAATCCTTGGGATGCCAGAGCTGTTGTGAGACTTAGAAGCAGGGATCTCATGGGACTTTATTAGAGGCTGAAGGGTTAAAGGCATTCATACAGCTTTAAAAAGAAGCTAACAGTATGCTCTTGTACTTGATATTTATTTGCTCTGGTTTGGATATCTTCAGGAAGCATTTTAAATAGGTATTTTTATAATTGCAGCACACTCTCTTTGTTTTGCGTTTGAAGGAGGGGAGGAATATAGCGAGAAAGCTCAGCTGGCCTTCATGTTCTTACAGAGTTAGTGAAATCAGGTTTTAATAGAAGCATCTAGATTGCTAAAATGTTTGTCGGGTTGGCAGTTCAAAACTTTTGATGAGTAATCTGAAAATTGACATTTTTTTTTTTTTTTTTAAGTTAAAAGAGAGGTTTTCCAGGCTGCTTTTGGATTTCTAGGAGTTGATGGCCACAGGAACTATTCATAGTGCTATCAAATGGCACACAAATGCTATGTGCATGCTTTTGATGCATTATAAGATTAGGTTTTCTTCCTGTGCATTTTTTTTTTTGCACCTTTGGTGATTCGGCTCTCATCCTGTTTTTGAGAGCCTCCTGCCTGCTTTAGGCATTATTCTCTGTGACATGGGGGTCAGGCATGTGGCACAGTGATGGTCACTAGGTATGTGACATCGCATGCTGCATCCCTTCAGCGCTCAGCAGAAATCTGCAAAATGATGTCATTTAATGCGTATTTATTTGTGCAAGATAGATCCAACTAATGTGTAACCCATTTTGTTGGTTTGTTTGCTTAATACTACATGATATCGTAGCAGATACAAAACCAAACAGCCTTTATCTGCTGCAAGCTATCACTTTGTCTTAAGAAAACAGAGCTACAAGAATATACATACATCTGTGTGAGTCCTTGTGTCACTTGTTGGAAGATGGTTTGTATCACACAAAACTGTGGACTCCTGCCTAGAACAAGCAACATTTCCTGGAAATTTGGATGTCCTGGAGAACCACTCCCCAGCTGTAGGGTTATCTCGTAGCGCTTGGTGCCACCAGTTTTGAGGCTAACCACATCTGCAAGCACAGCATACCTTGCACGAAATCACCCCCCTCAAGGTAAAGCTAAATTAATTATATATTTGTAACTGCTTAAATAGCAGTAGCAGTTGTGAGGGCTATAGGGGCTGATGAAGTGGAGGGAGGGCCTGCACCCCAAGAGGCAGCACTGACAAACTGCTTGCTGACGTTGCATGGGGGTCTCCCCCAGTGTCAGGATTATTGATCAAGCCACTTCTTTAACAGGATCTTTGGTGACTTTTCTCTTGGACTATTGACTGCCTGCACATTATCTCCAAACCTAATCAGGAAAAGTGTTAATTAAATACATCCTCTATGTCTCCAGCATTTAATTAAATATTTGTCCAGTGCCCCTGAGCAAATCTGCTAGGAGATAACACACTTTCTCTCACCCTGTAAGGCAGCATTTGTATCTCAACAGTGAATAGTATTTGGAACCTTATGTTTAATATGTGCATGGAAATGCTCTGTATTTTGCACAGACGAAGTCAGTACATGCAGACCCATGCTACCATTTGGCTGGGATCAGGCAATTATGCTGCATGGAAACCAGATAGTTTTTGACAGGATGGGAGCCTGCATCCTTTTTGTTGGTGATAGGCACAATGGCAATATCCCTCTGTGAATTCTCACTCTGAGAGTATTATTAGTTGTTTTTGATATGAAGATTAATAGATAAAGGAGGAGAAGCCTGCTATTGATTCAGTGTCTTTGTCTTCACTCAGGGGTACCGGGCAATGCCCTCCTGTGTTGCTACACTGCAGTTATCAGGAGCTTCGGCTCTTTGAGGTCTGCAGGGCTTAACAGGGTGATGCTTACCAAAAACCCCAGCCCCTACACATTTACTGCTTCAAAGCCTTAAGTGTTTACTGCTTACATGTCGTGCAGCTTGGCTTTTCTGTTTGTTTTTGTTTTTCTTTGTGTGTGTGTCTTAATAAGATTATTGAATTATAACCGCTTCCACGCACTTGAGTAATAATGCCAGATTGCTTATTTTTTGATTAATTTCAGTAATTTTGCTTTTAGTGCTCCTCACTGCCCTATTGGTACTGTATATTGCTTTTCTGTTCTTATTAGTTTTGCAGAAAGAACAGTGGGGAGTAAATCAACATCTTAGGAAGCCTAAATAAACCAAAGGAACAATAAAAGTAAAAATTTTATTTATGAGCATATATGGGAAAAGGCTGTAGTTAAGTCCCCTTTTATTTTGCATCCAATTTAACATCTGATGATGTAAATGGGATGTCCTGGTAGGTGCTGAAGGGCAGTAGGTCTGGAGGGAGAGTCTGCTGTGTACATGGGTGTCTGCTCCCAACCCAGATCTGAGCAGGTGTTGTTGGAGCGTAGGAGGAAGATTCCTGGATGTATTCTGATAGGGAATTTTGTATTTTGCACTTACCACCTCCTTTCTAATTCTTAGTGGCAGTAGAATGCATAAGGGTCCTTCATGGCATTACTGGTGATTGAAATACTTGGAAAAGATGTTCGAGATGTAAAAACCATGGCATTGCCCATTATTGCCTGGCTCAGCCTACCTGTTTGCCATCAGTCTGGACATTGGTTTTGAAGTCTCTGGATAACAGAACCAGAAAGGCAGAGAGATTGATTGATCCCAACAGGTTGAAAGTCTTCCAAGCTTTGGGAAGGCAGGTTTGTGGGGAGAAGACTGGGATCCCCTCAGCACCACGTCAGAGAGGTCATGGGCATTGTCCTGTATTAGACTCTTGAGAATCCACATGTAGCATTGATAGAAACAACCCATAGGTTAAGAAAAGCTTTGGGGGGCATCATTCTCATTCCTACACATCAGAGATTTCATGGCATCAGGCTTTCTGTGGTTGGAAAGGCAGCCTCAGTGCTGCTCAGGTAAGCAGCCCATCAGTCACGGGGAGATGGGTGGGAAGCCAGCCTTCAGTTTTATGAAGCCAAACTTTGTTTTGCTTTTAAGGTTCATGCTTTTACGCTTTCCACTATAACTCAGAGCATGTGGAATAGAGTAGGAATGTTTTTTTTTTTTTTTTTTTTCTTCCAAAACAGAGCATGATAACCCTACTCCAACACCAACTCTAAGAGCAACACTTTAAGGGAAAAACAAAACAAAACAAAACAAACAAACAAAAACCAAACAGCAAATCTGTTAAATGGAAATGCACCAGGTTAGCAATCTTACTATCTGCATTGCATGATGGGCTGAGCTATCTCACATCGTAGGTAAGATCTATGATGAATATACTGTATGAGTGAAAGAGCCTTTGCTTGTACAGGGTAAATTTTCTAACAAGACATGGAGACCAACCCTGTTCTGCATCCCTACATAATTCATAACCATTACTGCTTTTTCTGTCAAATCTTAACTGGTTATAACTTCCTTATGAAAAAATGCCCCATTTCTGAGCACTTCCAAACAGCTCCGAGGCTAAGTAACATCAAGCAGTTGCTTGCAGTCTTGATAAAGATCAAAATAGGCGAGAAAATAAAGAACCAACTCTAGAAAAATTGACTTTAGAGTCAATTTAGAGACTTCAGAAGAACATTTGAAAAAGAATGGAGGGAACCTGGGTAAAAATGTCTAAGCAATTTGATTTTAATTATGCAATTTCCTACTTGGGTTTTCTTAAAAAAGGCTAAAAATCCCAAAGTGGATAGAAGGTATCAAATAATTTTGTGATGAGAAAGACATAGTCCTGATCTGTGTGAAATATAAGAAGTAGGTAATTTGTTAAAGCTCACCTACTGAATCTGTAGCAGAGGCAGGGAGGGGTAAAAAAATAATAAATTAATGGTTTCTTTATGAAAAGTGTAATCAGCATTTTCGTTTCCCAGATCTAATAAAACATTGACAAAACCCAGAGTACATCCTGTCAATTAGAAATTAATGTTCAATTAATGTTTGCCTTTTAGAACAGGACACTGGAACCTTTTCTGTTTGCAAGGCAAGTTCGTTACACAAAACAAATTGTCCACAATAGAAAGTACATTATCTTAAAAAAATAATAAAAATCCATAGTAATCAGTTACTAGTTTAATGTCTTTTGGTGCTGTTCATTTTTCATAAAGATGCCTGCAGAGCACATGGAAGATTCCCTTCTACTGC